>NC_135037.1:8125000-8750000 GCF_051020975.1 Osmia lignaria lignaria | reverse complement strand
CGCACATCGTGCATATGGACTACGGTAGCCCAATGGCGTAAGCAATTAATTTTTCTACATGAAATTTAAGCATATTATTTTTTGGTGCGTTTATTATTAGAAATATTCAAAAGTTTATATTATTTTCAAGGTAGGCTCTCTTTATTAACATTTTAAACCAAAATATCTTGCCATTTTGCAATAAAAGAAATTTGTATCTTTAAAATGAATGTCATCATCAAAATTCAAAGTTTTAAAAAATTTCTGAAATTAATAAAATTATAAATAAAGAACTAAGAACATCGCAGCAATGAAAATCTAAAGAATCTACTAAATTTTTCAGAGCACTCATTATCGATTAAATCAACTTGGCCGAAGTAAATGAATTGATGAACGCCCGATGCGACTACGTAATTCCAAGTTCAAAAGTGAACGGAAATTGTCGCGGTGCGAAAACAGCTTCAAGTTCAATAAATAAACGATCGTCGAAGCCTATGCATTTACGTGCATTTATATAATACAACAAAACACTATATTTTACAATGATGTGCAGGTATGGAAAGAGAGGAGAGGAGCGGAAGGTTGGAGAGGTCAGCCAAGCGTGCCTGCTAACATCCGCTTCCGCAGGATGTACGATTGTCATTTTCTTCTTTTTTTTTCCAACTTCGACCGGGCCTACCGCCGCAATTCATTGAGAATTCATTTTCCCGATCGAAAGGAAATGAATCCATCGTGACAGACTAAACGAATCAAGTTTATGGCCTAAATATTAATTTGTTGTTTATTAAATTCCAATATATTTTTCGCATTTTCAATTCGTTTACTGTCACAAATTAGATCGAATTTGAATAGGAAAACAAATCTGACAGACTAATGAAAATCCTATTTCAAAATGAAATAAACACCTTCGTCTTTGAAGAAGGACAGTGCGTGTCATTGCAAAGATCATGCTTAACAAAAACGATACATGCGATCGCATTTCAACGTGAATACACGATGTGTGCTTATCGACGTAACCCTAGATGTGTGCCACCTAATCAAACAGGTAACCAAACACTCGACATTACACGATGACCGGCACCTTGTTTGCGCGCATGTGAATGCAAATCACAGCGGGAATGGTGCTTAACCCTTTCCCTCGAGCGTTTTCTCGGTAATAATCTGAAATCAATCGGGAAATATCGATGAATAATTTATTTAATATTTATTTCGATTCTCTCGGTCTCGATACTATGCACTTATTTCGAAAATTAATAGCGACAAAGTTAACACTAGAACTACCAAAGGGGTCAAAATGACTGGTTTCCAGTTTCTTATTTTAAATTATAAATTTTATCGAACTATTTTTGTTGAAATATATGTTAGCTGTTATCGAGCTAAAGAATATGTTACATCCTTTATCTATTTAGTAATCTACATTATTTTCAATTTAAAAATAAGTGAGTAGTGGTAGTTCTACTGTTAACGATGATTGGGTCAATCTTGGCCCACACCTACGAAACCTATAGATACTACTCTAATGAAATTTTACATAACAACAACTAATGAATTTTAACAAATGAGTCAACTCTATTACTGCAGCAGATGCTTCGTAATAAATTCGTCTTAAAGGAATTATTACAAGGTTAAGTTTCAGCAGAGTTACGTGCTAATTATCACTGATTTAATCTCGTTATGCCTGTTCACCATAAAAAGTAACAATAAATCAAGTGGCCTTATACATACTTCCAACTGGTATTATAGCCCGTGTGTACTCGACGAATATTTGAAGACCAATCTCAAAATAGAAACTTAATTATACAGTAAATACTATTCATGAATGAATAAACAATAGCACAGAACAATTTCTGAACACTGAGTTTTCTTAAAAAGAAACCTTCTACAAGAAATACTTTCGACTTATTCTTTTCTCAAAATTTCTGTTTGCACTACTCGTTACACGACATCCTGTACAAGAAAGTGAATTTTTTAAATTTCCACCTGGATCACCGTATAAAGAGGTAACAAGCTGGCCGATACGAAACACCTACGTGCACGTTTCGTTTACGCATACCGTCCGATAGGATCCTCCATCGTCTCTCCCTCATTAACGCTCAAATTACTCGGGGATGGTAGGACTGGCAAAAGTGTAGTCAAAGCGTAATGGAATGTCTGTCGCCTCGCTTTATTAGGCGATCAACGATCTACTGGTACACAGTGTCGCGCGTACACTGCATGCAAATAAGCCTTCCCTCTCTTTCTGTCCTCGCGTCGTTTCCATTTTTTTTTATTTATTTTTTTTATTTAACCGTCTTCCCTCTATCGCGAGCCTTGCTGAAGTCGCCTAGTTGCGAAACTCGTTCCCCGAGGCTACAGGACGTTCCTGGTTATCTTAGGGAAAATAAAGGGAAGAAAAGAGGCGAATGACACTTGATGTCCAAAGAACGCGATACGTAAACGTACCTTTTCAATACTTTTCAGATAACACCTGGTCGAAATGTAGAAAAACTAATGAAAAGTTTAGGAATTGTTTGAAAATTCTGGCCTACTTTTCTTTCACCAATATTAACAAGGAAAAATTGTAAGTAAGAATATCAGGTATCTCATTGAAAACTGAGATAATGATTATTGAATTAAATGAAGACTAACAAGTTCTAGATGGTTCGACAGAAAATTTGTTTGGATGACAAACACAAAATAAATGGAATCGCAATTGGGTCAGCGGTGACAGCTTTCTAGATTCATTTTTCATTTGTCTTTGACAAAAAGTTGAACTGTTTACCAGTAAAAGTATTACAGCACGGCAAGAAGAAGCTATCAGTGGAGATAATAAGGATAATTTTCTGTAATTTCACCGGTTGGAACGGAGACGATTGTAAATAGTCGGAATTATAAATATAATGAGACAAAATGCCACAAGAAATTGTGTGGCTTTATAAACTATGAATTCATAATTAGAAATAGCGGTGGAGAAGTATTATTATGATAATTTTTAGTAATATTTTGATAACTTGTAATTTGTCAAGGATTTTTAAAAAGCAATCCAAAAATAAAATAATCCGCGATACTTCAATTAATATACATATAATATATAAAATACTCACTTATTGCACTCATTAATGAACAAGACTACTTTAGATGGTACGCATTCTCACCTGAAACATATAAAATAAAACATACCATTAGATACAAAATATTTGGGTCTACATTTTACTACAATTTTGTATATAAAAAGGAATAAAGCAAAAATAGACATTTGAATCGTGACCTATATTTTATTGTAGAGTATCATTTTATAACAATAATGAAATACAAAAAAATAAAATAAAAACATACTTTGTTGGTAAAGTGGAAGCATACTTATGCTAAAGAAAAACGATTGAAAATAGATGTAGACATCAAGTTTTAAATTTAGTTTTACCGTTTCTTCGTATTAATTTATTTAAAAAACAGATGCAAGACAAGGTTAATGTCTCTAGTATGGTTTAGGGAAACACCGAAACGAAATTAACTTGTTCAGTGAACAACGCTTTTAAAGAAGATCGTTCCGGAGAAAGTTTTCCGATCGTGTACCTACAACGTTTTACTTGTTGCTTTCGGAAGTACGGTACTTGTTTCAAGAAGCTATAGTTAAAATCCAAATGCTGTTTTTTCCTTTAACTAACCACTGTAATTGACGTGTTAAGGATGAAAACGAAGGCTTTATATTAGAACCTTGACCTCTGTATTTTCCACTTTCAACTACTTCATCAAACAATTTTGAAAAAATAATTAAATAAAACCATGATTTTTTTTGTATATTTAAAGAAAAATCAAAATTAAACTTTTTCATATAAATAATATAAAAAATAATGTGATGTGTAAACTTTTTAAATTTTATGAAATTTTACCTTTGCTATTTAACCAATTTTACAAATTACAAAAATTACACAATTACACAAATTACAAAAGAGTGCAGAGCAAGATTGCAAAAGCGTAGATCTAGCAGGAACGAGAATTTCTATGTTGCGCGAAGGGGGTAAAGGCGCGAGCACAGCGTGGGTCGAAAATTGACGAGTTTGGCTCGCCGTTGCATCGCGACAGGATGATATAGGAGTTTCGCGCCGATTTATAATCCGAATAAATCATTCAAGGGTGGGCGTTGAACAAACGAACGTAGTGCAACGATTTTCAGAGTGCGGGTCAACGATCCAGGAGCGAACATCAATCCCTTGCGTGATCCAGATGAATCGCGGCTGATAAAGCAACGTTTCCTAGACCCTGCTTACATATTCTATTCATTAATCCTTTCGTCACTAAAGATGTATATACAGGGTGACTTTAGAGGCTTAGCGCAATCACTGAGAAAAGTAATGAAAAACAAGTAGGATAAATAGAAAATGAGCAACACAAAAATGAAGATAGAAACGTGGAAATAAAGAAACAAGTAAATACATACAAGTTAAGATAAGAGGGAAAAGAGAAAGCAAAAGGGAAAGGAGAAAATAATTGAAGCGAGGTAGATAAAAAAGTAAAGAGGTAAAGGAGAGAAGAAGAACGACAGGAAACGAAAGATGATTAAACGTCAGAGATATCGTATATCAAAGAAGATCGATATAGTATGTACTCTCGTGAGGCAGCTAGTGATACAATTACAAGTACCACGATAAAGAAGATTTTTCTTTTTTACTTTATAGCTGATTATTACAAGGTAAATAAAATAGAGTATAACCGTTTTAATCGAATGTTATGATCTTTGTACTAAAATTATTGTATAGCAGAAATTCTCCAACTATATATAGTGATTTGTTAATACATTGTCTTTCATAGGAGAGCTACTTGTTTAGTTTAATAAAATAATTTGAAAAAATGAAGGAGAAAAATTTTAGATACCATTTTATATTTGTACAGTGTCGAGCAAAGTAGACCTGGGATTACCAGCCTTCTCCTTTGCCAGGTGTTCGCCCTTCTCCTCAGGTATCCCCGAGGAGAATGACGATATAGGGGAAGAGGTCCTGTATATATAGGTCCATGCTCCCCCACCACTTCCACATATGCGTTTACGCGGGAAAATTTGATTCGATATTATTTTATTACTCACATTTTTCAATTCTATACTAAATACAACTATATAACAACTAAAAATTATATTATTTTGATTTTTAATTATTTTTAATATTAATATCGTAACAACTAATTCCCCTACAAAACCATTTTCCCTAAAGAAGCCCAGTTCGCTCGATATTCTACATCAACATATCAAAGTGAATGTCAAAACTGTGCATTTTATTTTATACGCATACGTGCTTAAACAAAATGGAATTTTTTAATCGTAGATAACGAATAGATAAGATAAAAAGAACAGAAGGAGTGAACAAACAATAAAATTGCTATCAGAGGAAATTTAACGTTTACCTAATCGTTCAATACATCGTTCTAAATCTACCACATAAAATTCAATGCAACATTGTAATTATCTTGAATCAGAAGAAACTGCATTAACGTGTACATTCACTGGATAGCACAAGATTTGAAGCGATAAGATAGAATGCAATGCGTGCACCTGATGACAATACATCTAACTATAGAGTCACGTAGAGAGGCTAACTCATAACAAATATGGTGAAACAATGAATGAAAGTTGATTATTACGAGCCAAGAATAGTTATCTATCGCGGAAGGCAACTCTGTATATTCCGCGCGTTCAATATCCGATGCTTCTTCCCCTGTTCGAAACTTTCAAATGATTAGGTTCACTGTACTCAACGATATGTTTCATAAATGATTATATAGAGTATCATGTAATTGATGATACAAGCAAAAGGGTAATGACTCTATATTAAAGAAAAAGGTAAGTGGAAATATGAGAACACTTTTCCATCCAAGGCTTTCTTTTCAAGAAAATCATAACAACTTGATAATTAATTTTCCACTGCAAAATTATGATTTCTTTTTAAATACCTCATTTTCCAAATTAACACACACTATTAGTAGACATTTTTAATTCTCACCTATATTATATTACTTTTTTTCTTTTGTGTATTTATTTTATAAACTTTAAAATTATGATTTCCTGATATATTTATTATGAATAATGCCAATGTCCCAATGTATGCTTCTTGCAATATTATATAGTACGTCTGGTGCACACGTTCAACGATATGATTAATTGTATCAATGAATTATGCAACAAAATTAGCAAGAAGTGAATAACGCAGAGTTAAACGACTTCTTCTGACAAACATTGAAAACGTTTATTTTTAGCCGACATTAGTCCATTTATTATTACGTCCTTTCAACGAGAACGTTCATAAGATATCGTGGAAAGAAAAGGCTGTGGCAGATAGATTTATCTCGCTTAAGTAAGAATCACGACACGTATGTAAAGCAACTATCGCGAGTTGTCACGTTGCTATCCCAACTTTGTTCTTTCGATCGATAAGAAAAAGAACTCGTGAGAAAGTTTCAGGATACCATGTGAGATTAAAAACGCTGTAATCGAACGTGACTTTCAGTTCATCGTACCTGTACTACAACGATATTTATTACCCTTTAATCGATCAAAGAATCTTGAAACTATATTTAATGAAAAATTAATTTTAATTTAATAAAATTGATTCAATTATCAATTACTTGTACCTTGAAAGCGAAACGCGAATAAAAATAAACATAAAAACTTCAAAAGTCAAACTATTGATGAAGTACAATTTAATGAGAAAATTATTTTTAGAAACTAATTTAATTTTATCACACTGGAATACAAATCCATCGGCAGATAAACTGATATTTAAAGCGTTATAAAATACCAATAACTGTATGTTTCTCATAATTCAGTACATCATTGATGGCGATCGTTTAATTTTATGCCTGTTAATTTTGCACGCTAATTTAAATTATTAGCCAAAAGAGGCTCATCGAATCTGAAAAATACAAATACTTTTACAAGTTCTGCTGCTACATGCTGATTGTTTCGGTAATAAAAATGCACCGTTACTCTGGACGAGCGAAGTTTGTCGCGGTACTTGGTTAAAATTAACATCGTAATATCTTCATCAAGAAAAAAAAGAGAATAAACGAAAGAAAATGCAAGAACAGTTCTGATATTACACTGGTTGATTCCGTGGTTTACATAGCGTGAGGAAAAGGAAGAGGAAAGGCAAAGGAGTTTTTCGATTAAAGAATCAGCTTCTAATTATGAAAACCATGGCGTTAATTAATTATTGAGATAAGACACGAGTAGCTCCTTAGTAGGAAAAGAAAGCAGTGATCGCGGAAAAAGTAAAAGGAGTTAACGTGAAATTTTTCATCGGAGAATGGATTTCCTTGCTCTTGCGACAATGAGAGGAAATACTGGAGAAGTTATTAGACAACAAGCTTTTCAATAGGATTAATTCCCTTTATGGAAACGGGAAGTGTTATTTTATTTTAGTAAAAATTCAATTACATAATTTTATTATTTTTTAATATTCATTTAAATCTATGAAATCATGTTTCGATTGAACCTGAATCGATCTACGTTCTCTTGTTAAAAGCTTGAATGCCTCGAAATGAGACAGCACATTTCCCTCGTCATTGTCAGTCATTTCGTCTCACTCTATAAACGTGTACAATGTCAATATCATACTGAATCATTGTGAACGAAATTCCTTTTGATCGTTTTAATAGGAAACGAATATTGCGTCTGTATCTTCTTTGATAACAGAAAATATTCGAATAATGAGTGTTCAGATAATGGAAGCGATAATAACGTTATATCAGAAACTGAATATTTTATAGGCGCAAAGCATTTTCATAACAATATTTATCAATTGTAAGACGACGCATTAAAGCAATTATTAAATTTTATTACACAGAAGGTAAATTTATATGGCTGCTATTTAGTCACTATGATTGTAAAAAAGTTATTTAGATTTGGGTCAGTCATAACCCATTCATTGGAGAAATAATTAAAAAGCTAAAAAATAAATAATCTAACATTAAATTTAAATTGTTGCTATTTTAATAATCCACCTTTCAAGAGTTAAATCTAAGAACATCGTTTATATAAAAACTTTTCTCTACTTTACTACCCTCTGCTTCAAGTTGAACCTGAAGACCTCTCTTTATTAAAAACTTTTCTCCACTCCATCTCTAATATGCATACAAAATTTAAATTGCTAATATGCTTGTATCTCCTGAAAATATGCTAAGTGATCCTCCAGTACAAGGGGTTAGAGAATCACAGTAATCTCTTACCGAAAGGTTTGCTTCACTCCCCTTTATTCTGATTCTTATCCAAAAAAAATTTAAATTACTAATACGATTGTTTTCCTCTAAATTCAAAATCGTGTTGCTCCACCCGTGAGCAACACTGACATAGACTTTCATCGGAACCCTGAAGACTGCCCTCTTTCAGAGAGCAGACCTCCGTGCGTCCACGCACGCACCATCTTTTGCTTCTCTTCTTTTTCTTCTGCTTGCCTGCTGCACGCGTCCCAAGGTCTTATGTAAGCCAGTATGTCGGACACTTATATACATTCAGGGATATTTTCGGCATCGTAATAGGAATAAGTGAAAAAAGTATACGAGAAAGTAGCCCGTACCGAATCTTCGTTAACAGAACTGGTTTAGGTGGCTTTACAACTCGCTTTAATTACATGGCGCAATCACCGACTTGGCTCCAGTTTCCTTATAACGTCCCCTTTCGGACGAGACAATTACACCTTAGAATCCGAAAAAGGGAAGAAAAAGAAAGAATTTTGTACGCAGCTGCTCTGGAAAACAATTTTTATTTCAAGTACTCTCAGTCGACTTTCTTGATCAGAAAAATTGTGCAACACGATGCATGTTTAAAGATATCGTAACCCTTTGTCCCTAGAAATGATTCAGAGAATTATCACCACCGTGGAAATGTGTAATTACTAGGGATATGCGGGTACCCGATATTACGGGCTCGGGCAGGCTCGAAGCCCGCGACCCATCTCTCATGGACTTGTTAATACTTGCAATAAACATATGTAAAATCTGTTTTATATGGAATTGTGGAATAAAATAATTTTTATTGTGTGGAAAAATAATACTTGTAACGAATTTATTTGAATATGAACTCCATTCGATGTCACCTATATACAAAATATATGAGTTGAAACTGCCCGACTGTACCCAACCGAACCCGACTAGTCGGGCCGCTCATCACTAGTAATTATCTTCGATTTTATCGACGACCCTACAAACTGACGGTAGAAACCTCGAAACCTGTGTCTGACTCAACCACAAAGCGATTGTGAAACCAACGATCAACGATTTCCCCAACAGCCGAAGATCGTCAGAAGCTTCGCAGAAGCGATTTAATGTAGTTTGACTTAAACAGTAAACGAAACAAGGACAAAAGTTGGAGTAAAAACAAACAATAATTTCGGGCTATCGAAAATACTTTCATCCAGAGAAACAGAGAAGAAATCCTAATTTTAAATTTTAATAAATTCGTGTTACCATGCCTCCCTTCTTAAAAAATCATGAAATCTTAGCATTATGAATATTAACGCTATTCATACAAGAGAAAAAAAGAAAAGAAAAATAATTTTAAGATTTATTTTCCACACTTTATATTTTGTAAGTATATAAGAAATGAGTAAGCAAAAGAGCTCGAGGATTGCAACCCGACAATGTTTACGTCTGGCCAGCCAATTTATGTATAATTTAAACACTGCAATGTACAAGAAATTTATTATCACCGGATTGAAAAGACGGAGAAGAAAAATGTGTGTACTTAGAAGTGTCAAGGTGTGTTTAAAAATATCAAATTCGCAGAAGAGATACATATTTCCATAATGATTTAAATCCTCCACGATAATGGAACGCTTTTAAATGAAAGAAAAATGTGTTAAATGTAATTTTAAAAATAGAATGATAGATATTCGTTCGCAAACGAGAATTGCAAGTATCGAGTGGTGATACTTTACGGTCTTTAGCCAACGTGTCGACACTTCGTTTATTTCCGCAACGCCTACGATCCGTCACAGTGTGAAGGTGTCTTTAAAACCATGTGCAAAACTAATGTATGAATTATTCAAACGAGCTACCATCGCGTGGAACGAAAAAAAATTAACTTCCCTGGACAGGGTAAAAATTATGATAAAATAAGTCCTTTCGTTTTGTTGCACTAAGAATTATACGTGTAACTGTATACCAAACGACAGATTTCTGATGACATAAAAATATCATGAAATAATACTTATGGTACATAAATTTGAGAAATAACAGTATAAATATTCCATCGATATTTTTAATACAAATTGACTAGTGCTATTTCAAAATATAATACACTGAAAATTGGATATTCGGTATTGAACAATATCAATTATCTGTCTAAACGAAGAATTAGCCATTTTCAATTAAAAATATCGAAAATTTATATAGTCATTTTTATTGGACTTTAAATTTTAAATTGATATGCCATAAGTGTTATTTTACGATACTTTTATGTCATCAAATTATGTCAGACTTTCTATGTTTCGAAATCCAACGTTTGATTACAACAGCCTAATACTATCCTATAAATAATGTAACTAGTATGAATTATATTTTATATTATTAAAAAGAACAATTTCAAGAAAACCTTGAAAAAAAAATTTTTTTTTATAAATCATTAAAGTCGCATCAATCACTACCTTATTAACTACGAAGTACATTAACTTAATCATACATGTTGGTCCCTTATCCAGTACAGAAAATTCTTATTTACCTCAATGAATTTTTTGAAAGTAAAGAAAAATATTTCTCAGATAATTGCACGCAAGCAAAAAGTGCAATATAATTAGTAAGTTTTACAACGATCGTACGTCAAGTTGTACTGGTTTACGAGCGATAGATTACGTGAAAAAGTGAAATTCCAAGCATTATTAATCACGTTAAAAGCAAAAAACGAAACACGACCGGCGAGGTCCAAGGTTCTCGCAATAATCGAAACCCGTTGCACCATAATTACATTCACCAGTGTATGGTGCCCTTCGATTTTCGTGACGCCCGGTCGACGCTGAATTTACCTTTACAGCCACGTGCGAGCCTGATGCATGGCCGAGCATATAGCGGGCGTTGCCGGGAACTTTAGTACCTGACTTGCATACATTATCGTCCTTCGTACACGCTTTTATCTAACGATGTCCATAATCTCTCGGTCCGTTTCTTCTCTTGTCCAACCATCAGATCGTGTTAACTCTCAAACGGCGGAACCGGCTCTTTGTTGGACCAACACGTGATTCTTTTCATTCTCATCTTTGTGAATTTTATAATTTCTTAAGGATATCGTATCAATAATTTTAACCCTTTGTTTTTAGTTTTTTCTCTTGGGGTTCCAAGTTATATAATTTTCATGGAAAGCTGCATAAATGTGTTTACTTATAATTAGTTGTAAGCAATTAAAATACAAACAACTCTTTTTTTTTAGAATAAATTCGGTTAATCTTTAACGAAAAGTCCTACAGCTCTGAAAATTTTTCAGATAACATATGTTTTCAGAATTATTCGCATGCCAAATTTCTCGAAAAAAATTTTGAATTTTCCAAAAATTGAGTTTTTTTTATATTTTGCAATACTGACATCAGAATCATGATCAGCGACCCCAAAAGCTTTTAGATAACCTTTCAACTCAATAATTTGTTAGGAAGAAAAATGTGCTCCTCGAAGTGTATAGAAAATTGACAAATATTAGATAAGGCTTCCTTTTTTTATTTTCGGCATTTCTGACCCTCGTCGTAAATCTCTCCTTCCCTGGGCTCCCATCTTTCCCATTAAGCGCTCCCGAGAAGAATGACGATGCAGGGGAGGAGGCGCCCTATATATAGGTCTGTGGCGGACCACCAATTGCGTATACACGATTACGCGGGAAAATTTGAATTATCATTTACTTTGTTTTTGGTATACACTAAATTTTATAATATTGAATAATTAAAACTTATATTAGCTTGTTTCTAAATCACTTTCAAATCAAAATATGCAGTTTTTATGACGTGTAATTATCTTGGGACACCCTGTATGTAAGAATGGTGACTCATCGAGCACGTGCGCTGGTAGCCGTGAGATTTGTTCTTTCACTTCCTCTTATTCTCTGTCGTTTTCATCTGTCGGTGATAAGGTCGGATTAGCACGAGCTAAGCTCAGGTAATTCCTGGAAGAGAAACTTGCCACGAATTCAATAATTGCTGACGAACACGGGTCGTGAACAATTAACAAGTTTTTATTGTAATTTAACTGTTTTACAAATTTCTTGAAACCTTCTTAACATACCTATACGTCGGAATCTTATTTCTTGAAAGGAAATTTTAGTGAAGGCCTCTTCGTTTTTGCATAACTTTCCAAACGCCAATGTTACTATTTCTGTTTTCTTAATCCACACGAAATAATGTACATATAAATATCGGCTTATACCGTTCTGAAAAAACCTGAATCGTAAATTTACGGGAATATATTCTAAATTTATAAAGATCTCGTCCCAATTGCTGGCATAAAAAACGATATGACGTTAATGTTTCTTATATACTCGATGGATCCTCATGATTTTTTACGACTCAGATAAATTAAAATGCATCACATTGAGTGACAGTTCGAAGCACACTCGTCCCATTTACTAACAAGGCTCGACATAAGTAGGCCGTACGATCTGCTTCTTATAGTGATGCAGTTTATTAGTTCACAATATATTGCACTCTGTCTACAATAAAATATATTAAATTTAAAACCACGTCACGTAAATCAAGTTATATTTTACTTTTATCATCTCACTCAGTAGACATAAATATTGAGTCATTTTAGAAATTTTTTCATATTATTTCTATAAATTTTTTTTTGTAGATGCACAGTAAATTTAATTATTAAGAAGATTCTGAGAAACACGATACAAATTCATAATGCAATTCGTCTGAGGCATATGATAATGGAAAACTAGGTATGAGAAACTTCTATTATTCTCATAACAAACGGCAGATTCTTTCATTTGCTTTGAATAATTAAATGTATAATAAATAATGTTAACGGTGTATTTGCTCCAATTTCTTGTAAATGAGAAACATCATAAAATCATGATATTTTAATTTCTCTTTGGATGATTGTTTTAAATATAAAGAACCATAGTTTGTGTTAACGAAGGTTAATTAATGCACTTTATGAATTATTACAGTTAATTACTATTTTTACATTGTGGATGTCACCGATAATTTCCATGGCAGTCAATGGGTTAACATTGAAATTTACAATATTTAGAAAGATTTGAAGAATTTTACTTTATAAAATTCGTGAATCAGCTTCCCAATTATCAGTTTAATTCGTTTCGGTATAATGCATTTTCCGCGTCGCTTGGCTCAAACAAATTCCACTACGCTCCAATGGAATTGAACGTGTAATGCAACGTTACAAGCCATTTGCAGAACGTTTGTTCGGAAACAAACCTCGATCCTCTGAATTAACGAGGCTATGCGACCATCAAGCGTGGTATTTGTACACGGAAACCAGTAGGACTTCTTGCATTCTTCGTACAACGTGTTATTTCAGTAAATCACTGTGATATCGATACGCGTGCTCGCTGACCAAAGAAAAACATTTTCCATAGGGAAACGATCGCAGTACTAGCTCATTATCCGTTAGCCAACTGTTTATTAACTAGACTATTTTTCATTCTTTTTATGCTCCACGGTATAGAAATTTCTCGATAATAGATCATTTTATAAAAAACTAAATTTAAAAATGAATCTCTTAGTAAACAAATTATGTATGTTGTACGACTCTTCTGAAGCAATTTTCAATACGTAAATGAATTAATTACTTTTTAATTTAAGCCTAAGGTTTTATCATATCAAATAGTCCATTTTGAAACAGAAATTTTATGAACACTGATAATATAAAAGTATTACAAAATAGCACTTATGGCATAATAATCTAAGTTATAAAGCATTCAATAATTTTGCTAATATAAAAGGACTGATTACCACTTATTAGGAGTTTGACATAATTTGATAATGAAAAAAAAATTATGCAAATTAATTTGCCATAAGTGCTATGTTGTAATATGTACTTTTATATGTCATCGAATCACGTCAGTTTTCTCATTTATCGAAATTGGTCATTTAATAGAATACTGCATTTTCATGAAACATAAGAAAAACTGCATCACCTGAAGCAATAGAATTCCCACGATCCATAGAGTTGTCTATGGCCGTTCTATAATGTTCGTTCCCCTCGACTCTGTTCAATTATTTATTACAACTCTTCAGATCTACCTCTATCCACCGTGTAACCTCGAAATCGTGAATCGATCTACCAATAGCCCTGATCTTGTCCAGTGGAAACTAGTTTCGCAAGAACAGCAAAGGAGTTACGCCTTCGCGCTTCCGTAATGCCGATGCAGATTAGGCGTTAAACAGAGACTCCCGCGTGTTTGTTCAAGTAATCGAGTTATAAAACACGACACGTGTATGCAATATGCTAGCAGTAAGAAAAAAATTAGGAAGATGATCGCGTGATTCAGATTCGTTGCCAACGTTTCAAGTTTTTTTTTTTTCTCCTCGAAAATTGTGCAACATTTTTATTAATTATATTATTAAACCTTTCGTGATTAAATATATTTCTTTCTTTTAAAGTTCTTCTTAAGAGAGAGTTAACATTTAAATCAACTGATCTTATTTCTATCTTATTCGAGAAGTAAAACATTCCTTCCCCCTCCTTTTCTCTTTTTTTTTTTTAAGACAAAGATTAGTAAAGTGGAAAGTGTTCTGTGTGGTTTTTTTTTTAAACGTTTTGAGATAGAGCTCTAGTGGAATTAAAGAATATGATTTGTTAAATTAAAAGTAGGTTCAATGTTAAAAAGAATTCTTCAACTATCGTCATATTATCGAGATTCATTTGCCGTAACACTTTTCCCATCACTTCGAACGATTTTCTAAGAAACCGCATTTCTCTATCAAGGAATCATAGGAAATTGTAACATCCTTTCCATCAGTTGAAAGATTTTCTAAGAGAAATTACATATTTAGAGAAGAAGTCGTAAAATATAGTTTGATCGAAATAGGACAAATGATAACATGGTTTATATTCCATCGATGAAACTAAAATTTCATTAGAAAAGCTAAAAATAAAAATTGTGTTCTACTGTCACATTTCCTGTTCGCCGATCCTTGAGTCAGCATACTTTCTGATTATTTCATCGAGTTTTGTACGCATTTCCGGTCAGACGAGGTTCGAATTGTAATTACATTGACATTCCACGCGAAATCACTGAAGTATACTATTTAAAAAGTATATTTATATAGCAAAAAGATAGATTATGAAAACTTCTATAAAAATTTAATTTTTTAAATTAGACGTTCCTTTTGCAAAAAGTATGTAAATTAGCATAACGAAACACTTAAATATTTACAGTGCCTTATTAATCACGTTTAAATTCTTAAACTTTTCCAACAATTATCAGTGGTATTAAAAAAATGCAAAAAGCTGATAATTAGCAGATGCTAATTATCCAATGAATGATAATGCTTGGTGTTAATTTTTTATTTCATAATTTCTACTCATTTTTGTACAAGGTTTGTATTAGGAAAATTACCTTGCACTCTGAATTTTGAAAACAAAAAGAAGCGGTGTTTAATCACAATAATTAGGAGCAAGAATTTAGCAAAAAAATGCATCATTAACTTTGCTACTAGGCGTAAAGAATCATTATACAACAGTTTTACGAGGAGAAACGGAATGCAGCAACTGTAAGGTGCAGGAATTACGATGACCCGTCGAGATGAATTGCTAATTCATGGTTACTTTGACATACAGAAATAGACTTTTAACCAGATGAAAATGTCCACGGACTAAATACGTCAGAACGATGTCTGCGCCCTAAATTCGAGATCCAAATAAAGCAGCACAGCAACCAATTAAGTATAAATTAATTGCATCTTCCAACGAAACATATTATTTCAACCCTTCAATTACTTCAAGAAACATTGATTTCAATATTTGAAATATATGACTGATAAAAGTTAAATTTTCATGATTTTAGGAAATGAAGGAATAGCGAGAGTAAACCGCAGTGAAGACTTTTCTACTGTCTCTTTTGAGATCAATTTCTCGTCAAAGAATTGTGGTACAAATTTTTCCCATGGAAAGTATGTCAAACATGGATAGCTTTTCGTGTTGCTTTTGCATGTCTCATAAAATGAGAAAGTGCAAAACCGCGAGACGTCTAGGACGACGATGCACGATCCATCAATTTTCTCTACCCTTACAATAGTATACTTTACTTTCTGCCGTGAACAAATAAAATTTCAGATCACGGCAATAAAAATATTAATTTTTATAATTGTTAACCCTCGGTAGTCATTGCATCAATAAAAAATAATTATTGAAATTATTGCATATCGAAATAACAGACCAACATGGCAACCGAGGTGTTAATTAGTAGAATATTAAGTAACAATTAATTTTATTAACACCGGTAATATAATATTGCATAAAAAGATTTTCCATTGCTTACATCATTATATTTTTGCTGAATTTTGGAATTAAATGCAATTCATAAACTGCTGTTTTGTATTAATATTACAACAAGGCAAAGATGTAAATATATGGAAATTTATCCTTTTGAAACGAAGTTTCAAGTGCTCAGCAGAACTTTGTATAGTAATTGAAGAGCGTCATGTTAAATAACTGAACTTGTAAGCATTTCTAAGAGCGTTTAAACTCTACGTCGACTTATTAAAACACTTCTGAAATGCACAGAAAGCACCATTGTGATATAAACGCACGTGTGCAGAACGAAATTCAATTGTGAACTTGAGTTAGTACCTGTTAAGAATAGAGTTTCGATGCAAAGCTTATTCATTATTTTTATTTAAATACAAAATCATAATGACTTATACCGCGATTCATTTATATTTATTTCTTGTATAATGAATTTTTATGACGTCAAGAGGCACTGACATTGCAACTTATCGTTAATTACACATTAGACCTTCTAATTAACTTTATCGCTAATTAACTGTTGATAAAACCAAACTACAGTTTGATTCAGAAATTTTATTTTATACTGTTTGTAACCAAATCTATATGTAAAGTGTACTTAGGTGTTCCAACGAGCAAACTCAGCCGGCCCGTGTCCTGCGATTACGATTAAGGTGTCATTTAAAAGCTTACCTACCGTAAATTTGGCGAAAAATAGTAAAATTGCAATTTTTGGTCCGTGGTACTGTCCAGAGGCCAAAAAGGAGGCGTCAATAATTTTTTGTCGTGGGCAGCGCCCATGGGTACTACTAGTCATCTATAAAAGGATGTTCAATTCTTTTCTATCGAGTAACAAGCTATACTTGCCAAGAAATTTTTACCTTTTTGATCGGTTGGCAGGTTGCCATAAGCTGAATCTCTCTGCCAATAATAGCAAGTCTCTTTTTATGAGAGCATAAAAAAGTTATGGGTTTATCGTCCCCAAAGGCTTAATCAACTATGGAAGTGCAGAAGAATCGCCAAAATTGCCAAGTTCTGATGCAGCTGGGAATTCTTCTGCCAATAAATTACTGAAGCACCATTATCTTCAATTTCAACGATAAGAAAAGGAATCACGTTTGCATCCCGAGTTAAGTCTCAATTTAATCTTTGACAATCAAATGGAACTTCCAAGTTCCATTTCTGGAAAACCAATTTTCCATTCCATTAAATTTCCATAAATGATAAAGTAAGGAGTTAAGGAGGGAACAGATTGCAATTTCATGCAACAAATTGTTCGAAATTATCGAAAAATCAACCTAGCAGTATAATCAGGAATTCCACATGTTAGAGTTGCAAAATTAAACGAAACGAAAGTTGCGAATCGCGAGCCAGTAATTACTATACTGTAATAAAAGCGAACGAATGTAAGGCGGTGATTAGATAAAATAAGGTTGGCACACATTTTCTCCCGAGAGAAGCAACGAGAAAAGTAAAAGGTTAGATCGCATGAGTGCGTATTTAGAGATGGAATATAGGCTGACGCGTGTATGCAAGCTCGGCAAGGACAAAGGCTGAAAATGATGGAAAGCTAAGGCGTGTGTCCGGCTTGGTAACATTTTGTTTCGACGATACGTTCCATGCGAGTTTCACCAGTGAAATGCAAACCGCTCTGAAGCGGCCAACCACTGAAAGTGTCGGTGAAACTTCCTAACTTCCACTAATAAACACACTCGTGCGTATATTTACCATACGTCTACTGGGCGTTTTCGTCCACCAGTCAACCAGACGCGTAACCGAAGGGTTCGTCCGGAAGGATTTCCTGTTATACTATACGTTCCGCCTTTACGTTGAAACTTTCGATCTTGGATTCTGTTACTAAACCGCCAACTGAATTCGTGGTCATCGCTTTCTTCTTCTAATAAATTATTTATAAATAACCAGCGGAATTATTCAATGTTGCTTGGATCACTTAGATCTAGGATATTTGCAGATACTTGACCCTCCATTTGCAATGTTCTTTTTCACTAACGCGATCTTTTATTCTCGGATCTGATTTTATATTGTTCTAGACTTGAAAAAAATCTGAAGAAATTTTGAGATATTCATTAAAGTTTCTAATTTAACATTCAATAAACCTCCTTGCAATAAAAATAAAAACACGAAGGCAAGTTCTGAAAAGTGAAAATTTCGCCTGAAAGCCTTCTATAGAGTTATCCAAATTTAGTGTCACATCTTCAAATTGAAATTAAATTCAAATTGTATGGTTTCTTTATTTTAACACAAAGTCTACTGTATGACATAAATTATCGAAGACGATATTATTCAAATGTCCTTCTCGGCTTTTTTTACGAGCCTAATGCGTTTCACCCAATTTTTCATTATATTTTCACACAAGTGGAATTCAATTTCATCAATAGCGACTGTGATTTTGTTGCTCAGCTCGTCAATAGTCTTTGGATTATTGGCGTAAACTTCACTTTCCAAAAACCCCATAAAAAAAAATTTAATGGTGTTAAATCACCCGATCTTGGTGGCAATTGGTGTCTCCTCCTCGTGAAAAGATTGATATTATTTTTCATAATTAATGTCATAAAATAGACTTTGTATTAAAATAAAGTAACCATACAAAAATCAAATACTTTGCGTTTTATTTCAATTTGAAGATGTGACAATTAATTTGGATAACCCCATAGTATGCCGATGGAGGCTTAAAAAAATTAATTTTTTTTCATTTATTTACCTTCAATTTGCAACTCTGACCTTAGTGATACCTATATTAAAAATCAACATAAGACCATTCTGGAATACCAACATCCCCCGCGTATCTATTTATGTTCTCCAGCAGAGTTACTAAAAAGCACCTGTACAAACATCTGCATCAATTTACGTGGCTCTGTATCTAGAAGAATTTTATGGCAAACATCTTAAGTTTCAAATAGCTTATATTCCGTGGTTACAGGCTGGACACGAAGAGCGTGAAAAATGATCATTGTTTCGAACGTAAAGAACAATCAGATATTTGCACTTTGCGTGACGATAAAGTTGGAGAACAAACGTTTCGACGCTATGTTTACAAGTTATTTAAACCCTTTATCCTAAATGAAAAGTTAAATCGTAAATTATCATGCGACTTGAATATTCTTTATATAATACCTGATTTTATTTAATTTTGCTAAACTGGCAACTTTATGCAAATTTTATAATATTATACAAAAATCCTCGATACCAAATCCATCTATTTTTAATAATTTTAGTATTCTTTGAATTATCACAATTTAAGTTATTATAAAAAATAGATTTCTATGAAAATATTTTTGCAACAAAAAGGGATTCCACAGCACTACAATGTTGATGCAAAAATAATTTAACCCAATGATCTACTTTTTTTTCTAAATCATAATGAGTTAGTAGAATAGTACACATAGACTATGACCATCCAGAGATCATAAGGAAACAAACAGTGAAAGTTTCATGAAAATCGGTCCAGTAGTTTTTGAGATCATCAGGTACAAACAATCAAACTCACAAACTCTTTCTCTTTATATAACAGTATATTTAGATGAAAGAATGAAAGGATGTTCTAAATGATGATTTCGAGGATTTAATTATTAAATTAATTATAGAATACTTTAAACCCTTAAAAATCTGACTTCTTAAATTCCATTTAATATTACTTTTAATAAAAAAATACTTTGCTTAAAATGTAAGGAATTTAACGTTGTAATTTCTTTATACTGTTTTGTTTACAAAAAAGACATCAAAATTCATTTTATACAAAACAGATAGGTACAAATGGAAAGCAATTACAGATACGAATGCAAGTGAATGGTGTTCAGAACCTTTCTGAATTTGCACGTTTGATCAGAAATAACTATGATTCATTGCTAATCTTCGTTATTTATTCGATTCAATAAAATAGGTATGAAGAAAACCATAGAGAATGGAAGCATGGTATAAATCACCTACAACAATTATGAAAAGATACCTCTAGAGAAATATCGGAGAAGGTTGAATAGAAGGTGTTTGTAATTATCATTCCTCATAATTAAACTCTTCGGAACGTAACTAATTAGAACATTAATTAAAATCTCAATAAATCAACGCACCGAATGAACTTAACGCAAGAGAACATAATGCCTTTGTCTTTTAAAATAACGTGAAAAATATTTATTTTATTTATTGCATTGTGAAAAATAATGAAGAGAGATCAGGCCTATGTGAGTGATTGTCCTTTAAGTCGCCTTTTACGACGGGCAGGAATTACCCTGGGTCTATTCTTATACCCCCGCACCCAGAGGGGGTTTATTATGATTATTGTAATATTAAATTTGAATAACAATCACTGATGACTACTTAATTACCCTGAAAAGATAACGAAATGTATAATAAATTAACTAATGAAAATTAAAACTAATTTAAATTTATACAGATATTTCCATTCTCTAATTTCTATTTTAAGAATTTTAACTGTGGTTGAATTACAGTATTTGGAGTAATTTTTTATATAATTATTGTAATTTTCAGAAGATTTCCAAATATAAATAATATTAAAATTACCTCATTGCAACAGTCTTTCTAATCATTTTAAAATACATTCTAGCAACTCTACGTACCACTAAACAAAAAAATGGATAACGTATTTCCTTCGATTATTCAACTTCCCCTGGAATACAAGTTTTTTCCTACATAAAAATTCGTACCATAAGCAGGTTCCGTGTGAACGTATATTTACTTTCTAGGATCGAGTTGGACTACTTAATTAAGCGAAACATTGTCGTTAATCATCGTCAAGTAAAAGTATCGAAGGATTACATTTCAAAAACCATAACCTGAATACGTATAGGAATAGGGATTATGTAAAAGATCCATTAAAAACGAAAAAAAAAATTAAATTACCAGTGAGTAATCATCGTCGGTTGGATAATGAGGGATAAACAAAGGTCCATAACCGTGTAATACGCTTTCTAATACCATCGTTGGGACATGGACGAACACCTCCTACGTTTTCTTGCATACTAAAAGTAGGACACGTTCGACAAACGCTTTTAAGCTCTAGACACAAACACGTTTATTGCACCGTTTATAGGGAATACATATATTTTGTTAAGAGAAGCTTAGTCATAGATTCTTAGAAAATATTGCAGTAACTGGTTTAGAATTTTTTTCTTTAACCCCTTCGTTCCTAGTGCAACTATACGACTGTGTATTTTAAATTATCAAATGAAATATTGATAATACACTCTCTTTTTAATAAAATATAAAATAAATTTGAATTTCATCTGTTTAAAAGCATGCAAAACTAAAGATTATAGTTTTAAATTGAACATCGAAGGCGTTACAGCGTATGAGTAAAATAATTTCAATAAAATCAATACGTATTCCAATTTCCACGAAATCGGATCGATCGAATCGATCGAGCGAAAGTAAACTTGCGAAAGAAAAGCTGTGCAGTTGCAGCAACGTTCAACGTATCCCAATGGGAACGATAACCACGAAATTAACATAAATTAGAAAATCTGTTGTTCGCGTAATGTATGCGAGATGGGTTCCTCCTACTTGCCAAGTTCCAGCAAAAGACAATGCGCTATTAAGCGCGCGTCTTCATAACGAGTTGGGTATTACTAATTGCAACCATTCCTGTTTTCCAGCCGGCATATATAAAAGCATTTTAAGTAGAAATTGGACACACGCTTTCGTGTGAAAGTGCAAGAAAAACGCGTCAGTGAAAACATTTGATCTGCTATAATAATGAAACTTGAAATTAATATTGAAAACATATAACAAAATTAATATAAAGATATTATATTAAATAGAAAATTAAGGAAAATTGCATTTGCTTTTCCCAAGTAGGTTTTCCTCAGGGGAAAATGGCAATGCCCCCATAAAACTTAGCGCACCATTCTTAACGCCATCTTCTACCTACCCCATTTCTTAGGGTAGCCCACTTTGCTCGGTACATTTTTTGTGGCCCGCCACAAGACAGTGAGAAAAATCCGCCTTGAACCGAGATTTCCTTCCCATGCGCGACCCAAGATTCGTTTCGTATTTTTCACGTCAATACATTGATTTTTATGGTACAATTTATACCTTTCTGAAATGCAAAGTTAACTAATGAATGCAATCATTTTAAAAAGTACGGCCCTCCGCTAATCTCCGCTTCCACCCCTGGCATAGGTACATATAAGAAAAATCTAACACCTTCACGTAGTAGAATTGTTTGACTATTTATGATAACTCGTGCGGAAACGAAGCTAGATCTGTTTCCGTTCACCACTGAACAGTAGCTTCCGCTTGCAGTTCCTGATTGCACTATTCATACGTGCATACCATTCACTACGAATTAATTACAGATATGCATACCAGATGAACTCGCTATAAGTGCGGATACACGTGTACAGAAATAATCTACCTATTCAAATTTTTTTCGTTAATTTTGAAACGAAATATTATTTCCTATTATCCTTATTAGTCCTATTACACACATTAAAAGCATAAACTTTAACAATAAATAAAACGAAACATCTTAATGGAATGCACTTTTATTTATCAAAATTCAAAGTTTTATCAGGTAATATTAGTATATAGACGGCTCATCGTCTTGATAATTAATTGGCTTACGGATCACCGAATTCACACCCAACATATTATTATAAAATTGTGGCGAAGCATCTTGTCCTGTTCTTCGATTACGCATTTCCGGATGTTCGCGTTCAGAGACGCTGCTAATTTCGCTCCTAAGAATGGATAAAATTTACAATTTATTTATTTACTCGCCTCTAATTACTAACGGTTGATTCTATTTTTTAAATGTATTTCTTCCATTTCAGATTTTTAATTTTAGTTATTCAATTGATTCCTGAAATAGATGATCTGAAATCGCGTGATTAAGCCTTGTGTTAACGAAATCTACTCGTCTCATTATCGCGTATGATGTATCTTAAGGAAGTTTAATCGCGTGCTTCAAACTACGCTTTGAACGGTGCACGTGTGTTTGATTTATGATCGGTCGCTAGCTGAGAATAAAGGGCTACTGTGTTTCTAATTATGTCAAGTTTGCACAGGTTTAGAGTAATGGATAATTGACAGTTTGTTATCAAACATAAGAGAATTGACTATAATTCAACAGAGTAAATGAATTCACCTAATATAAATAAATTATGAGATTAATAATTAAATGACTTTTAATTCTATCCCTCTCTTTACCTCGCTATTAAATTAAACATAAATGGTGACTCATATCCAGTACACTTGTTTTATAAAAAAACATGCAAAAGAAAATAAATTTGCATAAATATTCGCAGTTTACTGATCATCATCTTATTAATGTTTCATTTAACTATTTCGCAAATTACCAACCAGATCACCTTACTTAATTAAACTTCCCATAAATTACGGTTTCGTCTAGAAAGATGGGAAAGACTTAGTTCGATCACGATTCGTCAGTACTCGTCCCGACCTGGTTGCAGTTAACAACATTCTTAACAAAGTTAATTACGAGGGTCTGAATCACGAGACAGCGGTTAGTTGCTCGTTCTTCCGTAATCGAAATTTTGCAAAGCTTATCGGCACGCCATGGCCGCGTGGTACACGTACAACCGTTCGGTATAACTGTAGCACACGATCGACCCAAACAACGAATCCATATTCCGTGCCAGGATGCACCTGCCTCCCTGACAAATCGCCCAAGTTATTCCACGGTGAACCGCGATTTTACCCTTTCATTAGAGTCGAAGAATCTGTAACGGAAAGTAGGTGGACGGAAAGAGAAGCAACCCGTCCATGTAACCGCAACTACCAGTCAGCTGTTTTTTTTTATTCTTTAGCGAGTGAAATTTATCAGTTGCTCGAATTTCTATTTGCATAACTTCTGGAGAAAGTACATCTATTAATGAACATTTTCATTTCAATGGTTATTGATTAAAAAAGAGATTGACATTTTTCAATTTTTATCGTTTTAAAAATATCGATATTTTCCAATTCTTATTATTTTGAAAAATATTGACATTTTCCAAATTTTATTATTTTAAAAATATTGACATTTCCCAAATTTTATTACTTTACAAATAATGTAGAATTTTCTATATTTCCTAGTCATTATTTATTAATGTGCTAAGAGGTTGCTTAAGACGTTGACTTTAATACCACCCACACTTAGGTGGGACCTGAATTGGACCAAAAAAATCAAACTACTATAAAAAATAAAATGTGCTATACATTTTCTTATGAAACTGTTAAATTAATTAAACCCAAACTAGTATGCGGTATTATATCTTAATTACCCTTTTTGAATTATCATTGTTGATTACGTTAATGAAGAACTACGAACTCACGTTCTGGTATTCTATAAATGTATAAATATCTGCCACTCATTGCGAACAAAGGGTGCTATAAATAACAGAAAAAAAAATTAATATTCCAATGTGCATTACCCAGTATATCAATGTACTTTCTCAAACGAAGTGATCGATAGGTGCAAACTTGGCGCATATTGTACACGCGTGTACGAAACGAATGAATCACGATCAGACGTAACCACTGCTCGGTAGAACGCAGCCTGTAATCAAATAAGATCTCCCATACGATCCAGTGAACAAGACTCATACTCGTGAAAGTCTGGCACCTCGCGTTACCAGCAGAACTCGTTGTTCAGTTACACTTCACCATCTGAACGCGATAAAACTTTGATAAAAATTGAATTTGTCCATACTGCCGAGTGAAACGAAAACGAGATGGAATGATTGGTCAGCGAACAACCGGAGCATGATTTTCATTAACACCTTGAATGACTAGGAATAATTAAAATAAAATTACCATTATATTAATAATGGTAATTGAAATTTGAAAATTAACCATTCCTATTCACTTTTAATAATTAGAATAAATCGACAAATTTTCATTTTTTACAGCGTCAGTTAAAGAAAAATGTAACGTATGAGAATTATTGTAAAAGAAGCTACCCACCGCGATAATATGCGAGAAAGTTCGAACGAGACGTTATTATTTGTTACGATTATTATTTCCTTCCTGCAGGTATTCAGAAAGGCTCATCGTAAGCATAGAATTGCTCGCCTTCTAAACAGCCATTAACTAATCCTTCCTCATTGCACTAGGAAGCTAGTTAATTATAGTTTTGTATTTTTATTGCACGCCATAGGGTCGATCCGATCGGTGAGAAGCGGCTAACAGTTTGCAAGATTGTAAATCACGAAACTCGAGCGAGAACAGGCGGATTCTGTGCAAATCGGTTGCCTCGACGGAATTAAATAAATGCCGTGTTTCCTTCCAGAAAATACCTGAACAAATCATTCCATCTAATACAAGGATGTGGATTTCCTTTACGATTATTCTGTGCGAGTAACCAGTTTCAATTCCTTCATTTTGGGAAATTAGAAATAATTAAAGTAATTAAAATAGATTAAAAGTCATGAAGGGATTAAACAAGCTAATCAATTTGTTATTTTTTATTTAAAAATTTTTTTGCAGACATTTAGAAAAATAGGTAATTATAGCAAAATTCAGTATTCATATCACAATATTTAATAAAAACATTTTTGAAAACTTTTGACAAATTCTGAATTAGGGTATGGCTGTTGTGTATGATATTTTTTAGAGATTATATCAAAGATCAAGTAGTAATTGTAAGTATGCCACCGTTATAACGTTCTAAATGTTCCACAGAGTTTGATGGCATTATGTTAATCGAGTTTACGAAAGCAGAACCGGAACTAACAATGAGTTAAAACTCGAATAGGGTCAGTTTATCCCACGGAACTGCACACAGTCACTTTAAGGAAATAAAGGAAGTGTCCAACGTCAGAATAATGAGCACTTCATCGCCTAAAAATGGTAAGTAACGCGTGTTTTACTTCGAATTATCTTGATACGAAAATCAAGCATTTCTCAGCTCAATTGTTACTGGAAACCAGAAGTGGATTACGTACACCAACCTCGTTAAAAGAAGACAATGAAGAAGCAAAGATGAACGATCAGAGCTAACCATAAAAGGGTTAAATGTAATACAATAAAGAAGAGCAGAATACAACAGCATTTTCTCTTAGCAAGTTATTTTATATATCTTGAAGAATCAAGAAGACCTGATTATTGATCGAAATTTTTTTCATTTTAAAGTTTAACGAAGTTTCAAGTTTTAATCTGGTATTAATAACTCCTTAAAGTTTTCAAACTTAAATTAATAATTAGACACTAATGAGTCTTCGAAATGGGTAAAAGATGTTTAAAATTAAAAAAAAAATTGCAACTTAAATAGATAAATTAACAGAACTGACCTAATAAATGATGAAAGATTACTTATCAAAGGAAGCATAAATCTAATCATTTTCTATCATTCTTCTTTGCATCAGAGGGAAACAACAATCGCTGGACGAGTTCATTCGACTCTGCTAATAAAGGTAAAGACGATGAACCGGTCAAAACTGTTTCCGGCGGAGTTACCGGGAGTGTCGCCGACGTTGAACGAATGTAAACCGGCCACAATAACGATACCGTTACCGATTTTTAACGCGGTTAGCACGCGAGTAGGTTTACCGAACGGAGCCACATCGATGCGCCGCAATCTTCTACCCTACCAGCCATACCACTGTGCGCAATTGTACATTCGATATCTTCGCGTAGGGCTGCGGCTTTAAAGTGTGCTGAGAACGCGCACGCGAAAACTGGAGCAAAACAAGAAAATACTGCACGTGCAACCTGTTACCGAGACTATTAGCTCCGGTAAGTTACTTGCAATTTTTACAGCTAACCATTTCGAAACAATTTTAAAAAATAAATATAATAACTGACTTACTGAAATAAACTTTGATTCAAATGAAATTTTTTAATAATTTGAAAAATTCATTGATATTATACAAAAAGCCTGCATCAAATGAAACCACATATAACGTATTTCAATCAAATTTAATCGCTTCAGCCACGTGTTTATCGTTTTCCTTTTGTCGATTATTATATTTGTATCGATCATTTGTGCATGCTGCACTATTTGCATACTGTCCACCTATCACAAAAAGTCACGTGAGAATAATGCAATTTAATTGGCCGCGCCCCACCTCAGCTCACGCGTACTTTCGATCGTGACGTATGATTGGTCGAAGTGATCGCATCTACTAATTAGGTTCGTGTAAAACTAGAGGGTCAACCGATGCGACCGAAGAAGTCCGACGAGACTTCTTGTCGTCGGTGGATACATAGTATGGAATGCAGTCAGTGACGATTCGGGTGCATTTTACAATACCTACGCGATGAAATCGACGACGCATTATGCGCGTGCTTGTGCAATGCAACTAATCATACACCACATTCGTTCTATAATACTTATGTACTGCAGCCAATGACACAGCGCATACGTTCCATAATATCTGTGCAATGCAATCGATGACGTACTGTTTGTGTTCTATAATATATGTGCATTACAATCGATAACACACTGCACGCGTTCTACACCGTCTACGTAATGCAATTAATAACGCACTGTATGCAACTGGTTAAAAAATTGATACTCGAAAAACTACTACAAAGTATAGGTTGTGCGAAAGTAAAATAATAAACGCGACTGTATGAAAAATCTGTAATCTACGTGTTACATAAATGGAAAAGTATGATATAGAAAGAAAGTTTCAGCTTCTAGTAATCGTCTTATAGTAAGGTCTTAGCCTCGAAGGGATAACCTTGTTCAACGGCCTCCGGGTTCATTCAAGACCAGCCTGTGAACTAATTAACTATCGTACATCGTTTCGATGCATCCTATGCACTATTGTATACGTTCGATGCACTCGTCTTATGACTCAGTATTTAACACAGCAAGAAGTAAAAGCAATATATTTATAAACTATTGAAAAAAGAATTCATATACACATTCCGTTAAATAAATAAATAGATGAATAAAAATATTGCACAGGTCTAAATAGACCCGGAGCAATTCTACCAATGAGACCGTCAAACAAATAGTGATTGAAGGATTAAAGAAATGAACGGTGCAGAATAACGATTTAAATCGCCGTGTAATTTCCAAGTACACAAATCGCTTACCCGATTGTACTTGATCTACTAAATCCGCTTTCACCGTTCACGGTATCCTGAAGGTAGTGCTCGTGACGATCTTCGCTTTGAATGTAGACTAAAGGGATTGTTCGAGGCTCTTGATCTCTAAGCCTTTCCGTTGGTGTTCTAAAGAGTACAATTATTGGTAGTCTTTCTTAGTCGAAACCCTTTTCCTTTTGATTGCCTCTTCGAACATCTGAAGAATGCTTGTAAAATCGAACTACTTTCTCTCATAAGGAAACAAACAACGATCAACCCTGTTCAACCCTTGTTTCAGCAAACTAATTTCTCAAACAATTATTTATATCGTTTTGAATTTTTTTTTTTTTTTTTTATGTAAAAAATATTAGGATATAACAATAAAAAAAAAAATCGGTAATTCGTCAGATAGGAGTAAGATCGTAATTGAATTTACCCTAATGGGATGGCTAATGCTTCCCTGAATTCCAGAATATTTCTTGCTACAGAGTTTTCACGATTCAGTACCCCGACAAATATCCTGTCTGTGGTCATAGCTTCGCTGGTATTCACGGAAATGGAAATCATTCGAATGGGTTCGGTTTCGACTAACGTGGTGGCTGTCGAGCTCATGGTTTGATTTCCCGTCTGATATTCGCCTGCAAGGAAGCCCGACTAAATTTCGTGACGCACGAATCGATGAATATTACATTACTGGACTTCCAGTGTCGTGTAAGAGAAAAAAATGGTAACGCAACGAAACAAAAATTCCCTGACATATGATATGTCTATCTCGTGACGAATGTTTCATTGAATTTTTATCACCGCATCAGGCTAATTAAATTAATTAAAAATTAATGTTTATATCACGCGTGGGTACGAGTTGTAAAAATACATAGCAATCTAATTAATATCTTTGCATTATGTAACCATCTGTGTGATCTAAGAAGAAAGAATCTGTTTAGTTATTGTAATAATTCAATTGAATGAATACTTCAAACGTTGCTAGATTCCTATTAAGTAAAGAGAAAATTATGCTTATTTTATTTGAAAGTAATTGCAATAAATTGAATTGTATCTAGCTTTAAACAAGAGGAGTATTAATGTAATATTTTTTAATTAATTTCTGATAATTCATAGTAAACGCAAACAGTGTATTTTCATATTTTCTAATATATAATAATTTAATTAATAATTAACAATATATCTCTCAATAATGACAAGAACTATTCCTATGATCTAGGAATAAAAAAAGATATATAAAATCGTTAAGATAAATCCTGAATCGAAGAAAAAGTAAAAAATGTAATTTCTTTAACAAACTAAAAAAGAATCTAGATAGAAGGTGGATAACAATGTACGGGTAAACTATGAATTATTATACAAAAGTACATATTTCGATAGGAGAATCAATGAGCCCGCATAAGTCAATCTGCCTGACCGTACCCCCATAATCAATCAAATTGAAAGTACTACTTGTATTCGCGATGGAGGTTGAAGGTCCTTCGGATTCGAGTGCCGAGAAATAATTCGAAGAGTCATCATGGGTGTCGTGCCATATCGTTTCGACCACACGGGTCTCTGGCCAGCTAACCGAATCCCTGTCTTCCGTAATACTCTGTTCATTGATCGTGGACACTGACGAATGAACAGTATTATGTGAATAATGGTAAACATGAACATTATTGGCATTGCATTTTGAATCGTTCAATTTTGGAATAATTGACACATTCGCTGGCACAATGCAAATGGTCGCGTGCAGTAAAATGCGTTATAATTGTAATTACTCATTTCTCACTTTAATTATTCGATAATATTAAATTCGTGATGTCACCAGTGACCAATGTGGCAGCGAGCGTGTTATCATTCATTGACATTAGTGTATTTGATAGTAAAATATTAGGAAACAACAAAGTTTCTTTTCCATTATTTGCATCTTTCTTTTTGCTAGAAGGAAAGTACATTTACGTTCGTTAGGGTGATCCTCAGTCGCCTATTCGGCTAAGGGGCCCAGCCAGTGTAGGACTCATACCACCCCTCTGAGGAATGGTATTCTACCCACTAAAACCCCTCCCCCGCGTGAGCCGCCGATACCCTTTCACCACTTCAGGTATCCCAGGAATACCGGAATGTATTGGAAACCTAAATTTTGTAATATTAACGGGGATTTCCCCAATTTTCACACGGTGTTAAAGAGTGCCATATTTTACAGGGGTTTTCCCAATTTTCGAACCGTCTTATAAAAATACCTTCTTATGGGATAACGTATACAGTTATTGACCCCTATGTAATGATTAACCTTTTTCTTAAAAAAGTAGAAAATATAATATAATGCATTTCTTATATAAATACCTGTAATTCTATTCGAAACAAAAAGTATTCGAGTTACGAAAGATAATTAAAATTTAGACAATTAAATTAATATGAAATAGAAAATTTAATTAAAATTATGACTCTCTGCATGGTCCGCCGTCTTGGGTCTCTCTCCATGGTCCGCCAATCATTGTACAGGAGTCGATAACTGTATATGTTATCCTATGAGAATTTCCCCAATTTTTAAATCGTATTGTAAGAAATGCCGTGTTATATGGAGAATGACTTCTTAGTATTATTCATAAACTAAGGAATAATTAGATCTTTGAAAGATCAGGTTCTCTAATAATAGTGTATTTAATATTAGAATATTATCGGGTATCAACGCTATTATTAATAGCACTAAAATATATTATCAGTCATTACTCTTCATGATATTGTTGACCTACTAATGTGAAGCATGATGTATTTAGTCGAAAGTATGTACGATACCGAGTCACTAGCAGGAAATAAGTTTTTAAAATAAATGTATTATATACAAATAAACATTTACCACTTGAACTTTCTAGCTCGGTACGATTTAAACTATTCTCCACGACTCCGGTCACTTCTGAAGAACCAGCAGTCGCTGTTTCATCGATTTTGAGTCTCCCTCCGTTTTTCGATCCCAAACGTTTCAGGTAACGACCAATATTAGGTAGCTTCGATCTGATCTGTTCGTTATGATCGCTAAACAAGGTTTCGTTCAAAAAAACAAGGCAAAATGTCTAGTCACGTGTAAGATTTAAATTAAATAAACAAATATATCTGCTAATCTCTTTAATTCTTTATTTTAATATTTGATATAATACTAAACGATGAAAATATCTTATACGAATAATAACTTGCATCTAACACAAACGAAATGAAATTATATAGCAAAAAAAATTATTGCAGTTTGTAATGAATCTCTCCCTTTTGATTTTCTATTTCACAAACGTCAAACAAAACCTAAGGTCTCACCTTCCTGGTTATATTACTCGCGACGGACGATCTCGAATTCTTAATGTCTCTATTAGCGGAACCTTGCGTACCTAATTCCTCCGCGTCGTTCGACGCAGAAGCCTCACTTCCGGATACGATTCTCGACGAGGACTCGCCACTCATAGCGAAAGTCAAATAATCGACAAGAAGGCAGGCAGAAAATAGGCGGAGGCCTTTGGGTTACTTGTCAATTTACGCGGACAAATCGACGTAACCTATCAGCTTTTTATCGACCGTCGATTTTTCACCGACCACTACTTTCATTGTTTTCCTTCACTCACGTTCGGTTTCAATATCTCTAACATAACCAATTCAACGCGTGTAAATGTTAGACGCACTCGGTACACGTTGAAAGGTGAGCAACGGCGAAAACATGCGTGATAAATCGTGTTATTTGCATCAAACGTGAAGGACGCATTTTGTTGTTTCCATTCAAGTTTCGTGTAATTATACTTTTTGAAAATTACACCTATACATATATATATTTAATATTTATATTTATATTTACACATATTTATATTTAAATAAAAAACACTCATTGGAGTATTATTATAATAAACAATGCACTTTTGCAATTACAAACATTTGTAACTGCAAAATATTATTTTATGACCGACAGAAAAATGCCCTGAAGAATGAATTGACAATTTGGAGTTCTTGTGTAGAAGGTATGACGATACAGGAAACAATAATCATCAGATATGATTACAACGCACTGTTTTTCACACGAAAATTGACAAGCAATGATTCACTTACCTGATAAGTGTAAGATGTACAAGGAACGTAAAATTCTCTGCTCATAATAATCGAAGCTCGGGGCGGTTGTAAAATCCAGCTGACGGATCTTGGGCAAGTGTCAAAATACCGGTGGCGCCATCTTGAACTCGTCTAGAGTCGAGGTCGTCAAGCTGTCACGAGGAAAAATGCTCGTTTTCTCGGTAGTACAAGTGCCATCCTTGAGTTTCCCGACACAAAGATCGAATAACGCGTGTTCCACGAACGCTGCGCACCTCGTTCAAACTCCGAAACGTCACGAGGAACGTGAACACACTTCCGTTGTCAAATCACAGTACGAGTCACCAACACACAACACACTTTTCACGCTGCTATTACGACAAACGCGCTCCGTCGAGAATATCACGTAGCTCTTTAATGGACGGTATCGTTACAAATGCGAGAAAAGTCAAGTAGCAAGCGGTCGTGCACTGTTCATAACTTCTCACGGTATACTAATCACGACTAAATTTAATGGCATTATACCACCTTGCTACGCCATTTTCGGTACGCAGGGTTTAACCGAACTACCACACAATAGAACAACCGTCCGCGTACACAGGCAAATGCCGACTGCCGCCAATCACGAACTCCGGACGAATAATAATCATGGCGGCGCTGTGTTTGGTGCCACTGACGCCAAAATACGACCCGGTGTCGTTTATTCAAACTACGTATAACACATCTCTTGATAATAGAGCAATTTAAAAAAATACTTTATTACATTTGCAAATTATAAACGATATAAGTTGTACTGAATTCAATCTTTCTATAATCTAAACAATATGATATACTTATACCTATTAATGTTTAATAAAGATTAGTTTTACTTTGATAATTATTTAGCATATAGTGTGTAAAATTACTGAGCTTATTTTTGAACAATCTACATTTACAGAGAACTTAAAAACTAATTATATAATTACGTATGGATCTGTTCACCTTGTAATGTAGTTTCTAAAATAGTCATTCTGAATCGTAGAGTGCGCAACAAAACAACGTACTGTTTTGAACAACGTCGGTATTTCAGATCGTGAGACACCAATTCCCAACGATCGGTTTTAACTTAGCTATGATATTATTATTTAACTTGTATTGTGTCCGTAGAACGCTCCACATTACGACAATGAAAATAACAAATTGAATATTTTACCAAAGTCATATTTTTGTCTTACTAGTTCCCCACATCCCATTAGATGGTACCACCAGTACTATTTTCAGAGTAACATTCTGATGTAACATCATAAAACTTGTATATTATATTCAATTTATCAAAATACAATACTTTACAATATCAAAAGTGTTTTCTTTTGGTATTCAATATGTTAAGAAGTTACAGTATTTTTATATCTCAGAACTAAATGCCCGAATGGTATATCTCAATAGCTGAATCTCGTCCTCTTTTGAAGACCAAACTTAATAAAGAAATATTCCTTTCTAAGAAACCGGGTTATTCTAATATTATTATTAGCGCGTTATTTAGAAGTTGCCGGTATCTTTTTGCATTCAACAGTAGTGCAACAACATCCTCTGGTCCCTTTTTTAATCGACGTACGGGGTGGGTATTTCGAAGATGGATGTTTCCTTGTTGGCGCCTCGATGATGATATTTCGTGGTACCAAAATGTCATCCCATGGAATTTCAACGTCATCGGTGACACAAGCTTCCTCTCGTAGTGGTTGTATGTCTATTGGTTTTTCAAGTACAAGATCATCCCATGGAATTTCTAACGTAGAATCGCAGCTTGCAGGATCACTCTGTTTCGTAGGTACTGTTTCCATGATGATCAAATCCTTCCATGGAAGAGGCATGGTACTTTCAGATTCCTTTTTCGATGGTTCTTTTTCAGCATCCTGATCACCTTCCTCTGTATGACCTAACGGTGCCATTGAAGATTGTTGACGAATTTTCATGCCAGCCGATGGTAACGCGATATCCTTCCACGGCAATTCAATCTTTGAATCGCACAATATGGACGCATCTGAAAATTCCTTTCGTAAATCTTTCAGATATGGCTCGTGGTACATATCTTCCTCTGGATTGTATACAAATGTTTGTCTCTTCTTTTTGCATTGTTCGTTCTGTTTTGATGGTCTATGCAATTTTTTATGAATACAATAACATCCTGTTATCTTCCTTTTACTTTCAGCCATGATATATATTGTAGGTCAACTTGAGTTACAATACAATACTTTTCAATTTTCTGTCTCGTCTAACCTCTATCATTCGAATCAGTGTGGTTTGTTTTGTTCTACTATCTAGAACGTACTTTGTATACGCATAATTTGAACAATGTTTCGTGGAAGCTGATCAATGTAATAAGTAATACAAATATCTATCGAGTTATAAACTCATGATGGAACTTCTTAAATGTTCTTCAATTTTAAATAAAATTTTACGAAATGACATCATCGCGCCGAAGTAATTTTTATTGGATGCTGCTTTTAGAAACAAAAATGATGTAGTAAGACAACTTCATGAAATGGGACTTTGGAGATTTGCAAAATAAAGAAAAAGTAAAGTACCAATAAACATAAGAGAAAAATTAGTATTATTAGAGATATAAATAATTTTTCTTGTTGCAAGTCATTTATTCACTTCTTGTGCTCTTCGGCGAACGGAATCATTATCTCTTCTCTTCCTATTTATACACACGCATCTTAAAACAGGATTACTATTACATTTCACTAGACAATTGTTATACTTATCCTCGCAATCTGTGAACAGCTGTAGAGAATTATCAGTTTCTACAGTATGATAAGAATAATATTGTATTAGTCTGATCAGGAAATGCTACTGTCACAGGAAGATATGTAGGTATGTGGAAAAATATTCTTATCAGAATATAATGCCTCGTACATTGTTTAAAAAACTTCGTCATCATCTTTACGAATGTGATTCATTTGAAACACAATATCGGGATTCCGGAAGACCTAAGTCTATTTTTATTCCTTCCCACAAAGGAGGTCCGCGTTTTGAGGGTAGTTCATATTCAACGAGTGTAGACCCTCACTTCACCAAACGAGTTTTCATGATGGCTTTTCGTAAAGCATCAAATTCATACTTAATCTTGCATATTTTATTCACCAACGAAGCTGTACGATATAGCTTCTGAAATTTTGAAAACCCTTATTTAATTAATTATAAAAATCGTCATCATTGGTTTTCCTTGAACGTATTGATAGGCATCAGTTTTTAAAAATTATTATTTTACCAAATCGACTATAAAAACGTGTTTTTCATTGTGTTTGATAGAAAGAATTTTTCTTTCTTTTAAAAGAAGAAATGACAATATAATCTTCTGCTCTATGTCATATAAGAGCCCCGGCAACGAATAAGTAATTTGCATTAACCAAAATGAGAAGTTGTTTACAAGTCCAAGAACATTATACACTTATTTTGCATATTATTTGGTCTCAAATCTCTTTTTTGTTTTTAACACCGTGTATATGTAATACACATATATGAAAAGAATTCGGTTTAATCATTCATATTGGCCAATCATTTAGATCTTTCATCGCGACATCTACCGAGAAATGATGGTATAATATTAAAAATCCACTAGTTGCCGATAAAAGGAAATCCGTAAAGACTTTGACTTAATTTTGCAACAAAAGATGTAAGAAAAAATAAGGAGGTGCTGGTTTCCTTTGAAATATTTACGTTATAAAATTTATCTGTTAAAATAATCGTTGATATGATTATGAACGCTTTGTTTCAACGCGAAAGAAATTGTGCAAGAATAGTTGACGGATTTTGGTTTGACCACCGTAGTAAGACTACGTTTAGAAGGCAGCCATCTTGCAATCCCTAATCAAAGATCTTCGGCTAGCGGGTATCGCTGTCTGGTTTTCAGCCGGTTAATATCAACACACAGTTCAACAAATGGCTTTAAAACGAATTAATAAGGTATGTGAACGATCAGAGGTGTTCGTATTGTACAAAGACAGTCGGGTGTTAATGTGATGTGTGCCAAACGCAGTTGAACGCCCTTAACGATTTTGCAGTGAAGCAATGTGAGGCAGCATTGAAAATCATTTTGGCTTTTCCCCTTTTTTTCACATTCTTCGATTGTGCTTTGATTTATTTGCATACGCGTTTATGTCGATGTTGTGCATTGCACACAGAGCACAGTGCCACTTTGTGCCAGTGGACGTAGTAGCTACGGTGACAGTGAAATTCTAAAAAAATTTTAAGTGGCTACCCAATAAATTGCCGGAAGTAACGTAAAACCGTGCGTTACATACATCTATATATACATATATATACATATATACGTATATACATATATGTATGTAGCTATAGATAACTCAGAAATTACGAAAATTTCATTAGTGCATTCAGAGTCCATTTGTGGATGTAGATATATCATCATACATTTTTTTCAGTGACCATTTGCTTATTTGTTTTAATACATAATATGCTTTTCTCTATGTGACTGCAGCACACATTAATGAGATAAAGTGAATCATTTAGAACTGATATATTTCTGTATGATGCATGCCAGTGATTTGACCTGTCAGTCATTATAATGTTTCTCAGTCTGACCATCAGTCGCAGTAAAATGGACTAAAGAATGGAAATCATTGGATATATTACTCTCAGAATAATCACACGAAACACAAACTGTTGTATCACTCTTTTTCTTTAACTTCAATTCTGTAATTTATTTCCATTGTAATGTAATATAAGTAATGCGAATAATTTATCTCATATTATTGTATACCATTGTCTAATATAAACATACATATCTATAGAATAATATTTATTCCAATTGTTTCTTTTCTAATTGCATTGTTAGTAGTTAAGGCATTGTAATATTTAATTCATTGTATTACAAACCATTATAGTCATTTCCTTTATCTTAACCTTTTAATGTTATCTACCTTTTGAATGATGATTCAGTTTGATCTGATTTCTTGATATGTATGATATGAAAACTATAAAACAATTGATATATAAGCTTAAAATTATATATTTCAAGATATTACATTTATATAATTCGTATCTATGATATATACATATGTAAGAATGTTCTAGAACATTTTGTTTACACATGTTCACATCTTTCTTACTGCATTTAAAACTATCCATATAGACCTTTTACTTTAAGCTTCATGATGCAATGCATAACACAAACACATTATTGATAGAGTATATTTTTAACCAACTGATATTTATGTTAAAAATAGTATTTATAAATTTCAATCGTGCATAGAAGAAAATATATATAACAATTAATAATATATGTAAAGTTTGAATTAATGCTTAAGATTTTTAACAGTTTTTGTTTGTGTTATTATGACATTTTTTTCTTCTATTTAGGAACTTCAGGACCTTGGTAGAGATCCACCGGCACAATGCTCTGCTGGTCCTGTAGGAGACGATTGTAAGTTCTTTAATGTCATTGTGACTGTATATGCAGCAATTAAAGAATATTAAATTACCATATCTTATATGGCTTGCTATTCCAAAAATACATGTATCTATTAATATCCACAGCAAATAATTAGCTAATTTTTAGGAAACTGTAAACTTATGATGTTTATGTATAAATAATAATCATTAGTATTTGATAGTAAAGTTTCTACAGTTAATTATATGATTGTTTTCAGTATTCCACTGGCAAGCAACTATAATGGGACCAGTAAGTATACATGAATTTTAATATTTTTAGCACTATTAATTAAACTAATGTCATTTAATTTAAAAGTATCATATACTTTTATTATTTTGTAATCATGTTAATGTTCATGTAAATATAATTTGTAAGCATTAGTTCCAAGTATCTCCACTTTGATCTCTGACATTCAAAGGTAACTCCCAAACAATGAAATTTATCTTTTGTTACATTTGATTAATAATTTTATTTGAAATACATAATGCAATGCATGTAATATTTTATGTAATAACAATTTACTAAGATTTCACATCTTTAATTCCTGTATCATGTTGTATTGTTTTCATGATATTAATATCTTTTTACAGACCTATAATATTTCTAATAACATTTATATTATAATTCGTTAGTAATAATTGTTAAATTCTTAAATTAATATGAGTGATTAATCTGGTTCTTTATATTAGATATAATTAGTTCTTTATGATGAACATTAATGGAAACGTTTTTGCATTTAAATTGGCCAATATTGAATGTTAGTGTATAACTAGGAGTAAACATTATTTTCAGCCTGACAGTCCGTATCAAGGAGGAGTGTTTTTCCTTACAATTCATTTTCCCACAGACTATCCATTCAAACCACCTAAGGTATGTACATTAAAGATAACATTGTTTGATATACTATTACATGTGATTAGTATATTCATTTAATGCACATTTGTCCAGGTTGCTTTTACAACTAGAATTTATCATCCAAATATCAACAGTAATGGAAGTATTTGTTTGGATATTTTAAGATCGCAGTGGTCTCCAGCACTTACCATATCAAAGGGTACATAAGTTTGCAAATATAATTTAAGTTTAAAAAAGAAAAAGAATAGGATGAAACAATTATTTGAGTCAATTTTATTAATATTATTTGTGAAAATGTTGAATACATTATGAAAGTTTTCTTATTTTCAGTGTTACTATCAATATGCTCATTACTGTGCGATCCAAATCCAGATGACCCTCTGGTACCAGAGATAGCAAGGTTATACAAAACTGACAGGGAGAAGTACAATGAATTGGCACGTGAGTGGACGCGCAAGTATGCCATGTGATGCGCCAATCTCTGCTGACTTCAACATCTAAAAGCCACCAACAAGCAGCCCCAGCCTATTGCCACTTATGCATCAGCACCGATTGAAATTAGCTATGGCTCGTCTACTTTTAAACTTAAGCCAGTACTCGGGCTCGGAGAATGCTCAGAAAAACGCGATCGATCTGAAGTTCCCTTCGTCCCGAGAGGCCTGCGAATATTGAGACGTTGCCACAATGGCAATTGAGGCAATTTGAAAGGTGGTCACATAACATTATATATATATATATAAATCAGGAAAAAAAAGAAACATGTCCGCTTTGATTTTCATAAATAAAAAAAAATGGAAGTAAAATATAGGAGAGTGAAAGTAGGATTTGTATTTGAATTTAATAGTTTAATTTCTAATCATTGTGCTTATTATACCGTAATTATATATACCTACTTTCTCAGTGAAATGAAAAACCTTGAACTGACAGCACACCGATTGTTAGTTTTAAAGCAAATGAGCAATGTTTGCCCGTCCCTTGGAACGATGCGGTCACTTTTTTGTAAGACTGGGCTATATATAAATACTACTGAAAATATACCTGTATGTTTTGTTCAATTATTAAAATTCCTTACCTATCTAACAAATTCTACGAGTAACTCGAAATTTCTGGTTTGGTTCCTGTGTGTGTGTAGTAGTTTAATTATGCATATCATTAATCGATAAATCGGACTATACAACTTCAAATAACTTAAAAGTATACAAACATAATAGAAACTTTTAAAGACTTTGCTGACCGCGAATCTAAGTATCTACCATTCACGGGCTCTCGTACGACCTTAACTCGAATCAGATGCATTCACAATTTTTTAAGGACGTGAATTTTAACGTCAATCAGCTTTATTTACATATTAGAAAGATGTAGTAGTCGATGTCAATATTTATCGATAAATGATGAGTGCGAAGTAAATTTTGTTTGAATTTTTACGTAAAACGCGTTATGAAATAGATAAGAAGTATTTCAATGAGCCCTAAAGTTTATGGCTCATATTTACAAATGGATTTGTAAAGCCCTCTGAATTAATTTTATTAGTAGAGTGCGTCATTATGATATCAATAGTCATGTGCGTCGTACCTTACAAATGAAAAATTTGACCGTCGCTATGTTTTATTCGGAACGATCTGCGTTTACTATTGTTTTGCGTGTAAAAATCTTTTCCTTTAAGCGATAATTTTTCTATTATTATTGTTGTTGTTTAGTACATATCTTTAAGTTTCCTTTCCACCCACAATATAAGTACATACGTTCGTATAAAATAATGTTACAAAACTCTGAATAAAATGACCATTAAGATAGAGTTTAGTCTTACTAATACCGCGATACGTTTTCCATGCTATATATTTTTCATATGTGCATATTGTGGCTGCAAAGGACTGCAATAAGATTCCAAATTGTTTCCAAAAGAAAAGAAACTCTACCTGAAAATGTTATTTTACAAGATGGAAGAACACGTTGTTACACAACAACAACGTGTTTCGTTCATTGTTAGTTTGTTTAAATTAATCTAGAAACGATGCACCCCATTGCCGGTGCTGGCAGTGTTTCGGCTTCTAATCCTAGATAATGTTTAAAACCCGAGACATCGTAAAAGATGATCACTTAATTAGAGAATAAGTAAACGATTTTGTCTTGCGAATGGTGTAAAGTGCGTAAAGAACGATCAACGTCTCGATTGTAAATCGGTGCTTCAAAGTATGGCAAACTCGCAGAACGAGTATGAAGCCTAGAAAAGACAAATCGATTAGTATGTAATATGGTATACCACTTGTTAATGTCGATTTTGAACGTATACTGCTGTAATTTAATTACGAGTAAACACGCGGCAAATCAGGTATTTAAATATTTGCCCCTCACACACCCCCCGAAAGTGAATCATCGTTCATCTCTATTAGAAAGGAATCTACTCATGTGTAATTAATTAATTATTATCACATCTCACGTGTAATTATTATTATATATATGTGTGTGTATATACATACGTGTATATATATATATGTATATATACACATATATTATAATTAATTATTATTTTAGCATTAGCCCTTTATATAATAAATTCCATATGACGATAAACATAAGCATGTCAATTTTAATCATTTGTTACCAGAATCACTGGCGATAAGGAAGAAGTATCTTGGATACTTCTGAATCTATTTCGAATTCTACTTGGATCTAGATTTTACCACTGTAATTCATTGTTTCTTCTTGTTTTAATATTCAGATATTTTTGAAAAAATATTTTTCTTGTTTATAAATCGATCATTTAAATTTCTAAGGTCAACTATTTGGGAAAATAAAGTTCTTTACTCATGTAACAATGGATATAATTGTGTGCTCCTTCTTTCATAAATTTCTTAACCGTTCGGTGAAACTTTTCAAGTGAAATCATTGTCCTCGGTGGGTAGTCGATTGATCCAAAGTTAAGTATTTAGTTATAGTTCATACACATAGGCAGTAAAGTTTAGTTGGAACGAACAAAGAATCTTTGTGTAATTGGTGTTCGAGGTACACTCGTGAACCAGCAGATGTCTTTATTAGACTTTCACGAAGGACGGAACAGTTGTTGTGTCCAATGTTGAAGCTTACGATATGTTAAAAAAGTGGAGGAACGGTGAAAGTGGCAAAGGCTTTCCCCCTTTTGCTCTGGTGGTCGCTCTTGACCGTTGTACACGTATTTTACTGCAGTGCTGGCAGAAACCTGCTGAAGTAGCATACTCAGCGATGGAGATAAGCATATCCTCGCCTGATCAATTTATTCGAAAACAGAATATCTTCCCAATTTATCTTTGTAATTAACGGATCAATTAATTAAGTTATCTGATTGTTTTCGGTCAGATCAGATTGTCCTATGATCACTAAAATATTAGTATCAGTATGTTATGATATGAAAATTTTTATTAAAATATGATATTAAAATTGAACGTTTCAGTTTAAAAACAGTTAAAGTTTGATTAGTTACTATTCTGATATTATAGAGGGCATTCTTTATTATTAATCTAAGACGCTTTTTTATCATGAATATAATAGACAAATTAAGAAAAAATTAAATACAATTGTTTTTGTAGATTCAATTAATAGATTTTGTTCATTATAATTAAAAGCTGCTTTACTTATTTCTTATTAAGGATTCACTACCAAACCCCGTTATTGTACTTGATTTTGTCTTATTTTTTTTCGAAAAGCAAAGATGCTGTCTACATACGAATGTGGGTCATCAATATTCGTACGTTCTACTTGCGATCTTTTGGTTTCTAAAGAAATGATACTTATTTCTTCTAAGTCGGATAATGAATTTGAATGTATCAAATACATTTTTGTCATTTTCACGCTACTTTGATAATGAAATGTACATGCATGTACTGAAGATGATCTCTCTGTTTAGGGTCTTATTATGAATACAGTAGAAAGTTAACACTATCTACAAACTCTTCGGTCCAGTAATATTCGCATAATAGTTCTATTAAAACTGAATATTAGCGGATTTGCAACGGTTTCTAATTTTTCATAAAACCGCTCTTTTGAAAGTCATTCAACTTTACAAATATTTTATGAAACGTGCTTTAGCAACCAAGTATGAAGATAAAAATATTAATCTTTGTTTACGGAAACACAAATTAATGCTGAGAAAGTAATACAAAGTGGGTAGTAAGATAAGAGTGCCAAAATTAATATTAGTTCCTACAAAGACTTATCATATTTATGAGAGCTAAATAAAAAGTATTTATCTTCTGTATAAACCACAAAATTGTATAAAGTCGATGTTATACAACACTCATATTTGAAAACTTTTAATTAGATATTAACTCATTGAAGTCGAACATATTAAAGCTCTAATTATTAAGGATTCGAATAATTAATTTTCTAATTTAAGCTTTAAGTTTCTTTCCTTATATCATCAATACAATATCAATGTTATTCTATTTTCTTCTGTAATTATTCAATTGCATCGATCCCTGATGACCGACACGACAATCAACGTGTTAGTCATTAAAAAGTTAAGAAAAAAATGAATAGAAGGGATTAATTCCTGGTTCTAAAGAAACCCATTAACAGTAATGGATAAAATCATTTCGCACAAAGGCCATGGTAGCTTGAAAAACTCGAAGCCATCGCTAGTTGGTAGTACGAGGACGTGTTTCGTTCTATCGAGCGGCGCTTTGGACCGTCTGGTTGCGGTGCGGTTTGTTCAGTGTCAGTGCTGTTCTCGGCCCGTACACCAGTCGCTGAGGACAAGGTGTCACGCTCATCAATAGCTGACCGTCTTAAGGATGTCTCGATAGATCAACGTTCGATTGATTTTCAACATCCGCCGCTACCTTTTTCAAAACAGAGCGGACTGCGATCGCTTGGGGAACGCGTATTCGCTGACTGACATCGTTGCCCGTGGTCGAGTGGTATGTAACTTTAATGTAACCATCGAACGACGTCCGTGATTGTCAGAGACTAACAAAGAGGAACGTTCTAAATCATTGCAAAGTGGTAATTGAGAATAGCGCGCGAGCGACGCGGTGTCAAACGTTCGCTCCGGAGAACACGTGTTCCTCATGAAGATGCGTGTGATTGCCTTTTAAGAATCCTCACTGACAAATTGCATTGTGTACGAAGAAAATGCACAATATATCATTTTGAAGAAGTAATATATTGTTGACTGTCTGCTTCATTTGTTGCCGGCTCTACCGACAAAGAAACTTATTATAAAATTGAAGACTTTGCTAATTATCATAGGTATTGGTTCCTGTCTAACTCTACAGATTCTAATTTCTTCTTTCTCTTTTGCATTTCAATTAATAAAAAAGATTCGTCATTTTTATGTTATTATAAAATTGAAGACTTTGTTAATGATCATAGGTATTGGTTTCTGTTTAATTCTACAGATTTTAATTTCTTCTTTTTTTATGCGTTTCAAGGGTGTACGTTTCAATGTATAAAAAAAATTCATAATTTTCGTGTTAAACTTATTATAAAAGTGAAGACTTTGCTAATGATCATAGGTATTGATTCCTGTCTAACTCTACAGATTCTAATTTCTTCTTTTTCTTTTGCGTTTCAATTAATAAAAAAGATTCGTAATTTTCATGTTATTATAAAATTAAAGACTTTGCTAACGATCATAGGTATTGGTTCCTGTCCAACTCTACAGATTCTAATTTCTTCTTTTTCTTATGCGTTCCAACTGATAAAAAAGAATCACAATTTTCGTGTTATCGCACTTTGCATGAATTGTAAATGAACTGGAATAGGAAATCAATTTAAACGAACGGCTGAAGAATTTTAATGATGTCTGTCTTGTGACAACCTATAAATTGCCAGAGCTATGGTAATTTTTGGTAATGTCTTGGATTTTATTGCAAATTGTACATAATAATTGTCAATAACAAATAGTGAAGTATTCATTGAAACAATATAATTGAATGTTTGATCTTTTATTTTGACTTTTTATTTTGTTTTGAGATTTTCTTCTTTTGAACATGACAATCAGAAAACATTCATTAATATTAATCTCTATATCCAACTTTAAATTGAATATTTATAACGATATTTATATGTACATATGAAAGACGAAATTTAATTTTAAATCTTCTTCTACGTGACTTTTTAAATGTTACCCTAGTTTTAATCGACGTTTGTTTACGTAATTTCGAATTTATATAATCTGTGGATGATTCAGGAAGAAGGAGCAATATTTTAGAAAGTGATGGTATTAGACACCATAAGAGAAAGAAGGCCCTATAAACATGTGTTATAGAGACAGAATTGTTTGAACCTAATAATTTTACAGAAGAGTGATTTTAAAACTTTTTCTTGTAATAACTCGTACTGTGATCTCTAAAAACATTTTCTCTTTCTCCTGAATGACCCTCTAGAAAAAAAATGAACAAATACTAAAATAGAGTAACGCGCAAAGAGGAAGAGAAAGTCCGAATGGTAATTTCATTAATTTTACCACATTTATTTATATTACATCCGACGTCGTGACTTTGATGTGTAACTTTTAGTGTTAATATTCGTAATTAATTTTCACTTACTATATTAACTACTAATTTCAATTTGAAATCCAGATTTGATAATTTAGAGCGAAATCTAAAATTACAAGGTCCATTAATTCATAAAATATAAGACAAAGTGTAAAAATAATTTTTTAGAACAAATTGTACTCTTTTAATTATGAGCTCCAAAAGATTAAGAATTTTTTTAAGTGGAATACTTTGCCATTGTTTGAAAAATATTTTGAATATTTCTTTAAATAATCCTAAGAATTATGAATTGATTTCAAATCCAACTTCTGTAATGGCTTCTATTTCATGACGAAGTATTGAAGAGTATAATTAAATGCCCTATACTTAATTCACAAAAACAATAAAAACTCTAAGAATAAATAACGGTCGAGCAAAGTTTTTCAAAGCAAAGACGTAGGCATAACGAGTTTCGAAGAGCCTCGTCAACTTTCTCGTAGATTAAACGTGAGAGATCATTCAGCCTGCAGGAGAGAGTGAACGGATTCCTTGTAAGCGCATAAAATAGCCAATCGTATTATTCTCAAGTTTGGTTTTGCGTAAATTCTTTCTCCAACACATTCACCGACATAAACAAAGATATCTATTTACATGTAGCAAAAAGATCTTGACAAATCGTGTACGTTTTCACGCGGAGTTTATTAAAAAATGCTTTATAAAAAGAACGAACCTCGTTTATAATTTTACGTCGCTATAGTTTAACAAGTTCCTCGTCTGTCATACAAATTTCTAATTCCATCCGTAGTATTCCGTGCAAGAAACGGCTATTTACTTTACAATCTTCTTTTTATATTTCTCCTGGCTTCTCGGAATCCACCTTTGACAAGGATGTTGCACGCGATAGGATAATTACTTGCACGATATGCATGCGGATAAGAAATTTTAAAAATCTTTCGAAAATGATTGTTAAACCGAAACTCTTATTTTTCCATTACACAATTTCAAATGGAAGCTGTTAAAAATTGATAATTATGTATGTGTCGTCACATGCTACGTAAATGGGACATGCACCAAGACGCTAATAAGCATAATTGCAGTTACACATATCAGAGTTATGTGCATTTTAAATAGCATTTGTGAATACTTGATAGATAGACCATTTTTACCTTTCCTGTAACGTCTGCTTAAATTAGGAGCAGTTGGTGGAACTTTCAACGCGTGTGCATCATCAGACAGGAAGTTTGATATTACTTAATTTGTTATTGTATCGTAGGATGTTGTTCAATTAAGGTAGATTCTAGGATATTCAATTTTTGTTCATACCGATAGTAGTTTCTTCTTAACACTTTAACAGACGTTGATTGGCAGAACGAAAATGGACGTGTATAGTAAGTCACGTTACGATAACAGCTATTCAAGTCGCTATGATTCAATTTTGCAATGTAAATTTGCAATTTGCCACCTTACACTGTTAGTGTAATGGCTAATGCCATTCAAACTTTGCTTCTTTTAATTAGTTTTAATCGTATTCAGTTATAGTAACAGTCATTCGTTGCAATTAATGTAATAATTCTTACAATGATTTGTAAATAAAAAGAAAGTGATATTAAATAGAAAACTAGAAAATTAAATGTTTTCGTGTTGAAAAATTCGTTTAGTCATCCAATTTTAATATTTTCATTGCATTAATTTACGTCAGTGATATCAATATATCACTGATAACCAGCAAAACTACATATGTCGACTTTTGTAATGGAAAGGAATAATTAACGAAGCCTTACCGAAAAACAATTCAGTACATGATAACGAATTGTTAGAGCAATCGAAACCTTTCTACGCCGTTTCTTATTCGGTTGATACACTTATTTTTCCTTTGCAGACTCCCAAGTAAGAATTCGACTCTTTCCAATGATGAAATTACTAGCAGGCGTGGAAGAGGTGAGCGATCAAAACGAAAAGCCGCAGAATGATGATCAATCGCACAACAATAATCATGAAAAACAGCCGAAAACAGATATCGCTCAAGAGACGGTCAAGCTACTTACTGGTGAGGTAAATTAACCTTTAACCCTTTCTTTTATAACATCGAATTAAACTGATGGAGAAGTAGAACTGAACAACATGTTATTTCAGATAATAAACCGACTATTTTATTTTAAATTACGCTTAAAGTACTTTATTTATTACAATAAACTTTTTAAAAATATTTTATTTATTGTATATAAGATATATAAATTTTAAAAATCAATTCTTTTGTTGAAAAATTTCGAAGTTAGGAAAATATTCTTAAACAATAAAAATAAAGGAATATTTATAAGGTTGCAAATTTTATACTGTGAATCAATTCTGAAGACTTGGACTACGTTTGCATCTATTAAGTAATCTTTGTTGATATTATTAATAATCCTGGGTTATCATATAAATTTCAACTAATGCGTTTAAATGAAGATATAACTTCAGTTAAAATCGTTGAAATAATTAGAAAGCAATAAGAATTCCAACTTCATTTTTAGATCGGAAATAGCAATCCAAATGAAAAGGATTTCCATCTTTATAAAAAAAAAGAAAAGAAAGAATTATGCTTGCAGATATGTATTGTATTACCTGGGGCTCGCGACGTTCTCTTTAAATGATATGCAATTACTTAAATCAAACGTTAATTCATATAACAATACCATTCTGTATGCTCTATTTCTGTCTGATACCTAAAACTGCAAATTTGAAAAACGTTGACACACATTCGTGATTACGTAGGTTTTACATATGTTCATTTCTTATTCGGCTTGCAACAAGGTTAAAACATTGAATTTCTAACGTGAGTAGTAAGTCATTGTATTCGGAAAGGTTATAACTTAAAACGAATGCCAATATCCGTTTCACGTCGGTAGGATGTATGTACACAAGGTAAAAGCGCCTGAAGAATCTTTTATTAATTTTAATTTTCTTTGGAGAAAATGATACACCTACAAAATATTTAATTAGTAATAACGCGTATCCGCAGAACAGTGAATATCTGTAATTGCCTGTAGTTGAATATGCTCCTATCTGGAACATACTGTAATTATTTGAAACAATTAGTCTAAGTGGACACAGTAGCAATTATACAAAATATCCCACGTTTGCATCGCCGTGAAACAAGGCATTCCACTAATTTGTTAAAATGTAAAACAAAAATTTAATTACGTTGAAATCTCTATAGCTTCTGTAAATTAAAATTTCATTTACCTGTCTATTTTTAAAAAACATGAATATTCATTGGCATAACTAAGTAGAAGATCTTGTTATCAGATATTATTAGACAACTTGAAACACAAACAAAAGAATAGAATTAAATTCATTTGGACGAAAATGCAATATGCAATATAACTAAATATAAAATAGGTGCAATAAAAATTATGTTAAAATTAAGCAAAACTAGATGCTCGACACTTGATTGTTTTAGTAGAGGCAAGGGACCGTGTAATGAGGGGTTAAACGTAGTTCAACTTTCATCTGACATTATTTTTTGCGCGGTTCATGGAAAGTCTCGGAATTTTGCGGTAACACTCGGGATATCCTGTATCTCTCACGAAGGAAGGATGTATAGATATGTTGGTTACAGAGTAGCACAGTTGTTAGTATAGCGAAGTGAAAAATCGATTTCGCTAGTGAAAGATACTGAGAAGTCTGAGAAGAAAGCCCGCGGTATAAACTTGACACACTGAGATGAAAGGCGAGTCCCGTTGCGACCTACTTCACAGCTTTCGTATCTTTAGATATCAGCTTCGTTTCTACATCCTGAAACCGCTTAGGCGATATGGGAGCGACCGACAAACTATTAAGCCTATGCGGATGTTTTAGCGTCAAATGAGAGTGAATAGGTCTATGTAAACTTTAAATTAATCTTTGCAATCAATGGAGTAGCTAGGATTTTAGATTGGGGTGAACTAAGTCCTCCAGTTTTCCTAAAAATGTCTACAGTTGATTGAAATGGAAAAGAAGTAGAAGATCTAATTCAATTTTATTATACCAAAGAATTCTTTGAAAATATAGTAAATTTTAAAATTATAAATTTGATTTATAAGAGTTTTAACTCATGTAAGTTTCGTTTAAATAAATAAGTAAATAAATAAAAATAAAAATACCTAACGAGGATAAGTACTTTTTTTTAATGTTAATATAGACTTGCATCAAAGTTGATAAAAATTTAAATATCAATAAGAAGGAAGTTCCTTAATCTCAGAATGATACGTATGATTTTCTTCAGGTGTACCGAACTTCCTCCAGAAAACTCGAAAACTCGCCTCTCAAAGGTAAAATCACGCCTGAAGATGAAGAGAAAATGAGGCGTCTTCTTCCTTACAAGGAAGCCCCTGAATATCTTCAACACAATCCATATATTCTTCACGGATATCGAGGATATCTTACTACAAAATTATGCGTCGAAAGGTTTGTTAATAATGGTTAACAGAGGAAAAGATCAGACTAAATGATAATCGACATATTAGTATTAATGTACGATAACTTATAAACTTTTCATATTTCATTTATGAAAATGATGTATTCCAGCATATTCTGGTGGACAAACGAAACAGTAAACATATGGAGCCACATATTTGGATGGATGTTATTTTTCGGTCTGACCCTGTATGACCTTTGTCTACTGAATATTCATGCACCTATGGGTGACAAAGTGATAGTAGCTCTTTTATTAATCTGTTTCCAGGTAATATTCAAAAATATTTAACTCTCTTGCTCTGAAGCTCACTTGAGGAGATCTACCCCTATCGAATTAGCGGAGTAGAAGTTGTAAATTATCCATGAATAAAAATTCAAGAAATACTAAATGGCATTGCTCAATAGCAATGACACTGTACAATATATTTTTCAACATCAATCATGTTACTTCTTAATGGTTTAATTTATAACTTCCCCTTATTCTGACCGAGCTACATGTTAATAATTTTCAAATTTATTGTTTTAGGCTTGCATGGTATTGTCTTCGGTGTATCATACGTTTTCCTGTCGAAGTGAAAAGGATTACTGGTGTTTCTTGTCCTTCGATTTGTTTGGGATCGCGTTAAGCCTTCTGTCGATATACATGTCTGGAGTTTATTACGCTTTCTGGTGTCACAAGGTGAACAAAATTACGTAACTAACTAAAGCAGTATACAAATTTGTCAGATTGTAAATCTTACATTTCCACTATTTTATATATCGATTCATTTATTAATTCAAGACGTTTCTGGAAGAAAGAGTCCATAGATCTATAGACACTTTTTTCAGATACTTTCTCCATTTTATTTGAATTTCTTCAATTTTTATTTCTACGTGTTAGAAATTATTTACCCTAAATAATAATCATAAATTGATTATCTATTTACAGGAATTGCAGAGCTTTTATCTGATCACTGTCCTGGCTATCTTTGTATTCGCAATGATCCTACAAGTACCAAAACTGAATATTAATGGGAACATCAAGCTAGTCGTTTTCGTCGCATGGGCAGCTTATGGAGTACTGCCAACGTTTCATTGGAGCATTGCTATGGGTGGAATGGACAACCCGATCGTTAGAATGTTACTTCCAAGGGTACTAGGAATGTATGTCATTAGTGGTGTAGCATTTATTATTTATCTCAGCAAAATACCAGAACGCTTCTGTCCAGGTAATTTTAAATGATAAACACCATTATTATTGTCATTATAAGATTTATTTGAACCCTTTTGGTCCGATGGTACATTAGAATAAATTAACCCTTTCACTACTAAGGATGACTATAACCAGCCATCATTAAGTATTCATCGAAGATCACTATAGACACCTGATACTAATAGATTATTATATATGAAAAATAAATAAATAAAATCATATTTTGATATTTGGAGCAAGCATTTAATTAATACCGTAATATTTTTCACGGAAAAAATATTTTTCTGTTGACGTCAGTCGATGAATTAAATATAAAGCACGGAATTGTAAATGATCGTATTACAATGGAAATGATCATTCTCGTATCGCATTATCAGTTATTGTTTTCAATTTTCCATATTTTTCTTGCATGGAAAACACTTGGTGAATTTGAAATTTTCTTCCCATACTTATTCAATTTCCTTTTATATTAAAGGCTGGGTGGATTATATCGGTTCCTCTCATCAATGGTGGCATGCATTAGTGGTATTGGCTCTTTACTATTGGCATAATACTGGAATGCTTTACGTGGAATACAGAATGAACCATGGCTGTCCGAGCAACATCAAATTATTATGACATACGGAGTCCGACGGCCATTCAGGTACGATATATGACACCGTGTAACGATTGCGACATACTAAGAATAATAAACGAATTTTACTTGTAAGTAACAAACATTGTGATAAATACATTTTTTTTTCCTAATGTTTATCCATTATTTTATAAGTAAAATGGGTAATTGCAATCGTGTTCCAAGAAACAGAATTTATTATTTTGTATCTAGAATTATTTTATAGAAATTAATAATTAATATAATTAAATTATTTTCTAGAATTTACATATTTTTTATCTCTCCTTTCAGGTAATGGTTTTATAATGGAATGTGCTTGCGCTATGGAATTCAATGTTTGGTCGTCAGATTATTACAACAATCTACCATTTTACGCCAGCGAAAAAACAACAACATGTGCAAACGAAAATCCATTACGAACGTATTATCAACGACAAACATTTTAGTTCCAAAAAGTGTAAAATAAGTGATCCACGAGATAACAAAAATGCAGATTCTTTTTTTTTTAAACAACGTCTAACGCGTCTTGGCGTTAGTAATTTATATTTATTTTGTATTTATAAATTTTAAATAGATATATTGAATATCCTTCTTTTTTTATTTTCTTTCTGGTTACAGCAACCTTTTCAAACATTTAATAATATCATGTTATGCAATTTAATCTTTAGATTGTATTTTATTGTTGTTCAACGTTATAGTTACGTTTACCAATATTAACGAAGTATAATTCTTGTTCACAAACAATAACGAATTTTATCAGAGTTATATTTACACATCTATACCGCAGTTCACCAGAGTCCATAACTGCGACGCGCAGGTTGGAAGATGGTGGGGGAACGCAGCGAGCTCTCTGCTAATCGCTTTCCACTTCGTTTGGGAGTATCGCCAATCAGGGCGAAGATGCGCACTGGAGAAGCGCGAAGAACGAAAACTGGTCTTTTCGCAGTTATGGACTCTGGTGAACTGCGGTATACCTTCGATCTTTTCATAGACTTATAATACAATGTTAATGATACCATACAATCTAAAATACTTGTATGATTATACAATAGTTACCATTACAGGGTGAAATAATAGTATGAATACAGTAGAGTTTATAAGCTTTGTTTTTATACATTGTATCACAAAAATTGTAAAACAACATATATCATGTTAAATGAGAGTATTTTATACAGAGAATATACATAGATGGAAGTTGAAGAAATCAAATTTTTCTCACTTTGAACCTTCTTTTATCATTGAAAGTTTAAAATTAAATATCTTTTTATCGAGCGTAGAGGCCGAACTCCGAATTTCGCATCGGTAAAACAGTCAACGTCTCATCGAAAATTAGGCCGAACAGAAACTGATTTAAGCCCCACCTCAGTTATTGCATCCAACTAACGGCATGCTATACTACATCACCGACGAGATACTGTATCTCGTCGGTGATAACTGTATTTTAGACAAAGGATTCTTATCTATAGGGCACCAACTATTGAAGATATACTTCCTAGATTTACCCCAGCAAATATAATTGAATATACTTACCTTTTAACTTGTCACCAACAATTAGTCAATTTAATATCTAAACCTTGACAAACTTCGCGTTTAATATTGTAGTTAGAATGTTGTGAAAATTATAAAAGTAATTTTTAATATATAATCTTTATTTCTTTGAAACGGAAGAGGCCGTAACACTGCAGAGTTTCGTGCTTCTGACATTATTGGGTAGTCTATGTCTTTTCCATGAGGTGTTTAATGGTGCAAAACTGGCTTTTAGGATATTGAGTGAATTGCTCTTTCTTGTGATCTGAACTTTTCGTATATTTTACTGATTACGCACATTTCGTTAAGTCAACATGCCGAAGAATAAAGGTTCGTAATTAATTTTATTGTATCGTGTCTGTTCTTTATGAAAATTGTAGAATTATTTGTACAGAGGTCATTTAGTTTTCAATGTGCAATGTGGTTAATCTCTTCTAACCTGTTAATGTCAAGTTTGTTCTCGAAATTAATGGCCATATCATACCAGATACCGAAATCTTTTATTGGAAAATATTTTCTAAATCGTAGAAAATTATTCTTCAATTATCATCGAACTTATTTTTTATTTAGGAAAGGGAGGTAAAAACAGGAGAAGGGGTAAGAACGAAAATGAAACTGAAAAAAGAGAGTTGGTTTTCAAAGAAGATGGACAAGGTAAAATTTATAACGTTACACATAATACTTTATTTTATTTTCGATGAGCTTTTGTAATTTTGTGAAATTATTTGCGTGAAACTTATTTTTGACATATGTTGCTAGTACTAAGTAAATACAAAGACTTTCGAAATTTTTAATATTTTTGATATATATAATTTCAAGTTTGAGTAAATGAATCGTTTAATGTTTTTATATTTTGTTTAGAATATGCACAAGTTACAAAAATGCTTGGGAATGGTAGGTTAGAAGCAATGTGCTTTGATGGTGTGAAACGATTATGTCACATTCGTGGAAAATTGAGGAAAAAAGTATGGATTAATCAAGGTGATATAATACTAATTGGTTTGCGAGACTATCAAAATGCAAAAGCTGATGTTATATTGAAATACACATCAGATGAAGCACGTAATTTGAAAACTTATGGTGAATTCCCTGAAACTGGTAAGCACAATTTGTTATATTCTTACTTATCCAAATTTCAATTTAGAATTAGCATTCTAGTAATTTTTTTTAACATTGTTATAGTAAGAATCAATGACACTGTCACCTTTGTCGAAGATGGTTTTGATGAAGATATTGAATTTGGTGATGAAATTAGTGATGATGATGAAGATGATGTTGACAATGTGAGTTTTCTATTTTTAAGTATTTAATTATCTAATATCATCAATTTGATTTGTCAATAAAATAATGTTTTCATTGTTACAGATCTGATGATCTTCAGTATAAAAATAAAAGGTATGGTACAAGAGTGCATGGAAACACCTATTTGTTTTACAAGATACTACCATTTGTTGCGGAATTCAGATACTAAATTTTGTTTTAAATAAGTAGTCAATTTTCTGTATCTATAAATAAATCTCCATTCATTTGTATAATAATTTCCAATGAAAAATTGAGTCCTGAATTTTCAGGATTTGCGTCAGTGTTATTAGGTTTGTGGTACTCACTATATAGCCTGTCTTTTATTTTTATGTGACCTTAAAAGTAATGTCCCATTTGCAATGGGTGCATTTTTATACATTATTCTAATTAACCTAACAGTTGTGAAAATGAAGTTCGTAGCAAAATTTGATTTTAATACTTTCAGTTAATTAATTACTACATATTTGGCTGAATTTAATTACATATACAAATAGTTATTTTTACAATTATTTTGTATGTATCAAAGTGTTTCATTAGGTATTCTGTTATATAATACATGTGCAACTACGGCTTTGTTTATGTAATTATATTTACGAACAACTAATTGTAATTATAAGAACAAAATTATTAATTGTGAATTATACAAACAATATCTAACTCTTAATAGTAGCAAATTGACGTTTTATTTAGAAATATTCATTAAGAAGAGAATAAGTCTTCGGAATAGATCAGATGTGTATGTATTTAAAAATGAAATTTATTTAGCGGAAAAAAATAATTTGTAACATCGTTTTATTATGCATTATACAAAGATTATCATTTTTATTTCGTATATCATGTGTTGAAAACTTATCCGAATATTCATATCATGTTATCTTCAATACGAATCCATGAATGTGTACTAAATAAAATTCATGTCAACTGTTAACAACGAATAAAAATATATGAAATATCGAGTTAATTTTATTTACTAATTCATGCAAATCCTTTGCTACAGTTATTTAATGAGATCGTTAAACTTACTACATGCCAGATTAAAAGGTTTCTGATAATTTAATTAAACATTAGGGGTTTACTCGTTCCGATATGTTATTTGAATTCTCAAATAATTTTAATTTATGGCGGTCTTTTGAAAATACTAGTTTGTAAGTACAATTTCATCAAATAATTATTCTAATAATTTCTCGCTTTTGTGCTGATTTTGACTGATTTCTAAGAAATATAATAAAAGGGAGTCAAACTTGTATCTTTTCAGTTGGGAGTGTAAGGTGTGGTAGAAAAGGACTGGTAAAAAAGATACTAACTGTGCTATGCATATACAGACCTAACCTTACTTGAGGGTGTCAGGAATCCCCAAAATCGTCATCCCTTGATAATAAGGGCATGTTCGGTTTTGTTGGATCTGTAGTCACTGTCACTGTGTTGGATTTGTAATCACTGCAAAGCTGCAAAGACAGAGGTGCTTCGAAAATTTACCACGAAGGGAAAAAGCTTAGAATAAAGCATAACCTGTGTAGCTCAACGAATCTCCATGCACAGGTACGATTGTGAATGTGACAAAGCATTTTGAACAAAGTAATAAAATCTAAGTACATTTTTTCTTATGCAGATAATCATATTGTTAACATCGATACATTCTCTGTCGTATAAAGAGTTTATTTTGTATACAAAATATTCAAGTATACAAGTTTTTTGTATACATAACTACTAATTTATGAGATTGGTTTGCAGTTACAGATAGTGGAAGAGAGAGGAGAAAAACTCTGGTACGGAGCGTGTTGCATTAGATATTTTATAATCATTATGGAACGTAAACAGGGTCAAACAATTCGTAGTGAAGCCCGGAACATAATCCGGCGCGTAATAGAAAAATGTGACGAAGAAGCGCGTAAAGGCGAAATGATTTATCTACTTAAGCAAGCAAATCTCCGTGCTTCATTTTATACTGGAACATCCATTCCAACCATTAGTCGTATCCGAAAGGAGGATTCCACGTATAGAGAAGATGAACCTCTACCAACACCGGGAACGAAACGCCCGAGAAGTGAGGATAAAAAGTTTCACTGCTCACTCGAGGACCAGGCGGTAATAAGAGGTGTTGTTCACGATTTCTACTTGGAAAAAAAAATTATGCCTACTGGTCCTAAAATATTAGCAGCGATACGTAAAAAAATCAACTTCCCATGGGAAATACATAGTCTCCATAAATTACTAAAGTGCATGGGTTTTGAATGGAGGAAGACTATTAATATTAAAAAGGTATTAATTGAAAAGCCAAATTTTATAGCTTGGAGAGCTAAATATCTGAAAGCAATAGAATATTATCGCAAGCAAAACAGACCTATAATTTACATTGACGAAACGTGGGTAGACAACACCTTGTATTTTCATAAATGTTGGGACGGTAAGGAAATAGGAATTATGAAGAACACAAATTCATCAAACCGTTTGGTTATTATTCACGCGGGAGGAAAGGATGGTTTTATAAAAGGGGCAGAACTCATATTCGAGTATCAAACGACACCTAGTGACATCCACGGACAAATGAACCCGGCAAATTTTGAAATATGGATTACCGAAAAATTACTGCCTAACATTCCTGCAAACTCCGTGGTAGTTATGGATAACGCCCCCTACCATTCAGCTCGACTAAACGAACCGCCCTCGAATTATTCCAAGAAAGAAGATATACTTCGATGGCTGGTCGAAAATAATGTCCCGTATGCACAGAATATGAGGAAATACCAATTGCTTGAGCTGGTAAATACACACAAGAAATTAAAGAAAACGTTTAAAGTCGATGAGATACTAAAAGTACATGGGCATAATGCCTTACGATTACCAACGAGTATGCCTGATCTGAATCCTATCGAACTGGCTTGGTCCCAGGTAAAGAAGAAATTAAGAGAGAAAAAAATATTTGTTTCATCGAGCAGTGAGCTGGAACGACACATCATGGTGGCAATTAACGAAGTGACACAAAAAGACTGGCAGAATTTCTGTGAACACGTGGAGAAGCTTGAGGGAGACTATTGGCGAAAAGATGGATTAGTAGAAGAAATAACAGATAATTTAGAACTACCAAGTGATGAATCGGAAAGTGATTCTGATGAGAGCACAGATTCTGAAGATTAAAAGGGTAAAAAGAAATACAGGTTACATGTATTTGAAAATTTAAAATATATTTAATTTGATAAAAATTAAAATTATTTTAACAGGGCATTTTAAGGAATAATGGATTCTATGACCGGAATGGATTATTTACTTATATGCATATGATAAATATTTACTTTGCTACAAGCTGAGGGAGAGGGTACAGCCACGGCCGGTTTTAGCAATATTGACGCCCCGGGCAAGATTATCGTGGCGCCCATTCAGGGGCTAAAAAACGCGTCAGGGAAGATGTAGACATAAATGTCGCAGCATATATAGCATATATGTAATATTACATATGAGATGTAGATAGAGAGAAGAGGCAATAAGAAAATATCGGTATATTCGCGTACTAGAGACACCGGGTTGCGGCGCCCCCTACAGATCTAACGCTCTGAACGATTGCGCGACCGCGCGCCCCCCTGACGCCGGGCCTGGGTACAGCTATGTAGCTTTAAGTTATGGAATTTGTTAGTTGATCAAACCGGTATCATTGATATTGAGGTCGTAGGAATTAGACGCCGAAATGAACCGTCGTATGGGTCAGATAGATTACGAAAAGAAGGGAAGAGCTTGTCATGGATACCGTGAACATTATCTTATGTTTAAGATAATGAAAGTACTAATGTTCAAAATATTGTATATAAACGTTGACAAGTAAGATAATTTAAATATATATATATATATTTTGGTAGTACTTGTATCAAGATTAGTTTAAGGATCTAAACTATTGAAATATTTATAATTTATAGCAATGACCATACACAGTCATTTCCATCAAGTTATGGACGATTTGATGGAAACAGGAATACTGTAACTGAAATATCAGAATTGAAGAGGTAAAAATATAAATTAAATAACACTACCATTGTCCTAAGTGGTTATAATAATTATATAAAATATTGTTCATATTTCTTCTTTTCAGGAAAACAATGAGCCCTTTCAAAACACAAAACGTTTGTGCAACTCTCGCTACGTAAGGGATCCAACTACAGAGAACTGCACCAGACGCTAATCAAAGAAACTTGCTTTATTAAAAACTTCTAACTGTTTTTCATTTGAATAAAAATGAACCTTCTTCCTCAATCATCTTTTTGAACAAATTTTTTAAGTGATTGCTATTTTTGATCTCATGTTATACTTTATTTTGTTATACACACCCACTGTATATTTGGTTATTATCCATTACCTCGTAATGATAAGATGTTCATGGGTGCGCAACATGGTGCTTCAAAGACTATCATTGGCTATTAGTGATAATTAGATGGTCTGAAAGTCAATACGAAGTCAATACGTTCGGATCGTATTACACGGCTTCCTCGTCGAGCGTCTCACTTCGCTTAGGGGGATCCCCCCAAGCGGAGGGGATAGCGATGTTGCATATATCCAGCCAATCTTTCGTTGCATATGTATATCCAGCTTTTACTACATACCGCAGTTCACCAGAGTCCATAACTGCGACGCGCAGGTTGGAAGATGGTGGGGGAATGCAGCGAGCTCTCTGCTAATCGCTTTCCACTTCGTTTGGAAGTATCGCCAATCAGGGCGAAGATGCGTACTGGAGATGCGCGAAGAACGAAAACTGGTCTTTTCGCAGTATGGACTTTGGTGAACTGCGGTATACACATGTAAGTAAGTAAGTAAGTAAGTACTTATACGTCTCTTCACCTTACCGTAGTCGATAAGGTACTTGTGCCAATGAGGTACGGTAACAGAAGAACCTACAAAACAGGCACGACTGTTATACCGACTGTGGAAACCTAACTTCATACTGGGGTACCGCGTACCCTAAAAATGATCACCCATCGGTAACAAAGGCATGTCCTGTTTTCTACTATCTGTAGTCACTGCAGGATGCTTCGTAAATCTACCACAAAGGGAAAAAACTTGGAATAAAGCATAACCTCTGTAACTCGGTAGCTCAACGAATCTGCATGCACAGGTACGATTGCAAGTGTGACAAAGCATTTTGAACAAAGTAATAAAATGTAAGTAAATTTATTCTTATGCAGATAATTATATTTTTAACATGGATACATTTTCTGTCGTATAAAGAGTTTATTCTGTATACAAAATACGTTTTTTATCTTCGTAACCTCTAATTTATAAGATTGTTTTGCAGTTTCAGATAGTGGAAGAGAGAGGAGAAAAATTCTGGTACAGAGCGTGTTGCATTAAATATTTTACCATCACTATGGAACGTAAACAGGGTCAAACAATTCGTAGTGAAGCCCGGAACATAATCCGGCGCGTAATAAAAAAGTGTGACGAAGAAGCGCGTAAAGGCGCAATGATTTATCTACTTAAGCAAGCAAATCTCCGTGCTTCGTTTTATACTGGAACATGTATTAGAACCATTAGTCGTATTCGAAAGGAGGATTCCACGTATAGAGAAGATGAACCTCTACCAACACCGGGAACGAAACGCCCGAAAAGGGAGGATAAAAAGTTTCGCTGCTCACTGGAGGATCAGGCGGTAATAAGAGGTGTTATTTATGATTTCTACTTGGAAAAAAAAATTATGCCTACTGGTCCTAAAATATTAGCAGCGATACGTGAAAAAATCGACTTCCCCTGGGAAATACATAGTTTGTATAGATTACTGCAGCGCATGGGTTTTGAATGGAAGAAGACAAATAGCATTAAAAAGGTATTAATTGAAAAGCCAAATTTTATAGCTTGGAGAGCTAAATATCTGAAAGCAATAGAATATTATCGCAAGCAAAACAGACCTATAATTTACATTGACGAAACGTGGGTAGACAACACCTTGTATTTTCATAAATGTTGGGACGGTAAGGAAATAGGAATTATGAAGAACACAAATTCATCAAACCGTTTGGTTATTATTCACGCGGGAGGAAAGGATGGTTTTATAAAGGGGGGAGAACTGATATTCGAGTCTCAAACGACACCTAGTGACATCCACGGACAAATGAACGCGGCAAATTTTGAAATATGGATTACTGAAAAATTACTGCCTAACATTCCTCCTAACTCCGTAGTAGTTATGGATAACGCCCCCTACCATTCAGCTCGACTAAACAAACCGCCCTCGAATTATTCCAAGAAAGAAGACATTCTTCGATGGCTGGTCGAAAATAATATCCCGTATGCACAGAATATGAGGAAATACCAACTGCTTGAGCTGGTAGATAGACACAAGAAATTAAAGAAAACGTTTAAAGTCGATGAGATACTAAAAGTACATGGGCACAATGCCTTACGATTACCACCAAGTATGTCTGACCTGAATCCTATCGAACTGGCTTGGTCCCAGGTAAAGAAGAAATTAAGAGAGAAAAAAATATTCGTTTCATCGAGCAGTGAGCTAGAAAGATACATCATGGAGGCGATTAACGAAGTGACACAAAAAGACTGGAAGAATTTCTGTGAACACGTGGAGAAGCTCGAGGGAGACTATTGGCGAAAAGATGGATTAGTAGAAGAAATAACAGATAATTTAGAACTACCAAGTGATGAATCGGAAAGTGATTCTGATGAGAGTACAGATCCTGAAGATTAAGAGGGTAAAAAGAAACACAGTTTGCATATTTTTTAAAATTTCAAATATATTTAATTTGATAAAAATAAAAATTATTTTTTACAGGGTATTGTAAGGAATAATGGGTTCTACGACCGGAATGGATCATTTACTTATATGCATATGTTAAATATTTACTTTGCTACAAGCTGAGGGAGAGGGTACAGCTATGTAGCTTTAAGTTACAGAATTTGTTAGTTGGTCAAACTGGTATCATTGACATTGAGGTCGTAGGAATTAGACGCGGAGATGAACCGTCGTATGAGTCAGATAGATTACGAAAAGAGGGGAAGAGCTTGTCATGGATGCCGTGAACATTATCTTATGTTGAAGATAATGAAAGTACTAATGTTCAAAATATTGTATATAAATGTTGACAAGTAAGATAATTTAAGACTATATATTTTGGTAGTATATATATCAAAATTAATCTAAGGATTTAAATTATTAAAATTTTATAATTTATAGCAATGACTGTACATATTCATTTCCATCAGTTATGAACGGTTTGATGGAAACAGGGATAATGTAACTGAAATATCAGAATTGAAGAGGTAAAAATATAAATTAAATAACACTACCATTGCCCTAAGTGCTTATAATAATTATATAAAATACTGTTCATATTTCTTTTTTTCAGGAAAATCAATGAACCATTTCAAAATATAAAACATTTGTGCAACTCTCGCTACGTAACGGATTCAACTACAGAAGACTGCATCAGACGCTAGTCAAAGAACTGTACATAAGTAATTTAAAGAAATTTATTTTGTTATCGATTTAAGATTATATTTTTAAGCAACGAAAGAAACCGCCTACATAAGTAGTTCAAAATTGTCAAATTTTTATGTATTTTTAAATTAATTTATAACGATATTTCCCCATAAAAATTTACTGAAATTTTGTTCAATATTTATTTTTAAATAGTAATAATATTAAGAACTGTATTATTTTATTGTTAATAAATATATAATATTTGGTGATATCAGTTTGATCTACCAAGGTCTCACTGTGTGTAGGCCGCTTTAGAGGCAATGTTTCCTTCTTTCTCATTCCTGAGTAGAGAGTCAGTGGCAAGGTCTATTGCTTACGTTCACATGCGAGCTTAATAGCGACGCTCACACCGAGAGAAACTAAACGCGAGCTCGACGCAGTCAGGCGCTCGTACGGGCAATTCGTGTACATGCCTGCTCTAGTAACTAAACTATGATTGGCGACGAAGAAGATTAATACCTAAAAACCACCCCAAGTGTCCCCTCGCATTTTAATGAGCTTTTGTATACTAATAGATCAGAATCAAGGGGAAGAAAATTTAAAAGGTGATTTTGGAGGTCAAAATAAAATGAAAATCAAAAATGACAAAATGCCGTTCGTGGCTTTAATTTGTAAATTCGAGTGAGTGACGCCTGAGAACAGCTATCTGCATAGCATCGGTGGTTGAACAGTATGGTCAGGAGGCGCGCTACGTTCCTTAAAAATAGATTAGATATCTTTTAAACTATCGTCTATCTGCGTTCTAAACCATATATAAAAATACTTCTAACAATATAATCTGCTAACCTACAAAAGCTCATTAAAATCTGAGGGGGGCACTCGGAATGATTTCCTTATTATTAGTCATGTTACAACTTACATCTTTTTATAAACTGTCTTTTGAGCTCTACTACTACTTTTCTTATAGCGCAAAAAATATTTTAATGAATTCATATTGAAACCAGAGTCCTATATAAAATAACCCATTAAAAAAACCTTTGGTGAAGAGGACAATATTTTGACCGTGACCGTTTGCTAATTTTTCTTAAAATGACAAAGATCCTGATGGGCGTACAGGATGCGCTTGCACGACAATTAAATAAGCTGAACGAGGCTTAGCGCGCAAATTTCTCCATGGTAGAGCGCAGACGCGGCTCTTATAGATTTTCCCCTTGGTATCTCGATATGTGTAATACCGACAAAGTTCGGGGTGCTGACGATGGGACAAAGGGGGTGAAAAGGAGTACCGTTCAACGCGCAGCGTCCACGGAAGGGAAAAGGAACTGCGCATACCCAGAGGTGGAATAGGGAGACGTGGAGGAGGAGTAGGAACAGCAGGAAAAAGAGGTAGCGCCGGAGTAGGAGGAGGATGTAGCGAGAGTACAGAAGCGACGGGCTAGGCCAACCGTCTACTACGTGAACTGCTCGATCAGGAATGAATAATCTCGCGCATAGGTGGTGCCTGACGTGAAGGATTTGGACATGTGACCAAGGGTGGGTGCATCATCGAGGTGCATCTTCGTGGTGCACTGTTACTCGTATCTCGCGGCTAAACACGTGGTTTACTCCAACGCCTTTTTGAAATGGTAAGTTCAGCTGCCCTCGGCACTTTTTCTTCGTCAATTCGCGATATTCTTCGTATCGCATGGTACGAAACAGTCAATTCAGGGAACATTCGCACAGCGTTCAGGACGCTCCATGGTCTTTGCTATCGTACATTTTAACCTAATAACGATTATTATTCTTCGAAAACTTGATGAATAAATTGTCAATTTCGAAAAGGAGAACTGTGCCGGTATTTTTCAAAATTTCTTCGATATGACAATCAAAAGTTTTTCAGTAAAGATTGATGGTGCTAAATTAAATTCTACAGAAAACTCATGTTGATATTTCATTTTCGGGAGCGGTTCTTATTACACCCTTCAAGGTAAAGTTTTATAACGCTAGATTTTATTATAATTAATAAAATTTAAGTTTTTTTTGTACATGCTTTTGTAACAGTAAACAATTTGAGATAAAACGTTGCATAACTTTTTAAACAACTTTATGTGATTGGTTTTACCTTCTTAACTACGCAAATTTGCGAACATCAAGGTGCTGTTTAGTATGTATCTATACCCGGAACTGATAAAAAGCATCGTATAGAAGTTAGATTGGCAAACAGTTCCAAAAATATCGAGTTTTAATGGAGTTATTTACATTATAAAATTTCAAAATTACATTACACGAAAACTGTACTATATTATTGAATTAAATTTGCATAAAATTAATTATGTTCCTTAGTATAAACCACATAAATAAATAGAGATTAAAAAAAAAACAAGATATTTTAATTTTTTAATTTTATGCTCTAATTTAATTAACAGAAGATATTACAAATACTGCAAAAGCTATAAATCAATTTTTAAAAAGTTATGCTATTTACGAATATCAAAAATTTACTTTTGTTACAATGAAATATTTCAACATATGGTCGTAAGGTATCAACCTTATACGATTTTATGTTCGTTATCATAGAAAATAAATAATAATATTGTAAAGTGGTTGATACGTGTTATGTGCAATGCAGCTTATGTTATGTGTATATAATGTTCAATTATGTGGAAAGTGTACATGGGTATTTACATACTACGGGTTTCGATATAAAGGGATTTGACACGCTCAATTAAGATTGTAATCGGAACAGAGATAAGTTGTTTTATGACAGTCTAATCTGGTATTTGCGTGTGATATTTTCTCTTTTAAATAATTCATTGCCAAAATCTGTAATCTTTTTATGTGTATGTGTAAAGTATGGATTTATACAAGTATCTTTGAACAAGTGATACCGTTAAAAAAAGAACCGAAAGATTATATCAGCAGTTTCATATATTTTTTTATATCATTACTTCGCTTTTATGTCCTTTACACATCGTGTTAACAATGCTTTAAAAAAAAAAAAGAAATTTCACGAGGCTTTTAACGATCGCTTAAAAAAGAGATCTTGATAGTAAATTAATAATAGAAGCAAAGTACATATACGGATTGTTTAACTTAAACAATTATTCGTAATTGAGATTAGGGTATCATTAACAGAATGAAACGAAAATATCAAGTACTTTTCTTAATTGAAGTGGAAAGGTCTATTCAAACATTGGAGTAGTTTCAGTTCATTTTGTTGAAAGCTTGTGTGACTTTAATTTGATCTTCAAAGCTTTACAATGAATTGTGTACATATAAAGTCTTTATGTACAATCCGGTAAATCGTCTTTTCATACTTATTGAAAAGTGTATACGCGTTTGTTCGATTTTTACAATTACTCTTTAAAAAAATAAGTGAAACGTACAGGGAATTCTGAAATTATCTGACAAACTGCGATAATATTTCTTTGTAACTCTGTAATAAAACGCTTATTACTGAATTTTGTTTAATATTTCTTTCTTGTATTTGTCTGTGGATTAAGAAAAATTCTGGAAAAAAATATTTTGCACTTGCACTTTTACTCGTCGATACCTCCGATACAAAATATCGAGGTTACCGTAGAAAGCACGAGGGGGTGAATTAGGAAGTGGGCGTAAAGGTTGATTCATGCTGTTACGATACTCTATAGCTGCTCCTCTGACAATATTTCGATAATAGAATAGATAACGTTAATACCGCCTTATACAATGGGCGATCAAAGTATTATGAACAGCGATAGTTTTTGATTTTATTTAGGGTATCTTTTCTTTTTTCTTAACATAACAATAGATTTTGGTATGGTATGTTAATAACAATGGAATAACCTGGAATCTAAGTTTTTATAAATAATATATTTGAGCTGTTTACTGACAGCTATAGAAGTTTGCTGACTATACATAACAAATCGATGGATACCTACGTCAAGTACGAAAACTTTCCTTTATTACTGGTAATTAAGTATTTTCTTTAGTTAAATTTGATTCTGTTAAATCTTCCATAAAAAAAATATGATTTTATATAACGTTTTGTAAATAGTGGTATAGAATTATAATCTATTCTTTCTTTCTCTTTATAATACTATGAAAATATGAAAATTAATGATACAATGGTTCGAAGTGATCCTCGAACGCTTTCATTAACATATTTCTACAGAAAGAAGTATTAGAAGAACTTAGAATTATCTGCCAGGGTTTCTGCGATGATGGAGGCACAAACTGGTCACCCTATTCATTTTACTTAAACCGGTGTAACTTCTTTCTGTGGCGATATTTTAAAGAAAGAATGTTTATCAGAGCTTCAAAAACGATTTCGAAATTGAAAGAAGCTATCACTGCTGGAACAAGACTTATCATCTGACCTACATGCTCATACAGATAGTAGATTTAAAAATCGCCTTACTAGTTTAAGTGCATATTTAATTTAGTCGATTTCTTCTAAAATATTTTCTTCTGTATCTTCAATCTATCTTTTCGTGTGTAATCGACCACTTTCCACTTAGGCAGGCTCTGTAACAAAGGCACTATTGTTACCGTTTGAGAGCAGTCCATCGTATTTTTGGAGAACTGAAAGTTGAGATTAAATATGCGGGTACATTAAAATGCAACTCGTGGTAGTACGTGTACGAGCATAACGATGAAACAGAGGTGAAATCTATGAGTTTCCTGTTACACGTTTCGCTATTAAAACTCTTTGTCATTACATCCTGGGAGGTAACAATTGGAAAAAAAAATCTAATGACACATTATTTAGGTTATCTTGATCCCATTAGAGCATACCTACATATGTTTACAAAATTATGTCCGTTGAATTTATCATCGTGTATTTCAAATTAATATCTGAGATAATCGGAACATAGATTATCTATTACGTAATTTAAACTATGGTAATATCATATTTACAGTTGGTCACGAAAGCTTCGTACGTACAACTCGTAAGAGAACTATTGATTAGAATAAATAATAATAGAATAATATATACCGGAGTTTAGATTCAGCTTTTCAAATTTTTTTTTTATAATTTATTAGTAATTCATTTACAATTTTGTAATTACATTTGTGGAAGGTAAAGAAATTATTAAATGTCTTCATTGTTTCATCTTCATTGAAAATAATGAATTGTAGCAGGGCGCGTTAAGAAAGAGTGACGTCCTTAAAGGTACAATTAAAGTTCAGTGGCTGTTGACACTAATTAAATCGTATACGCTCGTAATAATTACCAGTATCTCAAGGTTTTGCAATTCGTGTCAACTACGTGTCAACTTTCTTTTTTTCAACTTTAGTTCTACAAATATGAAACTATTTTTCTATATAGATTGGTTATAAATTTAATATTTCATCATTGTTTTATTAAAAACTTCTAACTACTTTCCATTTGAATAAAAATGAACCTTTTTCCTCAATCATCTTTTTGAACAAATTTTTTAAATGACTGCTATTTTTGGTCTCTTGTTATATTTTATTTTGTTATACACACCCACTGTATATTTGGTTACTATCCATTACCTCCTAATGATAACATATACATGGGTGCGTAATATGGTGCTTCAAAGACTATCATAGGCTATCAGTAATATTTAGATAGTCTAAAAGTCAACAAAAGTCCTTCTATCGGTACACCGTGATTGAGGTATAGTATCTATTTGTTTCAATTTGGGTTTATTCCGCCTAAATTTTCTCGTCAATGAAATTATTTTTAAGACGAAGTTCCATTTTGTGCTTGTTACAGTGTAAGTTATACTTCGGATAGAATAGAATAAGGTGGTCCCCTGAGATTGTTGCATTGCACTCTGCACATAGCTAGTTCTCTTGTTATCAGATGCTTCTGGGAAGGGTTGTAGTTCAAAACTGACTTCACAATTTTTAAAAAATTATTCCGTCTTAAGTAGTGACCGGAAACTTTTGATCGCGACTGTATCTGACCTCACAAATTTAAGATAACATGTTCGGAGAAATTCGTACATAGTATCGATTGATAAATACGACTCAATAAAAAAGCATTTTCGAAAGCACATAAGTTATTTTTATTTACACTTTCCTAGATGTTATAATGAAATTTTTACATTTCACAAATTTTTGTAACGCTAGAATCAAGATTTTTAAAAAAATTCATTTTTAACATTCAAAAATGGTTTGAACTAAAATTATATTTAAAATGTTGATTTTAAACATTGTCCGTCGTAAAAGTTTGAATATTTCAAATAACGATAGGAAAAAATCATAATCATTTATTCTCAATTTTGTAATGATTGAAATAAGCTGATAATGACAGTGAGATATAACCGATATATTGATCGTACATGCTACATATCAGAAATTAAATGAAGTTGTATAACTGATATTTTTCCCAGTTCCCGTTCACCTTTACAAAGTGCACCATGCCAATAAATGCAACAATAGTCGCAAATATGATCTTTTAAACGGTATTAAGGTTAGTGACATTTATTTGCTTTCAAACGTTTGAAATAATGTATTAATATCCTTTTAAATTAATTCTACATTTTTCATTTTACTTATACTTATCCTAAGTTTAGATCATGGAATTAAATTGATATCAGTGAACGTAGCTTAGATAGTATAAAGTTTATTATGGGATATGAAATTGTCTGTTTTTATATTATCTGTAATCGAGAATTATGTTCTCCTTCATTGACGTAAACTTTGCTTTCTGTTCATATTGGTACCTTCTTCCAGTCTATTTGCACCCTAAAGGTGTAAATTAACCGGAAGAATGAACCGCATGAAATTCACAGTACACATTCGAAAGGTTCTCCGTTACGTTAAATTTGCACCATTCGGGTCAACGGTTTGCATATTACGTATTCAATCAACACAATTACTTATTTTTAGCTTCAAAAATATAACAATTCTACAGCTGTAATAATACAGTTAATGAAGTGCGCGCATGTATTCAAATGGCAATATTTAAATAAAAAAGATTTATATTTCCGTAGAAAACTCGTCGGGGTTGTTACGTTTATCTCTGATATTTCAAGTGTTAGGCTGCGCTTTGAATTGATCAATCATTTTTGTTGAATGCATCGGAGAGGTAAAAAGAAGTAGAAATGAATCGGTCGACCTGTTTTACTAATTAAACATTTCCGAATCGGAGGGAACGATAAAAATTTCGATAGGAATGCAGTTTCATTGATAATTACCTAGCGGAAACGACGAAGGACGTGTGATACTACAGTAAACAAGATTTTTATTATCACTCTTTAGGAAGATAAGTGAAAATATATGAAGTGTAATTACATAAAAAGAGGAAGTCCGACAGATATGACGTTTGTACACATAATAGTTATGTATTCTTAATATTCGAAGAAATACGCTAGAAATACCGTGGAATAATTGTAGGATAAAAATCTTAATAATAAATCACGATCGTGGCTATGCGAGTTGAACCAGGGGATTATTGGAACTCTGCTGGAATTTGTTAAATCAATGTGGTTTCCCTGCATGTGTATAGTACCGCGCATAGCGCGCTTCCCCTAGGGAAAATGGCGGTGTAGGCGAAAGAGCTTCGCCATTCGCGCGTAAACATTTACTTGCAAAAATTTTGTTGTTCTGTCGAGTACGAAAATTTCTTAATTTTAATTCTAATTGTAATTCCTTCACCTTTATCGCTATTTTCTTTGGGGAAGTCTTCCGTGCTTATCACTGTACTATCTACACCTATATAATTATAAATTTATTTAATTTTCTGTTTTCAGCGTCACTAAATGGATATCGAGGTTCAGGCGAGAAACAGCGCATGGATAGATAAGAATCTTTGACAAAGAGGAAAGCGTGCGGCATGGGTCTGCCGCGTCTCTCCTTGAAGGGATACTTTTTCTATGTGTTATGTTCTTCTGGCTTGCTGTTGGTTCTCCTGAATCTGTTACAGGACGAGATATGGCATCGTATGCGACCGCATCCCGGACAAACTCCATCCGTTCGAGTTGCCGACAGTACCAAGGTATTTTATTATTAATATTCTTATTTTAATAATATACTTAACAAAAGTGTATTGGTATACTATATCTTGATAGTGAGAGAATGATGAAAATATCAACTTTTAAATATTTCGAAATTGACTTCTAAATCCTTCTCTAAACCATTCTATTTTATATTTTTTGAAATTTCATAACAAATGCAATCTCTAGGTGTTATTTCATTATAAATATAACGAAAGTAGGCTTTGAAAAGACGCGTAGAAAATACAAAAAATAATGTTAGTACATGTTGAGAACATATAAATACCGAATTTCGATGCAGATGAAACAAAATTGGCCAACAAAGTCGAGGAAAACGACAATGCATATTCTGCAGACTCAGGGAAAAGCGAAGAAAAAGCTTCTAGCGGAGGTACAGTTATTAAACTGTAGTATCCATAGATGGTGATAGTAACACAAGTACCAAACGCAAAAACCACATCTGAGACAGCCTTTAGATCTATATTGACAATTGTCATTAGGAAGCTTTAGTATCTTGTTCATAGTACCCTAGGCATCAGGGAAGAACCTTAACAACATCATCTGGATATTTAGAAAAATTATATTACATTTTAAACCAGCCATACTCAAAAGGAGCGCACGCCGGGCGCTCGAGACCGTCGGGCTTGTCGATGGCTTCGTTGTCTCTACTACTGCATGTCTCGCTCGGTGGTGGGAAGGTATAGCAACGCTGGAGCGCTCTCCCCACTCTCAAACGTCTCGCTAGTCCACAATAGTGCGTCCGTGCCCGTGTTATTGCCCTGGGCGTAAGTACTGTCCCGCTGACAAGAAGTCCGCTGAGAATAACGCAATCTGATTGGTCGCGCCTCACCCCAGCTAACAATACTCTCGGCCGCGACGCATGATTGGTCGAAGCTGTCACGTGACTGATAAGGCTCCTATAAAAATAGGATAGGCCGGTCAATTACTCCTATATCGCCCTACGAGATTTCTTGTGAGCGAAGGACAGTACATCTGTATTAAAAAGCGCAGTATTTTCCTAATAAATGAAACGAATCTTCCTAATCGGTCGGCAATATATTTACCTATAATTATAATACTATGGACCGACCGTAAGACTGTTTCCAATTTTCTTCCTCCCATTACTTAGGATTCTCCTCCAGCCATCTACCTTTCAGTTAAAGTTTATTGTTCAGTTAGTGACGTTATTGGCTGTTCACATGCTTACAATTATTAGTAAGATCAATTTGCGATCATAGACAGAAATAATGAATTGAGAAGCACAGTGTAAATGAATCTTATCGTTAGAACAAGAGAGAGGAATGCTTTTAGCATACTTAATATTAGCTAGAACCCAGTAGCTATAAGAGAGATAGTTTGAAAAGAAGAATAGTTTTTGTTGAACACTGTTTGTATTGTTGAAAGGTTTTCAACTTAACTGGCACGCCGATTCTATCGCGCAACAGTATAGAATCTATGGATCCATCGAAAAGACCTTGGTACATGAAAGGCGGGACCAGAAGACCTTATCCCGCCGTGAAATCCCGTCGTACGGGTCGAAGGTTGGCGCGCTTGTGGCCGGATGAAGATGCTTATGACGATCGCGTCACGAATCAAGTAAGATTTAATAACAATTTGTATAATTAAAATAATTGTCGATAAAATGAGTTCCAAAAAAATATGCGTGGTTTTCGAGTACTATAAACATCTAAATAATATTTTAAAATTTATTTTAATTTTATTGATTTATCGCAGAACTCGCAACCCAGTTAAACATTTAAACAAAACTAATTGCATTGTATGTGAAAATTCGTTCTCTGAATAGACTGGCAAGTCCATAATTTTCTGTTTTGAAATGAATCACCTAATTATGTTTTTGTTCTAAAGCGTACTAAACGACAATGGGGACATTGTGCTCCACCTTCTCATTCAAATTGCGCATAGGCATATAGTACGTACATCTTGATTTTCACCCTTTCTTCTTCGGCACAATACGGTCTGCTATATAGACTACTGCCCTAAAATAGGGTTACAGAAGAGTGGAGATATGTATCTTGAATGAATACAAATTTTTTTCTTCACTCTTGCGTTTATTTGTTTTTTTTTCCTCAAGGGTGCATTAAAATAAAAAAAGAATTATACCTACATTTATTATATATTTTATAGATTTTATTATAAGGAGGTGTTAAGGGTTAAAATTACTTGTTTTTTATAGTTGATGTACGTACCTACCGATTATAACAAAACAACTGCGGAACATCAACTAAAGAAAATAATGGTTCCGCATGGAATGCCGGAGGCAAAAGCTGGACCCGACATATTTCTCCAACATCGTTGCCCAGTAAACACTTGCACGATTGTTAGGGATAATCCAGACGAAGCTGATTTAATTCTTTTTAAAGATTACATAACTCACGTAGGAAGAAGATCGCCGAGTCAAGTATGTAACGTGACTCGAGTTCTATCATTATTTTAAAAAATTTGTTAATTATTTCTATATGTATCTCGAATGAGACTGATGCGATTTTCAGCAGGTGTGGATGCTGTATTTTTTAGAGTGCCCTTATCACACACAGAGCGTGAAGAATGCGTACATTAATTGGACAGCAACTTATCGTCGCGACAGCGATATAGTTGCACCCTACGAAAGGTGGCAGTATTACGACCCCAGTATCACACAAATACCACAAACATTCAATTATGCAGCAAATAAAACTAAGAAGGTAATGATAATTATATTATTACAGATTTTTAGGATTAATGGGCTGTTTTATATCAACCTGTAAGTACGTTTATGTATATTTGAATTCATTCTAGGTGGCATGGTTCGTTTCTAATTGTCATCCACGAAATCAACGTATGCATTACGCTAAAGAACTGTCGAAATACATACAGGTGGATATTTATGGTACTTGTGGTACTCTGCGATGTCCACGTTCGCAATCTCAAGCGTGTTTCGAAATGCTCGACGAGGACTACAAATTTTATCTTGCCTTTGAGAACTCGAATTGCAAGGATTACATCACGGAAAAATTCTTCGTCAATGGTCTTGGGTATGACATTTCATAATATATAATTACATTAAAATGATCAATCATAAGTGAACATTTAAAAGATCCTCAATTTATAGTTACATATCCATCATTGTTGGTATATAACATAGCAAATATACGTACAAATGATACATACAGGGCCTATTAACATTTTATTCAGGTTGTTACCATAATTGCCAAAGTGTACTCAGTACATAGTTGTTACAACCCTCATTTAGTGCTCTCCGGTGCATGTAGTGGGTTTGAAGATACTCTCTTGCCCTACTCTGCTGAAGTGTGTTGTCTTCGCTGAGATTTTGGGATAAGGGTTACCGATGTCAGAAAGTGGGATGCAATTATTATTTTTCATACGTATTCGAAATAGCTAACTACACATGCTTAATAGAAACTCGTTTCTTCAGTACTTCAGTAACCCTCGGATGGCGGACCATGGAGAGGGGCCCAATTTTAATTCAATTTTGTATATCATATTATTATCATTTCCGCTGTTCAATGGTTAAACTATTAATGACAAATGATTAAATATATTTTTATTTTCAATTTAGGCACAACGTTTTGCCGATCGTGATGGGTGCGCACCCAACGGATTACGCCCGTAGCGCGCCGTATCGTTCGTACATTCACGTGGACGAGTTCGAATCCCCGAAAGAATTAGCCGAATACCTTCATCGTCTGGATCGCGACGACGAGCTGTACAATTCGTATTTCCGTTGGAAGGGTACCGGCGAATTTATTAACACGTATTTTTGGTGCCGAGTTTGTGCCATGCTGCACGACGAACGACCACCGAAATTTTACAAGGATGTCAACGAATGGTGGCGAGGCGATGGCATATGCACGACGACTTCCTGGCGCGAACACGATCAGACTCGTGCAGGAAATCTGAAAACCACCTGAACAGTCCTCTACGAGGTTTGGCTAATTTGTACGAAGCGACGCGACGCGTCTTCTATACGCTTTCATTGAAAGAATCATCTGAACTTCCAAAGGATGTTAAGAATTTTACCGATACGGACGGGACGGCTAGCTCTGTCGCTTTTCGTTGGTCGCGTGATTAATTTGATGCAACAGGTTTATGGGAAATTAATAGGTTTTCACGAGTTCAGTGTTAACGAGACGTTGACGCGAACAACGTCTGGGTAGCCCGTTAATTGAAGAAAAAGACTGCCGATTACGAATTTGATGAAACACAAAGAGCTAGGAGTATTTGAATCTGTATTTTTTGACAAACAACAAGGATTTTTACACAAATCAATTGAACTGCTTCGCTATTTTCGACGAATATAGTTGTATATGTTTGTGCGATTGGGAAAATTTTATTTAGAATTTTTTTTTTTTTAATTAAGAGTTTATAGTCGCATCAACAATTGATTACGATTATTTTTAATTAATTGTAAGCTTTCTTTTGTAAAGTTGTTTAAATTTTTTTCTTATATTATTTTTACAATTTACTACTGTTAGTGTTGTAAAAAGTACTACAACAACTATAGTGAGTTGAAAAAGCGAACTGTTTTATACATTTATTAATACATAGCGAACATTGACGTAGTTTGATGTGAAATTGGAAGATATTAAAAAATGTTGACGTGATTAATTTAAAAAAAAGACATACATTAAAAGCACAATGTCTTGTTAAAGTTGCATTTAAACTTGATATTTAATAACAAAGATATACTACAGGTAGAATACAAAATCAATTTATTTCGATTTTCTAATTTTCTAACAGCTGACTATTTATGAAATTGAAATGTGTAAAATATCGCAGGCAAAATGAAAATAGATTAGTACTTGTCGCTTTCGAAGCTAAAGGTACTAGGTATTACAACTAAGGTATAGTGTTGTGATTATTATTATAATTATTCAGGTATAATAGTAATTTTTATTTATGTTAATAATACCTTAGAAAGATACGGAATAGAATTATGAGATGGTCCTGGTTAAAATACTATGATTATTTTTATTTTTCTTGTGTGTTTTATACTCAAAGATTGTCTCTAAGCATCAAAATTAATTCGTTCAATAGCACGACCCTTGCATCGATCACACAAAATAAATTCTATTATCATTGAATATAGGAAATAGAAGAAAATAGAAGAACATTGTACAATAGCGAAAAATTCGATCGTATACAGATTAATGTAATTCTAAATGTTCCTGGAACGTCAACGATGTAAGCACACTATCTTCGTCCAATATTCGGATAAATATTCATATGAGTGCACGTTTACATTCAATGAATATTTATCGGATAAAATATTCATGTGGGTTCGAAATCAGAGCATGCTTATATTCCAAAGCTTGTTTTACCAAATATCAGTAAATTGCATAATCTATTAATTTGCTTAAGATATACAGCATGAAGTAATAATCCTTTCCATACAAAGCAGTAATTTGCATAAATTTTAAAATCGTTTGCACTTATTAAATAATATCAGATCAAATGCTTCGAATTTGAAAACTTGAGTGCTGCAATGAAATATTAACATTAATCTAATATAAATATTATGTTTACAAGATTTCATTAGAAGTCGTATAAGAAAATATCCAAAAAAGTTTTTTATCAGATTAGATCTATACTTTACTTCTTTAATATCTTTAATTATTAAGTAAAGAGAAAATATTGTTACGATAGTATACCTTATCGAGACCAAAGAAATTTTGTAAGAAGCTTTTAGATGATTTATTCGAAGCAATGGAAAAGTTTATTGCTACATTCTGTATAGTAAATTGCACTCTCGTATGAGGTACTGTTTAATCGAAAACATTGAACGAATTATTTGTAAATTCAGTGTAGATCGAGTCTTTCAAAGTGTGATGTCTACAATTTTACTTGTTAATAGATAACGATAGATCTAATGAATATTAAAATCAATGTACAATGCTAGAATAATAATTTTTTTAGACTATTCTCAGATTTTAAAGCATCGGATGGCTTTCGAAATTCTAAGGCTACTCATTGAAAGTGGAATTGATAAATAATAGAAAATCATAGTAAGGAAACGTTTACATGCAAATGAAAATTGCTTACCGTTTCTACAACTGTTTTTTGCATTATGGAATTTATTGTTTCCGTATATTCGAACCTACACGGGTAAATCACCGATTTAAGCCATTATTTGGAGCAACGCCGGGTTAAGGGATGGTCTAAAGTCTAAGGGATGCTACAACCATAAGGCTCACTTACAGGCTTTCCATTTAGTATTTCATTATATTTAAAATAATTTTCAATTTTTGAACCAAGTTTATCAATCAAGGCACCCTTATAGGCTTTACATTTAATATTTTATTTTATTTAAAATAATTTTCAATTTTTGAATCAAGTTTATCAATTAAGAGCCCTGTTATAGACTCCCTATTTACTACTTTATTTTATTTAGAATAAATTTCAATATTTGAACCAAGTTTATCAACCAAGGGTTCTGTTATAAGCTCTCCATTAAATATTTCATTTTATTTAGAACAAATTTCAATTTTTGTACCAAATTTATTAACCCAGGGGCCTTCGAAAGGTTGATAGCCCCGGGCTCCAAAAATCTTAATCCGGTATTGAGGCTATAATTCGATGAATTGTTGACAGTGGTCTTCGCTTGATACGTTGTACAAGTTTTTACTTCATGTTCATCGAACCATTATTGTATCATTTAGATGCAGCAGAAGCAATATGGTTCATCGTTCAGGGTTGCTAATCACTGTCATAGACATGCCACTTTTATGTAAGCGACTCTCATTGAGAAAATTTTCGTGTTATGCAGATGTACGTTTAATACATTGTACATATACCGTCGTTAAGTGTAAAATGTCATCAAGCATGCGAGATACTTGAGAGATCTAGTCAAATGCGACCTTATGGAAGAATTTCTTCGAATCATTCTAATCGCTATGTAGGCAGCGGGTACCTGTTTCAATGATTCCTAGTATAACTTAATTTCGACTCAATTAATACAATGTTAGATTAATTTAAACGATCATTTAAATGATTATTTATTGAGAGAATCGTTGTCTGACCCATTTATTAACTTTATGCAATGTTTCTAGTGGGTCTGCGATTTTCTCATTAGGAAATTTTCCTCGTCATAGTAATTTCATTACTTTTTCATTCAATTCTGTACTTAATATTCTTACATTTTGTTGAACTTTCAAATGTTTTCGAATAATAATTACCTACATGAAAAATTACAATGACGAGGAAAATTTGCTGTCAATTTATTGGTCAGTGTTCAATAGGTGTTAAAGATATTGAATGTATCGTGTACTTACATTGCAATTATAAAGTTCTGGCATTTGGAACTTCTTGCAGGATGATATTGATATCGCTATTATTCGCAAAGCAGTGAGTATGCATATCAAAAGTTGATTTAGAAAGTCAACCATTATTTTGTGTTTAATTATCTAGTCGTAATCAATTTTGTTTCAACTTTCAACTATTCAATTAAGGGAAAATCATTCCTTGCAATGCATAAAAGTGTCAGAATTTGACATGCAAAAAATGTCTTATTAGAAAAATTTCAATATTTAAAGGCTTTACAAAAATAATGTATCGCTTCGAGCAAATGCATTATTTTTAAGTTAATTTCCTATCGAGGACATATCAATCAATCAATTAAATAATCAAACAGCTGACTGTCTGTTTGAAACAAGTTACATAAGGACATGGGGTATGAGCTTTTGTGAATAGTTAATTGTTAATTAAGCAAATCTCACTGCTAAACCAGAAAATAATTAACAATTGATACCGTGCACCAGGTAATAGTACATGTACTATTCGTAAACAAACAAAAGAATCGCATAAACATCAACATAAGAAACTTTGAGCTAAATATTTCAATTTTCTACGTATACTTATGTATATAGCGTTATGAATCGTAAAGGATCGTAATTTTTTAATTTATTAACGTTTCACCTCGCATTATTCATTTTTCAAAATTTATAAATTTCTTTACAAGATTATTATTATTATTTCTATCCATTATAAAATTGCGATATTTTGATAAAATATTGTAAAGCTTGTTTCAACACAGTGATTATACAAAGTAGTGAAATATTAATTACTATACAGGAAATTTTTGAAATTGGAGAAAGATATGATCAAAGCACAGTGAAAACAACCTTAATACCTGTTACTTTAAATTCATTTTTTATTTTTAAATAATAGACGTTAGTATAAAATTGAGAAATAAGAATAAACGCGAGCTCGATGGAAGAAAACAAAAATAAACGAAGTGTAAAGAATTCGCTTGTAAGGCTAGCATAGCTCAAAATACGTAGCTCAAAAATACTTTTGGCCGTTGTAGTTTGGAAAAATGTAAGCTCAAAAAGATAACTAAAATGAGATATAGTATAGACATATTGCACATTCGAAACGCACGCGTTAAACTACGATCGAGTTACTTAATTGTGGATTCTACCACAGCTTTCAATCGGTTCCTATGTAATGTCGATTTTTCCGAGTACGCACAAGCAAGCTAGATATTTAGATAATTAAGCAATCGATTATTGATTGATTATTCCATAGGGAAATTGATTGGTCTGGCTGGAGAACACGATACTAATCATATCGAGAAGTGTGAGATAACCAAAATAATTTTCTCATATTTCAGTCATATTGACGATCCGCATTTGTGCACTGTCGTTCTTGATGTCTTTCGTTATAACACGCGATATCACGTGCTCGATCATTAACCCTTTAATATACGCGTCAGTGATAATCTAACGAGAATATTAAAAGAAAAGAAATTTTGATAAAATGGCAATATTTTGAACTTTATTTTTTGTTTCCTTTTTTCAATATCTCCAAAAAAAAAACTGTTAAAAATCTCAAAATGTCGAGTTTCTTTTTAAGCATTTTGAAGATTCTGAACGGCAGTCTACTAATGTTCGATCGAATAATATTTTTTATTTCGATAAAAGTTTATTGATTTTAATCGAGGCTTTTAATTGCAAATTAAACAACATGTTATTCCAAAGAATAGAATAATTGGTAGGTGGGAGTAACGCATAAAGATACGTAGCTGTATGTACGTATAGTTTGACAATTTTTTCAGAGCGACTTTTTAGGAACTTAATGCGAACTATTTTCTAGAATATTTTCATTCGAAGCGATTAATATCTTAAGATATTTATAAATAGATTCGTTGTATATGTAGATCATTTTACGTTACCGTTAGTAACAATTTCTAGGTATATGTATACCTACATTTTAGTGATCAATTGTTTTCAGCAATTCTAATGCTGAGAACTCTGATTTTGATAATTGTTAATTATTTATATTAACAAATTAATTGGTGATCATTTCAAGTTGATAATTGGTATTTAGTTGACTGTAAAATTGTTTAGACAAGAAATTATTATAAAGTAGATCTAAATGAAATTTAGTAATTATAATAAAGACACTAAATATGCAATCTTTGAAACAATCAGAGCTCGTAGAATCATGGATATTTCTTTATAAAAACTTTGAAATTAACAGATATAAAGGAATTAGTAATACGATACCCTAAATATAGTATTTTAAATGTGCACGAAGATTCTATTAATTTATTCACTATTGGTGCTGATTACAATAATTGGTGCTGGTGTACGCCACGTTTTGACCATGTAATAAAATTTGTTTCTGGCGGTAAGCGTTAATTATAGAAAGTTAATGTATAAATAGAGCGATTGAAAATTATAAAATAGTATAATAAGAAAATAAGGCAAACATGTGCGCCGCTTGTTTCTTTCAACTTTAAATGAAATCCTTTCTTTTCACTGTATGAAAATTAGAAAAAAATATTAAATAGTCAAGATCACAGTTAGAATCAAAATAAATATTCTGATTTTTCTTTGCATCGCATTGTGATGTATCAAAATTGCAAAATGCTCAAAAAAGATGCAATAAAGTCAGATATATTTTGTAATTTTCTCGAAACAAGCTTCTTCTTCTTCTTACATAAATTCTAGTGTACGTTAAAAGAAATCATTTTATCATAATGAACAACTGTGAAACATAATTTTCTAATAATTAAATATTTCTGTTCGATGTAAGAAGATGTTATTTAGATCGCACGTTTTCGAACTAGATAGCGCGATAATTTGTAAATAGTAATTTATGGTTATAATGGAGTGCTACGTGTGAAGAAATCCAACCGTAAATTATAACGACATTTAATGACATATTAATATTCGAAATTTGTAGATAAAATTGCAGAGTACGGCGAAAGAAATCTATTCTTTCGTTCTGTTTCATCGAAGACAAGGAATTAGTATGTCTCAATTAGTAACATTATAATGATCGACCATAATTGTGAAAATTATGTAAGTAAGCGTTACGTCGTGACACTTCAATTGGAGTATTTAATTGTTATCCCTATATTGTTCTTAATCAATTTCCATTCTATAACTTTCTTCTCGACAATCGTTTTTAATCAGAAATTAACTGTTTCTATGAAAACAGGTACACCGATTATGGTATCATTTTGTAAAACAGGCTTCCTTCGGCCTCGATTTTCTATAAATTTTAATCTGTTAATTTTTGAAACGATTTTAATATAAAAAGTGTTGGATTCTTTCGTTTTCAACTCCGTTCGTTCAATACAATTATAATGTATTATGTATTTATATCGATGTTATGTATGTTCCTGATTATGGGAATAAAAATGAACACTATTCTTATGTTTGAAATAGTATTTGTTTCCTTATCCATTTCCTTGCTTCAGCAATTTTAATGAAACATTTGTAGTTTTGGTTTGGATAATGTTACAGTAAATTAATTAATTACAGCACCTATATTCTATAATTATTTTTTTTTTTTAATTCAGTTTCACATATACGTGCATATATCAGATAATTTCTTTAATTACAGTAATAGACAGTTGATAATAAAGCTTGGTAACCAATAAAACCTTCTTTTCGATTTCCATACATACGACATGTAATCTTAACAAAATATACCATCTATTATTAATTGATAATTTTAGATCGCGCACTATAATATACCATAATTCATAAATTATAACACAAATTTTGTAGTAAGTCGTATAAATGAATGAAAATAATTTATATTTCGCATCCACGTGTAACAAATTGCAGCAAAACGATTAGCCATGGATTTTCAAACGTTATTATAATATAATTAGTAAATGCAATTATTACAATTTCTACATTGGTAATTCAACAATAACAAAAGTTAGGTAATAATATACCTATTTCATTCGATTTCGTGCATGATAATAATAATTTATTTAATAATTATCAATAATGTCGTGTGAGATTCATTAGTGTTCACAGTCTAATAGAGAAATTGATCCTCGTTAACGGAGCGATAATTTATTACACGCGTCGGTAGTTACAACGTCAATGGCGAATATCCGATCGTACGGTTTAATATGAAATTGTGCTGAAATAGACCATGGTATTGCTCGGAATTCAGTCTTCCGGATATAATCCCACAGTGTAAAACAATTTTAGTAATAGGAGGTAATTGTGCGTCACCAGTTTCGCTTCCTGAACATAAATGCTGTCAGTTAGGTTGCACTAAATCAAGAGAATAGGTGTTTGCCTCTTTAGGGCTTGTCCATTTACCACGCTTTAGGCATTCGGGGTGTTAAATATTACTGGCTGTAGTAATGTTAATTAAAAAAAAAACATAAATAACTTTTTCTTTCATTTAAAGATATTCTGAACTTTGGTAATATTGTTTCTTGGATAAATTGTTATCATAATAATAAAATTTTTATACCCGAGGTTATACTACCTTCTTTAGTTAAATATTAGTGTAATAATTAATTAAATGATTCATATGAACAAATGGTCCTCTCAAAAAAAAAAAATAATAAAAATACTCTGGCCATTTCACCCCAATCAACCCCATTTCGTTTAACCCTTGATACAATAACGATTGGCACGAATTTTTCAGGTGATCTGATATATATTTTCATTGCAACAGGTAAAGAGAATTATAGCAAATTAAAATAAACTCCGCTTGTTTGGGGAGAGATTTAAAAAGGGAAGGGAGAAAACGCGTAGAAAAATTATTTTAAGAGTCAAAGGGGCACAGCGTGCGGTGGCAAAGCGCGGTTAGTTCGAGGGGTTCGCTTTGGATAAAACAGCGTGAAAACGGTGTATATTCGTGGCTGATCGAGAAGTAGGGTGTAAACAAAAGACACCTCGAACCGGCTGCGCGACGATTACTAAAGGAGTCTAGATAAGCTCGACTAAGCACTAATCGACAGCACCGCCAGTCTCTTTCATCACAGGCGTAAGTAATTCGTTTAGTAATTTACTGAGCGGAGCGAATAAGAGTTACGACGAGGTGTTCTCGCATGAATTAACAAATGGTTCTGACGAGAATAACCATGCTAAGGTAACCATTACCGCATCATTCTGTAATCGATGAATTTCGCAAACGTTGTTCTCTTCATCATAGGTAAGCTTCTCCTCTTCTTTTATATGATTTCGTGCTATTTTATAAACAAACGTTTTTGAAATTCAACGCCTTGTACCTTTCATCGCGTTAAAAAGTTAAAAAGTAATCGATTGGGTAATAAGAATTAGATTTCGAAGACAATTTATGTGGGGTAACGAGGACATGGAAGCGGAAAATTGTTACAGCTATCGATAGGACTAATAAGATTATAAGGAACCAAGAAAATTGTTAAAGTGCACCTGTTATCATAAATGCAGTTTGAGTTAACGAATTATGCTGGAAATTTAGTCGGTAAACAAGCTAACGGAACTTGTAATTGAGTTTATTTCTCCATAAAGCATGGTTCGTTATTATGTTCCCATATTAGAAAATTGTTACTAATTATCAAGGTATTTATCTGGAACGATACCTTTTATAAGGTACAATTACGAACAGAAATTTGTATCGAAAATCACAATATTGTTTCAGCATGTTGATAATAATAAATTATTGATAAAGGATTCCTTTCAAGTTCAGCATATCTGAAAATCATTAATATTTTATTATATCGTGTATTAAATGCTAAATTTACAAAAAGGAATGTAGGTCACGCGAGATGGAGAACATGCAAGCCAGGTAATTAAAAATCAAGATATTTAATCAATCACTTGAAATATCGATTAAAACTCTTAAAGAAAGAAAAAGCAAAGAAACCCTGTTCCAGTATCTCAGAAGATATCCCTCCTTTTTTAAGCTTTCAGGTGTAAACCGTGCACTTAGGAAGTTATGGCTGACATTGCAACTGTTTATAATTTTGCCAGGTGGCCGAAAATGTGTAGCTTCACTGTCACGAACGAAGTTACCGTACCTAACTACTAAAGGACCACAAATACCCGGTTTCGAGCTCCAAAGAATACCACGACAATTTTATATAATAAAATAAAATAAAATAAAACATAAAGCGTTGCGCCACGCAACATAAGTAAACGCAATAACGCGATGCCAACGACAATTAATTACCATAATGATAGTCAAGTAGTTACTCAGAATTTTTGGAAATGCACTTTTCGTGCACAGCTCCCAGGAGCCAGGGTACCGATACCTTTTTCTCCGGTGATGGTGCTAATCGGTAACCATTGTCGTTGCGGAAGACGGCTGATCTCTATTGTAGAACAGTCCTGCGGTCTCCGTGACGTCCTCGGAGGGTGTTGCTCGGGTAATTGGGCCGAAAATGTTTTCCACAAGGACCTGGAAGGCAAAAGGAATGGTTTGGATGTTTCCATGATAATAAAACGTCTCGTTTCGACTACGTCCGCCCCCAATCGCCCCGTGACCGTATTAGCAGTATAATAGTGTGGGGGTCTGTAAGCGGAGCGTGGCGCCCTCGGTGCCTGGGCCTTTCCTGTGATGGCCGTAAGGTGTCGCGCGTGTAATTCCATCCTTTCTCGCAAGCGGTCTGTTACGCGCCTTTATACATATAAAATCTCTGAATGTAGAACCCAGGCATCTGGGACAGGGACCGTCCACGTCAGCCCCACTGACAAGTGACGAGTTCTAGTGGACGGGTTCCCGAGACGAAACGCTATAATTTTTCCGTCGGTAGCCTACAGTAGCTTTATACATGCAACATGGTCGATCGTCAAAAGAACAGGTGTTTACATACTTCGTTTAAAAAAACATCAATCGTATATTGAAGAAATATTCTACAAAATATAGTCTGCAATTCTAATTTAAAGAGCTGTTTTCACTTTTTCAAAATAAATGATTACTGATAGAAAACATGTATAAATTAATATTCATTCGAGTACCATTTCATGCTAAAGAGAAATAAATATTGAAACGTATCGCTTGAATAAAATTTTTTACAAGCAATATGTAATTTGCAAAAACTTGGCAAAAACTTGTGAATTTCACGCTTCAATATCAATTACAATACGAAGGTAAATATAAATATTAAAGGTGTCCCGAGATACAAAATACTACCGTAGAAACATAAAACCAGATTTATAATTAATTAGACTCATCCCCTCGTGTCCAGTGAAACAAAGCGATTCGTTCCATCAGTAATATACACGTTGATATAATGAAAATCACAGATTAATTACCAAGGGTGAATGTAAATGGGCGTAAAGATGATACAAAAGTATCCTTTCACCCTGTGACCCACATATGCTTTATCGTCCTTGTTGCGTGCTTCTGCTACCCTTATCAATAAATCGCTTGATGGTGCGCATCCATAAGCGGATCGCGAGCTAACATTTACCGCAGGTATGAAGCAGTTAAACAAGAAGGCAGGGGGAGGACGAAAAAAAAAAAAAAAAGATACAGGAGAACAGAGGGAGATAAAGAGGACAAAGGGTGCGAGGGTATGGAGCGGTTCAGAGGCGTAGGATGCGGGGTGCGCATGGCCGTTAACTATCCTTTGAGTCTCGTTGGTGAAACATTTCACCCGTGCAATGTCTCACTCGGTCCATGGGACTGTGACAGTGTATGGTCGAGCTACGATGGCGAATATGCTCGGTTGCTTCGTAAAAAGGCATTTTCACAGCTCCACTAGCACACAAAATAGAAGACTACGGCTCTTGGGTCCGTGTAAGCATCGTGTAACGGTATACCTGATTACACATAGTGATCACTGAGCCGAGCTTATCGCTGCTATGCTTCGATAAGTCGTTAAGAACGTACTTCGTTGGGCTCTAACCTCCGTACTAACAGAATTGTCCAGTCCTCCGTGGTGTATCTCCAGGTATTATTAGCCTCTGCTCTACCCGATACTTCATTTTCAACTGCTCACAAATCCTTCCATTGTTTATTATTTTAGTAAACGTTTACGGTGAAAGGTGTGCCTTCAAAGTAAACACGTCGTAATGAAACTTTTATTCGCACCTGTATACCAATTTAGATGAAATTTGATAGAAAATTTTGATTAACCCCTTCGCCTATAATTTCGTCGATATTTGCGTCAGTAAAGGCTATTTATTGCTTCAATTTTGAAACAAACAAAGAAAAATGAAATGTCATGCATACGTAGTATTCAACGATCCTTGACTGAGCAAATTATAATTAGAATTAAATTCAGGATTCAACTTCAATTCAAATTTAACACGTTTGAACTGTAAGTTGCGTCGCGAGTGTGACACGATGTTGTAGGGCAAGGACAATTTTAGATATTAACATTAGAACTACTGACGTTTTTAAACGGAAAATAATGTAGAAAATTAAATAGGTAAAGGATGAAACATCCATTCTTTATCTCGACAATAGCCAATACCTCGATAAAATTTATAATTTAAAATAAGAATCTTCTAGTGTTAAATATTTCAAATGGTTAGGCAATATTTAAAAAATTAAAAATAACATTTTTGATTACGTTACTGTAAATCAAATAATCCCATTCCAGGACAATTTATTGTAAAGCGCATTACTGTTCTTTTTGCAGTGTCGGTTTTATATAACTTCTTCAATACCAATGAATACGTACAATGAGTGTTACGTGCGAAATCAAGTGTAATTATCTAACTTTTTACTCCTCAGTCTACGACGATCGGTGAGTGTATGGAAAGAGGAAGTCTATACGGAGCTGCTAGGATAGCGGCAAAACCGGCCGTGTTGGTACCGCGATCGGGACCGAGTTAATCCGTTTGCATAAACACACGAATTATCAGCGCGCGGCGGCAGCCCTGCCGAAGCGCGACCGTACGTTCATTCGTTCTTGAGCCTTCCTCGAGTCGATACACGACTGTAAGCCGAATAAAGGAAATCCTTCCCAACCGAATATATGTTTACATTCCACCAACAGTTAGTGTGCGATCGACAACATGAAAAGGTCAATATATTTGCAATTACCATGGTAAATCGATATTCCGTCATTTGGTATCATTTATAGAAATTTTTACATTCAATCGAATGCAATTTTTGCAAATGCACTTTTGTGTGTCCTGATGAAAATAAAATAATTGAAATAATTTGCGGGCTTTCATTTATGAAAATGTTTTTTTTTTTTTTTTATATTAGAGTTTATAGTCGCATCAACAGCAGGGGTTATTAGCGACTGTACTAGATGTTGGTCGATTGTAAATAAAAATAATTTTTTTAATCAAAATTTTTGTGATAGTTACAATTCTCATATTAGTTAATATTAGTTTACGTTATACTGTATTTGGAATACTACTCATGCGCCTCAGTGCATTTGATCCTGTACAATTGATATTTGGACCAATGATGGTTTATATTTTACGTGCCTGACCTAGATACACCCTGCGTCAGAGGTATTTCTGACTATCCCAAAATATTATTATTGCTCTACTTTACTTTCTAAGTTCAAATTCATACTATTCAATAGTTGAGTTATATATCTAAAAATTTGTCAAGTAATTCCCGTTATATTAGATCATTTAGAAATTTGAAAGAAAAAAACGATGTTGAAAGAATTTATGAGATACACGAAGAAAGTACCTTAAGTGTGAGAAAATATAAACTCTGGTGTATGAAATTGAAGCAAATATTTTGATTCAAAACCGAAAACACTTTTCAAGAGGATATAGTATACGATCGTGACAAATAATGATAAACATTGTAGCAAAAGAATGTTTAGTTGATCGAGTTATAGGATCAATACTCGACCATGGATCTTTTGATGACCAAGGATTGATCTAATTATTACATAAGTAAAATTTTAATTAAAATTAGCTTTCATTACGAAAAAAGAAATAGTGTAACAAGATGTAACAATTTATTTTTTAAAAATTGTAGGGAGAAAACTATACGACTCATTAAATTACTATGGAACCGGAAATCGAATATGCATCGTTCTAATCGAAAACCGGATGTCATACCGCTTGTACGCTGTAAACCGAAAAAACGTTCTAATAATTCTATTTTATTTAGTGTAAATTGGAGACGGAGCATTGATTACTTGTTGCGTCAATGCGCTATTCTACAAAGCGCTCCCTTATTCCAGCGAGTTTCGCGAATGGTACAACATGGTTTATCCCTCTGTAACTTCTTTTCTTTTGTAAACATAAATCGAACGGACCACGCGTAATTATGTTTTCATTCTGCACGCCTCCGCATGCATTCAAACGAATACGCTCGAAAAATGAATATTTCACATTTCTGAAAATAGAAAAGGAACAAGAAGTATTAATTGAAAAATGTTTAATCGTAAATATTTAATGTAATACATGCATTTCCATTTACGATTAAATAAAATAAAGGTTGCATAATTCACAATGTTGTAATTATTTGATTTGAATAACGTTGAAATGAAAAGTTTCGGACAAGCAATTTAAAATTTCAAACGCTTCATGAACAAAACATTAAGCGAAATAATAAGCGAAACAGAAATTTATTGAAAAATGTGAAATTAATATCAGAATCGTAGCAAACGATTATTTATTTTTTTTTTTTTTGTATCTATTGTAATATCTTTTCTTCAAAATTTTCGACTATTACAGTCAACAAAGTCTGAAGGTTTCTGCAATCAGACAAATTTTTTTGTAACAAATAAGTTTCTTCGCTGGAGAGGATACTTTAACTGTTTCGAAAATTGAGAATCTGTTGGTGACAAACCGGGAAAATACATCGAATGTGGTAGAACTTCACATTTTAATTGATTGAACTTCCGCGCAGTTGTTTGAGGGACGTTCGAACAAACGCTGTCATACAATAGAACGGCTTTCATTCGGTTGATCAATTTTCGTTCTGTTTCTCTGAGATCCTCCGGAATTTTAACTAACTCCTGGCAGTATTTATTTAAAGTGATTGATTTTTCAGGATATCGAAACCTATAATGTGCAAACCTTGTTATCACTCATCATGTAAAAATTGTGATCTTCTGCGATGGCTGGTATACATTTTGCAGCTTGTTTACAATTTTGTGCTTTTTCTATTATCATCTGAAGGAATTTTCCTTCATAACTTTAGGAAACTGTCATAATGAATAGAAGGAAATAGACAATTTTGCATCTCCTAATTAATAAAAGCTTCATATTAGGATTTTGATATTTCTTAGCTTTGATATAACTTATTTAGGTTTTTATTATTATTTCTTTATTTAAATTCGCATCAACGTCTAAGGGTTATTAGCGACTGTAGTTACATTACAGGTGCATGTTAGATTGATTTGTGATTAGTATGTACGTAGTTAGATAGCTTTAGCTTTCATTTTTTGTCTAGATACCTATGTAGGGAGAAAAATATTCAACCGATCGAATTGTTTTTAACTGAAATTCGAACTTGAATCTTTCACTTGCCAGGCGACTGCTCTTTCAATCCATCTACTAAGCCATCGAAGAATACCTTCTCTCTAGCTCTTAAGACTCAAATATGACTGTCGCCTACAGGTGGTTGTTTGATTTGCGAAGTTATACTGATTATGTATAACATATATTTCAGTAACTTTTTAAAGAAATTATTCATGTTCTTATATACAGTCGGGGACGAAAATAAGTGGACACTGTTTAAAACAGAATATCTCAATTAAAATTAGACCAAATGACTTGGGGTTTTCTGAGAAGCTATAAAAATTAATTTACTAAAATAAAATCTATAACTTTTAATTGCGTTGACCGATTTCGATGAAATTTTCAGCATACACATAACGTATTTGAATCTACGAAAGAGATATTTTAAATTTTCATTATAGACTCGCATAAAAAGGTTGAAAAATTACCCTCCACTATTTTTTTTCACGATTTCAATAAATTCTAATTTTTTAAAACGGCGAAAGCACATATTTTAGTAAATTAATTTTTATAGCTTCTCAAAAAACCTCAAGTTATTTGGTCAAATTTTAATTGAGATATTCAGTTTTAAACAGTGTACACTTATTTTCGTCTTCGACTGTATCTACTTACACTTTAGATTATGTTCTTTTATGACGAAGATGGTGTCTTCAATGGCACACAATATTTGATTTGTAAGATTTCTTTCAATATTGGAAACGGATGTTTTTTGAATTCGGTTTAATTGCATTTCGCTTCATGTTTTTTGTAAAGTGGATTCAGTGCATCCTCTATTTTCATCCGTGCAACTTGCATTCCGTGGTCGCTGCTGTAATGCTTGGTTTCTAGTTTGTTGTTTTGCAGGCCGGAGGATTGCAGACAGTTGTCTGCAATACAGATGTTTACCAATGTAATGATTGCGAACTTAAATTGTACCGTAGTTTACAAGCAGTTTATCTCCGGAGAAGATAACATGTCTCCATGTTGTCCCCTCTGGAGTTGGTTTGTTGTCACTTCGCACTTTGTGAAGTATGTTCAACTCGTCGACTAGAAAGAAATATGTAGATGTTGCTTACATGTTAGTTCGTTATGTTTAATGTCCAAAACATTAATTTTTTTACATTGCAACGGTAGTTAATTGTTTCAGTCGTGTGTTTGGAATTGTTGTCGCGAAACATTTAATTTCCTGGCATGTGTTCGGTGGCGTAAAGTAACAGTTAAATTTCTAGAGTGTCTTAATACTATAATTAATTCATTTTATGATTAATGTGGTAATGAGGATCAATGCGACACCACGAAAAGCAACCCCAAGCCATTACATTTCCGCCACTTTCGAAATAAATTTCCTGCCAGCGAACGTGTCCTTTCCCATCGTTTTAACACCAATTAAATTTAGATTCATCGTTTCATGAATTTTTGTTCAATCAACCGTGTAATTGACACATTTACGTACAAATAACGAACGTCAATTCATTTTTCTATAACTCCAGAATTAATAAATATCAGCAATTGTTTCGTTTCTCATATTACAAATTCATTTCAATCGCAGGAAAAGTTTCTCAGAAAAATTTATTAGTATACAAATGATAAAAAATGAATTCGTTTTCCTCTAATTAAACATTACCATAAATAAAAGAACATCTTCCATAAATATCACTTCGAGAGATTTCTTTCGTTCTAAATACACAAACATTATAATAATTAACGGAAAGGTATTTCCTTTTCAATTCCTCAGCTGTAATAATAATTAAATCATAATCGCGCAGATAAACGCATGACTATTTATCAAGGAAAACCGGATAATTGTCTCTGGTGTCCCATTTATATTCTCCAGTTATATTCTGCAACAGCACCCTCCGCGTGATTCATGCGTTCCATGCGGAAGAAACGAGAGTATAGCGTAACGCCATAACAAAATGAAAATAAAAATGCGATAGGTGGCAACAAACACGCGTATTTATAATATAAGTTACACGCAGTTGCTCGCTCGGTAGGGCAAACGAATACCGTTGGAACGTTAAGATCGTGCGCAGTGCGTAGAGCCGGAACATCGGATAAATCAGGATGAACGGTCGGGTCCAGCGGATCGCTAGGCTCAAAGAGGCTACAAATAGCCATAGCTGGGGAAGAAATCTTATCGGTCGTTGGACATAATCGGTTATACACCAAGTACGATCGAGGACGATACGTACGATTAGCTCGCGATGGAAAGTCGACGGTAGCCCCTGTTAGCCGACCGGCCCTCTACGTCGTCTTGGGTCCTTGGAGCGTGAACGGAAATAGCCATCCGTGTGCACCGGAAGCTCCGAGAAAATCCCCCCTCTACCCGTTCTAGAAAAGGGATCGCTAGTAGCAGGTTCTGTGGTAGAGCGTGGCAAGGGTCACCGATGCTGGAGGAAAGAGAGGAGAGAGATGGAGAGAGAGAGAGAGAGAAAAAAGAGAAGAAGAAGAAGAAGAGAAAACGAAGCGGGATATAGGAGGGTGGAAGAGACCGGTGGAGGGAGGAAAAAGGAGGAAGAGGCGTTGGCGAGTGTGAAGCGGTGAAGTGGGGCGGGATGGATGTCGGTGTGGCGAAGGGGTGGAAGAGGACGGCAGATAAAAGGGTAGGAAGAGAAACCGATCGTCGGTAGAGGGATGGGTTCAGTTCGGTGGTGGCAATGGCGGCGAGGAGAATAGTGTGGCCGGACCATAGGAGAGGGGTGGTATTATATTTGCGCAGGGTCGCCCGATAGGGCGCAGTATCGTCGCGACCGCCGTCACGTGCACGTCGATTTTCTCTAGGTTTACGTGTCTAGACCGCGAGTGCTTCTGCACCGTTCAGAACGTTGCTTGCCCTCTTTGTCGGTCGTAGTTCATATTCGGCTTCCTTCTTCCTCTCTTTTATCTTCTCCTTACTACTGCCTTACATCTCTCTATATCTTTATTGTATTCACTCTCGATCTCTCTGTTTGTTTTTTTTTATCTCTCGTTCCCTAAACCTCTGCCTATACGTTCCATGCGTATCTACACTCCTGTTCTTTTTTAATCGTTCGCGCGCGATCGTCCTGCAAACCGTGTTTCGTACTTCATGTTTCGTTAGCCGAGTTCATACGGCTGAACCGTACACAACAACAACAACAACAACAACAAGAACAACAACAGATACCGTGAGTCGAAGCGAGTCATCGAGCAGAAATCGCGAAGTGTTCTGGCCCAAGAGTGAGTAGACAAGTGTTGTTTATGTGATCTCGTCGGTGTACTCGTTGGTTTCTGTTTGCACTACCTTCGAAAAGAAAGGATCTTCGTTTCTAACTTTCTTCCTTCATTCGATACTCTCACACCTCTCCCCTTTGTTCGAAATTGCACCAGTCCCCCACAGACCTTCAAATGACTTTACGACATTCACGCAACGCGACCCCATCGCTCGCGCTAACCTCACGGATACGCCGAGGCTGGATGTACGGTACTCGATTAATTGCCGGTAATTGCGGCGGGGTTGTCGAGTTTTCGGAGGATCCTATTTCGAGCAGATGGGGTAACCGAATCGACGGAATGAATACGCTTGTTTTCCCAGCGACGCCGTGATAATAGAGGGTGAATCGCCGTTCAAGCAAATGTTAGGACCTTTACGGAACACGCGATCTTAGCTGACATTTTCGCGTTGCGTGAAAAGTCGTCGCAATAGGGATTGAAATAATTTCGCAACGTGGATCTATCGATGGGACAATGTCAGGTAGGTACGTTGGACATGTTCCTTCCTTATAACAATATCTTTTTTTCCTTTTTTCTTTTAACGAGCATAGATTAAGTTTCTATAGAAATTTTCATTTTATACGAAAATTGATTTTTTTATAGTAAATGTTTACAATTACGGACCCAACGAGAAATCAATTGAAAATAGGTAAATTCTATGTATTTTTGCCTCCCGTATCCAAAACTGTTGACAAAAATTTGGGGGTCGCTTGTATTTACTAAGGTATTGTGGTAAATATCATTATTTTCAAAAGTTAATGACTTTGTGGGGTAGACAATACTTTTAAAGCGCATCACTAACCTACATAGGTTAGGTTTGACCCGTCAACAATAGTCTCCTTGCTCAGTTCTAATTCCTGTTCATAGAATGCACAGCGCGGAGGACGCATCATGAGAAAGTATCCAATAAAACGGGCAATCGTCATGATATCAAGATTAGAATTGGCTAGACACGTACCACTTTTAACACATCGTTTAAATTCACACTTTGGAGTTATTCTTTTCAAGGAGTCTATTGTTGACTGGTCAAGTTAAAAAATACAATCGACCCCCAAATTTTATCAACAGTTTTGGATTCGAAGTGTAAAAATACATAGAATTTACCTCTTTTCAATTGACTTCTCGTTGGGGCCCTAATTGTAGACATTTACCTTTTATCTTATTAATAAAGATGTTGATTTTGTACGCAACATGAATTTTATAGGAGAATTGTTTGTCTATCGACGTATTACGCTCGTAATGTTTATGCTATGCTCTTCTATCCAGATAAATTATATTCGTATTCCAGATTAAATCGATTTTAGTTGAATAAGCGAATTTAATGAATTCAATTTAACTGTGATTACTCTTTTTATCGTATCACAAGGGATCTAAAGAATTTCCATCCCACGAATCAACTTCGTCGATGTTTATTTCTAGTAAAAAGGGTTTCTCTTGCTATTCACAAAAATTAAAAACCTTCATTTCTCTCGTTTTTCATATTAAATTTTTTATTTATCGTGTATGGTCGAACATAAATACAATAAATATTTTATATGTAAATTTTTATATTTTTAAAGAGTAAAAAACTTTTTGATAGAAAATAGCGATTACCTATATTTCGAATGGAAAATCGTCCAAAAATAAGTCGTGGCGAATATTACGAACGCCTATAGACGGGAAATTCGATTTTTGAGTTACTCTGATACTATTCTTCACAAACTACTAGACTTTGTATCGAACTTCGCGAACGTTGTGACATTGTCCAATTCTCTATTCGATAATATAAACATGAAAGCTGAATAAGCCTGGATATTTGTGTCGTAACATTTGGATCGATGGCTTCATTAATAAGCTATCCCATCGATGTAATGACATCAATACTATTTTCATGAATGTTTTGATCAATTGATTAATTTTCCATCGAGACCAAAAGTACCACTGCCTGTTTTTGAAATGAAATATTCGACTGTCAAGCAGTCAACGGTTGAATATTACTATTATAATTAAAATTCTCAATATTTTCGTGATTGTACCATTCAGCCTTTATCAAAATGGTTATCGTTCCAAATTATTGGGGCGTTATAAATATTCATACATGCTATAAGGCATTTATTATAATCCTCTATTGAAATTGAAGAAATTTCAATATTTTCAATGATTCCTCTCATTCGGAAATTTAATTGAAATGCTTGAATATTAAAGAAGATATAGGGGCGAGTAGCAAGATGTTTCTGACATTTTCGAAGCATTCGTGTATTCTGTACTGCATCGATTTGCATTGTCGAACTTATTTCCGAAAAGTAGGTGTCGACCATTTGACTAGGTCTAAAGAAACAAGAGGAAATAAGAAATACCCTTTGTTTTCGTACACTCTAGCGTTAAATTCTTGCATCTCTTTCGATATCTTTGATCCTGACTTTCAACCCCTGATCGTATGTATGTTCATGTATCCCCCGTATAAGTATGTACATACACATAGATGCACCAGTGGAGTATTTCCATGCGAAGCGTTGGATCGGAAATAAGAAGAAATTTACCCTTTTACCTCCCTTCCTTGAGAGTATTCTTCTCGCGAAAAAGCTTGTTGGTTCTACAACTCATTTTACTTTTTCATTTAAACCGTAAAATGTTACCGTGAAACGCTATAAATATATTAAAAGTGTTTCAACTCGTTCCAACTCTTTAACTTCTTATTATATTAGTATTCGTAGTGTACGATAATATTATAATCTCGATGAGTATGATAGCGAAACCTGATATAACGTTAATACTTAGACGGCGGACCATAGAGAGAAGCCTAATTTTAATTTAATATTGTATTTCATATTGTTTTCATTTTCTAAATTTCACACTGTTCCTTTAAAAATTATTTTTTCAATATACGAAACCCTTTTGTTGAAAAATTATACATTTAACTCTAAGTTAATATCCTTGTATATATTTTGTAAATTTTGGTCACGATTGAATCAGGCTCCGCTGTTCAAGGGTTAAAGGTAATATAATAGATTTTCTATTTTTTTAAGAGATTACGCCTCAACCCTCGAAGGGATAAAAAATTTGAAACATCTTTATAAGTGTGGGTTAGGGTTTGAAGATTTTAGAATTTCGAATTCTTTCACACTTTCGAAGCAAAACAACATAGTGTGCTTTATGTCTCTAAATGTTGTTTCCCTTTGATTTAAAAATATTTCTTTCTTAAAATAATAGCTCAAAAATATATTTTAAATGTACTTCTATTAACATAGAAACCTACTAACAACCATTTCAAGAGTATCTGACTTGTTTTTCGAATTTGCATAACAGCTCATGAAACGGAAATCTTTTAAGCTGTTTTAGCGTAGTTTAACCCGTTCCAGTTTCCTTCATTAAAACAAATCTTCGCGTGTAATATATCCACATAAAATTTTCTTAAGCCAAGTGAAAATACGTGGAGGTGTAATCCTCATTTCCATTTTATTTCACCAAACAGTGAAGAATTTTGTATTTTGTTTTTTAAATTAAATTATTGTACCGAAACATTATTCCGAATAGCTGTTTCATTTTTTAATTTCAAAGAAAATTTATCCAATCTATAGTAGCAACACAGTAGCGTGAATGCTATTCGAGTCGATTGGTATTCAAGACAAAATCAATCCATGGAAACTTTAAACTGGGAAAGCAGAAATTGAGTCGATAGAAAGTACATTTAGGTGTAGTGTTCTGTCGAACACTTTATATTCCTGACGCAACGTTGTTATATTTTCTAATACTTTTTTTATTATAAATTGATCGATTTTTAATGTAACTGAAAATATTGACAAAAATATTATATATATTTTTTTAGATTGATTATTCATGGAAAAAGTTTTTTTATAAAAGTTTAAGAAGAGGTATTTCATTGACTCAATACGTTGACTCTTAGCACGTTAATCAGAAAAAAAAACACGATCTTTATGAATAATTCATTAACAGAACAATTATCGTGTAAAATTTAAAGTAGGTTAAAAATAAATCCAAAAAACTTCACACGATTACACGCTTGCGTCAAAGCAACCATTTTTACCACAACGTAGATTTTGATTTTACAAAACGTGCCGGTATACTTTTTTAATTAAAACTAAAGCTTTCGTCTGACCTTATTTTCATACCATTGTAACCGAGCACGCATGTGAACTAGTTGGTAATTCCGTTAATAACGGTTTCCGAACGAAGAAATTATGGACTGGAGACACGCAATACTTTTACCAAGAAGGGCATTCGAAACAGAGGTTTTAATGAATTAAAAGTTTGCAGGAAGTATTTGCGGTCAATGGTGTTTTAATTTCCCTTCCGCTTCTGCAATATTTTTTCGCCCTGTAGAAAATATCGCGTCGCGCAAACATTATTTATTCGTTTACACTTTAGCGTGACTGTACACGAGAAGGTGGAAATAATTACACGTCAAGATATTAAAAGTAATAATAATAATTGTACACCTAATTTGTAATTAAATCGCTGATAAAAGATTGCAATTTTTTTTTATACACACATAAACGTTGCTTTTCATGTGAAAAATTGATTGAAATACCATTTAAAAAGTTTTCCATGCATGCTTCAAATTTTTTGAAACAATCTAGTAGTTTTTGTGTTCAACCTCTGCTGTATCCAATTACCTTTTTCCTCGATATTGATTAGGACAAACATGTATTTCACAATAAAAAAAAAAACGATGGGGGTGGAGGAGAGGAATTAATAACCATGCAGGATGGAACTTTTCTTTTATATAAATGTAATGGTATATTAGAAGATACATCACAGTGGGATAAAATCACATTTAATGGGATTATGGGTGAAAATGGAGTGAGTAACGTGTTGAAATTAAATGAACACGCGTTTATTGGAATGCGATTATAAATTTTTGTACGCTTCATCATAAAATACCAGCTTTAACGAAATCCGATATACCATGGTCCTAGCGAAAGTAACGAGCTATGTAAAGCACATCTCTTTCATCCTTTATCGATGCACATTTACTCGTTTTTTATTTCATTTTTCAGTTACCGCTACGTTCTGTTGAAGAACAATAAAAATGCACCAATTACAAATCAGAATATTTAGTCGGACAGGAATTGGTTCGCGGTTAAAGCAATTATTTCACGTGGCTATTGTGCTTTTTATCGGTTATTAAAACCATTATGTCGATCGTAAATTGATTCGATAAATAAATATCGCGGGTTGTTATACATTTTTTGCGTTTGCTGAAAATCCCTTTTGTGCCTTGCCCGAAAAAATCGCAGGGAAATGTCTAAAGGGAATTTGATTGATTAACGATCGTTGAAGTACAAACATTTCCGAGAGTTTTCAGCTTTTCAACAAGGGATCACACGTGTACGCCATACAGATGGCAGGGATGTGTGCGCGTGAATCCACCCTCCTCATTTTCCGGTGCTAGACATTTTGCTGACCGCCTTTTCCATGGCATTACACCGGACATCTAATGTCGGGATAACTCAATCGAAAACGAAAATGAGTTAGCACTGTTAATACGGTTTCTTCGGACGATCGAAGGACAGATTTATCCTTGATACCCTATCAGATATCTTGCAGTGAAAAATACACATGCTGTTCATCCTCTTCTTTTACGAATCATAAATTTTTAAACATCATCGGGGTGTTTTTGTTAGCGTACCGGGAGTAAAGAGTATTACAACGCAGCGCTATTATAATTTTATGAAGTTCTTTATTTTCATGAAGCTGCACAGGGGTTGCAAAGCAGCAAGGGAGGGAATCAGAGATGAATAAACTAGCTTCCTCCGTATTATACTATTTTACATTTCTGTGAGGTAAAAATGTGTTGAAATGATCCTGGAAAATTCGTGATGAAATTTTCTCTCTGAAAATTTGCTCATTTTCTATTAGGAATATCCTGTGTTTATGAAGTTGAGTTTTGGGTTGACGTGTTCCCACCCGGCGCCAGTCTGCTAATGCCCTAACTTTCGAATTTGTCTTTCGCGATATAACCACCTTAATGGCAGGCATTTCGTTGAGAAGCAACAAGTAGTTGCAATATTTATCGATACTATCGTATTACGAAAGCAATAACGACCCATTGTTATACCTAATTTGGAGGATATTGTATTTTTTATATCGTGTCGCTAAAATTTGTTTTTTGGAAATAGATTATTTTCTATGAAATTAACAGATTCCAATATTCATTGAAAGTTAAAAATGTTCACATCCCGCATTAAATAAAACAAAATTTGTACATGTATTATACGATATGCGACGAAGTTTTGTTAAATTTTAAATGCATCAAATTAACTGCAAGGTGAAACACTTAACAACAGGTTTTAGTTGATTTAACTTTTCTATTAGATGTTGTTAACTTTTCTTCCTGCAATTAATTTAAAGCCCCAGTAAAGTTACTACCTTGACCGGTTTGTACAGGAGAAGCGAAGTTTACCGACTGAAGTAACCATTTTGTTGAACGACTTTGACTTTGATCGGTTTTAACGTTCGCGGAAATAAAGGGTGCGCGGGATGGTAGAATTTTCTGAATGAAAACAAAGCTCTTTAAGGAGTTCAAAGGGCGAAGAATCGGCCGTTTAAAATAATTGCGAGCCTCGAATGCAATAATTTTCACTTTCGGCGATTTATTAAAATGAAATTGCGCTTACTTGAAAGTTGGAAAATGTGGATTACAGGTAACGAATGAAAGGGGGACGACGAAGTTGGCCGATTTAATTTTTTAAATATTCATGGTGCACCGTGTCCCTATGGCGAACGCGACAAAGCCTGCCACCGACTCGGAACACCATAAATATTCTATGGTGCGTCGTCCTAACTTGAAACGAGAGACGAATACGGGATATCTCAGGTGGCAGCTTCTCACCTACCATACACGCTGCAACCTAACGAAATATTAAGTTATGCAATTATCCATGTAAATTGAACTTTACTTTTCTCTTTAGCGAACTAGACTAGCCACGAGATTATTTCACCAAACAGATTCTAGTTCGATCGAACGGATTAGCTAAACGATAAACGCGATTACTTTGTAACGGCAGGGCATATCTCTGGTATACAATTTTAAAATTAATATTCCTTTGAATGTGATATGATACCGGTCCTCGGGGAAATCAAAATTATTGGAACCACCGGAAAGTTCTATCATCTTGTATGCTTGAAATCTAAATTGCTATAAAAGAAACATTTATTTTAAATAGCTCGGTAAAATAATGTTTAAATGAAACACTCTTTTGTAAAATATGATGAATTTTATTAAATGAAAAATTGATTTATAATCCCTTTGGTTTTATTGTCTCTTAACTCTCGAACAGCATACGAAATTAGATTTAAATTGGGCCTCTCCATGATCCGCCGTTAAAGAGTTAAAAGAGGAACCTCATATTATAGATTCATATCGAAATTTGTAGATTTTTTCAAAATTATATTTCTTAATTATAATTCTTAAAATTACCTATATTATATTCAAAATAATCGCATTATTTTCTTGCTGAAACTTACAAAGAACGGAATGGCTTAAATGGATCTTGCGACTGACACGCTTGCGCCATCGTTACTTATAACAGATTAATTAGCCGTACACGGAACTGCTACGTTACACAACATAAGTCCTTTAGAATGCAGGTAACGTGGTACGTAATTGTTTGCGACTTGCGAGCATTACACCTAAGGCTGGAAAACTCCAACGATCATGAAAGGGATAGGACTTTCCCGTTGACCCAATTGTACGTCAACTCGGTGTGTCATAAATATTTCACTTTGCCCGGTTGTATGTTGAAGTAACCGGAAAATGCAACGATATTACTCGGAGGAACGAAGATGGAGGGATAGATGAAAGGAAACAAAGATTATCAATGATTCAACGGGACTATGAATCTTCAGGAAGGATTTCGAACGGTCGAGTCGGCGTTCTATAAATACAGGGTCGGTGAAAAGTCACGAAAGGACATTTTATTCAACAATTACTTTTATCGAATTTTTTGATACGATAAAGTTAACGATATGAGAATAATTTGAAAATTAGTCTCGAAAGGGTAGTTTAAAACGTAACAATTTAAATGAAAATATGATTTATTATGTTAAAAGAAACTGTGCTGGATATTGAAATGAAAAATTTCGAGCATAACTCTCTGCCTTTTATCTATTATTCCCTTTTAGCAAAAATGTAAGAAATGCATCTTGCATTATGCACAGCTTCCAGAAAGCTGTACGCAAAAGGGAAGATATAATTCGATTGAACTTGGATACCCTATTGGAATCTTGAGACGGATCAAAATAGAAATCTAAAGAGAGACCAATACGTTGTTGTTTTATTCTTGCATCGAACGTTCCTTGCAGTGCACTTGTTATCGATTTCGGATACGTGACTCCTTCGTCCTAAATGGAAAAGCTCGTAACCAGAGAATTCTGAGACTCGTCTAGTTCCCGAAGGTGACGATATCTTTAATCTTATTATCCCTTTGCTCTCATATACTATTGACCCCTCTAACTTTAGATTATACCAAAAAGAAAAACTGGTAAAGATTGCAACCCCTTTTCCTTATGTACGAGACAGTCTCCATAGAGCAATCAAAATAATATTTTTAAAGTTCAAAGGAAAGAATTCAAACTTTTATTATTGTTTCGTGTATTTAATCTCTTTCGTAAATAGGTTTCAAAGGAAACAAAACTTGATTTTTTTATCATAGAAAAGGGGTAGGATCCCGGAAGATTCAGCTGCCACGAAACCAGGTTACTTTGTTTGGGTATAAACCTTCGTAACTTTCCGAATTTTTAACTTCTTGCAAAACTTTCTTTGGCTTCGTGTTTTACAGGGATCATAGTTTAATAATATCTAAGAAAGAAATTGATTTTTTCATCTGGAACGTGGGAATACTTCTTTGACACGTCCGCCATACTGCTGGTGTTGAACATTTCATTAGTAAGCATTCTATTATCGGTATCATTAGATCTTGGCAAATTTTTATATTGAAATTTGTTTTCAACTCAATGTTGAATAATTCGCTCTGCGAATATTTAATTAAAATAATTAGCTTGAAAGATATCCAGATAAGAAACTATCAGTATTACATTTCAGTAATCTATTATATCATTACGCAACACTTAATGAACCTAAACGATGTAGCAAATAATTAATAATATTGGATTTCTATCAGACGTGCAGACAATGTTTATTTCCAAACGGCTGCTGAGAGAGTTTGCACAGCAAGATGGAGAAGCGTCGATATTTACCATCTCGGCTAAGCAGTCAGTTTCCATGGTTGACATTCGACCAACGGTGGATCGAATCGATATTTGATGTCCTTTGGGGAAACTAATCTTCTTCGCGGATTTGCTACGAGGAACATATGCTACTCGATCGAACGTAATACATTTCTTATGTTGTCATTGGTGCATTAATAACGACTTCATAAGCCAGAGAAATGTACATTTCAAATAAATATTTGAAATACATTTTAATATAGATTCATTCTGATTCGTTACAATTTCATTGTTTAATTTTTTTATGTAATGAATTTTTTATTCGATCACGAGATTGGGTTTGAAGGGTTATTGCAGAGCAGTGATTCTCAATTTTTTCCATAAACGTGGTTCAAATCCGTAGGAAATATGGAAAGAACTGACCGACAGATTCGATTCACCAGCTGTGCTACCTTTAATAAAAAAACTATCGGAAAAACTTGTAAACTGGGAAATGGGTAGTGCACGATTTGAATAAAAAGTATCGTATTGATCGAGTAACCATTACCAGTTCTTCGTCGACCGAAAGAAATTTGAGCAATTTGCCAGAATTTTTATTGTGGGTACCGTAATGTTTTTCGTAAGCAACAACGAATGGATATCGAAGGCACAACATCACCCATTGGGAAACAATAGTTGCATTCACAAAAGGTTGCGTTATGTACGTGGTAACACAGGAAAGGGATCATCTATTGAACATTGTTTCCACCCAATCGAACCATCCCGCCAAATCTTTATTCAAGCCAACTGGGCCGGTTAAGCCTCGCTTTGAAAACTAAATGGCCCGATCTGGAATCTTACAATATGACAATATTCGATTCCGTGTTATAAAGAATCATCCCTGAAAATCTGACAATTTTTATGGGGTCTTAAAAAGTGGCAAAATTGTTAGAAGAATAAAAATTCATTTGCATGTTTGTAGATGAATACTCCTGGGAAAAATATAACCGACACGTAAGCTTTAATAAAAGCAGGCAAAGTACGGATTTTGACACTGATTTCCTATGAATCCGCTCATCGTAGATAGCGTGCACGCACAAAGTAGAAAAGAGCGCCCGACGCTGCCCGCGGGTACAGTTACGGCCTCCTCTCGTGGGCACAGTCTTAAGTTAGTCATCCAAGAGTCCGGCGGCCACTTCCCACTCCTGAGTTTCTTGAGGTCGCATCGAACTTAAACCTACTCTACTGGCAGCTTTGCGTGAGTGGTAGAGGGGCGTTATAAAGACGGACGGTGCGGTCGGGATGAAAGAACACAGGGCAGAATGCGACAAACGTAAAGCATACAAAAGTTCGGCTCTGTGACCTCGAGGAACTGAGGAGTGGGAAGTAGTCTTCTGCCTCTGAAGTCTATCTATGTTCTCCTTTGAAGTCTAAGATGCCTGCTGGTTTTACTACTTGTTGTCCATGCCTGGTGTATGCTCTTGATCCGAGTCTTAGAAACTGGATCACGAATATGTTAGATATGGAAGTGGGCATGACTGGTTTCGGTTTCTAAAAGAGGAGTCGATAGATTTTTGGAGCAAAGAGGTTTCCGCTTTCTTAAGACAGATTCTATCCACGTTTCGAGTCCTATGAGTAATATGTACTGATTATTGGAAAAGCAATGATTTTTGAGGGGATATTTCTTAGGGCATGGTGGTACAAGTTGATTGAGTGAAACTTAGATTTTTGGCTTTTAATACTATTTTTTTTAATACATACAAATTATTGCAATGAAAAGAAATGTTTAAATTCCAAGGTTCAAAATTGTTTTAAATCTTTGTAATAGAGCACTTTTCACCAACACGAAGCAGCAACAAAGTTATAGTAAAAAGTACTTAAAAACGAAATTTTATCTCGGAATGAAAATATAGGTACTACGTACAGCTTAGACATTTATGTAAAAGGTAAACTTTGTTATAAATTTGATCAAAACTTGTTGGACACGGTTGAATAAATATTACGAATGTTGCGAAGTCACGTACGCTCTATTTTCAGGGAAGAATTGAATCACACTTCTTTTTCGAAACACTGTTGATAGTTTGTACAATTGAATTTTTACCAGACGTGTATATACAAATATGTACGTATATATGTATGTGTATGTGCAAATATGTATGTACAGATGTGCATGAACAACGATTGCAGCAGAAGCAGAGCTGACAAGTAGCTACTTGATATGTTAACGAGAGTTTGCCAGTGTGTAGTTGCCGGAAACTAACCGAAGCGTTAACTTGTCCTTACTGTCTCAAACTACTTAAGCTTCCCTTAAAATTCTCGCCTAGTAAATATAACGCACAGTTAACAAATATATATTTAAGTAAAAAAAGAACACAAAATGTTATGGTTTATGATTTTTATCGAGCCTTCGATTACAATTGAGATGGAAACGAAATACTTTTACATTTTAAAATGGTTGCATCGCGAAAGTCAAGTTTAAAAATGCACAAATGCATGGAAATGGTAAATGAAGAAAAGGAACAAAGGAAAATGTCTAAGATTGAAGGATGGAAGCGAAAGAGGGCTGATTGTCAAATACGCAAAATAACGCTAACCAACCTTTACACGAAATCCTGGACGAAAACATAGATTTTTAAATGAATAGGGGGTGCTCAGAAAAGAAAAATCTGGGAAAGTGAAACTGGAAAAGAGCCATCCAACTATGTGTGCTGGCAAAGTTGTGGTGACAAGAGAACTGTCGTACTTTGATTTTTTTCAACATAACTTGATCAGGGTAGTTCAAACTTATGTTTCAAATACAATTTATATATCCTTCTCTTTTTTATTAGATGTACCAATCAAATGATGTAATTTTATTATCCGTTCGATGTTTTTCCTCCCGTGTTCTTACAGCCGAATGTCTATCAGTATTTTCTTCTCAATTTCTTCAGTTTAGAAAGTTTCCACCGTAATCTTGCTCTCAATAATCAGATGGCGGACCATGGGGAGAGGCCCAATTTTCATTTCTTAAACTTCACATTGTTTCTCAAAAAAATTATACTTCCAATATATGAAATTCTTTCGTTTAAAAACTGTACATTTAACTTTCGGCTAATACCTTTGTATACGTTTTGTAAATTTGGATCACGATTGACCCAGTCTCCGCTGATCAAGGGTTAATACAATATTAACGCTGCTTTTAGAATCTTTTAATTTCTTTCAGTTATTGAATTATATTAAAATGGATGATCCCCGTAAAATTCAATCCGTTAACGATTCGATTGAATAAATCTCTCAATGTCCAAAATCATTTGCTGTTATTCGAACTGATAATTGAACCATTAAGCAGTAATGAACTCTTTCTTTCCTATCCATTATTGTGGTTTCTGTACTTCTCTATTGGTGAGGTCATCGAGAACGTGGTTTCAAAGGGTAGGAAGGGGTGCACCGTACGAAAGAATGAAATCCTACAAACGTGACAGGCGTGTCGACGACAACGGCACTAATACAAGAACGGAGAACGAGGGCCGCTAACTTTCGATACGCCCAGTTATTCTCGTGCACGTACGCGTCCACGGTTATCTGTAATCCTTTTTCCACCTCAATCTACCAGTGTCAAGTAGAAATGTCTGTTAGATGAAAGTCGAATTACTAGCCATTTTCTGGGTGACTGAAACGCTTGTCTTCTGTTATTAAGAAGGGGAGGAAAAGTATCTCCTTTTATAAGCTTTAGGATTAGAAACATTATTTAATTTTGTAGAATATTTTAAATAAAAATAAAAATTAATGAAACGATCTCTAAATTAAAAATATCTCTTTTTATACTTTCATTCAAAATAATATAACATATTTATCAAAATTTGACAGCTGTAAGAAGCAAATAATTTTTGCAAAATTTCAATATTTCTAAATTGCATAAAACATTTTTTAAATAGATTCCTCTCTCTGCCATATTATGACAATGATGTACTTTTTCTCTCACTATTGATAGGAAAATCTTCTTCCTTTATCTCAATTTCCTATCCTTCTTTCATCCATATACCTGTCTCTCCCTTCGATGGGTGCACTCGATATCCATATGTGCGTGTTTGAAACACTTGTCAGGTGCAGAGCTCGAACGCGAACGTGCACGGTATTTCCCATATCGCGAGGTCGTAAAAAATGCTCGGCAAGATGTCTGATTAAATCCGTGAACACTTGGTACGCGAGCCGGTATCACGTCCTTACATCCCTCTCTGAATCCGCACACCACCCGCTCCTCCATTCATTCCTTTAAATTGGATGCCACACAAGAAGCCAATGGAGACCTCCTCGCTTTTCAACTCGATTGGACATAATCGTGAGGAAATTTTTGATACGAAATTGTCGGAAGTACCAGATCTAACTACACACTTGACGAATCTTCATTCGTACGAATTGTTACAGGAGCAACGTGGTCCTTTGTTTTCTCCTTTTTATTCGAGCAATTAAAATTCGAGGACGTTATATTTTAATTTAAATTTTTATAATTACATCGTGCACACATTATTGATTTTGAGTTTTATTTTAACCACCGTGCATACATATAATGGATTTTTACTATGTCGCATTTATAAAGAGAATTTAAACAACTCTTATGATAAGCAGCGCAGAAAATAATGGAACTTAATTAATTAGATCGTACGATCTTCAGATTTCAATCTGTTTGATTTATAGCGACAGTTAAAGTGTTCACTGTAGTGCATAAGATTTATAACCACGACCACGCAATGCTTATCATGGAATATTATTGATCATTTTACAAGGTAGAATTAAAATCTTGATGGATGCGAAAGTAAATGGCGTAGAACGTCTGTGGTATATGTAAAATACATATTTAAAATAACAAATTCATCGTTTGAACCATTCATTTGCCAGATAGACTCCAGAAAATAAAAAGTAGATAAATTGATAAAATATAAAAAGTTAAGTATTAATTATATACCTTGACAATGAAATTAAAAAAAGAAAAGAAATAAAAGAGTGGAATTAAACATTTTGGTTTCTGAATGGCTCATTTATGTTAATATTATCTGTAACAAAATTTCTTTTTTTTCCATTGCACCCGTTCTATTACCCTACATAGAATATTTCGAGAAAATGTAAATTATGAAGATTGCGAATTTTCTGTAACAAAGAAAATCGAGAAACCCTTTACCATTTTGCAATCTAAGGCTTTGTTTTCAAGATATAAGCTATTGAAAATTGGGTGACCGAGTTGCGGGACTCCTGTGTAATCCTCGGGCCAAGGACGAACATCAGGGCAATCTCTTAGAACAACGTGATACATTGTAACCCAAACAAGCAGGTGTGTTGTTTGTGGCGTTTCAGTATTTTCTAAAATGAAATAATAAAAAAAATAAGATACTAATATAATAATAATAAAGTTATACGTACCGCTGATTTCATGAGACACAGCTGTCAAAGCGTTAAGACATGCTGTATACGTGATATCCTGTCGAATAATCATGTTAAATGCATCCCCAGCGTTAGGGAGAATAATCCATGGATTGTCATATCTCTCGAAGTCAGATTCACGATTACATTCGTATACAGGCAACGTTCTCTTAGATGGTATATCATTGTCTGAGATCGCTAAATGTCTTACGTGAATTCTCCTCGTTCTCCTTTCCACAAAGCTAATACTTACATGCCTCGTGGAGAGAACGTGCACGGATTGCATTTTACTCACTTCAAGAGTTATTGTAAGAAGCGTTTCAACTCTACCCATCGAACTTTAAGCCACTTTAGTAGACCTGCTTGTTTTCCTATTGTTGGGAAACTCTTTCTGATCGTTGTTTCTTTCACAACTTCTGCTAATTGTGTTTTAGTGTTTTTAATTTGACGTATCAATTACTTTTCTTTTATTTTGAAGAGAAGTTTATTTGTATTTTTACTATTTCCATTTAGAATCGTATTCTTCAGAAAAGATTTTTATTGCACTTTTCCTGTGCAGGAAATCTGCATATCGAATTCGAATTGCGTTTTCTTTGAACTTGAAAAATGCAAACTGATCACTTCAAAGTATCAAAGGTATCCGCTCCGTTCAAAGAAGAATTGTACTGTAATACCGGGATCCTCTGGGATTTATTTCTTGATATCCGAAAATGATGAACGATAATTCAAGTCGTTTCGTTGAATTATTTGACTTGAATCTTCTTAATTTGTAGAACTGTGATTAGGTAAACATCTGATTTTTTTAACAGCACGAACAAAGAAAAACGGTACTTGATATCAGGCTCAAATCGTCCTCTGGGATTTATTTCTTGACATCTGAAAATGATGAACGATAATTCAAGTCGTTTCGTTGAATTATTTGATTTGAATCTTCTTAATTTTTAGAACTGTAATTAGGTAAACCTCTGATTTTTTCTAATAGCACGAACAAGTTTATGCGTTTATGTGGTAGCGAAATTTCATTACGGCTGGAAAGTCGCTATAAATGTAAATGCCTTTCAATTTAACTGTCAGCAGAAGCTACAAACTTCGAATCCCCTCGTAAGTTTACGAGGTCGCTTCTCTCGATCATTTGCAGAATTTTCATCGCGATAAAAATAAATTTATGTACACAGGAGAGTCTAATTACATTTTAAAAGCGCGTATACCGACACAGAAGTTTGTCACGGACAAAATTGTTGACCGTTCTTAATTTCTCGAAGTTGCGTTTAAAATTTTTCCTTGAATGCAGTGTCGAATTTAGGGGTGGTAAGGGGGCTACAACCCCGGGCCCCTTTTTCCAGGGCATCCCTTCTAATAAGCCTTCCATTTACCATGGCAAAAAATACCGAATAAAATTTTATTTTATTATTGTCCTTTTTCTTTATAATTAAATGTTATTTAATTTCAATTAAAATAAACGTCAATTTTTGGGCCAAGTTTATCAACAAGGGGGTTTAATAGCCCCAGGCCCCATAAATTTTAATCCAATCGTGTTTAAATGTAAACAATATGTAAGCAATTGATCGAATGGAAATAAAATCCATGTACCATCTTACGTGTACCATAGAAACTTTTCTTTAACGTAGCCTCGTTTTTCCACGCTAACAAGTCAACACACTTGTATAAAAGCTTGCGTAAGCGCATACATTGTGCCGTTAAGTTTTAATGAACTCTTATCCTTACCTGGTTACCAACAATGACTATTAAAGTCGCGAACTGTTATGAAACTATCGATAAGCATATTTGTTACGTAAAGGAAGTATATCGTACACTGGGTACTGTTTGTAGCTTTCAGGACACTTTCAATTTTTATTGCAAGTATGGGGTTTTTTCTACATCGGGCGCCTGAGGGGATTTACAACTCTGGGCCCCAATCTAAACCTTCCATTTAATATGTGAAAAAATATTGAATGAAATTCTTTTTATTGCTGCCCTTTTTCTATACTTTGAAATATTAATTATATTTCAATTTTTGAATCTCAGCAATTTTTAATTTGGTCCTGCCTACATCAGATCATTCTTATATTTTTATTTTCCTATATTATCATAAATTTTCAATAACTTTTTTTACACTGATAATGAGCATAACGGATAGTCTACCCTTCCAAGAAAACATAATGAAATGCAGTAACTTGTGGAAGGAATATGTTCATGAAAAGGTACGGACAAAAGTATAGAAAATTCAGGCTCACAAATCGGTAGTAGCCAATAGTAATAACAGATCGAGCCAATCGTAGATTGCACTCGACCCAAGCAATAAGGTCATTCCGCTTCGTTTCGTACCGGTTGCTCTCCCGTTCGCTTCGATATTAACTGCTGAACCCATTTCTGTTTTTCTCTCCTCGAACAATGCCACCCCCTCGTACCGAATCAGCTTCTCCTTTTTTTTTTTCCTTCTTTTTCTCTTTCGGTTTTTCCCGTCGAATGTGTCTGCGTTCCTCCGCCCGTCTTCGCTTTCCTCTTTGACGTACCGGCTATTCAAATTCACCTTGCCAGGGGGTGGCACGTTTTATTCGTTTCCACTCCGTCTGGGGCAACGGTACCGAAGCTAATTTAAGAAATCAATTGAAGTCGTCCTTGGCTAATAGCGGTGAACAATGTGTCTCGACGAATCGAACTGTTTCGCACCTTTTTTTCCTTCCTCTGAAAAATAAAAAAATAAAAAACACGTACCTGTGCTTGATGATTGGAATTTTATTTCCAGCCGTCTCGGTTGAACAACCCTCCTCCTCGCTCGAACGACAAAGGTTCCGACGATAGAAAAAGGTTGATATTAGAGTAGAAATATTTTTTATATTTGCAACACTGTTACGAGTTCATTCGCGGAAAATATTTTATTTTATTAAAAAGAAATCATGCGATATTAAAAAATATTGCTTCGAAGTTTTCTTTTTCTTTTTCTAATTTTTCAATCGTTTTCGCATAACGATTATAATCAAGTAACTATCGGTCGTTGCTCGTGTAGAACGATGAAAATTAAACGACCAAATCAACATAGAGTAGGAAATTCAATTATCGATCTTGCTTCGGAGGTAGAGCTTTACCATTCGTATAGTTTTTCGCTTTCGTGAATTTAAAATATTCCCGAACCGCTCCAATTTCTCCGGTAACACGAATTTTATGTTTGCCTTTCCTCGTTTCCGAATAAGAAACAGAAAGTTGCTTTAAATTAAATTCCGAGCTTCACGTTCATCAATAAAGATAACGAAACAGGAATAGGAACCTTTAACGGGCTTCACAGACGAAATAAAAAGGGTAAAGGTGTATAATTTAAATCGAATCTAAATTTGTAAGAAGTTCTAGTTCCCTTTTATCAGTTGGATTTAAATTAGTAAATTATTAAACAGGTAGATTCGCTTACTAGTTACGAATAGTTACTAGTTACGAACGCGTTTCGTACGGTTTATCGTTTACCTGCACTACTTAAATTCCAAATGCGTGTACAGAGTATTATCGTCAACGGTGGCAAGTGCTTTTCTCGTAAATTGTATATAAGAGAGAAATGAAAGAAGAAAAAGTGATACTGTTCTTTATAGCCGCCATAATAAAGAATGTAAATCTTTTATATTTGTAATATTTTTTGATAGACGAAGGTAAAAAGAAAGAAATTGTAGTTCCATTGGAAAAGTTGAAAGCCACGTTTTCTTTTCTTTTCTGGAAAAATATTACAAATAAAATATAAATAAAAGAATTTGTAAGAACTTTTGTTTCGCTCCTCTTTTACTTTTCTTCTCTGCCACTTTTTATTCGTCTTGTTTACCGCCGAGAGTTTTCATGGCTGCTAGTTTCAACACAACACCCGAGCCAGACAATTAGCTAAAATTTACGAGCCTCAACGGCTTCGACTTCTTGAGAAGACCGGGTATATTTATCGTTCAAATTGCCACGAACATGTCGTTTCTTACTTCATTTTTTCTATCGCGTATAAATCTTTCCCTGGTAATACGTTAAATCTGCTCCCTCGCGCGAAGGAAAAAGGTGAAAATGTTACTTTCTACAGCATTTTTAAGCTGTTGGAAGAATTACTAATTTCCCTCGTATGTTTTCCTACAAAATATCCAATGTTAATAAACAATATTTACCTGATACAAAAATATTAATTATAAATTTTCGCCTCATAATTTTCCGTTTGTATGTTACAGGTGGAACCATTTAAACAGTAGAGAATTCATTAACGTGAGTAAAGATATTTTTATATTAATTAATTGATTTCGATTTTGGTATTCAAAATGATTAATTTCATTAACTGGTCGGTTCAGAAAGCATATCATAATGTAAAATCAACTTGTTAGGCGAACTGTTATGGCTAAGGATTAATGGCTTATGCATAAATTAATTAACTTAATACCCACCTTGTAATAATAAATACCATATTATGGTATGTTATGGTTTGTTGAAAATGATTTTCAAGATTCTGTTTGGCACAGCTTGAATTCTGCTGAGGTTTTACAGCGACCTATATTTAAACAGCTCACATGCGAATGGGGTGTACAAAAGATTTCTACTGTAGAGATTTTTATTTTTGAAGCAGTGAACTAGGTCTTACCGATGAAGGGATATAATATACCCATGATCGCATGGCTTTTATGGGTACAATTCAAAATGGCTGATTTCCAATTTACCTTTTTGCCAATCCAAGAGACCAGATATAAAACATCCTTGTTCCGAGTTACATGGTCCTTTCATAGAAAAAACGAAAGCCAGTTGATAGCCAAGCAGAATCGAGAAATATGATCAGTATGACCTGGAATATCGTTGACCGAAAGCTTGGACTCAAGTATTACAGGGTGGCGAAGGGTATGATATACAGGGTGTTCCAGAACTACGGTTGGTCCGTTGAAGGGGTGGTAGCTGGGGTGATTCTGAACAACATTCTACTTTGGCTAGTTTTTGAATTATTATGTTATTCATGCTATTAAATCCAAGAAGTTAAATTCTAAAAACTTTGATTAGAATTTAATTATTTTCATACGGTAAGCAAATTGCCAGTGCAATGTAGTTTGCAAACAAAATAATTTATAAATTTTGTGAAATTAGTTTCTATGGAACATCGATAGTGGTATTATGTACAAAGTTTGCAGTTTCCTCTTGCAAAGCTACGGGTATGTATAATATTCTTGTTGAAATAGTATTCAAAACAATGTAATCATATTAGCTCGGTTACTCCGGAATTCATACGTAAGTTACAGCTGTCGATAATTGCGCGGCCAATTAACGAAAATTTCCGTCATAATGCAACTGCAGAGAACGAGAACCGGGAATTTCATAACGTACATTATAAGAGGAAATTATGCGTGTAAGCCGACCGAGCTCTGTTGACCCAACATTTGTCCGAAAGCCGCACAACGATCGATTTTCGAATTTGTGGTATTTAGTTAAGTTAGGTAGAGTAGTTGCATCAAAATTCGTTCGACATTCTACATCGATACGAACTCCGGTATCGTCGCTTCGCGATATTGGAAAGTCCAGAAATTTTGAGAACCACAGCCGGAAATTATGAATACCACTCCACGGTGTTTGATATTTCCGGAGTGACTGGTTAAACCTACTACTCCTTAATCAACTTCCTAGAATCGAATATCCTTTATTCCAACCTATCACATAACTATATATTACTCTTTTAATATTTTATGATTCTGACAAAAGTGAAAGATAAATTTTTGTTTTTTACACAAACCTTGAAAAATTTCAAAATTATTAATTTAATACCTGTCACTCCCACGAATCTTTTCTACTTTATATTTAAATCTTTCCAGTTATAATTCCATAAATATTTTATCACAAGTTTATCTGTCAGTGTATTAAATTTTATAGCATTTTATTCAAAAAAGAAAGCTTCAGAAACTTTTGAAATAATTTAATATATCGTATCTGCTTTTCAAAAGGTATAACAAAAATTGTTAGCTGAACGAGCTAAGTGTATTTTAAATGAAACTTTCCCATCAGAAAGTTGTCTTGCTGAAAGAATATTTTTCAACTCGGAGGTTGACATTTTCTGATAATTGTACTTGTTATCTCGTTAAACTTCCGATACGGTAGGTGCCATTAACGATGACGTTTCGTCTAATAAGTTCTGAGCTTTATTGCGCAACGAACGGAGCAGGATGTTGTTCATTTAAACATCGTACATACGGGGCATTTAATTTCAAAACGCCTCGCTGCAAATGCGAAACAGCGTACAGCCGAGTTTCGATTAAAAGCCACGAAATGAACAATTTACAAAGCCACTTTTCGCTTCAATTTTCCATTGGTACGTCACGAAAGGTGTTCTATTTATACCTCTCAGCTGCTATTACATACTCGCCACTTGGATATTCGTCGGTTCGTTTCGATATTGCATTGTCCACGAAAGTTTCATGAATTTTTAGATACAATTTGCCTCGCTGTGCTTCTGATCTCCATAGTGAATCTCATTTCCACCAGCTAAAACGTTACAAATACCCCGAGTTTTAGCTGTCAAAACCGCAAACAGAGAACTTCTACATACATCGTAAAAGTCGCCTGAAGTGATCAACTTTTATTCAAATTGATGAATTGGTTGAAATTAATTAACAGTATTTTTCTGAAATTATAATAACTGCGAATATTAGATGCAAATAATTCCACTTATCTGATCTACCGCATGGTTTGCCTTTCAATAAAAAATCTCTTGCATGAGATTTTTTCGACCACTTCCATACCATTCTCTCATTTACTCAAACCATTAGAAACACTGTTTACTTTCCTCGGCAGTACCGTTAGCCAATTTAAAGTCATACAAGAATGGGGTATTGATTTAAGCCTGAACACCATTGAAAAATGAAAAGAAAAAAAAGTTTCCAAACAAAAATCTTTCATAGCTGAGGTATTCTTGCTGGTTTTGAAAATTAATTAAAATTTCATTTTTATCATAAAGTCAGGCAACTTTTACAAGCCAGGAGATTTTATTATCTTTTTACACAGTTTCTTTTAGTACCTGTCAAATTAGTGAAAATAAAGCTGCCTGGTTTTTGTATTCAACTCTTCAATTTTTAGTATATTTATAAAAAATTAAACAACGAGGAATCAGTTGAAAAGAGGTAAATTCTATATATTTTCGCCCCCCGAATCCAAAACTATTGATAAAATTTGGGGGTCGCTTGTATTTACTTAGATATTGTGGTAAATATTGATATAAAATCATTATTTTCAAAAGTTAATGACTTTGTGGGGTAGACAATACTTTTAAAGCGCGTCACTAACCTACATACGTTAGGTTATCAGAAAAAATATAACTTACCTCACGGCAAAAACTTGACCAGTCAACAATAGTCTCCTTGCTTAGTTTCAATTCCTGTTCATAAAATGCACAGCGCGGAGGATGCATCATAAAAAAATATCCAATAAAACGGGCAATCGTCGTGATATCACGATTAAAATTGGCTAGCCATGTACCACTTTTAACGCTTCGTTTAAATTCACACTTTGAAGTTATTCTTTTCAAGGAGACTATTGTTGACTGGTCAAGTTTTTGCCGTGAGGTAAGTTATATTTTTTCTGATAACCAGGGGCAAAAATATATAGAATTTACCTCTTTTCAATTGATTTCTCGTTGGGGCTCTAATTGTAGACATTTATCAAAAGTAGAGTGCTCCTAACTTTTGAATGACAGTGTACCACAGATAATGCAGGAAATTTTGCAAACAAAAATAATTTGTGTTATAAATAAATTGATGAGTCTTAACTGAAATTTTACCCATAAAAATATTGAGCATAAAAAACTACCATGTGTTTTATCACGGTAAATGGCATCGCGTAATGTTATATATCAAAATGTAATGTTAGGAGAAAAAGAAATTTCGTATCGTATATTTTATTGGAGTTCGTACAGTTGAACAGTCATATCTGTAATTTCCTTCGTATACGACGTGTAATTTACGCAGAAGTGACACGCGATTCATGATGATTTATACGGTGAAAGAGAAAGAATAGAAAAGTGGTGTCACCTTTTTCCGTTTTCCGGCAGCTGTTCTCCAGCCCGTCTGTCTTCGCTTATATTTCTCAAACGTTCCAATAAGTTTCACTTCTCGGGAAATTTCATAGGAAGGAGCGATTTTTCTTCGTCCTACGAGCAGCCAATTGAGAAAAGAAGGATCACAATAACGCAAAAGAATTGATTCATAAAGTTATTTTCTGGTTCAGAGCGCTTTACTTAATTCTCTTTTCCCCAACGAGCTGCTTAAGGGAATTATATTCTTTTCCGAGGGACAAGTAAATTGATGCTAATGATATTCGTTTCGTTTTCAAATACCTCAATTTTTGCTCGAGAAACGTTACGACGTTTGTGAGAAAGCTACTTTTAGTAACGGAAAAAGGAATTATCCGTCTTTTGATCGTCTACCGGTGGTATCGTTAAAAGTTCTTGCTAATAAATTCCTCAATCACCGACCTGACAATTGTGCTATAGTGAGAGATAATTCGTTGATGACCCTATGGCACGTTTCTGTATTAATCAATGGAATTATTGAACAGTGTAAAGTGATTTACATATGTAAATAGTGTCCGGATTAAGAGTCTGTTATATATTGAAATACAATCTGTTAGCAAACAAATGAATTTTATCGATATATCTAGAATTTGTATTTGGACATTTTTTATTTTAACCCTTCCTGGGAAATTTGAGTTATTGATAGTAAAAATACAGTTTGACTTTTCTTCAAATTTTTATTTTTATAGAAAAGGGATTTTAAATATTTGTATAATGTAGTACTTTGATAAATATTCCAGAATTTCTTTCAGACGTTTTGAACACTCAAAGCAATGAAATAACAAACGACCTAGTTTGCCTATGGGGTGTGAAAAAATATTTATTTACGGACCGGTAATTGCATTTCATAGTGCATTTTGATTCGAATATTTACTTCTACCAGAGCAAAAATTTTATAAACTACTGAATTTTTTTTACTTACCTATTCCAATAATTTCTAATGGAAGGTTATTTGAAATTGCTAGATTTTCCTTTAAAAATTTTTGCGTTTTTTGACAAGACATAATTAAACATAAATTATCTTATACTCCAGACATCATATTTGACATGCATATATCATTGTGATGTTCGACCACTAAAGAGAAATGAGTTTCCCAAGAAGTGGTCCTTGCCCCAGTCGGAGAAATGGGGTCGATTGAAGTTGCTCGTTGTTTCGGTACAATGATTTTTATTTTAAAGAAGTGGTTGGTCCGAGCCAGCTAAGGGTGGAAAGAAGGCTACTTTCGTACTGTTTTGGAAAAATCAGGAACACTTAAGAAATGAGAGACATTGGGCGCTGGAGAAAGGAGAACTTATAGGAAGCAATCAGGAACTATGTTATTTTATGTACAATGATAATAATAATAATTATAACAGTGATACTAGGGGTGGTAGTGATGGTGGTACTAATAGCAGTAATAGTAATTTTTAAAAGTACAATCCTTATTTGTAAAAATAAAATTTAGAAAGTTAAAGTAGAACAATTATTTCTAAATAAATATGATTGAACAATAAATTGTAGGTGATTGTTGAATAATTGTTATCCAGAAATAGCAGTAAAGAAAGTAAACGTGTATGAACTTTGGCAAAATTTCGAAATTGGAACAATCTGTTTCCTAGAGTACAAGTGCAGTATGTAATATGTATGTATTCTGTTAGGTAGTTTCGACGATTCTCTTCATTAGCAACTTTGTTCTCTAAGATCAGCTCTTTGCACACTTTCGACTCTACTTTCGCCATTGATCGTATTTACCAAAAGTCAATCACAAGCTTCTTCCATTTACCTCTTACTAGGTATCGAAGAACTGGATAAAAGCCAGGAATCAAGGGTGTAGGAGTAATCAGTTCTTCCTTCAAACAAGAAAACCAATAGTAATATACAGGGTGTTTAACACAAAACCATACAATCCATTTTCTAATAAAATCTGGTATACCTTATAAGGAAAATATATTTGTACATAAATAAAATTCTCCTTATGTTTGAGATTAGAGTTTGAAGAAGAAACTTATAAAGTCGGAGCATGTTAAACGGACAGTTTTCCAACTTGTTACCGTACAATCGCAGATGTAAGAGAAGAAAAGCAATCAGGTCCGCTCTACTGGGATTTGTACCCGCGAGGTAGTCGCTCTACGTCACAGTAAAAACATAAACTACCACACCATCGAAGTCCCCTTCCATCCCTGAATTCCTTGGCTATAATTCTTCTGCAAGCCTATAGCTTTTTCTAGAAAAGATATCAGAAATTTGTCCAACTTACGGGCAAACGTGAAATTCGTAAGGTCGAAAAACAGCGAAAAGTTTCAAAGTAATAAAACTTAGCCGAGGAATCAAGAAGTGTTGTGAAAATTGAAAAATACGAGGACTACTCCAGAGCTGCGGGAATCCAATCCCTGTTTTCCCTGTTATAGTCTTTGTTATATCTAAGGGGTGAGACAAGGAAGAGTACCGTAGGTGGTCGGACGTAACCCGGTAGCCTGATGGTTATTTGGTACTTTGCAGACGTTTACATCAGGGACGAATACCAGGGCGATCGTCCGGAACAATGTCTTACATTGTAACCCAAACAAACAAGGGCGATGTGTTATTCGAGATGCTCAAGCAAGAGGTGTATAGAGAGTGATCAATAAGTCCTCGATAACTTTGATTCGAAATAAGAAAGCAGTAGCGAAAGATATGAAAATTTTATTTCAAAATGTTTAATGAGACTCAGAAATGACATAATGTTTTAATCTGACCTGAAAATTATTCCGCATAAATCTTGATCACTTGGAACATGTTTTCGGAAAAATGAGAAAATTCAAATGAAGAATTAAATATTACATATCTTGACAAAATGAGAAATAGAACGCTTATATTTTTCATGAAATAAATTTGTTTGAAAATGAAACTTGGAAAAGATTTCCATTTACCTACTTTGAACTTTTGCGTAATACTATGCTTCTAAAAATATTGAGAATTTCTTTTCTGAAAGAAAAGAATCTAAATATTGGTATATTTCTGTTAATAGTAATACGTTTGTATTATGTAAGTTTTCTCACTTTCCAAAATACCTTTTGTGTACACATAAATTCTGCATTTATCGCGATAAATCGTTATCATTGGAGACGGTTTAGAAATTTTCCTGTCTCATTCGCGCGAAAACGTTCCTCGCTGCCCAGCTGCATAATTCCTCGATAAAATTTTATGAATCCGTCGCGAAGGGAATATGCACATTGGCGCAAATGATATGTTGAGTGCGCTGGAAGGGTTAAAGGTTTGTAAATCGCTATAAATGCAAGCCAACCTATTGATCAGTCTATACAATCGAAATTTACGATGCGCAGAACAATAAGCGTAGAAAACGCGCCTACGTATCGAAACAGCAGGAAGGAAAGTTTCCGACCGTTTACTTTGCTGTTAGACCGTAAACATCTTTCAGTGAAAAGATCTTTGCACGTGCTGATAGCTACAATGGACAAAATATTTTTATAAACTCCATTTGCCGTTCAGTTGAAACCATAATCTCTCCAAATTGTAAAGAAAAGTTTATTTGTAAATTCTTTCTATCTCTAAAGAAATTTTTAAAATATATAAAAATTGCCAAAAAAAGAAAGATAGAATTAAATTTAAATTAAATTATTTCCACCTAATCGAATGATCGTATCACAGCAAACCTTTATCCAAACCAAGTGACTCGATTAAGGCATGCTTTCAGAAGCAAACAGTCTGGCAAACAGAAGGGGCGCAATTTTACGACCTTATGATCACTCCATATTGCAGAAATGATTTCTGAAAAGCTGAAATAACTATCATTGTATATTCTATAACTATCAGCGTAATTCCGATTACACTCATAGACTTAATATGGGTATGAGTTTCTGTGATCATTCCTCAAAGACACCACCAATCTCTGATTTTATTCTATATAAACACTCACAGTGGCCACTGTGATCGGCTTGCAAAGAATGGTCAAAATTGATAATCTAGTTTTTGAGTTAAAAAGTTACAAAAAATCCCTGTCAGTCATTTAATACCGGAGCTTTGCTTCAATGACATTATTATGGGTCAAAGTGACCCTGCATCAGTCACAGGGTATCTGTTTCTCGAGACGATTCATTTCCGCCTAAAATCACCGTTCAACATATTAATACACTCGTCATATTCATAAGTATCCAGAACGATATTAAAAAGCGTAAGTCGGTGTCCCTTTGGGTGCATCGTATATGGGATGCAATTGCATTCTTCGCAGCATGTTGCATCGGTGCGCGCGCACGTGTGTACGAAACACATGTACGAGTAAGGTACATACATACCTTGCATCGGTGTCCTATTTTCTGGGTCACCTTCTCCATTATCAAAGAATTCAGGTTTTGCCGAGATATACGCGGAACGAAGATAAACTCGTTTTAAATAGACGAAAAACTTGATTCCAAACTTTTCCTGTGAATAATTAAAAATGGTTATACGTCGCGCGATCAAGTTAGTTTTTAATGAGAACAACCGAATAAGCAACGGGAGGAGTAGGTATATTCGAATGAAACTAAACAAGCAGCGACATTATCGTTTACTCACTTAGGGAAAATGTGAACACACGCGACAGAAAGATCGATGCTTGCATTAATAAAGCTACAAATTTTCAGCCGTAAACCTTGTAAACGGTTTTTCCCTGGTGATTTTGCGGTTGGTACATTTGCGAACACGATATTGTATGCAGATGGTTTTAAAACGCTTACAGGTTGATAGCACTTCCTAAAAATGTTTATGTAGTAATTTTGATGAAATTTTGAGCTTGAAATTGAGAATTTGTACGGTATATTTGTGTCATCATATCAGATATTATCTGTTTCCAAATCGATCATTTGATGTTGCATAATTTAATAGATGTACAAATTAATTTGGTGTTTTTTCTTTATTTTAATTAAAGATTTATTTTTAAAAAACCATAGTAATTCCAATTATTGAAATAATCGTTATTATTATTATGTTGTCTTGTCACTTTTCAAATATTCGAAACCGCGGGAAAATATTCAAATTCAATACATTAATTAAGAAGGCGTAATACTAAAGGCACCGAATTAATTTATACACCTAATAATACTGACGTTTCCAGAACAAAGGTTTTGATATATCAATATTAATGTATAAATCATACACAGAATATCTACAATCTCTTAAACGTATACAATCTGTATTTCTTAATTTTTAATTGTAACATATATTCGTTTTAATTTCCTCGCAGATGTCCTTCGTCATCTAAAATATAATTTTCTATACATTTTATAAATTTCTTTTCTACGTTTAGTTACTATATTTCTTACGTTCATGAACGTCGCGGTCATGGTAAGGGAAAAAGAGAGGTTGTCGATACAACTTACCCCAATCTTTGTGAAACTGATTGTGAAGGGCGCATCTCCCATGGGGATAATGTGGTTTACAGATGGGGACGAGAGGGAACAAAGTATAGAATATGAGAGCTGTCCATGTTCTATCTTTTTTAATAACGATCATTACACTTCGTCCATTAAAAAATAATATATATTTTTATAAAAATTTAGAATTCCAACTGTGAAACTATTGTGTTTCTTTCTTACACTAAACTTAGAAATATACAAAACGGTTGGTAGAAAGTACAAACGACAGGTTCGTGACTGTTGCTATTCCGTGCTGGCAGCCTCGTAAATTTGATTTTTTATCACACTGTTCCTTTGATACTTGTATCTTTCTGAATATACATTTTATAAAAACAACGGCGAGCAACATTTCGCTGGTACCATTTTTAAAATACATTATCTAAAGAAAATATATAAAAGCGTCGTATTAGAAATCAAGTGCCTATCTTCAAACATCACTTTAAATATCACTTTAAACCAAGAATGATTAGAATTTGCTATGCTATGGTATTAAAAAATAATGCGCCAGCCATAAATAAAATAGGCACTCATTACCACCTTATAATTAACAATAACTAAAGATTAATAGGTGTAATTTATTCTTTTCAATTTTCTCTTAATTGAAGTACATCTAACTTTCATTATTTCAAATGAGTTATTTATGAATTTGTAATAATTAAGAGGTTGTTAATTAGATTTTCTTCAGCAGCTCCGGTAGATAAAGTGTTATTTCTTTAATTTCTAAGTGATTATTATCATTCTATAATATTTCTAAAATAAAAATTTGATGCTGATAAAAATGCGAAACTTTTGAAGGGTATACATATCGACGTGTTGATATACACTGTAGTCTGGTGTTGCACGTGTTCCTGTTATCGATCTCCCTAGCATTAACCTCCGACCGTTTTTAAAGCACTGTCAACTACAGCTCTTTAGCAGCTTAACTACAGATGGTTTCGCACAAACGCGCATAATTTACTAATTTTGTGCTCGATTTACGAAATATCAGCGAGTTCCTACTGTTCGGATTAACGTGAAGGTATATTCTGTCAATTTCTGAGAAGAAAATTACAGTTCACGTTCCTTCGCTAACGAGGCTGTTCGTCATGCAAATATTCCTGCACAATTTGAATTATCGACTGTGTAGGGGAGATCGGGAATGGTTGTCACATGGGTTGGTTGTCACAATTGTTATAAAAAAGAAACTAAACAATAGAAATGTACTGTTTGTGTTCTTAATAAATTTGGCTATTTAAATGTGTGACAATAATTACTACAGATAATGTGAATTAACTCACAATCTTATTGATAATATTTATAAAACTAATTTTTTATATAAACGTAACCGTGCCTAGTTTATATTAAACTATGTTTGAATGAATTTCCCTACGACTATAACCTTTTTTTTTTTTTACGTGGAGAAAATCTTCAAAAGACACCCCCAGCCCCCTTGGGGAGGAGCCGGGGGTAATGCCGGATTCCTACCGGCTAAAACCCCACACGGTGACCTACATTGGGCTATAGGGAGGGCCCCGGGACCTCTTGCGAACATACCGGGACTGCGACTATAATTTGTAAAAAAATAAAAATTAAAAAAAATGTGACAACCATACCTAGCTTGTTTTTCAATTTGGATTTTCAACGACAATGATTCCGCTATTCATATCGTAAAACACAGCAGCGTATCGGTGCAAACGATTATACGGTAGAAATTCACGATGCAGCTGAAGTAATGCATTCCAGATGTGCAAGTTTTTGCATAACGGTCTCGTTTATTAATTAAGACCGGCATCGAAGTGGTTTCCTTGATCAACGTAGCAGAATAGTTTCAGATAAATTAATTACTTTCCTTTCCATTTGATGCAAATTACATAAGAAGTTTTGTTTTATATTTCTGTTTCTTCTTTTTTTTCTCTACTTATGGTTATCAATAATCAGTTAAATCAGTAAAAATATTTTATAACAATTATCGTGAATGAACTTAGATAATTATTTGTCAAACTGTTCGATTACGTTTCAACTTTAATATTCTAGAACAACGGGTAAACTCAAGGGAGCCATTACATTTCTCGACAGTTTCCAAATTATTCATAAACAGTTCGGCGGTCGGTATGATAACAAATATCTTGTATATTACGTAAAGTTCCGAAAGAACAGCTCTTAAGTTTGTTCCGCTTTCGAACGCCACTTTCTTACCACTTCCCCATGGAACGAAGGGAAAGTAATACGTAAGCAATATTTTCAGAGAAAGGTGGAAATAGATCACGTGTAAGCGATATCCTTATCGATTTTGTTGACCCACATATTAATGCATGACTGGTCAAGGCAGCTGTTTTTGTCACTGTCGAACGTTTGGCCGTTCTATGAAACATAGGTATCTTTTTTTGCACCAGTGCGTTTCCTATAAATCTTCAAAGTAACACAAATTTCTGTCGAGTTCGTGTGAAGAAAAAAATGTTTCCATTTTAAAATAAATATACCTTGACGCTGTCCTGTATGTATTCCAATGAAATTCCTGCTATAGTCAATATTTAAAAACTCGCCAGATGGCTGTGATCATCGCAAAAGTTTTCCGCAACTTTCGCCATTTCTCAGGCATCGTGTTCTGAATTAGAAGGTTCCTCGAGACGTTTCCAACGGATAAAATGGATTTTTACTTTTCTTTCCCTCTCGTTTGTTTTCCCCGTAATTCTTGAAATCTTGAGAATCATTGTGCGCTACTTGCCCGTTTCTTTCAATTCTTCGCGCAATTTCACCATCTAAGAGATCCTTTTCTTTCAAGACTTTACTTCTTCACTCGGTTCTATTAGGATCGTGTGTAATTGTTTTATACAGTTTAAAACAGCTTTAAGAATCATCTATTGTTGTTTAGAAGAAAATATTAAATAAGAATTCAAATTTTTCTATAAATTAAAAAATTAGTAGATTCAATTATTTGTGTAATTTTTATCCTTTTCTGTGACTCGAAGAACTCAGTTGGGTTTCTATTAAAGAAAAATCGTTTTCTATCGCTTCTACTTATAGTCGTTGCAAAAATATAGCCTGTCGTAAATATCGTCTATCTAACACGTATAAATGGCACGTGTTTGATTCAAGCTTGATTGAGTCCTAAAATGAGAAGAGCTAATTAGAAGCTCGAATCAACGTTGAACGTCGTATGACATCGATTTGGAATTGGATCAATCTATTTAAAAAAATGTTTTAAACTCGATAAATACGTCGTTAACGTAGAGGAATTTTCTTGCTTCACAAACTATTCCCGTTGTTTACCGACGCATCAATTTGGTGCACGAGACAGCTTATTAATTACAGCATAGTGACCTGAATTTACCTTTCGTTATTACGAAGTTACCGCGTATAAAGCGGCACTTGACTAAAGGCTTTTAGGAAAATTATTCACGATTGTGTTAAATATTCTCGCGGAACGAAAGGAACGAAAACCTTTGCATACTTTCCCGCCAGGTCAAAGCGATACATTGATTGCTTACCTAATAAACAAATCGGAACGCATACGAACAAAGTCAAGCTTGATTAAACGTTGTATCATAAATGAAAATTTCATACACTATCGCGCTTCTGTTCTTCGCACAATAAACGGTTTTCATATAACGAAAAATTGTATAAAAGTTCAATATAAATCTGTGCAAATATTAAATTTGATATACAGGTAGGTCTCGATTAGTGCGAGTAATAAATCCCATGCGAGATTGTTCGCATTATTTGAATTCGTACTATTCAAATATTTGAAATATAGGTGTATTCCTATATTTTCTATATTTCAAATATTCGAATAGTACAAATTCAAATAATACGAACAACTTCTAGGATTTATTACTCGCACTAATCGAGACCTACATTCAAAAGTAACAAATGAATGTCCAACCAAATTTTAGATTATAACAAAAAATATGAATATTAAGAATATAAAGTGTAAAAATGATTAAAATTTTAATTTTGATACTATGTATACACCTTTATCCGAGTTTTAGAGCATTAGAAAATTACTAGTAAAATGAAGTAGCTAACTGAACTAATAAACCAAGTAGAAAATTACTAGTAAGCTAAAGTATACAGCGTGAACTATATTCCGAAGGTGTAATACAGTGTAAGCGAAATAGAACCAACTTATTTATAAAGTTACATTAAACTTAATTACTTAACGTTAGGTAACAGTAGAAACCATTCAGTATGAGCACCCTTGTATGAAGTGCATCAAAGTTCAACAAGGTAGCAATGTTAATTTAACATGATTAATGCAACACGTTGCAACATCTTCAAAATTCAAAATAAACTCGAGTTTTATCATATGTCGATGGAAATAAGAAAGTAAAATAAAATTCAATGCATATGTTACGAGTTCTTGGAAAAATTAATTAGAAACAACTTTTTGTAGAAAACTTTACTTGGACGTATAAAAAAATTTCTGAAATCAGGTTGAAACTGAAAAGACGTTCATTTGTAATCACTAGGTGTTATTAAATTCTATTGCGCAATCTTGATAAGTTTAAATCACAAAAAAATGGTAAGGCTGCAAACTCAAACAAGTAATAACACAGTGCTGAAGCCTACGACCATTTGGCTAGACGCCAATCAAGCTTGACTACTGCTGCAAATGCGCACAAAGCTTTTCCTTCGTGTGTACTTTTATTCGTGTATTTCCTAGAAATGGACTAATTTAGATTAGTGGTGCGTTTCAAATTATTACCATACGAAAGTACTTTAGAATTCAATTAGTTGCTATAATTCAATTAATTATTGGAATAATCGTGTAATAAAAATAAATTATAGAACCTTAGAACTTTAGAATTAAAAAATTTTTTTTAATTTTCGAATGATAAGGAACACCAATGAAAATGAAATTAAAAATCAATCATTATATACATATTTTCTTAAATATAGTATTGTTGATACGTATTCTACATTTATAAGGGTGGTTAATGATGAATGCTCATTAGCATTTGTGGCGTATGTAATTATGTAATAATCAATAAACAGACAATTGCTGCTGCATTTTGTGGTCCATTGTGTACGCTAAGTACACGAACATTACAAGTACCTAGCATCGAAGAATAATTGCTTTACCTAATAACCTTGTTATTGGTGGTAATTTTATACAGCCCCATATTTTGAATAATTTCTTGCCTTTTTTTAATTATAACTTAAGAAAAACTCGAGAATAGTAATTCATTACGATGAATTGAAAGCAAGCCGAGATCTCTTTTTTCTTTTATCATTCAAGATTTAGTTCGTCTGGCAACGAAAGGTCCGATGAAAGAAAGAAATCTAAATCTACATAGGAAGCCGTTATTGGCGTGTAGCCAAGGCTCTGATCGAATGTGTATCCACGTTCTTTCTCGGTTGCTAGCAGAATCGTATTACCACCTTGAAATTGGTTAATAGCTCGTGGCAGCATACTGCCGATACCATTGAGAAGAAAATGGGAATAGTTAACACCTTGGTCACGTACGTTCCTGTTTGCATAGTAAAATAATACCGTGTTACCGGCAACCGCTTTCACACATCTGGCTTTACTACACGAATTCCTATTACCTTTTTTCATTTTCTCCTTTCATCTTCCTGTCTACCAACATCTACGACTGCTTCTTTATCTCCATCCTCTTTTTTCGGTCTTACGAGAAGCTACCAGTCAGGATATATTTCACTTTGAACAACCCGTATCAACATCCTTCGTGACATTTGAAAGTGTCACGTGGCTGCGAGAAGTGCATGCAAATAACACGAGGTCATCCCGTAACTCACTCAAATCAGAATTTTATTAGAAGATTTCCAGGAACTGTAACAGTCGACGTTTATATCGAAATGTTAGATAAATTAGAAAATTTCGAGGCTGAAAAATACACTGTACTTTTCGATCAGCTGACGACGCAACACGTGCGTCATTGATTCTTTAGCAAATTTTACGTACAAATGATACAAGAAAGCTTCTCCTTTGCAAAAATGGAACAGAGTTTCTTAAAGGCTATAGAAATGCATTTTGTTTGAGTTTCTTCGCTATGTCGAGTGAGGGTTTAGGGGTTCTTATCTGCAGTGGTTTCAATATGGCGTTGTGGTTTGCACAATACCCCTTTCAGCGCTCGGTCCGTCCATTGAAAATAACAGAAATCAATTGAATGGGTCTCTTCTATCGCGAAGAGTGTCACGTGGACTAAATAAGTAGTTAGATCCAATCAGACGGATGTTAAGGTTCATTTAACACATTCACCTCGGTATCGCGCATGAATTTTCACACCAAGTTAGATATTCAATTGCAGCTAGATGAAAAGTTGTAAACAAAAATTTAACGATGTTATCTAAAATTCGGAAGAGATCAAACACAATTGATTAAATTGGATGAGAATATTTTTAAAAGCGTTCCAGTTTCTACACGATACGTGTAGCACGAAGTACGGCAAGTTTCCGAAGAAATCGAGCAGGAAAAATTTTTGACTTGAACTACTTTACTAGCGGAACTTGCCTGTCTGACCAAGCCCGAGTACTTTTTACTTTCCACGGATTATTCTTTTTCGTTGGGACTTTGTTCGATAGAAAGATCATAGTGTTTCGACCTCAACGGGGTTTCGAACTGATCTCGTATAAGTTTATCGGAAAATTTTCGTTGCTCGATGAAATCGTAGCGGTGCAGAGTTTTCTCGGTTACGTAACCGATTTAAACGCGATTACGAATTTAATATAGATATGGAATTTCTGAAACATACTTTTTCTACTCTCACTTAAGAGTATTTACTACGAAACAATTTTTAAGTACAATTAATAAAATTCTCACGAGTAATATCTGCTCGACTGAAAATCTTGCAAGAAGCTGTGACGAAGGAAAAATGAGGGAAAAATTAATGAGTTTTCAGCAAAAAAGGAAATAAGACATCATTGGCGTGACGGTGTGAGAAAATACCTCGCACCTGTGTAGTGTGTTGGGAAAGAAAAATATAGTAGAAAGACGGAGCTATCGAGTGTATAAAAAGTGAAGATAGAAGGATATTCGATGGCGGATATCGTGCCAGGACGGCCAAGCGTAGGATCAGGATCTTCGCAGCTAATAATAAGGGAAATCGTGAAAATAGAGATGCCACTAACGCTTGCCTATTGAATACGATAGTTAGTTACCTAGACTGTTTACAGTTCTTCACTTTTCACAATTTCAGGAATTGCAGCAATAAAGAGGTATTTCTTTCTAAAAAATTCAAATACGTACACTACCGTCAAAATGTTTGGAAACAAAGAGATTTAAATAAATAATTCAACTGCATTGCATAATACATAAAATATATACTTCACCTATATAGTAATATAGAAGAGAACAGTATTACAGTGGATGATCGTATTATTATGAACAGTTTGAAATTACCACTTATTTGAAGTTTGATGGGGAATGGAATCCCTTTTTATTGCAAAACTTACTGTTATATTTTTATTATTATGATATTGCTATATTTTACAACTTTTATAATTTAAAACACAACGCCCTTGGCATCTATAATTGCCTGAATACGTCTCGGCATGCTTTCCATATTTTTTCGGCAATTTTCTAGCATTTCTGGGTCCTGATGCCGTACGAATATAACTTTATCAATCAGTTGTTGCTTGTTAGTTATTGTCTCTGATGCAATACAATGCTTTAATAATTTTCATAGATTTTCTATTGGGTTTATATCTGGTGAGTTTCCAGGCCACGGTAAAACTTGAACTTTTTTATTAGTTAGGTAGGCTGTTACGGTTTTTGCTGGAAAGAGTATATTACACTTTTATGGAATACATAATAGCATCGGAAACATAAAATATGTAAGTTTTCCATCTGTTCATAATAATTTGATCACCCACTGTAGAATTAAGCAAAAGAATACAATGTAGAATCACTTACAGTACATTTTTAATTATTTTTTAAAACAATTCAAATGTTTCCAAACTTCTTGGCGGTAGTGTAATAATAAAATTAAAAAAAAAATTTTTCCATCAAATCCTTTTTAACTTTTCTTCAATTTATTTGAAGTTTAATTAGCGTTCCACAATCTTTGAGTGACAGTGTATAAAATATTCAGCTCTTATATCTTTTAATTTATTTTTTTTATCACGAAACATATTTTCTGTTAGGAATATACGGTCAGTGTAAGTAGTATAATAGCAAAAACTTGCTTAGTTTAAGGTATTAATCTAGATAGCCCGGTAAAAGGTGGCCGAGGAATATCTGGCGAAAGAGTATAAAATTCAAATTCATTAACCCCGACGGTATAAAAATGTTAATTTACAATTACGACTGAATGGATAAGCGTGCGTACAGCTTGGTATACGTAATTTTATTCTTCGATGATCTTGCGTTAATTGTAGATCGTTAATTGTAATCAAGCCTTCTTATGGCGGAACGATCGGATTTTCCTTCTGTTTTAACGAAAATAAATTCTTTCAAAAATGCACTTTTTTTCAAGTAAGTCGAGTTACATCGTAATTACGATTCAATGGCAATACTCTATAAATTCCTGATTAAAAATTCGAACGATTCCTTTTGGTTGAAAATAGGGAGAACTGACAGAGGGAAACCTTCCATATCTTGTTAATCTTTACGAGTCCTTGCTTCTTATTAAGTTAGTTACATCGGAGCGCACGGAGAGTGCAATTGAACTTTTCTTTTGAATAGAATCATCCAATTTTCATTTTATCAAGATCCTGAACTCCTCATTTTCTTCTATCTTCATTCATAGAAATACTGCGAATTGGCTTAGTCAAAAGACACCTTACATAAAATTACTATGTTGAATAAATGATTAATTAATTAAAGACACCTATCCGTGAAAAATTCTAACGCGGTTTAAGTATCGTTTGGTATCGATTTGGCAAATTCTCCTCGGTAAAATTTGATTTTAACGCCGTAAGGTACGCGAATGAAATTTATGTACCCTTTATCCCGAGCGGGAAAAATATATGGAATAATTTCACTGTTAGCTGGCTCCTTTCTGCCAAAAATTATTCACACTCATCGCTCGCTCCAGCGAGCGTGTGCATGAAACGCGCTGGGTGGAACCTTCTTACCTAAATGAGTCTCGCGTTTCTTATAACAAAGGTAGGAATACGACATAATATTTTTATATATTTCAGCTTTATTGATCGTTGCTCGATTGAAAGGAGTCAGTGACAGACACCATATTTTTTCGATAGGTTCATGATGAACAATGCAATTGTCTTAATTCCATCATTCATTGCATCTGCATCCGCTTTAACAAGCGTTTCCTGATCCTACTCTAGTAGTCCGCAATCTGCAATATAGACAGTATGCTATTGAAGAAAAATTCCATGGAAACATCGGTCTGTTATTTAGTACGACTCCGCTGCTTTCACGAAAATCTTATTAATCGATATACTGTGTACCGACTATGTAATGGGATGTTTGAAACAAAGAGAGTAAAATTATAATGGCCATTATAAGCAGCAGTATTCGGTCCCGTTCAACCATTCAGCATAATAATTTCAGTATCTTCCGAACTTTTCGTAGCGATGTGATAAGGTAGCCAAAATTGAACCTTCAAACACCTTATCGTGATACTTAACGTTTGAACAGCGGAGTCTGGGTCAATCGTGATCCAAACTTACGAAGCATATACAAAGATATTAAGCTAAAGTTAAATGTATAATTTTTGAAGGAAAGGGTTTCATAAATTGGAAAAGTAATTTTTGAAGGAAGAGTGTAAAATTTAGAAAATAGAAATAATGTGAAATGAAAAATTAAATTAATATTAGGGCCCTCTCCGTGGTCCGCCGTTCGAGGGTTAATTAAGAGTTAATTAAGATTTAATTAAGAAGGTTAAAGCATTATTAACATAAAATTAATTTTCTGTCATTTTGTTACAGGTCTGAAGCGATTGTATAACTGCAAAGAAATCGTTAATGTTGTCCACATTAAATTCGAGAGGGTGAGTAGAATTTTATGAAAAAAATTTCTTTTATTATAATTCGAATAAAACGATTTTTCAGGGGCATGTTTTTCTGAATATTGATCGTCGGTTTGGACCCTCAACATTTCATAATACTTTTGTTCTTTACTATTTCTTTTGTTTAAGCAAAGAACTTCGTGCCTATCTGTCTCATTCCGCGCTGTACTCTATACGTTTATCCGTTCCTTCTCTCGGGTTTCTACATTGTTTCAGCTTTTAAAAATAGTTTGTTTGAGCCGTTCTCTTTTCACTTTTCCAGTTCCTTTGTTAGTTACAGCTTTTTTTCTTCTTTCAAGCTTTTTCCTTTCTCTTTACCCACTTTTTTACACGTAAAGTGTCCTGTTGGTACGGAATGGTTTCAAATCATTCTTCACATTCTTCAATTTTTCTTTATTGCCCGCATTTGGTTCAGAGTAATTTTTCTTTATCATTCGTCATATTCAACGATCATTAGAATTAATTTCGTATACTTGAATCTTAACTCGTTAATTTTCTATTTATCATTCGAGTTCATTCTAATTAAAATTCAACACTTATTAACACTTCCGCAAAAGTATTTCCTTGTCGATGCGACCGATTTCCCTGATTTCGTTAATTTGGTTGAAAATCCCTAACGCGCGTGGATTATACGAGGGCGTGAATTTATTTAGTGGGAACGTGGCTTACGGGGGTGGAAACGTACTAAATTCTGTAGGCACGAAAACCGTCGACAATCAACGTATGTATCAGCGAATGGAAACTAGATCTAATTTATGTGTTCGGATCGGTTCACGTATACGTGCTTCGCCAACCGAATATCGTCATATTCAAGAACCTTCAAAGGTTTACCATTTTTCGTATTTTCCAAAAGGGTGATATTTTTGAAAAAGGAAGCTACATTTATTACTTGCTGTTTCACGCAACAAATTTGTAAAGATCAGTACGTCGTACACATAAGTACCTGTTGCTCTCCTCATTCACTGTATTTCTACCCCCGTTGTTAAATACAAGCATAAAAAATTGTTCTAAAAGCAAATAATGTTTTGTTAGGAAACAGGGATAATAAAGGGAGGACATAACAGAATCTGGATCGTTGTGTGTAGGTAAAACATTTACCTACCTCTGGTTCGTTCCTTCAAAGGGGCTACTCAGCTTCCACTTTACTACTATAACGCTTTAATACTATATAGGAGACTAATTAAGGCAGTTAAACTTCTCTTTTACGCGAAAGAAATCCGTAAAAATGTGTGGCTCGTTAGAAAACTAACTCGGTTAGGGCTTGAAACTTTCGCTTTCGAACGATCTTACGCCTGGCGGATGTTTCTAGATCTTCCAAAACATTTTACCCTTTCTTGCGAGGAAGGAAAAGAAGGGTGGTATTTTTTTCCAAGGTGCTCGAACAAAGTTTGCCTCTTGAAACAGAGGAGTTTCTAATAGAATAAAGATTGTAAACTCCATGGTGAAATTGAGGTAATTCGTTTAATCGTTGGGGAGTCTCGTCATTCGAGGGAATGCAACAAGTTTACTTTTACTTCTGCAAGTATATTTTATACGTAACTTTCGTTCCAAAGTTACAAATTCCAATAAAAAATTATGTATTGGAATTCGAAAGGGTATGCCTTGATATTTGAATACCCAGTTTGCAGTTACAAAACTGCAAAATCTCCGATTCCACAATGGTAGAGAATTCCTGAATTTCTTTTGTTACAAAGGATTTGGAATGTTCACCCTCTTGTCGAGATACGCTACAGTTACGTACTTACCTGCTGTTTCGAGGGTGAGGTAGGCCGCGTTGAATATCGAGAACAATTGGAGCACAGATCGAATCTCCTAATGTGAGCAGATACTGGAATATGGGCTGCTGCGCTCGAATTGACACGCACAGAAGCCATTTATTAGATGGACAAAATGTCACAGTCTGAATTACCAACGCGACACGTATTATGCCATGCGTCTTCATGGGAAGTAAACTGTCGTTGCTGACTATTATTCCCATTTGACGACTTTATCCTTAATTACCAGAAAGATTTATTGTGAATCACATAACAGATCAATGCATTTTTAAATTCAACAATTTTTTAAGGAACAGTGTAAAATTTAGAAATTGAAAGTAAGATGAAATAAAAACTTAAATTAAAATTAGGGATCTCTCCCTGGTCCGTCATCAGAGGGTTAACATAAAATATAACAAACAATGCAGAAATTAATGTGTTTAGTCACAGAAAGGTGTTAACCTTCTTTTTTTATTTTTTATTTGAACACTCTGGGAAATTGAATTTTTCAATACGTAAAATTTGCAAAACTTAAATGAGTTTTAAGAAGGTTATAGATATACTCATAAAAGTGATACACACATGTGATATCGATCTGAGAACTTTCTACTTGGGCGTGGCTCAGGAATTCTGAACAAGAATTCTTAACATTTACCACATTTTCACAAGAATCACAATTTTTAATTGATCTCACTTATACTAGTTGAATAAAGGCATCTCTCGTCACGGTACCACTTCTTAACATTTCATCTCTTTTCGATGCTTCATATAATCTTCAAAGGTTTTTTCATTGGTTTTCTTTCATTTTTGGTTTATATAATTTAATTTTTCAGCTTTATGGATTTGAATTTTTATCGGTTTTTATAACAAAGAATTCGAAAAATCGAGCAATTCCAATGAAGTTTATTGAAGTTGACAATTTTCTATGAATATCCACATTTATATTATAATGTAATTACCGTTCATTTTATAGATAAACGTTTATAGGAAAGTTAAGTTTATGAAAAAGTAAATTCAATAAAGACTTAATAATTTTATTTTTTAACACGATGATGTTAAATTGTATTTCGGTGTAATTCTTTCTATATTTTACTTAAACAGATTGAAATTAATTGAAGTTCCCTCGTCGGTAATCTGCAGAAGTTACTCTTGGAACGTTATCCTGTGTAATTATAAAATTAAAACAGATTTAAACGTAGAATAAAATTTATATAATACTGCTGCTTCAGATGCCTTAGCTGGTAAAAGTAATTTCGGTTAAAGTTTCATTTAAATATTTTCACTACTTAGCTTATCGCTGTTGAAAATTTCTAAAACGGATTAAAAGTAACGAAGAATATTTATCGAAACATCAAAGTAACGGTTCGCAATTTAATATGCGCTGCAACTCTGAAGTTGTATCTGTATTTCTATTATCAACGCGACTTCGTTCTATGCATAGTTCATAGATCCAAACCACTTTGATAATCAAATTAAATGCAAATCTCAAGAGTTTGGCGCACAATTCTTCCATCGCCCTCTTACAACTTTTGCTTTACAAATACCTATCTTCCCGCTATAATCAATACGTTATAAATAAGTAGTAAGTTCTCATACATACTTGAAGATTTATGAAAAAACTTTTAATTGATTGATATTTAAATCTATTACATTACTATAAAAGTAATTTACAAGAAAGTTACATCTGTTAATGTAATTATTATCAAGATTAGTGCCACTAATTGGATGTTTGCTAATGAATTGTTTAACGTCTGGACATCAACTAATATTGCCTTATTAAATGTATCATACTAAACGTATTAGAGCTTATGAAGGACAGCATCGTAAGTCAAGTATAATTAATACCTTTATGAATGGGTCAACTGTCGAAGCTAGACGTGCACATAATGTATCAAAGCATTCCGGTTTGCAACATCTAACACCGGTAGTTGAACGTTATAAGCTCGTATCAGACGTGTATCGTAGCAAAATATTAATTTAAATTTTAAATTAACATCCGATGATCGATCCCACGAATTTTGTATAATCGAATGATTAGCGATGTTTAGCCAAGATTTAATTATTTCAGATAATACTGAAAAATTTGAAGGGGTAAAATAAGTTCATAGAGGGTTATAGCTATTCAGTTGCAAGGTACAGTCGCCAATTTTTCACAATTCCTCTTAAATCTCTTTCATCTTATCCTCTTAACAAAGACGGATTATGTGATATAAACACATGAATTTCTCTGGGTTTTATCCTGACAAGCGTACATTTTTCCCTCGTTCATCTGAAGAACGTTCAATGAAATTCTTCAAATTTCCTGTTATCTTTCTTTTCTTATTCATCCCGAGTATGATATAAAATATTTCGACCAAACAATGCCATCAGAATTCCAGCCCCGAGAAAAGTTCGATTTCATTTCAATTAACTGCTTCTTAAAATACTCATTAACAGTTCCGAAAGTCCTTTTGACTTACTTCACTAAACTGAGTTTAGAAGTCATTGAAAGTTTTCAATGGATCCATAGAACGGTAAATAACTACGTCCCCGAAGGAATGCAATGCCGTCCTTTAAAGACTTTTTTGGTGAACGACTTTTCCAATTGTCCTGCGAAGACTTTGTGAAAATTCTATAAATTGAATGGATTTCTCAAAATAATCAACGTGTTGAACATTAGCAACTTCGTATAAAATACAGTCTAAAATTATTCCTTAATTAAAAGTTTTATTGTTACAATTTGTATTAACATTACCAATTAAGCTCTAGGAAATTTCTAACAACTATACCATGCACGAAGAAAATTGGGGTTGATTCGTTTGCTTATATACTAATACATGTCGTTTTATATAAAATAATTAGAAATTTCATACAAAGTACTCTGCAACATTATTCCTTAATTAAAAGTTTCATTGTTACAATTTGTACTAGTATTGCCAATAAAATTCCAGGAAGTTCCTAACAACCATACACGAAGAAAATAGGGGTTGATTCATTTGCTTATATACTAATGCATTATCCTTTTTTACAAAATGAATTCGTGTTTCAATTAGATATATCGACGTGTTTTGATTATCCAAAATTAACCCATACGTTCACAGTAAACCTGACGACACACGTGAATGCAGGTACAGGGTAGATAGCAGGTGAACGAACGAGTTAATGGAGTTTGATAGGATCGATCATGAAACCTCTAGCAGTAGCGGTGATAACGTGTCCATCGTCGAGAAGCTACTACATGTTGCACACATATCACTTTATATCACGAACGCGTGCACGTTAGGGATGCACCTGAGCACGTGTATACCAATTTGCTTACCATCTATAGATCACCATTCGTGAAATTACTCAGATTTTTGGTACGCCTCTATATTTCGCTATACACGTAGTACCTACCCTTGCTTTGAGTGACTGTCAAATTGACGGTACTATTTCCATGTATCTTAATAGTTCGATTTTAATGGTAAAAGCTTAAAATAAACGTGTATATCAATTTGCTTATCGTCATTAGCTTACCATTCGAGAAATTACTGAAATTTTTGATATGTCTTCATATTTCTCTATATGTATACTCCTGTTTTGAGTGGCTGTCAAATTGACGATATTATTTCCTTCTATGTTAATATTTTGATTTTATTGATAAAAGCTTAAGATACTGTTGAACATGTTTCGTAGGACGGAGTCACAATCGACCCGGCTCGGCTGATTATACGTCAAACAACAAATGAACCAGTTAATGGACTTCTGTAGCACCAATATGTACATAGAAGCCGCAGCTAGCAATATTGATAAAAGCTTCAAAATACAGCTGTTTTCTTACGTGTATACAACGATCTACATATATACATACCTATTTCCTTTATCACTTATATACCATTTCAGGTACATGTAAGTACGTTTATGTCTTTTCAACCTGGCTTCGATTGATATTTATACTACTCTATTGAAAGTGAATGTATACCTTTCCATGGACATTATTAAACCATCTGTCAATTTGTTTATCGATCGTTCTAATATTAAAAAAAATAAATAAAAAGTTTAATAGGTAGGTATTATTGAACTGATTAATAATAAGTTCACCCTCGTTCTGAGGGTTAATCACTAGTTTCGATGCAGTGGTACAAACTTAGGTACCTTTGAAGATACTCCATCATTTATTTTCGCAGTCACAAAAAATTTCGGTTGCAGAGGGTTAATTTTTTGTCAAACGTGGATGTGCGAAAAAACAGGGCTGTGCGAAACTTAAAAGCACACGTAACGCAATATAAACGGCCCCATCGACCGCCCCACATATTACACGTCTTCCCCTCGTTTTCTCGTACCTCCTGGCCCGAACTACGGTCAATTGGCTTCCGTCTATTCAGAGATATGGAGGTACATGTGGAAGTTCAACTTTGACATCTGTTACAAATGCCAACTGTAATTTTCTTTCTCGGATTGATGTAATTGAAATCCTATAAGAACGTAATTTTCTTTCGATCGGTTTAAGTTCACTCTATTTTTAAGTTTAATTTGTACCTCTCTAGTTTCTTATTTTCTTTCTCAAACAAATTTAACGAATCTTTTATTATAATTAAAAGGCATTATATTTAAGACTGCGATTGAAGAAAATACGAGGCAACCCAGAGGAATGGCATTGCGTCCTCCGGCATGCAACGAAGGCCACAATTTTTCCCCCGATACATTTGCTGACGAGCACTTTGATGCTTGCCCGTGTTGATGCCGGAAACATTGTTTCGCAAAAGAAAATAAATACCGCACTGTGATGAGATTTAACCATGATTTTATAAAAGCTTTCGTTGCGATGGCGAGGCGGAAAGTAATAGAGAACGCTTCGAAGGAAGCGTAGGAAGGAAGACAAGTTTAATGCAACACTTTTTGTCCGTGGTAAACCGTGAGTTGAGATATAAATTCGTGATTTAAAACGTATAACCGGAAAAATAATGTCACGTTGATTTATCTTTGCCCTTTTGTGGGAGACATTTTTCGGAAAGATAGATTTTAGACCGATGTAAATGTAGGATCAACAAAAGAAGAAATAATTCGACAGCCAAAGAATTATATTCGAAGTACGTTGAAACTTTAGAGCTATTTTAGAAATGAGAACTATAAAATTAAATAAAAAATTGAAACACTTAAATAGAGATTATATAGGTAAATAATAACGATTTTGAATTTATGGAGTTTTTCTATAGAAAGTTTAGCCAGAATTTCAATATTAAAATATGGAAAATACATCAATATTGAAATACACAGATGAAAATGTGTTATCAAATAATTGTGAAATGCAGAGGGTTGGATATTTGTGAATTTTCCAGTCGGTTATGTCAGCTTTAAACGCGCTCGATATTGCACCATAATATCTGCAACGCAAAAACTGGAGTCAGGGCTGAATGAAAAAGTGAAAAATGCGGAAAATCGAAAAAAGCCGACGAAACAAAATCCACTGAGAGCTTCGTAGATTGATGGCCTTTCGTTCAACTTCTCATAAACATCTCTCAATTTTTCGAACGTTTGAAAAATTTCCCGATCATTACCCAATCGTCAAAGGATTTAAACGTCATTACATTACATCGATAATGAGCTTTTAACTTTTAATCTCGTTTACTTATTAATCCCTTAAGTGTTCCTATATTAATATCGAAGTAGCTGCATTAATTTTTTATTTTGGGGAAATTAAATTTGCAAATAATTATCGCTTTTTGATTACATGCGTGTAAGTAAACTTGGGGCTCTCTCCGTGGTCCGCCGCGCCGTCCGAGGGTTAAAACGAGCCTGTACAACCGGAGACCTTCGGGGCAGCTCTTTTATCGCCTCGGGTGATCGCTTACCACAACTTCGTCTTATTGTCAGAGGGCAACAGTCACATAATGGGTCAAGGCGACCAAAAGGAACGATAGAACTTTTATAAAAGCTCGTTTCATCCTTAGTAGTAAGAAAGAGATGGACGATAGCAGAAAATTTTATTTTCTGCATTTTGTATTTGTTACAAAGATAATTACATCCGCTACAAAAAATTTGAAATATTCGATTTTCTCCGCCTCTTCCTATTGTATATTGAAACACAAGAGTTCCTCAACACCAGTCGATTCTATTTCGGCGAACAAAAGAAAATGGCGGTATAGTTAATTATCGCGTAAATCCATTCGTGTAAACGACAACGAACGAATACTTCATTCGGTTCACTGCTACGAAAATGGAATCGTACCGGTTCACTTCCGTTTACTTCCCTCGATATAAAGCCCGATGAACAAAATTGACTCGTTTGTTTGCTAGACGGCTACGGTTTAATAGGATTTGTCTGCGGCTGAATAAATCTGTGTCGCGCGATTTTAAGCATGCGAGAAGTGGACCACGGAATTGAATTAAAATAATCGACATTATCTTTGTAATGTGAAAATTAATCAATTATAATCGCATCGCGTGCAATATTTACTTTAAACACGATCATCGAAATCAGTGAATCTGTGCTGTTGGAAAAGACAGAAACGTATTCTCCAATTAGTCAACGGTGTTAGAAGTTTGTTTCAATAAGAACAGGAGCACCACCCCTCGAGACTAATAAACTTGAAAAGTTACTGAACATTCTCCACCCTCGCGGAGTTTTCTTTGCCAACGTACGCTCGTCGGTTTCATAAAATCTGTGGCAGAAAAACAAAGCACGGTACAATATCGTACACCATGCGAAGTGCAAACGAGATAAACTTCTTTAGCGCGAAAAGAGCTTGAACGGAATACCGAAGAATTCAGGTTCGCTTCTTTTCTGCACGTTATCGTATTTCTTAAAATTATAAAGAAATTTTTATTTCGCAAATTTCTCCTTGAAAACCCGCAGTTTTATAAGTTTAGAAAAAATACGATCATATTCTTTTTACTCATAAAATAAATCCTCTCTTGGGATGAATTAAAAGTCAACCCTCTTTCAGATACTTTGAAAATTGACGTTCTAATCAGTTGTTGACATTTTAAGTATCTTATGAAACTGAAGGTTTATAACAAGTATTTAAGAGCAGGGCAAAAATAATGTAAAATTGCAATTTTAGTTTCCATTTTATTGGAATAAAAATATGTAACGGTAATTGAAACTGCGAGCGTAATTACCTCTATTATTCCCTTAAATTAGTGCATTTAATTACACTGAAAACATAGCTGCAGGACGCAATTAAGTGTACAGTTTAGAGATTATATCAGAAACAAATCGAGCAACGTATACGTTCGCATATATACGAAATCTTGCCTAACCAAGCCCATACTTCATTCTTGTGTAATGGCACTATCTTGCACGTATAATTGCTGTTGTTTCACATAAATGCAATTCTCATGGGAAATGCACAATGCAGCTACTACTATCTAGCTTTTGTAATAAATATCTGCCATAGAAACAGATATCATTGAACAAGACTTGATTCTAATGTAAACAATTAATTTGATTTATTAGTATTTCATAATTATAATACTTCGCAATTAAACAGATATTTTTAAAAATGTATTATATCATGTGCAAAAAGATACCACATGAATTACAGAATTCAGTATATTGCTCACAATGCTCCTCAAAAGCTGTATTAATGAACATGCTGCAACAATGCCGTTTGAATACAATGCATACCGTTTGAGTTATTTCTGGGAACGCTTCTACTTTGCAGTCTGAAAATCATATATATTTTCAGAAAATGTTCAATTTCATTTCATAATTATATAAAAGAGAACGGTACTAGCTGCAGAATGAACATGAAACGTACACGTTCAGTGATTTCTCTAAGTTGAAAATAAAAATGGGGTAATAACATGCCCTTTGTCATCGCTTTACTACGAAAGGAAGTTTTTAAACACATTGCGAAGAACAGCGTTTGCCATTTATCAAAGATACAAAAGGACTGGGATATATTATACGAAGAATGTAAGTACTTTTATGAAGATATTACAGAAGATAGTCGTCGTTTAAGATTCAGCTAAATGTTAATTGAGAAATAATTTTATTTTTTAATAATAAAGAAAAGACACTTAAATTATATCGAATTGTGTTTCCAATTCCAAAGTTTCGCGATAAGTCGAGAAAGTTCGCGGAAGATACTGATGTTTAATCCCGGAAGAACGACGAAATAGGAATTAACATTGTTCCTGAGAAGTCGTTAAATACCGCAGTATTCTGTCGACGACAGTTTACAGCTACCTCCAGTTAGGTCTTTGACGCTTTAGGGATTAATGAGTGACTGCGCTTTCTGAAAGTTTCTTCTGGCATTACTCTAATATACCGGCAAATCCTCTGTATAACAGATACCCATTTATACTTTAATAATCATTCATTTCATTTCGATTTTAATCGCGCGATAAATTTTACCACAAAGGAGATTCAATTAAATTAACATTAAAACATTTTATTAGGTCAATGTATTCGTTAATAACACGATATGGGAATAATAAAAAACAATTAAACTTTGTTTCATAAAAACGAATGAAAAGTAATAACTACTAATTAATTTGTCTTGAAACTAATTATTGCATAATTGAAGATGCATTTTATGATTAACATATGCGAGGAACGATGGAGTATTTAAATTGCAAAGCGATGCTTATTAGATTCAACAAACATCCAAGGAATTTAATTAAAATATTTTCTCATTGCAAATAGTACTTCTATTAAAGTACGATTTCAATAATATTAATAATAACACAATAGTAGAAAATTCTTCTCGTTGAACGAGTTTCTTTTCTCTGATTTTCAGATTTGCAAGGAAACGTGCAAATTCTTAAAAGGAGAAAGAAAAACGGACGGTAAGAGGAATAAAGGAGGCGAAAACTATCCTAGTAATCCCATTGGATAGAGGTCAATGGAGCCATCCTGATGCAGGCTGCAAAACTACGTGGGGATTACCCGTCGTGGTCGTCGGGCTGATTTCAAAGGTGAACAGTGGTGCTTCCACCCGTGGGTAGAAACACCGTTTTCATCACCGTCACCGGCAAATAGTGCAGCTACTTCCGCTTCCTCCACCCCACGTGGCCGAACCATTACCTGATAAGGTACGTACAAAAATCTCATCGCATTTCCAGATAATTCTTTGAGATATACTTTAATTACGAAAAAGTAATTTATTCCAATTTCATTACTTTTTTCTAAATGATGAAATATAATCAAAATCAAAACATGGTTACTAAAAAGAATGATATGATAAAAGTTTATCGATTTTCTATCTTTAATTAGTTGATGCATTTTTTAAAAATGATTTTACAAAAATTGATCAGTATTTTATAATATCAATTTTAGCTTGAAAAACACGAAACCGAGGGCAAATCAAGTGAACATGATGGATGGTGACGTAGTATAATGCCTTCAGGCGTCTAAAATTCAGCTACTCGGTTGATTTCTCTTCAAATTGAAATGCCATTTTTCGACTGATATCAACAAGGTTACTGTTTCTTTTGGAGCAGTTGTTATTGACAGAACCGGTACAGGAAACTGAAATTTTTATCAGCTGTTGCCAACGTATATGCCTTTGTAAATGTGACAGATTCAAGAAAGATTTTTGTAAAGGTAATTCAGATATTTTAAAATTACACAATTGCAATTATGAATACCAAATATTAAATTTCTCAAAATTACACAATTGCAATTATACATTTTATAGTTAGATGGGAGAATATTCTTCTAATTAATAAAATCATATATTCCACTCATACGTTAATTATTATCTGAAAGGCATATTACGTTTAGAAAGACAAATACTCTAACAGTCAATATTTACCTTAAAGCTTTCCGTACCTCTTCGTTCATGTTGTCTTATCATTATCTGATTGTATCGATCTATCAATCAAGTTGATGTATGTTAGAGTACTAATTACCTAGCTACTGTGCTTACACATACAATGTTTGTCCTACCATTGAGAACTCTCAGAGGATCGTCCGCTTGAAAGTATATGCATTCGAAGCTTTAGAAATGCATATAAGTAGATGCACTCACGTATTTATTTACCATTATATAACACATATAAACCGTGGAAAATAATTTGAACTAAATTGAATTTGTATTTCGAATTGCAGAAATTTTATTGTAAATCGATTATTATTTCTTCTCCTTTGGAATGTTGCAGATACCAAAATCCGAGTATTTTGTATTTCGACTTACAAAGAATTTTTAATAATAATGCTGTATTATTCCGTTTCCTTTGGAATTTTTCAGGTACCAAAATCCGAATTTGATGATATTTGCAACGTTTAATTCCTATCTATTTATTTCCCCTTGACGTTATTTTTCTCCACTTCTATCCGTTGTATTTCTTTTCTTCTTTTTATCGACATCGCTGCCTGATATCCGGAAAATGTTGCGTGTACATAATATATCGTCCGATAGTTATAGCTGCCACGATATAAATTTTTCTAAGCGAAGGAAACGTCTCCTTAGAGCGTAATAATTTAACGGAAGTCAGACCTCCTCCATTGCTTGATGTAATTTCATTCATTCAATGTGCTGTTGTCCGCAGGGACACGAAAACAAACGATATTTCTTTCTATCTGTAAACGGGTGGTTTCGTTTGAAAAACTTTCTTTCCTTCGTCTCTCTTCTATACCACGAAGTCTCTGAAACTCCATCAAATCACAATGGTATAGGATTCAAGCTCTACGATACACCAGATTATAAATCACTCATGATATTTTCCTATATTTCTTCTCTCTGTTTTATTTTTTAACGAGCAAAGGTTTTGATGTCACGAGTGTATAATAAATACCAGAGTGTCATTTGCACGATCATACGACAAAAGAAATAATAGTTCCATATCAGGAAATAAATGTAATATACAAAATAAAATTCTTTTCCTCTCTAATTTCTCGTGAAATGTCAGGTGTAGAAATTTCTCTTGATACGAGCATGGATATCAGAATTTAACTTCATGTTCAGTTTACGCCATACCAAGAATAGATTCGTTCAAATAAACTCACATTTGCAGAACAGGAATTCCACGTAGTTAGTTAATCTAGAAAACTTTGGAATTTCTTATATACCAAATTGATTAACTCCAAAAATAAAGTAAGGAAATAGATAAGATATACAAAGGTAAGCATCAATCAAGTGCTGTGGTATTAAAATTAAAAAAAAAATTTTTAAATGTAATTAATCACTTTGACCCATGAACAGCTCATATAGAAGTCGAAAAATCATCACAGTTAATAAACACACAATTTCATTAAAATCAAAATTTTCAGGTGGGCAAATTTTCTTTGTCAGTCCTTGTTAATTAAGTATCCACGTATCTGGCTTTTTGTTCTATGATGCATTATTAATACTTCAAAGTAATAAATAATATATGTTCATTTAATTAATTCACATAGGGCATTTGGTTGAAATAAAATACACAGGAGTATGCATTGAACATACGTGGAGAACTCGGTATTATAAATTGCTTTAATAACAGCGCGATTCATAATACTCGAGTTATGTCGAATTACTCGGCTACTCCTTCTTGTCGCCAGAAATGGATGCCACTCGCACATTTTCCGGCCCCTCGTGTACACACGTATTATGCTCGTACACGCCTGGTCTCAACGAGCCGCGCCAATCTTAATTATTTTTGACGGAATTAGGTCAGATTTTAAATTGTTGACGTGCTTTGAATAATACTTCAATGCATGCGCTTTCCGTCATTCTTCAAACCAAAGTGCTTCAAAGTACAATAAATCGTTATTTTTGAAACTATATCAATTTTGATTAAATTCCTCTATACTTCTCATTTTATGCAATCTAATTTATTATATTATAATTATAAGTTACAGGTAATTTTGCATTATTTTGTATTTCATTATAATTTAGTTATAATTAGGTTACCATATGAAAGAGTTATTTAACGAAATCAGAAAATCATTAATTAAAAATTGTATTCTTTTTAGTAACCAATTACATTCAAAGAGAAAAGGAAATTAATGTATTCTTTAATCTCTGGTTATCTTTTGTGAACTTTTGAAAAAGCTTCCTTTTCTCCTCAACGTATACATGACAGAAGAAACGACATTAAAATGGGAGTATAATGTTTAATTAGAGCTGGAGAAGCGGCCGCAGCCGCAGCCGCCTCGGAGCTCTGAGGAGCTGGAGGATCTGCACAAGCTGCTGCACTTCCCCGAGGAGGTGGCGCTCAGGTTGACGGAGACCGAGTACCAGCTGTTTTACCAGGTACCACCTCAAGAGTACCTAAGGCACGTGTCCCAAGATCAGAACACGCAGAAACCACCTGCCAAGCCACCCCCGTCGCCGAGTCGCAGCTATACCGCCCCCCGTACCGCCAACAGCTCGACCCAGACCGAAGAAGAGTCTAACTGGCCTGTTCCCAACATCTTCTCTTCCGTTCAGACACTCATCAATCGTTTTAATGAGGTAATTCCAATCATCCTCGTAATTTATGATCGATTCTAATACCGATTCTATGGATAATGTATAAGAAATTAAATGAACGACAAAAGAGGATAATGGAGAGGTGTCATTTTTTTAAAATGATGAGTATTCGATAGCACTCAAGTTGATGTATTTACAATGATATCTTTTAAGGATTACTTTGAATGCTATTTAGGTGAGCTCATGGGTCACCCACGCGATTACAAGCGGCGCGACGATAGAAGAAAGACAGGCGACTTTGTCCTGCCTCCTACGTGTGGCACAAACCTGTTGGAACACCGGCAACTTTAATTCAGCCATGGAAATTGTGGCTGGTCTCAAGTGAGTTGCTTATTTTCTTCTGATTGATCGGATCGTCAAATATTTATCAAATGACCCGCCCATTAACCAAATCGCTTAACACGTTGACTGCCACAGTGAAAGTGGACATGTGTTGTGGAACGTATTGAAGCTCTAATTATTAAGAATAGGAATAGTTAATTTTCAAATTTCATACATTCTATTTGATATTTTATATTATTTGTACAATAGCAATATTATTTAAAATAATGTTTTTCTATTGTTTCCTTTTAATTATTCGTGTTAACTGCCAAAAAATGGAAAGTACAGAAATTGGTAAAATATGAAAAGTTAAACTAAATCGAATGCTATGGTATTAAAATTTTAACAGATTCAAAAAGTGGAGTTTGATTCAAATAATTTCGCCTCCATTTCGAATAAAAAAGTAAACGTACTAAATATGTAAATAGTTGCTTTTGCTGGAATGAAATAAAAAAAATATCGAAGCGCACTGTTATACGTTCAAATACAAATTGAACGATGTAATCGAGCGTGTATAATGCTGGTACATCGTAGAATATTTAAATGATACATTTTTGCTTCTACCAGTTCCTCCGATTGACGCTTTTCCAGTTGAATGAAATATCTGGTAAACGCACGATGAGCGCAAACGCGGCTATGAATCCTTGGGGAAGATGAATATCTGTGCAATTGAAAACTGTGGTTAATGTTCAATGATCCGTGACACGAGCAGAGATGAAACTTAAATAAGCAACAACCGTCAAACCAGTTTCGTATATCCTCAAGGACCTGACGAAACAATGGTTCATGTAACGATGAAATTGTTTCACCAGATGACATATTCTTTTTCAAATATTAGGTTTCGAATAATTACGACTGTTATCATTTACTTGTTTTGTTTGCTAAAAAATATTATTATTTTGTTTATTATTTTCAACGTAATTCCGAATGTTTATAGCTGAATATTATGCAACGCATGATGCAGTTCGTTAAGCTGGATTTACACGTTCATTCAATTTGGACAAACTGACTCGTAGAATGAAATTTATCCAAATACAATGGACAGAGAAATTAAAGGGTCACCCAATTTATAATCTGTCCAAGTTTAAATAACTTTCTGACGACTCGAATCATAAATTTGTAAAATAAATATTTCACAATCGGTAAGTGAAAAAATGGGAATATATGTATATACACTTTTCGTATTTCTGAATATCTTTGTTCTGAAATTTTTGCACCAGTTTCTAGAAAAATAGTTCAAAAAATGGAGAAATTCAATTAACTGAAACTTTTTGTGAAATCTAATTATTTCATTGGTAATTGGGTTTCTAATGTCTAACTCGTGAATAAAGTACCGAAGAATGATATAAAATGTTGTTGAAACTTTGTAAAGTAAGTTTAATACATTACCGGAATTAAATCAGTTCTGGTAACTCCATAAAACTTTCGGAAGGTGGATACCGTCGTGACTTCGGTGATCAGCCGAATCGATTAATCTCGATCGATTGAAATAATAGCGTCCTATAGATTCCAATTAATCCGTAGCCTTAGTAACTAAAGCAAAATGTTAGTCCACTTCAGTCATCAGTTTTAATAAAAAGGCGCTTTGCTTCGGGATTCCAAATATTTGTCACTCTGTACGTTCGTGATGAAATCAGGTTTCCTTAGAGAAAATTCTAATTTTCACGATATTAATATTAAAATTAATTTAGAAACAAAATAATATAATTTTCAATTATTATATATTATAAAATTTATATATATGTACATATATGGGACCCTCTTCCCTACACTATAATTCTTCTCCTGATTACCTAAGGGGTAGAATGGAAGAATAAAATTAAGATTACATATTATTATTTACTCATTTTTATAATATTTATAATTATTTAAATATATAAAACAAATGTCAGTCACCAATTTTTTTTTTTTTTTGAATAAATTGGTGTCGTTTTGATTATTTCTCATTTGGCAACGAATCAACCAACAATAATTATTTTTACATTATTACAGCTGAAGATAAGGAATTTAAAACCTTAATTATTGATGCTATTATTAAGCTTAATATCCTGATCTCGTATAAACTTGGCTTATTTAGGCAAGTGGAAATGGTTATATACCTAATCCGACCTATTATACCGTATAATTCCATTTATTTGAACGTCCATATCTGACTACGGGTTGGTTCTGATAATTTTCAGGTCACTACCAAAAGTTTATGTCGTTTTTTATTAATCTTCACATCATGCTATTTCAATCGCACACTCGTGTTTTTGTTCATTTACAACTACTTGATTCCACTTTCTTCTCGATTAAATACGTACTTCATATTCCCTGAATACTATTCACTCTTAATAGGCTTCATTCATTTTTTTTTTGCACATTTCATTCAGCACACTTCACTTCCCAGCTACACTACAGCTCAAAAGTGTTGGAATCACATGATGATTTTTAATAAAATCGAACTTTTAGTAATAAAATCACAACACTAATTATTTCTTAAACTGAAATCATTATAAACAGGTTCATCTTTTCTGTTACTTTCAATTTATATATAAATAAATAACACTTTTCTAGAGAAATACTTTCATTCTTTCAGTTTTATTTCTCACTGTAAATTCACTGCGACAGTCCAAAGCCCTGCTATACACTCGAGCTTATATAGAGAAGTATTTGTCACAGTGTGTTGTCCCATTCTATTTAGTTCTTCTAAGTGTATATTATTTCGTGGAAAAGAAATCTCTCGAAAAATTTCTTTATTCAATGTAGCTCACATTCCTGGAATGTTTTTCATTTCATTGTACAGATATTTCGAGAGTCGTATCCTCTTTTATAATCATATTACTTCAAGAAACATCTTAGAAGCCTGTGTTTCATTCTATTAGCTTTAGATTCTAATTTAAAAATCTTCTTCAATAATATTATCAATTGGCTAATCATTTAATTATAATTTTGAAGAAATTCAACTGTTAATAAATAATTGCTCGAGGTCGTAAATTAAACAATGGTAGCTCCTTTCGATCATTAAAAACGTACAGTGTTTTTATACGTTTAAAGCAGAGCAGGTTCTTCCTTAAGTGGCACCCTCGAGATCGTTTTCAGAACGAATGGAAAAATAAAGTAGTTTTTATTAACAGTATCGTAAAACAGGTTGCAACCGCGAACGAGAAGATAAAAGTTCCTGCTCGAGTATCGTTCCAGACACAGCCATTGCCCTCAATGGCCACCTCTGTACTTACAATTTACCCCGTTCTATGGTTCTGTTTGAGTTTCCGTTTCGGCGAATTCTGCGATTAACTGAATAGTTAAAATTTTATCCCTTGCCCACCGTACCATGACCTACATCACTGGCCGAAAGTATATGACCGGCTTATTCATAATGATATTTTATGAAGTAAGGATACATTATGAATCGTTTCATCACGATATCTCGCTGTTACGTCCTCATTTTTCAACTTTACCTAACTACTTTTTAACTTTCCCTAATTTGTCTATTCGAATATTAAAAAAGTTTCAGAACTTCCAAATTGACGAGTAAAATTTGATAAGAGTTTAAAATCGCTTTTTATTTTCACATTAGCAAAGATTATATTACTGTTACTATTTTTTATTTATTGTAATGATCATTTTATTTGGAATTGAATAACAGCGACTGTAAAATAGATGTCAACTCATTGAAGGATTTTCTTCGGCTACGTTAATTACAAGATCTTAATACCACAAAATCTATTTAAAATTATTGCACGGAGCACCATAAAGAAGAACTTACAGAACAGAGAACGTTGTAATTAAGTGAAACTTGGGGGATCTCTTCGGAAGTTCGTTCGATAAAGGCTACACGTTCTAAAGATATAAGTTTACCCTTAGGTGAATAAGAATTCATATAGAACTTGATAATAGGAAAAATGGATTAAATGAAATATCAAGCACAGTATTAAATAAGTATTAATTAAATAATACTTTAATCATAAAATATTTTGCTAATAATGTCAAGTTGAAAAATTAAAAAGTCATGTTAAAAATATAAGTAGAGAAATTTTTTTAATCAAATATATTATGATTTGTTACAGATCCAATAAGCTAAAGCCATTTTGGCATAGCATAAACGAGCCAGTACCAGTGTTGGAAAATCTTTCTTCAGCCCTTCTGTCTGCCGACTATGAGTTCACACTTGCTCGGGCTTTGGCAATGCCGGAATGTCCGGTTGTGCCGTTCTTTGGAGCCTTCCTGCGGGAATTGCGGGAAGTCATTGCTTCGGAGTCTAAGGTAAACCATTAGATCCTATACCTCTACGAATGGCAGACCTCGTCGACCGATTACTATCCTATAAAAACCTTGGAACGTTTGCATACGTTGCCCTGGGAATTCTAACGACGGGTTAAAGTTTCAAAGCCTTGACAAAATCTTGTCCAACTTTCATTATATACTATTATAATACCTCTACTGATTTTCAAATTAGAAAATGAAACTTCTCTTGTTTCTATGATATCCGTAAATTAGAAAAGAATTTATATATAACTTTTTGTGTATTTAAGGAGAAAGACACCATAAAGAACATGGGTAACTAGGGAGGGGCAGGGTGGGCCTGGCCTGTTCCAAATATGGATTGATCCCCTTACCATTCTAAGATTTTAAGATTATATAATTTCCAAATTTCAAGATGCTAAAATTCCAAAGCTGTAAAATTCTCAAATTCCCAAATTCCTAAATTTCTAAGTTCTAAAATCCCCAAATTTCTAAATCCCAAAATTCCAAAATCTCAAAATCCTAAAATCCCAAAATTCTAATATTCTAACATTTTCTCGTAAATTCTAGCAAAATGCAAAATATTAAACACTTGACATTGTTAATAAAGCTAAAAGACCTGACCCATTCCAGAAAAAAATCTCAATTACACGCATGGAAACCTTAGAATGGTAGGTAAGACTTTTGTGAAAATAAAGCAAAAATTAAGGGAACAATTTATAATTTTGGCATACTTCTAATACCTAAATTGCACTAATTTTTGCAAGAAGGAAACCATATCATGATAATGAACATGAAATGCATGACTAACTTGCTAAAACACTCCGCTACCTTTTTTTTATCATTTGTAAAGTTGTTGGAAGACTCAGTTTATTCTGTGGAATAGCATTTGCATAATTAGCTCATACGTATACATAGTAGGTTCTTTTCGTGTTGAATTTGCATTAATATTCCACTTGGAATAAAAGAAAGGAAATAGATAATTTGAAGATACTGTTAAGCTTTATTAATGTAAAATAAGATTTCTATATCAATATTGTAATTTTATATTTGAAAGTTTATAACGTTCCAGGATTCACAAATAATATTCATCCTGTACTTTACCCGCTCAAAGTGTAAAGCTTATCATGAAATATTCAGTAGCGAAGTATCAGGAACTTATACCAATTAAAATATATTTAAATAATATAGTAAACAATTTATACACGAAAATGAATTGCATTTTCATTTTAAAAGCCAATTAACATGATTTTAAAAAAGAAGGAAGAATATGGTTAAAAATTTACTTCGGTGCTTATAACAATAAATGAAACAAGGATAGTTGCTTTTAGAATAATGAAGAAATGAAATGTGAAGATATAAAGGAGCTTTCATTTCAGTAATTTATGAAGAAGAAAGAGCTCGTATAACTAGATGTGACGTTGTGATTCAAATCTTCCTCATTTTTCACTTTAATATCCAGAAATCCACCTCTTGCAAAGTATGAATATCAAAGCGAATTGCAGAACAAACATCATCTTTCCAGAATGTATTTTTAACATTTCACCTATATATCTAAAAATCTGAAATTTCCGGGTTCTAATCCTATGTGTTATTATCAATTCTATACATTTTTCTGGCAGGTTTCTATTTTCATTAGCAATCTGTGCACAGAATCGTGCAACGGATCAGGAAAAGAAAACTGAATAAAGGAAATAAAAAGTAACAATGGATATAGTAAAAGTAATAAAAGTACCGAATTGCTTTCGCGGCACGTATTAATATCCAGGTCGTATAAAATTTCATCTGATCGAAATATCGATGTGATAACGTTCTCGGTGGATTTCCCACGATCTCAATGACATCATAATTCATACAATCATCGCTTCATTTCAATTATTCAATCGATTAAATTTATAATTTGATACAGTACAAGTATTATGCTAAAAGATTGAATGAAAAGTAATATCTAGATATGCGGAGAGATCATATTTCCGATCCCAAGATATTACATTAAACAGAATTATTTCCAGCGACCGACAAGGGATGTAAATCAATAATGAAACATTGATCATTATACGCCCGCAGAATTCATCATCATATTCATGCAAATTTATCAGCTTTATCAGTCGGAATTAACAAAACTACATTAGATCTCTATAAAAATGAAAAATAAAATGTTTATCTTTCTTTAAAAAAGGATCTAAATTAATTTAGAAGATTTATCTTTTATATTGGTTCGATTTTTATTTAAAAATTCTTAGTACCCTATATAGTCCTCCAATCAGATTAGTATTAGATCAGTATTAATTCAACGGCAATCCAATATCAGTTCGATATCACTTCTACCTCAATTCTATTTCAGTTAAAACTCAGTTCTACCTCTGTTCTGGTTTGCTTTCGCAACTAATGCTTGTCCACCGCTAAGTCCCTTCGAAACTCTATATCTCAAAACGTACATGTATCACTGTCTTCAATGTCTATGTTCGGTAGAACTTCTGTTAAGTATTCATTTACGATACAAGCAAGCTGTAATTTCATTTTGATCTAACATATCTCTACCTAAAATTTCAAACAATAGAAATTCAATTGAATTTAATTAAAATTTTGATTTATTCATTTCAAATCGCTGTGTCGCGGATTTATCGATCACTCTGTATCGGTGTAAATCGGGTTACCATCCACAGGTGGGGTTCTAAATGCAAGCCAACGTTGTCATTCGAGGGCTAAAGGTAATAATGGAGGCTGATCATGAAAATGTCGCTACGTGACAAGGTTTCCCGATGGGCTATCGGTTCCCTGCCACTTATGCAAACGTATCGAACAGAAGGAAATCGTAAAAAGAGAACGGAAGAGACCGTGAGATCGAACGATTTCACGGCTCAAACTTACACGTACGATTTGGAAAGCGTCCAAGGAAGTTCTTCGATAAAATCCGTACATCCTTCGCGTCTCTGCCTAAAGCATCGAACCATGGAATATGAGCAACGAACGGGGTCAAAGGGTTGCCCGGAGACACGAGAAAGATACTCAAATTACCATCTCTTTCCTTCCGCTTGACCACTTTAAAGCGACAAAACAGCAATACGGGTTAGTAATGTCGAATCGTTGAAACTGAAGAATACGAACATTCGCTTTACGATATCCTCCAATTATTCTATTCCTCCGCGATTCTACCATTTGTTATTTAAAAGATGGAATCTGTCTCTTGAAATATTACATATTGAACGATTTGAGTTTCTCATACATAATTAATATATTACGTTTCTCAGATGGTTAATTAACTCTGTGTGTAAGTATTAAATCAATAACACATCATTTTTTTTCATTTCTCATTTTATTTATTTTATTTGTACATTTATTTGTACATTTATTTTTTCATTTTTTATTTGAATTTATTTTGTCCTCTTTTTTATTACTGTTTTATTACTTTTTTATCATTATGATTTTATAACGTATGGTGTGTAATTAGTAATATACGTTAACACTAAAACTACCAAACCAGTCAAAATGACTGGTTGAGTTTATTACTTTAAATTATAAATTTTATTGAGGTATTTTTATTGAAATGTATGTTGGCTATTGTCGAGATAATGAATGGATGTATATGTTAAATTATGTTTTACCATTTATCTATTCAATATTCTACATCATTTTCAACTTAAAAATAGGTGTGCATCAAACGTCGGTAGTTCTAATGTTAATAACTTTTATTTGATTATGATTAAGATATACAAGCTTCATGATAAGCTTTACACTTTCAGCTGGTAAAGGACAGAATGAACATTATTTGTGTATTCTGGAACGTTATAAATTTTTAAATATAAAATTATAATATTAATGTAAAGATCTTAATATAGATTATGATATACACATATGTGCGCCCATAGCATTCGAAGGGTTAATCCCGCTTGAATTATTTATAAAACATCGTGCTGAACTGGATATCATTGTAATTCGTTTCTCACGAAGAAGAGTGATAAAGAAGAACGAAGAAGGATTATAGCGATAAGGTTAGGGGTTTCTATCGGCCTCCAGCAGAAAGGATGGTTGTAGGCCGGCGGAAACTACTTGCTCTTGTCGCTAGAAATCGTCGAGCAACACAGCAGACGTTCCATTCTCGCTTATCATCAGAATGTCGACGTTTTAACTTTATTCGGTACTTTATTCGACGCTGTTATAATATGTCGGGGAAAATAAACTTGTCTCGTAAATACCTCATGGAATACTGAAATTTACATAATCTATAATCGCAAAACAGCTCATAAACGCTCGGGTAACTACGAAAAGTTGTAACATATACTTTGTATGAAAATAGTTCGACGAGATTTCCACCGAGCTACAGCACGAAGCCGTAAAAACGATTAAGCAAAGTACTGATAATTCGTCTAACGATAAAATTTCTTTATGTCATCACGAAGCAACAGCAAGGGATTTCGGCCTAATAGACAGTTGAAGCACGGGTATCTTTTAAGAGATAGACATCTTCTAATCCGAACCATTGCCCTCGCTGTGTAATGTTCTTTTTCTTGTGTCGAGTGGGATAAAGCTCGGTCACGGCACGTTAGCTGTTACGAGGACGTAGACCTCTTTCGTGATAGAACGATTCTTTAAAAAAAAAAAAGTCAAAGAAAGCGAAAGAAAGTTCTGTTGAGATTGTCACGCCTTAAATCGCTTTCAACTATAGTTGAACTGTCAAACTTGAGAACAAACGTTCCAGTGAAGAAACAAACGTTCCTTTTATAAAGAATACCTTCATACACTGAAAGTGCTAGTGCCTTACCTTGACAAAAAACACATATAAATATATTTAAAAGATTTTAACGATAATGAATTAAAATTTTTTGATATCTTTGGAATAAAAAATATAAAATGTTCAGATTATGATAGCACCCTTAATGTATTTGTATATTTTACAATATTTTTAGTATATTTAAATACATAGAAGATAAATGGCGAAGTTCTTGAGTAAGGCAGTACAAATGCCATTTATCTTAAAAAGACGTATTTTCCTGTTGTTACGTAAACATGGTGAAATTGATCGCGGTGGTAGCCGAGCTCGCGAAGCTGGATTCTCAATTTCAACGTCCTTAATTCTTCCGACAAAGAACTTTGTCAGTCCGAAAGGATCCCAAACAAGGGTTGTAAATCTAAAGAGCCCAGAAGATATTCTAAGGAAACAGAATATGTTTCGTAACGCTACTGACAGGTTTAAGCTTTGTTAGCGCACGAACAACATTCACGACCAGCTGCGACATTCTCTTAAAGCTTTCATGGTAATTTGTATCGTACAATTACTACCATTTCTGTTATTTAAAAAATGTTTAGCCGATTAGAAAATTGCTTCGGATTGATTATGAAAACTCTGATTTGTTTAAAAATATTTAAAAATCCGTAACATTTAGAAGACTGTTATCGAGAGAAATGTCTTTCATATAAATGCAATAAATCTGTGGAAGAAGGTATATGTAAGAAATTATTTGTTGCAGCCCCAACACGAATACAAAGACAACCATGAGTCGCCTCGTAGCAGCAGCAAAGATAGCGATACCGAAACCGCCTTGTCCTCGGGGCAAACCGCGAAGATTGCTATCGACAGTAGCACGGAATCGCCGACTGAATGGAACTTAAGAAATAGTTCCTTGAAGAAGCACGAGAACCGCGACACCCATTTCGTCCTTGAGAAGGTTGCCGAATTTCATAAGGTAAAATCAATTTCCTATCAATCAAACTTGATTACCTCGAAGATTATTAAACTGATATCCATTTCTCGTCGAAAAGCTGAATCAATGAAACCATCTTTATTCCTTCGGCGAGTTACCATAAGCCTTCTCAGACTCTTAAATCCCTTTTTGTTAACATTCTGTATAGAGAGCGAGGTATCTAAAGTAGCACACTTAAATATTTCATGAACTGAACAAAGTATCAAAACATGTTTCATAGAGAAGTTTTACGGCTGTTTGGATAATACACCTCGGTAGCTGTAGTATTTGTTATTAACAGAGGGATAGGGGTCCGATGATGATCCATTTTAATGTTATTTTAAAATAAAATTGAAATGATCTAGAAGATGAAGATTGAAATAAAATCAGAGCAAATTCAACGTTGATTTAAATTTCATTTGTCTTTAATTCTGCGTTTATATTTTAATTTAGAGTAAGATAAAGCGCACAAAATGTTGAAATTACGTTTGCAAGTTTTACCCCTTTTGCCCGGACAGATATAATTAGGTCAGTAAAGCAGACTTTGTTACGTACAAGAATAATCAGAATAAAAAGTTGTGCGAAATAAAAGTAAAATGTATTTTTAGTACCAGCACAATAAATCTGAACTTATAGATTTATTTTCGAAAAGTGTGTTTCCAAGAAATACGTGTTAAACGTGGTTAAATCGATTTCGATAAAAGTTTGAAAATTATAGCATCTATTTTGTTTTCGTTTTTTTTTTTTTCAAAGTTTCGAAAAATTGGGTAAAATAGGTCAAGACGTTACCACTTCACTCTCAATATTTACGCTCCACTTCAGAACAGTGGCTGGTCTTTACGGTCATGTAGGTGAAGAACGATTCACACGGTGAATTGCATTTTCTCGAATCGTTTCTAAACGTGAAATCTACCGCAAAAATGTATTCGCATTTCCGATGGTTGTTAATAAACGTTATGGTAGCAATAAAAATTGGTGTTTGCATTATTAAACGTTAAGCAGTTAAATACACGGTAAATCCAGCCGCAAAGCCAGATTTCATGTAATTCTTGACAGGTAAAGTTGATTCGTGAATTATAAAAGCTTCGTCTCACGGATATTCAAAGCGCCGTGCATAATTCATCCAGTCTGGTACCGAAATATTTCTAAATATTCATGAAGTAACCGTATTTCCGTCTAGCACCGACATGCTCGAGGCAGAGACGCGACAACTGGTTCCCTCCATCGTACTCTGAGTATTCATACGACCGCGATCGAGCAAACTTACATGGCCGAAGAATGCGACGAGAACGACTATCATCTCGATCTCGATTCGTACAGACCCGTGCAACCGATCCCCATCGATCATGGGGTTGCCTTGTTTCCCGTTGCTGCTCCACATTCTGGAATGGATCTGCATCTGCTACAGGTAAATGGTCATTTTGCAGTGAGTAATATAAATTCCCCCTCAATTTTTTTTTTTTTTTTTTTTTTTTGAGATAAATATAATTAACAAAGAAAATTTATCAGCCCGAAAATTAAAAAATATTAAGTGAAGCTAATAAGAAAATATTACATAGTTAAGGTAACAATTATCGATCCCTACGTGATGATTCTGAATCCTCGAATGGCGGACCATGGAGAAAGACCTGATTTTATTTTAATCAATTTCCAGTTAAATCTATCATTTTTAAACGAAAGAGTTTCATATATTGGAACAGTAATTTTTAAAGGAACAGTGTATGACTTAGAAAATAAAATAGAGACTCTCTCCATGGTCCGCCATCCGAGGGTTAAGAACCCTATTACATTAATGGTATTTGAAAATAGAGAATCTCTGAGGAAATACATATTAACAGACGATGTCGAAGAATGAAAATGATCCCATCATCTGAATTCCCATCACGAGCGGTGAGGTTTATACAGATACATCTATGGTGCAAACCTTGAAAAGGAGCGTACATAAAGACACGACCTTACCCTCGGATGATTTCGAAATATTAATATCCTAGCGTCCAGCTATGTACTTTCATAGTTGCTGGCCGTGCCATGGTACTAAGATAAAAGGCATCGTCGTCGGTGTAGTTCTCCTGCACTTCAAAAGGATTTCAAAGAGCCAACCTTACCATGCTACTTTAGGTATATTTCGTGGAAATTCGCGAGAAAGAGATAGAGCGAGTGGTCGAGATCGAGAAGCAAGCGAGGAGGGTAGACATAAATGAAAAGGATTAAAACTGGAAGACGTTGAAGAAAGGGGTTAGGAAAACAAAACCGGGTCGCCCTTTAGAATAGAATGTTGTTTTATTAATTGGTTCCTTGTAGAAATCTCGAAGAGAGGGAACGAAACATCCTGACTTATAATATTATTAAGAAAACAGGAAAAGATTAAAACAGCCCTAATTTATTGTCGATAGAAATAGTCCACTTTTGGAACGATTAATTATTAAATCATTTCTTATTTAAGTTAATATTTTAACCGATATATCGCTGAAGCAATTAAAGCCGTATGCATATGCAATTGCATACAGGTGCATCAGGCTGCGTTAGTGGCTCTTTAATATTGTAACCGGAAGCTGTCTTTACTCTTTCATAACGCGAGTCAAAGTGGCATGGCGTCCACGAAAATGCAGTAAAGCATGCATAAAGCGGACGCGTGATTTCACATACAGCTGATAGATCACTGTGAGCATCCGTTGAGTGGCCGTCTTTCAGTGCATCCTCAATTAACGTGTCAATGTATCGACAAAGATAAATAATTTCACGTAAATGCCCGTATCTCGCTTGTATACTTTTATAAACGTTCACAGAGGCTGCACTTACGATCGGCCATATAAACATGCTTCTGACTGCATTAGAAGTTCCATCAACATTATAAACACAGCCACGATGTGTGCTACTTTCGACCGTACGTTGTGCATCCGCACGATTTTGGTGCACCGCAATTGCACAGATACCACTAAAACGATCTTAATGGCCCCGAGATTGCAGCTTGTCTAATAGTGTGGAAAGATTTTCACGATTCTTCGTGCTTTCGTTACGTTCTTTGAGTCACGTACCGACGTATTTGTGCTTTGAAGTTTTATTTACAAAATTTATTTGGTATTAAAGGGATACCAATATTTTAAGATTTCTAAATTCCCAAATTTTCAAATATCAAAATTCTAAAATTCGAAGATTCAAGAGTTCTAAAATCTCCAAATTCCGAAATACCATATTTTCAAAGTTCGAAGATTTCCAAACGTCTAATTTTGCATTAGGTGCTGCATCACGGGACAACATTGGTGCACTGGGACTGCGAAGGAGGTACTACGAGAACAGCTTTGGTATTCGCGCGAGTGGATCGTGCTTGCGGTACCTTCGTCTGGGAGAAGCCTCCCTGGAGTCCGTTGAAAACTGCTCAGCTCGGCGGCGCGGCCCTCACAGAATTCTCGTTAACTGCCAATCCAGAGGACACGGTACCGGCTGGTTTATTAGGGAAATATGCGAATCAACAAACGGATTGCGCTTCCGTGACGTTGGATGAAGGATTTCTAGACCTAAGCTCCGTAAAAGAAGTTATGATCGGTTGTTGTGATCGGGACAGAGATGCCGATCTCCGAAGCATTTGCAAGAGGTACGGTCTACCGGGCTCCGATTCGTGCATCGGCCTCATGTACGGCTCCAGTCTGCCGGATAATCGACTGATCTTTCTACTTTGCCCGCCTGCTCTCTGCAAGTAAGTAGTACAATCGACGATTCCTCTTCCTTCTTACGTTAAGCCAGTGTTTCCCAAACTTTCGACATCTGTGTATCCCTTCTATAATTTTCGTAACACTGAGTACTCCTCGTCAAAAAAAAAAAAAATTGCTATACTTTAATAACAATCAAAATATATTTATTTTTTCCTTTTAAAGTACATAAACGAAAAATAAAATAAAAATAAAATAAGTAAAAGTTATATTATAAATAACATCATTCATTATAATCAATGAGAAGGATGAAATTGTTTATGTTAAGGCGACTGATCATAATAATTTGGTTCCCTGGTTGTTAATTTTAATTTGAAATGCAGCAAACATTTTTCTATGTTTGTAATCGAGAAAAAGTAAGCTGCTTAGTGCATCAGGCGCAGCCAAACTCACCAAGCTCTTCCCGTCCCCCAGGGGGTACGCGTACCATACTTTGGGAAACACTACGTTAAGCCACTGGTTCCCGAATTTTTCACTCTCAAAATCTTTTCATCTCGTTTAATCCTTTTAATATGCTTTTGCAATTATTTAAATTAGTGACTAATTTTTAATTAAAAAAAATGAAACGTGTTCATTTTCTTTTATCACAGTTGGAATGATATGTATCCTCCTAGTATGTATTGTATCTTAGCAACCTGCTTCTCACATATCCTCAACGTGTATATTACGGTAGGGTGACTTTTATAATTACATTTTTGTACATCTAATGAAAATATTAAGAGTATTGAAATTCCTTGCAATATTTCCCGAGAAATTCAGTTTAGGTTTTCTTGTTGGTCGAGATGTAGTAGCAACAGATCAGCGAAACGGTACGCTCGTTATTTTCCAGAGAATATACTGTTACGACAGACCTTTATCCAACAGCACTACGTTAGCTTGCGAGTCGTGCGGAGAATAGCTGTTTTGTCGAGTCTATATAAATTGTCTACTATAGTAGTGTTAAAAATAAACATCTACCTATTGAAAAAGTTATTCCTACAAGGTAACACAGTAAGCAGTTACAGTTTCAATATTTCTTACATATCGAGCGGTGTTTTTCAATTAGAATTTATTTGTGATAGGATCAATCAATCCTTAACGAGGACTCTGATTGTTTGTTTCAGAATTTGGTACATGGGTCTTTGTTGGATATTGCGAGGTCTGAAACGGCAACAGCAACTAACGGATCGTAGATCCCGATGGTTAAAAGAAAAATATCTTCAGCTTTATTTTGAAGAAGGCTGTCTCGACCCAATGACAGCGGACGCGATTAGGGCTTTTGGTGGTCGCGATTGGTCCACGACTGAAAGTATAGGAACCCTTTCGCCGACCAGTAGCAGCACCCTTCGCAAACGAAACGTTAAAGGGAAGAAAACGAAATCCATTGGCAATATTCATGCATTAACAAAGGTTAGTATATATTTGTAATTCACGATATACGTATTCTCTTGGGTTACTAAATGTTATACCGCGAGATAAATCCGTCAGCTATTCGAATGAATTTCTAATGCAAATTTATTGGATACTGAACAATTCACGATGTCTTGATTCAGTAATTAACGCTTGAATTAGAGCGGAGAACTTGGTTGTTTAACACAGGATTTGAGCCTAAAGTATGACTCCTCATTCTCGGATGGAGGTTTATCAACGGCCCCTCTACGGCATATTACGGGTAGCAGAGAATCTTTGACGAGAATTATACCAGCATCCCCACGGTGTAGTAGAGATCGAGTTCCTCCAAGGAGTCCTCCCGGTTCTGCCGAACGTATTATTAGTTCCAACTTGCCTTACTCCAGCTTCCAGAGGTAGGTATTCCAATAATTCTCGATACTCCAAGAAATACAAACAGAAGTAACAGAAAATAAATCCTGAATAAAATAACTGGCCTCGAATTCTTAGCAATTTTTAATCATTTTTACTGCAGTCGTAATTATTTTTAATTTATCAATAAAACTTTTATAGAAATCTGTTCGCAACTTATTAACTCTTAAACGACGGACCAGGGAGAGAGCCTCAATTTTAATGTAACTTTATATTCTATTTTCTAAAGTTTACATTGCTTTTCTAAAAATTATTCTTCCCATATACAAAACTCTTTTGTTTAAAAATGATATTTTGTAAATTTGAGCCTCAGAATCCGCTGTAGAAGGGTTAAACGATGAAACAGAAGGATATAAATTTTTCTTTCCCACGATATGTCCGTAGCCTACTGTGCGTCGCCAAAGACAAGGATAAGAATGGATCCGGGATGTTAGGTGGTATGGAAGCACCTTCGCAAGTAAAAGCACGCACCGCTTCCATAATGTACGCAACTCAGTTAAACTTCGTCGAGTTCGTCGCGTTGTTCCGCTCGTTCAGCCTGAGGGCCAGGAAGGATTTGCGCGACCTATTCGGCCAACTAGCGATCACTTGTCGCAGCCAGAGCGACGGTTCTTTGAGAGACTTCAACATACGGCCGCCTGTGTTAAGGCAAACCAGCGACGCAACCCCCCAACGAATCGGTCAGTTTTGCACGAATTTAATTAAATGTAAATAAATTTAATCGAAAAGTTGAAAATTCGAATATTCTGTAACAGGTCTTTTGACGAGGAACAACTCGATCGACTGTCACGAATACAAAACTAGCAGTAATCTTCAAAAAAAGCAAGTTTTCGACGCTGTGGCTGCTGCCAGTATAGTTAACAATTGTTCCGGCGTGGACACCTCGAAGTCGCAAGTTATCACCCTGGCAACGTTTACAAAATTTCTGGAATCGCGGCAGCAAGAAAAATTGACCGATGAAGAGATCAAAGCACTCGTTAAGGTAAACGAATATCTTTTGTACAATCGATCCATTTCGAACTTCGGCAATCAGTTCGAAGTTGAACGTGCAATAATTAGGGGACTATGTCATTATCCTCAGGTTATGGTTTTGCATTACAATGCGCATACAAAGGTATTGGGGTAACACAGTGAAGCGGGACGATTTGCTCTGATTTCAGCGACACGAACCGGACCCGGCACTACGTACACAATGGTGTTTGTCTTTCGAGGGCTTTGCACGGTACATGATGGACAAGGACAATTATGCTTTCCCAAACGAGTATGCCACACCGTCGGAGACTGAAATGCAACAGCCATTGTCCCAGTATTACATTGCCAGCTCCCATAACACTTATTTAACTGGTCATCAGCTCAAAGGGGAATCTTCGGTGCAGCTGTACTCGCAGGTGACAAGAATCATTCTTTTTTTTACGTTCAATAGTTGTTGTACAGTTCTCGCAGAAATGTTTCACATAATAGATTTATATAAATTTTACTATACACTTTTTTCAAATATGATATTAATTTTCTTAACACTAGATTGCCGAAGCGAGTCAATATACATAGAAAAACTTAAATAATTTTTTTTAAAACAGATATTGGTTTTTAATATAATTATAAAATATATAGAAATACTAATTCCTTCCCCTTCCCACTCCTTATTTCTAAAAATCCATATGAGCTATACCTATTTTGACGGATGTGAGTCCGGCAATCTAGTGTTAATACTGCAAAGTTAATAAATTGATTTAGTTTTCATTTATATTTTTCTGTATTTATAATTTTTAAACGAAAGAATCGTTTCCATAGGAACAGTGTAAAATTTAGTAGATGAAAATAATATGAGATACAAAGTTTAATTAAAATTGGGGCTCTCTCCATGGTCCGTCATCCGCGGATTAATCGTTAATTCAATTATTATATTAAAATTTCATTTTATATAGTCTTGATAGAAAATGTTGAAATTTTTATTACGAAACTTTCCTAGAATTTTCAAGCACCTTTTGTAATTTGTGATACAGTATACTTCACGTGACGCGAAGATCGTTTTATAGGTGCTACTAACAGGGTGTAGATGCGTGGAACTCGATTGCTGGGACGGCGATGATGGGTCTCCCGTTATTTACCATGGTCACACCTTCACTACGAAGATACCATTTCGCTCGGTCGTCGAAGCGATTGATAGAAGTGCTTTCGTGAGCTCTCCATACCCTGTGATTCTCTCTATTGAGAATCATTGCTCTCAGAGTCAACAGGCTCGGATGGCCCAAATATTTCAAGTACGTCATATTTCGTTGTACCTTTCAAATACTCTGTTAATGATACTCCATTACGAAAAGCAATCTGCCAAATAATTACAAAGTTGATCCATTCCGTTACACAGGCCTGCGAAATTGAAGTTTTTGAAAAATACAAGAAAAGTTTTCGCTTATTTTTATGTTATTTGGTGTGCTGATTTCGAAAATGACCTCCATTTTTTTCTATCACGTCAGGACTTTTTGTAAAATCGATACCGATATTTTTGCTAAAATCCTATTTGAAAAGGAATTCTAAAAAATAAAATTTTATCAATATTGTTGCAGTCCGTTTTTGGCGAAAAGCTCGTGACGAAATTTCTCTTTGAGACCGACTTTGGTGACGATCCCCAGCTGCCATCGCCATCGCAATTGCGCTATCGAATATTGATAAAAAATAAAAAACTAGTGGTGGATCCTGCCGGTCCTCTGGCACACGCTCCCCTGAGTCATCGTGGAAAAATGCTGATGTCCGATCGTGCATCATCCATGAAACAAATGCGTACCGACGTAAACAGCGCTTCCGTCGTTGAATATTTCAGCGAGGACGAAGACGACGAGGAGGACGACGACGAGGACGACAACATCGACGGTAATTCTTATCATTATTTATTCTCCTAAACTACTCTCTTACCTTTTTATTAATGATTAAAGTTTATATTTGAAATTAACATTCAATATTTGCATGAAACTTAAAAAATTATTTAAAATTGCTTTTTCAAATTTTAACGACGCCTTATTATTTTCTAAATTTAGTTACGATCTCATATTGATTTCATAAACATAAATTAATAAGGATATAACGTAAGAAAAAAAATACACTATTCAACGCAAACTTTAGTTACTTCGGTAGCGTTAAAACTGTTGTGTTCCTAATCTTTTTCAAGCCATGGCTTAACCCAAATGCCCGATCGTATTATTTCATCCGTTCTAATTGCTTCTTATCTCTTCATTTATTGATCGCGAACTTCAATTATATCCTTTGCAAACAGTCGAAGGCAATTTTTCTGCACTTTAATTAACCTCTATACCGTGTGTACGTTTGCAAGAGTAAATACCTCGACAACGCCTGATAAAAATTTCAATTGCCTGTACTAATGTCATCAATAATAATTGTTTGCAGCGTTTTTCGAAGTCCACAAATATTACAGCAGTATTTCACCCCAGTTTTATATTTTATGTCTTCATTAAAGAAAATGTTCAGCCGATCATTTGAAAGACTTAATTTCTGCAGCACCGTTTGCTTAATAATTAACAATGGCAACATAAATAATGAAATCTGTTATTAAAGTCGTTAGGATAATCGGGAAAGGAAGTTTGCAAACTGATCAACCGCTATTGAGAGAAAATGAACTAATTACTAAATTAACGACGAATCTGACGCGAAACTTTTACCTTTCAGATAACTCGATTTCTAGTTACGAAAGGTACTTGGGTGGAACTCAGGTGCCGCATGGCCGATTAAAGTCCGATTCTGCGGTCGACGATAAGTCACAGAAGCAGAGTAGCCAAATTGCAAAGGAACTCTCGGACTTGGTAATTTACCTGCAAGCCATTAAATTCCGTGGATTGAACATGACGCCAGGAACCACCGCAACTGGAAAGGTGCGCCATCAACCGCACACTGGACCAGTTCAGAGGCATAGTATTGCTGGTATAGGAGCTACAAGCATAGGTGCACCATCAGGCTCGCCGCAGTCTCTATCAACTTCGGCGTCCCTGGCAAGTGGTGGCAGCAATATTGAAAACCTATTCAGGTTGGTTTTTTTTCATTAATCATATTAGATACAAACAACATTTTTCAAACTCAACATTCGAAAATAGAGATACAGTGGTACCTCGGTATACGTCTGCTTTGGAATACGTCCTGTTTGGACATGACAAGTTTTACTCGGTATACGACATAAATTTTTTGCGTGAATTTTAAATAATTATCTCAGAGGAAAAATTAATTTAATAATCAATTATATTCGGACTGACTGATCATACAAGTAAGAATATCATATAACAAACTATAACCGCAAAACAGGAGGCAATAAAATTTATTCCATTTGGTTTGTTAATTTAGAATCTATCATTAGGTTACCTTTATATTTTACAAATTGATTATGTTAAATAAACTAGTGAATATTTTTTATAAAATTCTAGGAAATCGTTTAAATGCTGTTCATGACATAAGCAGTGTTTAAATTATTTTACAACCCCATTAATGTAGGTATAATATCAACAGAAGTTTTTTTTACATGAGAACGGATTAATGATTTTTACATTACTTCTTATGGGAAGTATAAGTCCATTCGGTACCTATTCGGTATAAGTCGAAACATCAGGAACGGATTAAGGTCGTATACCGAGATACCACTGTATTTTACAAATACCTTACAATAGATAGGTAGAATAAAATAATATTATATCTTAAACAAGAATCAGAACAATATGCACCATATTCGAGCCTTAATGCCATTCCATTGTTCATTCGTATTCTGCACTCGTTCACTGTAAGGTCATCCTATCAATATGCAACGCGGAGCAGTTGCGAATGATGCAGAAAATTATGCAAAGTGTAAAACTTTCAAAATTTTATTGCTTCGCTTGAAAAATGGATCTTTGAAAAAATTTTCCCTTTCGAAGTAGAGGTTTCTGATGTCCTTCAAGTTTCAATATATTATACAGCAGACTTACTCGGTTTACGTTTATGAAAATACTTCAGGTCCACTCGGGGAGTTCCGGCATGCTTCCAGTGTTCCTCGTTGAACGAAAGTACAGCGAAAAAGATCTGTAGGAAACAACCCTTAGGAGTTGTCGCTCACGCTGAAACTCAATTAATCCGAACATATCCGGCCGGAATGCGTATAGACTCGACGAACTTCAATCCCGTAATATTTTGGGCCTTTGGGATTCAAATGGTAGCATTAAATTATCAAACTGACGACGCTGGATTAAACTTGAACGCCGCCATGTTCGAGCAAAATGGACAATGCGGATATGTGAGAAAACCTTCGGTTATGTGGGACAAATGTCATATGATGTACAGGTACGAAAACATATTCGATCTTTCATTTTTCAAAACATATTAATATTAAAACCTTCATTGAAATTATAAAATTAATTTTCAGACGTTTCAATCCTTGGGACAAGGAGTTCGATGGGTTACATTCGGCACACCTGACGCTCTCGATCATCTCCGGCCAATACGTATCCCCGGCGAACTTCGTCGCCAGCACCTACGTCGAGATCGAGTTAGTCGGCATCCCGATCGATTGTGCCAAGCATAAAACAAAAGTGATACAGAACAACGCGTTGAATCCGATTTGGAACGAGAAATTTTGTTTCCAAGTGATGTTCAAGGACCTCGCCTTCCTGCGTTTCGGCATCGTCGAAGCGAGTTCCCATCATTTGATCGCTCAAAGAGTCATTCCACTAAAGTGTTTAAGACCGGGGTACAGACACGTGCGTCTACGTTCCTGTAAGAATAAACCTCTAGCATTGTCGACACTGTTCATCTACTCTCGATTAGAAGAGGAGAGTCTCGATTATAACACCTGCTGCCGCGATCACAAGGAATCCTCAAAGCGTCCATCTTCGGGGAAAGAGCCGGAAAAATTGACCACCGTGGATCCAGGTTTAGGCGGAGTAACCTTGAAAAGAAGGATGTTCTTCCTGATGGTTTATCACGTGATACCCGACGAGCCGTACACTATCTTAAAAGTGACCCAGGAAAGTACGACCCAAGAAGTGATGCTGCAAGCTCTCCAGAAAGCTGGAATCTCCCCGGATCGCGTCGACGAGTACATACTGGTTGAAGAGGTTTCACGCGGTTGGGAAAAGCGGGACAGAGAGGAGTTACCTACTCAACGCGTGTTAGACCCTACGGAACACCCTCTGCAGGCTCAGGCATTGTGGAAAGGACAAGGGCGTTTCCTGTTGAAAAGGGTGGGCGACGACCCCAGCAGTAGAGCCTGGTTAGCTTCCATCAGGAGTACCGCCGGTCACTCGAAACTCGACTCTGAGAGAGACACGTCCACCCATATTTGGGACGAAGCTGACACCTTCTTAGTTTGCATTTACAATGTTTCGCCGGATATACCGTACGCGATTCTGCGGGTGCCCGTGAGCAGTTCCGCTCAGGACGTACTAGCGCAGGCTCTAGTGAAAGCCAGGCGGATGGAGGATCCTATGAAGTTCGCTTTGGTCGAGGAACTGGAATGGGGAGGAACGGGCGCCGTTGGCAGTGGTAATCGTCAATTAAGAGTATTACGAGACGATGAAAATGTTTATAGCACCCAAGCCTTCTGGAAGACACTGGGGAGATTCATTCTAAGAGAAAGGGAACAAGCGATACCGAGGCGACATTTGTTACCAGCCACCTTGGACAGGCTGAGTAAAGGCTTCTCCGTCGGCAGATCGGTTTCTCTGCCTGGTTCCAGCAAAGAGAAGGTACCCGTCTCGGAAGCCCTGTCCGATCCCACCTCCAGAGGACTTAGGCATCGTCTACTGATGCCCGGTCGCAGAAGAGAAGTTCATTCCGACGGCGAGGACACGCGCGAGTCCGATATTCTGAACGCGGCTATACATTTGAAGAAGGTGTCTTTACGAAAATTGAGGATGTGGAAGTCATAGTGGCAGTCCCGGGCGACGTCGATATCATCGATCTTCGCCACTCGGAGGAATTAATTAATGATTACGAGTAATCATTGCGATCGAGGTGTAGGCAAAGATAAATTAGTCGACGTTCGTACCTCGATAACTTCGAAGATCGTTATTGAGAAGTTTCATCGATGATCAACGTCGTGGAACGTTTTGGCATAAGTATAGAAATTACAAATGGACGCCTAACTCGACACTGCTTAAAACACGTCTGATCTTTTAACTCGTCGTTCGAAAGGAAACTGATGTCGGCAAATAGTACAATCGGTTGAAACGGAGTTTGATTGGACGTAAAATCGTGGAGCAAGCGGTAAAGCAAAACGAGATGCGTTACGTTCAAACAATCCTGTTAATGCCATCGTTATTTTATGCGTCGTGTATCGGGCGGATGAATTTAGATCAACAAATCATTGCATATATGCTAGTATACGTACAATTGTTTGCATCATTGAGCACAATAAGCTTAATTCCTATTTAATTTTAAGTTTAGGCAGGAGGATTACGAAAGCTTCCTCGACGATCTCGATTTTCAAGATCATCCACACACTTTTTCTAGTCATTGAACGTACAAATCAAGATTTTATATATGATCTTCGAGGAAATCAGTTCCTTTAAGGAAACTTGGAGTTCTGTCATTTGATGACTCCCAAGGTACAGGTAACTTTCGAATAACAAGATTGCAATAAATAAAAAATCCAGCTGATTTTATGAAAATTATTATTTATTGCCAAGTTCTAAAGTTAAATAAAATTTAAAATATATAACAACATTATTGTTATTTTTTAAAATAATTTTTTCAAATCAAATTCTCAATTCGAGAGGTACCTGTATTTCCAACAAGACACAGAAGTATTTTTTAATCGCGAACTTTATTTTAATTAAATTCGTTCATTTTGTTAACACTAACTTACTTTCCATATTTTTTTATACATATATACATACTTTTTAATCTAAACGATATATTTTAATATACATATATATTTATATTCAACGCATACATTTTATTAAAAAATCATACAAGGGCTTTAGTGAATTCTTCAAAATTACAAAATAGAAAAACCGATTCATTTTAGTTATTAAAGACGAAGCCAAATATCAATTTCTCGTATGAATGTAACTTACGACGGGACCTGATTGCTTTTTATAAACACTTACTTGTCCTTCGAGTAATTAATGCTTGGACTTTAAGTACCTGACTCGTCTGTGAAAATTCCCTTTCATTCTACTCAAATTTCTGCCAATGCATAACAATCATGCAGTCATGAATAACTCAAAAATTATTTATTTCACGAAGAAAATGAATTACAAATTCAAGGAATAAATGTAAAAAATTGATTTTATATTTTTCTTAATTGCATCTGAGAAAAGACTTCGCGTAATGACAATAACCAGTGATCTCTTCAGTTTCTCTTCGAAAATCTCATCTGAAAAGTATCCTTATTTCTAAATGACTGCATGATTTCTTCTCGCAGAAAAAAAAACTATTAATTACAAAAAGAAGCGGGAAAGAGAACACGTTAATATACCGCAGTTCACCAGAGTCCATAACTGCGAAAAGACCAGTTTTCGTTCTTCGCGCATCTCTAGTGCGCATCTTCGCCCTGATTGGCGATACTCCCAAACGAAGTGGAAAGCGATAAGCAGAGAGCTCGCTGCGTTCCCCCACCATCTTCCAACCTGCGCGTCGCAGTTATGGACTCTGGTGAACTGCGGTATACATACATTATTAGTGAAGAAAGAAAAAGAACAAAGTTACTATATGTACTTTCCATTTCTTCTATCAATGATTTATTATCACGCACGAATTAAATACCTGATTATCGGTTCCTCTCACAAATAGCATAAAGAAATTTAAGAATGAATTAAATGAACACGTCTAGTCAAGCTCTATCATCGATACATACTTTGAAGTACACTTCAAGTACAGCGTACTTGAAATTATTTTATGAATACAACGCTGAACTCGTCCATAAACAACAGTATTTTAACAAAACAAAAAGAAAATTCATTATAGGACAAAGTTCTTTAAAACGCACGGAGGTTAAGGTTAAGAAGTATGTTACTTGTTGCCGAGAATCTTTAAATAAAAAAAAAAAAGAAGTCAACATTATTTCCATAATCCTGCGACTGCGTAAATTTCGCTAAAGAAAAAAGATATTCATGCTAGTCCATCTGTATTCTACAGAGATATCCATTTATTATTCGTGTGTTACGAGAACGCAGCGCGGGCAATGTTTGTACATAATTATATTATCTTCTCTGTTGTTGTATCAATGATACGATCAGATTTTTCTGTAACGAGACAAGAGATGTTTAATGCGCGCGAAAGTCTTGCTACTCACAGATCATATTTATTATATATTGTTGATACTGAAGAAAAAATGAATTAGATCGATGTTACTTTTACAGTCGCTGTCCCCTTTATCCCCTTGGACTGTTAAACGAGTTAAACTTGTAGGTTATAAATACGAGACCAAGGAGTGTCGATCGTTTATTCGCTTTTAAACACGTTCCAATGGTTTGAAGGACAGTGCACCGCTACTCGGTTTCGATTCTTTTATCGGAGCCTTTTGCCTAATTTTCACGATACAATTCTATGTACGATAGGTACGAACGATTAGCGAGAAAGATAATAGGAAATTTATCACAGGCCAACGACGTCACGAACACAAATTACTCTTCGTCTTCCATGGATTTTCTCTTGACGCATTCGGGTCCGGGTTAACAGATGCAACTATGTTATTGTACTCTGTTAGGGGTAGATTTACCCGAGCCGGACGAAACGCGTTAAGTTTATTTTGTAATTTCAATGAACCTCGACTGACTTTTAAATAATTTCAGAACACATACAGTAAATTGCATAAGTATTTATAGACTTTCAAATAATTTGAAAAATGATTATTAAAAAGTATTATAATTGTTAATTAAATGCAATTTAATAACACTTGATTACTAATAATTCCATAAAATATCAAAATACTAAATGTTATTTATAAAAAACAAATCTCCAATATTTTGTACGAATACTTTTGCAACTCACTGTATGTTATGTGTTCTCCTTTTAAATTGAATATATTTTTATTCAAAAATCTTGTGAAATTTTTATCAGAATTTTATCTAAATTTCTATTCTTAAACAGAATAAATATATATACAAGATCGTGATTCGTTCAATTTTGTTGTTTAAAATAAATAAATATCTTAAAAGGAGCAATTTTACGATACAGAAAATTATTAATATTGTTTTGAGAAATATGTAGGTAGATTCTGTAAAAAATAATTCGTGACGTTATTGAGCTCCATAGTATATTTTTGAATACCACTTCCCTCGTTTATTCGAATACATACTAACATATCCTAGGACAAGCTATACAAACATTCAACTGAAAATAAGAATAAAGTTGATCAAGTGGGTACAAACAAGATTTGCTCAAAAGTGAAACTCGATAATTGGCGACTGAAAATAAATTAATAATGAACGTATATCTTTCCTAATTTTGAATAAAAACAATGACTTGAATACAAACAGTATCTTCTTTTTCTCAAATATGGTATACTATTATATGGACCACACGCGACCCAGTCGTGATAATTTTGTATAAATATGAATAAAAGGGTGACAGAAACGTATGGAAAAATTCAAAAAATCTGTTTTCAAAAATTCGCAAATTACAATCTATAAAAATTGAAAATATTTAAAAAATAAATAGAGAAGCATTCAACACTGCTCCTACATATAATTTTCACTAGCACACAGTAAGAACAAATAAAATAATGATGACAACACAGAATTATTGCATAAGTAGAGTATCGAATATACGTAATAAAAATACAGGAAGAAATTCGAAAAATACTATGCGTATTATATAAATACTTAGATAATGGACATTTAAATAAGTATTTATATGATATTCACAAATATGTCAATTCAACGTGTTTAATACCACTTACATTAACTTCCATATCTGAATTTTACTTTATATTTAAGATCATACGATATCATTTCTCGTGGAAAACATAAGACTTTTTATGAATGAATAAATATATCAAGGAAAATCGCATTTATATACCAAAACAGTATTTACGTAGTGTACAGCATTATCATGGAGCGTTATGTACATACGGGCAAAACAAGGGCTACTAATAACGATAATTAATTGTTATAGTTAATTTCGATGCTCCTTGAGTCTTGGACAAAACCCCCGCATCGAGAATATCATCGACTTATAAAGGACGTCTTTCGAATGGTAGAACAAATAATAAAGAACGGTAGTCTTCGGAACAACGCTGCTGTTCGTTACTAAACTTTCCAAAAGCATTTGCGTCGCATGAATGACGAAAGAAAATTTGAAATCGTTAGTGTCTAATCATCCACAAAACTTCGACCTTAGACCAATTCGTTTGGGATCGAATTATTTGAATGAAAAATTCTTTCCTACTTTCGCTGATCACAATTTTTTATAAATAATTTTCGAAACTTTCGTTTATTCACACTGAATCGTAACGACGTCAATGCTTGGAAGTCCCTTCTATACAGCTGATTCCGAAACATTTGTTGAAGATATTTATAAGACGAATGCTATTTCGCTAGAATGAAAGATACTATACTTCTTAAAACTTTTGGGACCATACTCATTAAGCATATTTTCGAACGAGCTCTCAAGGGCCATCTGAACGCAAACGATGCAGTATTAAGTTTCTTTTCGTCGATGAAGGTGTTATGGTTGAAGAATGATTCTTACTCGGACGAAGAGAAACGAGACCGAGATCGGTATCGATATTCTATGAGATTTGAAAAGGATACAATCGAGTTCCGTGATTACTCATTGTATTCCCTAGAAAAATAGTCCTTACAATTAGTCCCTTTGTTTAATTAACTAATCCTCAGATCCCCGAATGAAGTAAGCTACAATATTGACAATTAATTAAATATTGTTTGATTCCAACAATCTTGAACAGTATTAATTATAAAAATCTAAGCCTTGATGCTCGAGCATCCTAAATTATTATTATTATTACTATAATTATTAATTCATTTTAAATGACTCGGAGAAAGTCCTTAAGATCATTAGTATCTCTGGAAGAAAGTAAAAGAGAATAAAACGAAACTCGATTATCCTTATTCGATCGAATCGAATTCGAAAAAATAAAACATATGAATTTGTTTGGGTACGAAAGAATCGTATACCTTGTATCGATCGGGCATATCCCTATTTGTACATATCCGTGATTTTTCGGTAGCTATTATCATAAAATATGTACGCGTTAACATGTAAACGATATGATTATGAATAAACTATACGCATCGATGCGTACACGTATGTCTGTATGTGAGAATGTATCTTCGCATGGATATGTATATACAGCATACTGATGCATGCATGCGTCTAGATGTACTTAATGATTCGATAACAATCAGTACTTATATATCATTTATTAGGTTGAAAAATGAATTCACACACGCAGCGTCGGATTAAGGGGAGCTCTAACAAGAGGGGATGCATCCTCTGGCTCCACCATTTACTATGTCAAAAAATATTGAAATAAAATTTTGTTTACTGTTGCTCTTTTCCTTTGCGATTATATGTTATTTAATTTTATTTAAAATAAATTTTAATTTTCAAACCAAATTTTCCAACCAAGGGAACTTGAAAGTTTTAACAGCTACGGGCTCCAACAATTTTAATCTAAAATTCTAAACAATGTAATCTTTTGAAATAATTATGAAAATTTTCTGTTTCTATTTGAAACCTGCACGTCGCGTATAATAAAATTTATTGGTATCGTTCGTATTTCAATTATTATAATAATTAAAGGATAATTAAGTAAAGGAATAATTTGAAATCGGTATTGTTGTCGAATCAAGCCGTATTATATTTTCAACAACTATGAATGATGTGCTGCACTTTTGTACGGGGCGCGATCCAGTCGAAGAAAATTAAAAAAATCACATTAATAATAAAGAAAAGAAATTAATAGGAGAAAACAGTTTAAAAAAACGTTTCTGCTGCTTGACTAGGCTGGCCTGGTCATAGCAGCTGATCTATCTAACTAAACTACATATACGAAATGTCTTTTTCATAAGTGTGAATTTTATGATATACATACATACATTAACGTATATGTATTTATTAATCTTGTGCATACATACATACATACATACACGCGAGTGTAAATGTATGTATGTGAAAGTTAACGTGATTCGTTTCTATCGCATTCTCATCGACAGCTTTTTGGTGCATCGTAAGTAAATTAGGCCATTGCTGATACTGATCGCGTGTACAAGTCATTAAATAGATAATGGATTTGTTAAATCTTCGACGAATAATGGTAACGTAACCAGCTGGAAGAAGTGACTCCAAAAATGCATTGAAACTGATCCTTCTTATAGATAATTTTCAGTACTTTTTTTTGTCATTTATGTGAGGAGAATGTATCTTTATCATGCGTCCATAACATATATTTCACGATATAATTTCTTATTATTATGAAAAGTTTATAACATATTCAACACCATCATAGATCCACTAATGAAATTTTGTAATAAAAATTTCTTTTTCTATATTTTCAAATAGGAAAACAAAAATATTAACATCTCTTCCTTTACTTTCCTTTGACTATTTCATTGAAATTGTTATTAGAGAACAATAATTATTTTGTAAATTTTGTAATATCTTAAACACATATGTATTAAAACGATTTTTCAAATACACATTTTGAGCACGTGCCAAAATAAAAAATTGAAAAGAGATAAAGATTTAAATTCATATTGTTATCTTACTCTGTATATATATATCACTTTTTATATTTTCAACTTATCGTCAAAAATAAACTGTTTCAACTTCTGAAGTATTCGAGTATTATTTTTATAATTTTCTTTGTTAAAAAGAAAAGAACTATAACTTCTGGTTACGTCACCACTTAGTATTTATTGTAGCGTACTTACATAAGCGTTGACACTGCATTAGATAATAAATACATTGGAAAATACAAATATATAAAACACAACAGTCACACGAAAACACGTCGATCTTTGATAAAAAATATAAATTGTAATCAAAGTTAATCTTGTGCCATAATTTTAATATGTAATCAATAAATTCGTCAATTTTATTCGAAGGCATTTTGCTTGAATATTTGAGTTTTTGAAATGTTAATCAGTTCAAAATTGATATTATTATGTAATTATAGTCTTAGAATATTTATGTCGCTTCCAAGAGCTTAGTTAATTAAAAATTTTTTACGTCAATATTTATTTCAATAATGATACCAGTATTGCTGTAATCGTTGGTTCCTCTAATCATAAGTATATTTATTTATAAAAATTCGCAAATTTTTCCAAAACAGAGCTCGACGTACGTTCAGATAAAGGCAAATGAGAAAGAAATAATAATTATAACGATAATATTAACGCTAATGGCGAAAAGATACGTTAGAAAGATTAAACTATAAACGAATATATTTATTTGAAAGAAAAGTGGCCAAAAGGAGCCGAACACTATTATAAGTAGTTATTATCATGTTCGCCGTGACATTTCGTCCGGTATGTTGCGCGAAAAGTACGAAAGTAGAAGAAATAAATAATATAAAAACGAACGATTCTTTTACTAATACGAGCCAATGTGTTGTAGCATGAATTTCGTTATACTTAAGTACTTAAATAAATTAAGAAAAGGAGATTGTACGAGTAGAGGATAATTACATACATAGAATTCTCTTTGGCATTATTATGTGAACTCCCTCGGGTAGTCTTCATTCTTGTTTTAAGGAACAAAGATACACGTAATACAAATAAAAGAAAATGAATAAAACGGTACACATAATCCCCATAAAAAAAGGCGTATGATCTTCTTAAAACTTATACATACATATAATTTATGACTACGGTACTGTGTTAATATATCATCGGCATTGTTGAAGGAAAAACTCTACATGTAAATAAATATAAAAAACATTTTTATAAATAACCGTGATAGCTTTTGTATTACCCTTTCCTTAAGATATCGATTAATCACGTTTATTATCATTAAAAGTGCTATTGAATATTATTAATGTCAAAAGTGGAAAGTTGAAAAAACAGTAATCATGCAGTGTGTAATGTTTGATACGCGGAGAAGACAATCTTATCAGAGCCGCGGTAAAAATATTCCTCTCCCGGAGAGTTTATACAGCACACAAATTAGTTCTTCGAGAGTTCGCCTCGTATTCCACCATGCCGGTACGTATGATCGTATTAAATAAAAATTTAAATTAGTAAAAATAGATCGATTCTTTATTTCAAATACTTTATCATTTTCTACTTGAAAAATAGAATACGAAAACAAAATTTATTGATCAGATGGTATTATTATGGATTATTATGATATGTTATGATATGACATGATATGATATGATATAATGTGATATGATATTATAATTTATCTTCAATGAATTATTATATTAAACTATAATATATCTATTATATTAAATTAAATTAATATCTATTGTAAATAGAATATATTTTCATTGGCACAACAATAAAGAAAAAAATAATGATAAACTCTTATATACATGAATTATCTTATTTTCATTGATGTTTACGATAAGCAGATTTCTCTATCTAAAACCACATAATCAGTAAATATGAAAGTTTAAGCTTCATTTTAACAGCATTGTAAAACATGGAATATTTTAAATAACAAATTCAATTAATATTTCATTACAGAAAGTACCGTACACGTTTAAAGGACTCATCGTCCCGGTGTTTACACCGTTTAATAATGACAGGTAACTTATTTTACTAATCAGTAAAATGAATATTTATTCTTTATAATCTTTTTGAATAATTTCATTTGTAATTTCTTTATTCTAGCACAAAGAGTTTAAATTTGTCGATCATACCACAATATGCAAGTTATTTAGCCTCGAAGAAGATCACTGGAGTTCTTAGTAAGCAAAATTGATATTTGTAAGTGAATTCTTGCATTTAATATTATTTATGAAATGATTTATAATTATTCATAGTAAATGGGACAACTGGAGAAGGAACATCACTGAATCTAAACGAAAGGAAATTAGTTGCTGAAGCATGGGCAAACGCAGTAAAAGCAACAAAGCAACATTTGATGATTCAAGTAGGAGGTGCACCACTTCCTGATGTTCTTGAACTCGTAAGTAAATAATCAAATTTTACATAATAAATGCAAAATGAGAATCTCCAATATTCATTTAACTCGTGACTTTTTCCCGATAATTATCATTTATAAAATTTCTTTTTAAGGCGAAGCATGCTGAAAGCATTAAAGCGGATTCCATACTCTGTTTACCGGAATTGTATTTCAAACCAACAACATCAGAGCAATTAACAGAATATCTGAAATTAGTTGGCTCTGCAGCTCCCAATACACCACTCCTCTATTACCATATTCCAATGTTCACCAATGTTAATGGTAAGCTAATCGATATAATTATTTTGAAATTTGCGCTAAGTCGTGTTATGATTTACAGAAATAAGAGCTATAACCAAAAATGAATTTCTTTCAGTGCATATGGGACAATTCCTTGAATCCCTTGGCGAAGCAGTTCCAACTTTCGTGGGAATCAAATTTACAAGTGCTAACTTAGAAGAAGGTGCTCAGGCATTAAATGCTAGTAATAAAAAATACGTCATTTTTCTTGGAAATGATCAGGTATATTTTATAGGAATTTTGATACAACCTTTCTCAGTTGCCTGGGATATTCTGTATATTTTTATTTTATTTTAAGTTAATAAGCGCTGCCTGTGCGCTTGGAATGGATTCGGTCATAGCAACAGGTATAAATATGTTGCCAGAACTTCTACTCGAAACTTTTAACGAAGGTAAAGCCGGAAATATGTTGAAAGCGAAAGAAAAGCAAGAACGATTGACAAAAGCTGTGATGGCTATATCAAAACATGGTAAAAATGGTTAAATATTCTTCTTTCGTTTAAATGACGAATTTGTGAATTATAATTTTAAATTTTAGGTAACTGGGTAGAGACTATGAAGGTAGCAATGCCTTTATTAACGAATATCAAGCCTGGACCTACACGTGCACCCTTGAAAACGTTACCTCCCCAAGTTACATCAGCGATAGCTAAAGATTTACAAACTTTAGGATTTCAAGTGAAACTATAATTATGTAAAAAAATAAACAGAAACTGGTGAATTTTTCAATTTTAAACAACGAAATGCGGCTAAACTACTGATCCCATCGAAAAATGCTACAGAATTTTCCACTTCGATTTTTTATGATCTATCCAGCGGTGTAGAGGTCTTCAGGGTATTTTTTAACACCCTGTATACAATTTAATAAATTTCTATGATTTCTAAATATTTATACAGGGTATTTTGTTTATATTTTTTTCTTTAACATCTTTTTTACTTTCATATAAAACATGATAGTATTTAATTAAGTTAGACGTAATTAATTCTTGCAGTTGTCGCTAATCTATGCAATTAATGCGGCATTAAACTCCTGTCAAGCACGCGATATCGCGTAATTGGACCTTCAGCGGCTGACAACATCGAATCATATGGTAGCGAAAGTGTTAAAAGTGGTGGGATACGTGATATGTCACATCCCACCATACTGTCGCCAAATGAAGAAACCTGTTCGCATAAGATTATTAGCTTCGCAAGTGTTTAAGTTTAAAACATTAAGTCATGCACGGTGTACTGTTTGATATGTAATTGAAACAATCTTATCGAAGTGATAGTAAAAATATTCCTCTCCGAACAATTTTATTCAGTACACAAATTACATCGTCACAAGTTCAATTCGCACTCCACGATGCCGGTATGTAGAATTGCATACGTATACTAATTAATTTCAATTATTGAACAATCGAGTTCATTTCATTTCCAAGTTTGATTAATTTCTAATTCCAGAAAGTACCGTTCACGTTTAGAGGTCTCATTACCCCGGTGTTTTCGCCGTTTAATAATGACAGGTAAGTAATTTTCTTAATACCTAATCGGTAAAATTAATATTTATTCTTTATAATCTTTTTTGAATTATGTCACTTGGAGTTTCTTTATTTTAGCTCAAGGAGTTTAAATTTGTCAATTATACCTCAATATGCCAGCTATTTAGCCTCGAAGAAGGTCACCGGAGTTCTTGGTAAGTAAAAATGATATGTACAAGGAAACTTTTATTTAAAAAAATGCAATATTATTTATAATTCTTAATAGTAAATGGAACAACTGGAGAGGGACCATCTATGTCTACAAGTGAAAGGAAGCTGGTCGCAGAAGCATGGTCAAACGCTGTAAAAACAACAAAACAACATTTGATGGTTCAAGTAGGAGGTGCACCTCTTCCCGATGTTCTTGAACTCGTACGTAAAAAATATTTACTAAAAAATAGAACACAACAAAAAATGAATTTTTGAAAAATCATGAACAGTCCCATTTTTTACAATCACCGAATCAATTATTCTAATTATTAAACCTATTAGTAAATTTCAAAATTAAATTTGTAGCGCCGATCATAATTAGCCATCGAGATTACTTGTAATAAAGTGATAGTAACTTTGATTACTGCTGTTTATAAAATTTATTTTTAAGGCAAAGCATGCTGAAAGTATTAAAGCGGATTCCATACTCTGTCTACCGGAATTGTATTTCAAACCATCAACATTTGAGCAATTGACTGAATACTTAAAATTAGTTGGCTCCACAGCTCCAAATACGCCGCTTCTCTATTACCACATTCCAACGGTTACTAACGTTACCGGTAATTTTGAAGTTTTTAAGTTTACAAAGTGAAAGCTATGATATGTAATGTGTATTCATAAAAATGAACATTTTTTCAGTGCATATGCCAAAATTCCTTGAATACGTTGACGGAAAAATTCCAAACTTCGTGGGTATAAAATTCACAAGTGCTAATTTAGAAGAAGGTGCTCAGGCACTACATGTTCACAACAAGAAATACGCAGTGTTCCTCGGAATTAATCAGGTTAAATTTGTCCATTATTTCATTAAAAGTATTTTTTGTTGAAATTTTGTTTCAACGCAATAGCAATCACACATTACCGGTTTTAATTCCATTCCTTGACTATTATAATTTTATGCTGTTTTAGGTAATAAGCGCAGCCTGCGCATTAGGAATGGATTCAATTATAGCAACAAGCTCAAATATCCTGCCAGAACTTGTACTCGAAACTTTAAACGAGGGAACAGCCGGAAATATGTTGAAAGCAAAAGCGAAACAAGAACAATTGACAAAGGCCGTAATGGCTATATCGAGACATGGTAAAAAAATTGTAAATTATTATATTGAAATCATATTGTAATTATAACATTAAATTTCAGGTAATTGGGTAGAGACTTTAAAGACGGCGATGCCTTTATTAACGAGTATCAACCCTGGACCTACACGTCCACCTTTGAAAGTTTTATCTCCACAAGACATCGCTACAGATTTACGAAATGTTGGGTTTCAAGTGAAGATATAATGTATGAAAAAGATTTTTAAAAACTATGTTTAATATTTTCTTCCATTGAATAAGATGTTTTCATAAAAGAAATTAGAAATTCTTGGATATAAAAATAATTGAATTTCATTGTTTTATACAGTTTAATAAATTTCTACTATTTTATTATTGTTTCGTCCGACGCGGAATAGTAGAATATTACATCGTGCTATTCTGTTTCTCGGTTATGCAGAATTCAGCTTCGATTCTTGATTATGACTGTACCTTTCCCTACTGACCTGACGTTCAGTCGTCGGTGCTGGACGGATTGCAGGTTTTAGGTGCTTTTTACTCGAATTTTTAAACGTCAATTACTGGAAAACAAAGCCGCTAACGCTATTTTGTTATTCTTAATTTTCGTCCTATTTTGATCCCTAGAATCACCCCTTAAAATTTTGCCCACCTGTTGTCGAACACCTTGTATGTAAAGAACGCTAATTTAATAGGTGAAACTTCCCTACATTATATGTATAGTGCCCGCATTCGATGTAATAGTCTATAGAAAGTCTATGGGTCACATATTTTAGCTTTGGGGTCCCTGACACCCCGGATCCCATAATGTCGGGATACAAAAGTATCAATTTGAGGTGCGATAAATGGACTGGCAAAACAGGCACGATTATCATACTGGCTGTGCTCTCTGCATGCAGATCTAATCTCATCTGGGGGTGTCTGGGGCTCCCTAAATCATGACCCCCCGAAAACAAAGGTATGTCCAGTCTTCTACATGCGTAGTCATTGGTAGTGCCATTTGAACGTAAAAATTGTTCGTTTTGAAAAAAGCGCCATTTACCGCTTTGTTAATTTTGCCGCTCGCCGTCAGTTAGCGTTAGTAGTTATGTTAAAAAAAGGCAGTAATATTATGTAAAATTTAATAAATCTAAATATAGTGATCATTTTGAACCAGCAGAACAAAAATTAAATATTCAATTTACTTCTTAAACTCAAACAATGATACAAAACACATTTATATAATCATATTATGTAACAATAAACACCAAGTTCTTTCTTTTCTACATATTTAATTGTCAAGTAGTTATTTATTTCAATATATCTGTCGTATCAATACAATGATGATTTTTTTTTTATTCATTCCATAAAGATTTTTATTTTCAAAATATGTTTCTTTCGAGCTGTGTAGGAAGAATGATCTATAAGAATGGTACAAACGTTCAATATTTTATGACTTTTTTATTGAATGTTTCTAACTGTTATCAAGAAACAATGTGACAATGTGATAAACTGGTCTTTGTATATTAAAATTTTTTCACACAAACGTAACCAATGATATCAGTTGTTCTTTTTTTAAATGATCAGCACATTTCTCTTATTAATTTACACAAGCTTGTACCAGTCACTTATGGCGACCTTAGTAAATGCGTACGTATTTATGTATGTCGGTGTATTCAATTTATGAAACATCATTTATCCATTTTGGAGACGATCTTCGTATGATCTATGAACAATTCGGGGGTAGTAATGGTAAGTAGATTTATAAAAGCGTTGTCGGTATAAAAAACATCGTTTATCATTGATATAACTAGGATTTTTGTCTGGGGTGGGTCAGATTACACTTTACTAAAAGTTTTAAATGTCTAACTACTCATAACTCATCAAGAGTATTATTGTACGTCTTGTATTTAGTTAACAAATGTGTGTTTTTATTTATTTCAATCATTTTTACTGATAGGGACAAATCTGCATTTTAAGAGAGGTCAAGGCCCACCCTGGGCCCCTTCCTAGTTACACCAATGATCGTTACAGGTAGAAAAAAGAAAAAGATTCTAATCAATTCAATGTACTCCCTTCGTTAAATAATTATTCTAACCAATTCTCCAGTTATTTAAATTCAATTCTTCTCCTTAAATCTTATAGTTATAAACTATTGTTTGCTACCGTTTGTTAGAGTAATTGTCTAAACGTGTCGAACTTAATTCCGGCCTTGGGAAATATGTATAGGGCCGTTACTTCTCCTGTCTATACTTGAGGTCACGAGAGTCCATAACTAAGCGCGCAAGTTGGAAGATGGTGGGGGAACGCAGCGATGGTGGGGGAAAGCGATCCGCCAATCGCTTTCCACTTCCGCTGGAAGTATTGCCTATCAGAGCGACAATGCAGAAAAGAACGAAAACTGGTCTTTTCGCAGTTATGGACTCTCGTGACATCAAGTATGCATTATGTGTTCCTGGTGGTAAGTCATATTCCTTTAATTATTCGATATTTTCAATTTTGTAATAATAAGAAGTTTCAAGAAACTCAACATATATGGTAAATATTTAATTGATATTCGATATCTCCAAAAATTTGGTCCACGTCCATGTGGTGTAATTGATGCGATACTTGAAACTGATCCATATCATTTTTTTGTTTTTAATAACCTTGCTTGTATGAAATTAATAAAATGAAAATATCGTTTGTCTGTAAATGCTTATCAGCATTTAGTTTAAATGCTCTCTAACTTTTATTTGATCCATCGAATGTGTATTCAATGTGCCATAAGTAGGTACAGCTGTGTCGTTATTACATGAAAATATTTTATTTTCTTAGTGTAGCTTTTCAGGCCTCGACAAGACAACACGACATTTCATTCGTTCGAGTCTTCAAAGTGACGCACTTTAGGATCAAATCATAGGCCTCCTAACAATAGATAAATAGGTATTATAATCATAAAGTTGTAGAGATTCATAATCATCTGACACACTATACTTACTATAGAATAAAGTAAGTTTTTCAAACACTTTCAAATTTTTTTTTTAAATTTATTTAAGTTTTCTTTTTGGTATAAAACTGTTTGTATTTAATAAAATAAACAGGTTGCTATGAAATGCTTTTATCTTTTTATTTTTATTAATTATTAATTATCAATTAATAATGACAATTATGCGTTCACTTAGGAATAAATAATTTGACTGTTTAATTTATATCAGCAAGGATCCATAAAAATGATAGCTTTATTTTATCAAATATTTATAAAGCTCTACAACTTGTAAACCAAGACCATGTATTGTGTATTTTAGGATATTATTAAGTAGGTATAGGTAGACATTGCCTATATACAATTGCAACAATGTTGCATATGCCTACTTCCTGGCAATCCTAAGTAAAGCTTACAATTTGAATAAACTTTTTTTTCCTCGTTAATTATGTCTTTAATAGGTAAGTAATAATTCTATTAGAAATAACAGTACAATAATTTGAACTGTTATTATCCTGCATCATTTACATATTATATTTTCTAGTTCTTTTAAAGTATTCTCATACAACACGTTTGTATGTTTTGGTTCTGAGAAATAATTAAGATAATCATTTTTTACTATTATAACTGGCCAATAAGTATCTGCCATTTTTTTTTCTTATATTATTAATCTATTTATCATATATACAGATAATATACAATAATCTCGCTTAATATAAGTAATGTTGTTATCCTATTTTCGATAATATTATTATAATTATACGAATAGAAACTTGACCGCATCTAATCCTTCAATGTGCGCTATTGATGCACACTGGAATATAAATACACGTTTTTTGTTTTAATATAAAATTTGTATAATCTACATGAATCACTTTAAGTATATCTTCTCTTTTAATCACAAAAGATATAAATGTAATAACTACTATGCAAGCAAGGGGGGCCATGGGCGGTGTCACTCCGGCAGTTTTATCATACAAATAATTCTAAACCTGAATTTTCGTTAAACGAGAAATCAGTCCGTTTAAAAAATTTGTGCTAACCGTTGTCATATAGAATTTATTTCCTCATACTGATTCAGTTTCCTATTCTCATCTGTTTCCATATAAAATTTGATTTTGTGCAATTTATTGTTAGTTTCCCTGGAAAATTTAAATCTATAGTCGCGATTTTTCTTTCTAAAACAATCTTAACAAAAATAATAACTCTAAGATGGTAACTGTTTTGTTTCAGATTTAATTACAAGTACTACATCAAAATGTGAAAATAAACTCTATATATAATTGATGTATCTTCAGAGATTTTGTGTATCATAACAAAATATCGTTTATCTAAGGGAATAAATTGATTTTGATAAATTCTCAAAATAGATATAAAAAAAAATTAAATTAACAAATAAAAAAATTTTTTCGTATAAATGAAAAAATGTATAGTATATATTCTCTAAACATAATTAGAAGTTTTCTTTGATACGTGTATACTTGCAAAAACTCAGGAGATACACCACGTGAAATAGAGTCTCTCCCTCCAGTGTGAAGCCCGATATGCCCTCGTTTCTGTGTGTCATCTGTTGTCACTAATCATCTAAAGGAAAGGAACACTATATGCGCTATATCCATCAATAAGCAGGGTAAATTCACAACAGATGAACGTCTTATCTATTTTTTTTTTTCCTCGATTAAAACTTATTTACAAAAGTTACTGTACAACTGTATTTCTGTTGTGATGTAGGTCCATCATAGCCTTTCTGAATGCGAGTAGACCGGTTCTGAGGTAAAGATTGTATTGCAGGGAGAACTTCAAAGTGAAGTCTTGTGAAATAGCACAGCACATTTTGTCAAGCAAATATTCCAAAATCATAAATTCGTCAAGTAAGTGTTACATATATCTTTTTAAGGTACACTAAGAGCTCTCTAAAGAATCATTCCAATATTGTGCTGATATCAGATAGCCTGTATTTTTTCTCAATATAAAAGTCTATAAATGTGCTATACGATTTGTAATGTTTGTTAATGAAATATCGTTCACAAAAAAAAAAAATTAATTATTCTATTCTATAGTATGGTATGTTTTGTCAAATATTATTTCTGTAAAAACTTATTTTGGAATGAAGAATTGGATAAATGGCAATCTGTATAAAATGTATGTAAATTTGTCGATCGTATTGCACATTTACCGTTATCAAAGAAACATGTCCCTTTAGTATTTAATCTATATGTAAAATTCCTCAGTGGAAAAACATTACTTCTATATGTTCGGTATTAAAAAATTCGATTACCTTCTTTTGAACACAATTAATATAATTGTGATATATCCGCGGTGGTCAGTTCTGGAACATATGCCCGGCACAATGTTAATAATCGCGTTCGTTTTATTCTATTGGAAATAAAAAAATTCCCAATGTCAAAGGACTAAACATAATCCGTGCAATAACATCTTTACAAATTAAGCACTACACCAGCCCGGTGGTGCTTCGTTTCCGCCCTATTAATTAAAAGTCATCGTCGTCTTTATATCTAATAATATGCCCTAACTTCGTCAATAGGAATATTATAATTAGAGCTAAGCTTTTTGTACCATTGAATTAGGTGAAAGCACCCACAGTGACCCCAATACGTTTTGAAAATCGATCACTACAATTATTTTCTTCCGATTTAGAAATATATTTGTAGTAAGATGCAAACCTGTGTCTTCTGTTAATCAATTTATTTTTTCTTTTTTCTTTCCATTTTTTTTTTTTCTCTCACTTCTTCTTTCGCCTTAACGTTAGGGTCGCGATTTGATTATTTCTCTTGAGAGATGCCCGTGAATATTTCTTTATTCGAAGAGTGCTAATATATCGTCACTTGATGAGGGGTTACCACTGCTAGCGCCGCTACTGGGAGGGGTGTTCAGATCTGGTGGATCCAGGTACGAAAGTAATTCCATTGGATCCACGACATTGTCTGGCAAGAGCTGTGAACACAATTCAAAGAACAATTTTATTAAAACTTCAATTACTATACATTTCCTCTTTACATCTTGAAAATTTCATATACTCACATTCAATGCCTCTTGACCGGTACCCTCGCCATCGATTACTGCAGCTGGGTCGAAATTTAAGTCAGATGGTATGTCTGCAGTATCGTTATTTATGTTTGTACTCGTATTACCAGACGTGTTATGATTTCCCGTGGATTCCTGAGATGCAGGGGGAACACTTGGTGGACCACTGTTTCCACCGCCTGGTGTGTGGGGTGTATGGGGAGTATGAGGTGTATGTGGGGTATGAGGCATCTGCGATACAAATGATACAAACATTAGAATCGACAGATCAAATACTTTGATGTTGATGTTTAAAAAACTTTAATTTACCTGATCGTTCAGTGATTTCTCCATAGCGTTGAGAGGATCCAAGGAGTTGACTGATTCATTCAAGTGCGACAGTGGCCCTGCACCGTTTGTGTAATCGTTATTGGTATTCGTATTCGTTCCGGAGTTGATATCGAACGATCCTCCAGACGAATTCCGATGATTGATATTATTATTCGCGTACGTAGACGGCGTGTTATTCATCATAGAGCCGCTTACGATGCTACTCATATCAGGCGGTATGTACGGACTCATTGCCTGATTCATATCCCAATTATTCATCGTTGGCATGTTCATACTTCCAGGTGACATTGCCTTCGTCATTCTTTTGCAATCGCTTTCTTCCTCGGATTTGATGCCAGTTAAATTCTTAGCTGGTTTCCAATTCGCCACCGAGTCTATCGTCACCTCTTCGACCTCCGCGGTGTTCAAAGTGTTCAGAATGCCCCACATGTACTGGTCAACCTCTAAACCTTCTAATTGGGCAGGTTTCCTGTAAACAGATCATTCTAATTTAGAGAATGGTCAGGTTTATTAATTGAAAAAGAAATGATTGAGAAGTTACTTACGTGCATACAGGACATCTCCACGATCCTCTTTCACAATTTAGCTGTAGGTACGACTCGAGATCGAAGCATTGAATATGTTTACAATCGTGTCCCCTAGCTGGCAGTGTAATACGTTTAAAGGTAATAGGACATTTTAAGGATACCTGCAGAAAATCATAATTTTAAGTATTAAAAAAAATTCACATGAAAAGAATATAGGTACTTATACAGTAAATATTCGATAAATGCCAAAAAGATCTGTACGATAAATGATAAGAACTCATCCCCACCGTTGGAGGGTATACTCTTTGAGATCTGGGATCGGATTTATCAGTGAGATAATACTAATGCAACAATCCATCTTTGTTAGTTTTCATTTTTTCCTTATAAAACCTTTACCAGAATATTTCTGACATTTTGCTGATTAAAATGATACCAAACACGATATAATTGGGAAAGGATAGCAAATGAAAAATAAAAAGACGAAGAGAAAGATCAGCAGTCCCTTTTTCACTCGTTATCCTTTCTACGTTCGAAGCGGTCGGTAAACTTCTAACAATGTAAGAACTGCACGAATAAGCAAAAGTTCGGTCCCGAGCGTTTCGCTTTTATCGAATCTTTACTGTATACTTATGAGACAAATGCCGTTACCTTAAGTGCTGTCTGTTCTACAACATCCTTCTCCGACTGAATACCATTATTTGAAATAGTATTACTGAAATTTCGTTTAATCTTAGTGATACAATGTTCCGCCGTGAGCAGCCTTTTACGTAACAATCCGTGAAGTACGCTTCGCACGCTTGGTCGATGAACTAATTGTAGCACAAACAAATGTGACTGTAAATGAAAGAAAAAAATAGTATATAATATATTGGCAATCAATTTCATTCGTGGAAATGGTTGATACGGAATCTTTGAATACTTACGCAACAACACGCCGATACCGTGATCTGTATTGTGTTCCTTCCCGATTGACAAACGTCCTTCAGGTATAAGGGCTTATGAGACGTTTTATTTTCACCACGATCGATAACCAACGGCGTAGCATTTACAGATACTTGCACGCTCGCCGGCCAGTTCGTGTTCATTTGCCTGTCCTCGTGATGGAAACACTTGAGCTGCAGTTCCAGGTCCGATCGCCACATCAGGGTTTGATGGACCGTGGACTTCAGTTGGAATACGTGGTTGCTTACAGCCAGATTATGTTCTAAGCGGAAGGGTGGAAGAATGATGCCATCCCTCACGGGGAATGTTAATCTTAACTCATCGTCCTCTGTAAAGAGAAACAGAGAGACGCGTGGTTAAGTTACCGCGCATAACAAGCCTGTCCAAGAACTTGCCCCAAGGCAATCTAACGCAAGATGAACATGGATCCATTAAACACTTACTCTGAATGTTAACCGGTGACTTCATATCGTTGAAATTAGGCTTGATGTCCGGATTCGGACTGATGTACGGAGGCATACTAGTGGCCGGGGTCAACGGAGGTGTCGGGTTACCAGGGATGGGACTGTGCTGGTAATTCAGAGTCCCTGCGCCCGTCGTTCTCATCGACGCGACATCCTGTTGGTACTGACTGGTCACAGCCCCGGTCGCCCCGTACGAAGACGCGCCACCGGCGTATCCTGAGTTAGGTTGGTGGCCAACGAATTGATTGCCCACCGTGGTAGGTCCCATGCTAACCGGTATACCATTGCTACCGTAGTATTGATTGGTTGCCGCTTGATTCGCGGTTTGGTACGAGGGTGCAGTTTGCCTCATATTCGCTCCTCGTATCATCGAGTTAGGCCCAAAGCCAGCTGCCGAAGGATTCATCGTTTGCATCGGCTGGTACTGAGGTTGAAAGTTCGGTCTGGCTGCCGCGGGATAATTGGTCGGGTACTGCGACGTCGTCATGCCGTTGAAGGCCGGTTGCATCGCAGCCGGGTTGGGACCCGGGTAAGGACCCTGTTGCCTCTTCTGCGCCATGTGCATCGCAGGGTTCGGATAAGGTGCTAGTCTTCTTGGATAGCCCTGGTGTGGTTGAGCCTGAAATGTGCAATGCTTTTTTTATTCGAAAAGTCACATATAAGAAACCTCGAAATCTTGAAGACTCGTTATGTATTTTTCATACCTGCATGCTCATCTTGTTCATCTGCATGTTGTTAGGTCCCATCATATTGTTCATGCCCATATTACCCATGTTACTCATGGAGCTCATGGGGGTCATCCCGTTCATACCACTTATACCGTTCATACCTCCCATCGACATAGGATTCATCGAGTTCATGCCATTCATACTGTTCATCGAATTCATGGAATTCATAGAGTGCATCGGGCTCATCGTGCCCATGCTGTTAAAGTTGCTCATCCCGACTGGCCCCATTCCGGCCATTGGTCCTCTTTGGGCGTACCCTGCGTTGTACGTTTGGTGGGGTATTCCATGTTGGCTCTGCATCTATGATCAATCAATAAAATTCATTTAAAAATAACAAATATTTATTTTATATAAATACTATATACTTATGTGTTGTTGGAAAAATGTCTAATGTTCTTTATCTCTACAACTGTGCCATTTGCGCCATTTGCCATTTGCCATCTTTCTAACAGTCCCATAGTACTTCCACCATTTGACCTAACGAAGATAAGTAATTATGAAAGCGTACCTGATTGAATTGCGAGGGGATGTCTTGGCGGTCCTGCATGGCCACCACGCTAGCAGTGGCGGTGGCCGTAGCGGTGGCAGCTGCCACCATCGCCGCGGCACTAAATGTCGAACCACCACCCCCGTTCTGGGGTGGCACCGTGCTATGATAGCCGGATGATAACACGGGCTGCACCCCAACGCCTATCGCCGCCGTTGTTGATGCTGTTCTTCTTGCTAACTTTCACGAAAACGACCCCGATGATCGCGCCTCACGCGTTAAAGGCGATACAATGAAAACCGGACTTACTGCTGAAAGCACACAAGAAAAATTGCATTTTTATTCAGAGTTTCTTTTTTCAGAAACGTTAAGTAACTCGGAGAGCGGTTTTAACAGACATCGAAGCAAGAGTAATATAAGTATCGCTTTGTAGGTCAGATTCGTGTTCGAACTATACGAGTAATCGATTGTATCGCAACGTTCTCCATTTTCCATTGCCCAGCAATAATAATATGTCAGTTATTCATGATCGTTGAATTATTTGAGAAGGTCGTCAACTTAAATCGCGTATCACGTGACAAACACTTGAACCTTCTATCGATCATCTTCAATATTAAATTAACAGTACCTAATTAAGATCGCGTATATAATCCTTCATCGAAAATATTCAAATAGTTCATGCCAAAAGGAATGGTTAAGTTACAATTACCAATTCCCAGGTCTAGGTATCAATCCAAACGATTAACTCGCGAAAGGTTAAAACTAAACTGAAATTATCTCCCTTCTAATTCTTTTCTAAACGCTCTATCGATCGATTTACGGCTGATTCCCCCTCATCGAAGTTTTTTTTATTCCACGAATAGAAAATTAGAGTATATTTAACACGAGTCATTTTCAACGCTAATCATTGGTTGTATCTAGGGGTGTGGGAGAACCTGAGAATGTCGGGCTTTTAGTTGAGTAAAAAATTTTTCTTGGGATTTGGGTTGGGTTTGTCAGATTTCAGCAATCCCCCTTTTCACACAATAACTCTTCAAATATAACAAATATGTAGAGAAAGATATTTTTTTACTTAAATATTATTTATTTCAAAAATCTTCTATTTTTTCCCCCAGTTAAATTTTGTCAATTTTTAAAATTAAATTTAGCCTAGATCAAAATTGGTATTAGATTTCTTTCAAAACGCCATATGGTGTCCCTAATCTAATAGAAGAGCGCATAGGTTCGAATTGGCGGTAGCCGGCTAGTAAATCGTTAAAAAGATAAAAAGGACGAAGAAGTCGGGACTACGATGCCTTTGTCGAGCCCTTTTATCGACATATTCCTTGGCCTGAATATTGTATGCCGTGGAGTAGCCTTCGTTGAAACGTTTCTGTCCCCGTTCGAGGCGCGTATACCCCAAAAGATCGAAAGACAGAGGCGAACCCTGCGCCACCGTTCATGTTCCCAGCTGGCCAAGGCCCCTATTGGTTTTCTGTGGGAAATGCACGTGCTCGCTATTCACACACTGCTGCTGCCGCCGCTTATAATATCGTTCTGCTACAGACACCGTTTGCCGGTGCAATCGTGCCCGTGGAACCTACTACATCGCCTTTTGCACGATCATTTTCGACTTGTCCGATACAACATCGATACAGCGAAAAAAAAAAAATATCTCAATGGTTGGGGTTTTTGAAGCACTCTAAGAATGGGAATATTACAGAGGAACATCGACAAGCCTGTACAATTCTTTTCTAACGAACACAGTGCTTTCTATTCCAGACGCTTTCTCGCGACCATTTTGCTACCACTTACTCCATATAACGCTTTCTTTCTCTAATTATTGTGGAATATGTAGTGCAGAGTATCATTAGACGTTTGAATGATTTCACAGTGCAGTCTCTGTAACTCGAACATCTCCAACATCTCTAGTTTCTCGAGTTATTCTCGATCTAGTAACTTTTTGTTTATACCGTAGGGATTTTTAGTGAAAACATAATCTAAAGTAGAATAAAGTAAAACTAACAGAGGGATCGAGTTGTGTTAGTAGATGGCACTTTGACATTATCCCTTGTGAGGCAATCGATGCTTATTGGAATTACAGGTAGAAGTTATAAATAAAACGGTTATAATGTACTTTCCAAGCTGGTCACAAAGACGAGGAAGTTGGACAGGACTTAGTAGACCGTGCTATTGTAAAGAAATTTAACTTGTAATAGAGGCGATACTGGGCTGGGGAAATTCACTTCAGACAGACGTGAAAAAGAAGTCACGGGACAACAGGGTATACGATGACCATTGTTCTATATAATGTTCGAAACTCGGGGAACACGTGAAAGAGTGCACCGTGTGTATCGTACCGTATCCTTCGCGGTGTCGGCTTACCACGTGACACGCTTCATACTCTTGCGCATGCTCGTGATAATTTATAAAATCACCAGGAATTTCTGCATTGAAACTAGAACCCTTTCATTTAAATTCCTTCGAATAATTATTTTATAAAGTCAATTAGAATTATTAGCCATCTTTAAAAAACGCCTAACCTATTAAAAAAATTATTAACACATTTGCTACGAATGCTCAAGAAGTAATCTGTAGTGCCTATCATAGAATTTCAAAAGAACCTTGGTGATTTTTTGAAACATTAATGATTAATGAACGTTTTGAAAGCTCAAGTAGGTAGAACTTATTTCGCGCGCTTTTTCAGCGCCACTGGCACCCTCTAGCACCTCTCTTCTCCGCCATACTGATTCGAAACTTTCGTACTTCAAACTTTCAGTGTATGAAAGTAGAACACCGGAATTATGCTTTCCTGGATGTTGATTCAGTGCAATGAATCGTTTAAGTAATTTGTATTCACCATTACTAAAGTGAACCTTCATAAACTTCTCTGTAGAGAAGTTTAAACTTCTCAGTTTCAATCGATTTGATAAGATACGATTTATAGCAGACGGATAAGGATTCTACCGGTGGAAGCATAGAATGATAATCGGTCAGATATACTACGAGCAGAAATAAATATTCCGTCATCCTAATGTTTATCCGAATCTGTTTGAAAATATTTTTTAATTTTCCAATACCATGACAGGATCGACACAGGTAAAAAGAGACATTAAAATTTGCGAAATATTTAAAAATAACTTTGTTATTTGCACGGGAGAGGTAATATACAAGCATTGTCGCCAATGCCATTCTCTGTTGGCATGGAATAAAACCGTTACGATCGACAGTCGAAAGGAACGTCCTCCACGTTATTAGAACTAGAATAAGATGAAAAAAAGACGAAGAAAAAAAAAACGGATATAAAGATCTCGTTAATCATTTGCTAAATAATTTTTTTCGCGCCCGCTTGACCCGAGAGATTTTCAAAGTCAACGGAAGAGGGACGCGTCGCCGCCTCTCCGTCACCCGAAAATGAAAGAGAACCTTCTCTTTTCTGCGTGTCGTGTCCTCGAGACGCGATTATGGCACATCGAACAAAAACAAATTTCGAATAATAGCCTCTCTCGGTCGAATTGAATACGTCCGACAGTAGAGGAACACGTCTCCCTGCCGTGTACTCTCGCTCGTCTACATACACATGTCCATATTGGATCTGTATACAGGGTGTGCGTAAATATATCGACACGTTGGGAGACATTGTTCGGAGCGCTATTAGAAAGTCGTTTAATACGGTACACGAAGTAAACTACATTTATTCGAATCATTACTTGAAACATATACACCCATATCGTTCGAATACTTTCGTGAGTCAATATACGTTCTATGTAAAAAGTAACCAAATATAAAATATTCCAGATTAAAAGGATGTATAAATTAACAAAGGATAATACGTATGTAACGCTTCCAAGCTAAACAGCCCATTTATCGTGCCCAAGTCTTTCCACAGTGTTCCAACTTCTGTCATTGAGTCTACTTTGGGATACCAGTGCAAACAGATAGCATAGTTAATTACAATTAACACCTGTCAGAAGGAATTCCTTAAATAAATCTTCAATCATATAACAATGAAGAGGTAGCCATTACAGCTGCCCATGGTCTTCATATTTGATTTCCGAGATACCCTGTACATATGTGTACACGTAACGTACTTACGTCCAGATATAGCGCGTACAGGGAGCATTTCGAAGGTTGACGTCATCCGGAGTCCCACCCTCTTTGAATTTGTGCTGAATGCAACTCTAGGAGAAAAAGGAGGGAGAAACCGAAAGCGAAAGAGACGGAGAATGTATGGTGAAAGAGTAGGCGAGAAAAAGATGGAGGTAAAAAAGCAATGAGAGGGAGAGATCCATCGAATCTATGCCTTTTCCCTTCGACGCTCTTTCTCTTTCTCTCTCTTCTCCCTTATTTCTTCTCCCCTTCTGTCTTCCCCTATGAACACCGACCGGGGGCGGGCTGGGCCCCTCTCTGTAAAGCCCACAACGGGTTTCTATTCTCGGATGTCAATATTTCGTCAACTAGAGGCCACTCGGCACGCAACAAAAGCCCCTACCGCGTACAGCTTGCGCTGCTGGCGTGAGAGAAAGAAAGGGAAAAAGGCTGGTCGGGATGGCCGTGATTTGTTAGCTGGCGTATTTCGAAGATGGGACATTGCGAGATAAAATAACAGCAAATCTGATATAAAAATAGTAACAAGTGTCATTATAAACAAGATACAAATCATTTTCTAAAGACTGATACTATAGTATTTCATGCAATGTCAATTTATGAACTGGAAACGATTCGAACCCTAAATAAGTAAATGAAGACATTATGAGACATCTAGGGGTACGATCGCGACGCCTAGCGGGAAATTGAATACAGAGCGCCATTTGCTGGCGCCCTCTGTCGGCGGAATTTAAAATTCGCGCCACAACTTAACTTATTATCAAAGACGAGGACTGACAATGAATGAAATGCAATAAATAAAATCAGAATTTTTACAGAAATCAAACAGAACATTGAAAAATTATTGATAAAAAGAATCGGTTACATATTTCTTCTCAGTGATGGATGTGTTTGATTCTAGTTCAAAGTCGGCGCGTCGTTTCGAAAGCAAATTCCCGCATATTCATGGAGACTAGCCCAAAGGCTGTTTCCCCATTTACAGAAAGCCGAGGAGGCGACTAATGCCGTCGATGCGTGTCGAGGTGGAGGCGAATAATATCGAGCGAGGGAATCCTTGTACGAGATAAAATGGGCCTCTCACGGTCGTCGCGCGTCGACACATAATAGCCGCGTTCTCCTCGCTCGGTGTACTCCGTGAACTGGTATACACAAACAACTTCTCGCCCCTTATGAATCCAGTTTCGATCATCGGCGACGATCGTTAAAACATCGTTTCACGATAACGCGAATAAAATGACCGTTAAACTGGCGAGTGTTAAAGGCGAATGATGATGCTATAGTAAAACTAAAGCCGGTGTAAAATTAACGAAAATTTTTATTAAAACCTTAAACCTCCCTTTGGAACCTGTCTATCTGGTCTGAAGCAAAGTTCGTTCGATATCTTTCGATTAATTTTTGATGCACCTCGTAATATACTCGAAGTTGCGTTAGAAAATTGTTAAGGGAATCGACGAGGGATTCTTAATAGATTTTCTATAACTCGAGTTGAAGTTTCGAACGGAGCCGAAAAGAAACGTTCTCCCAGCAGCCTGTCTGGGAGAGTCACATATCGCCGTTGAACCGGTCTAAACGCACCTTTAAGGCGAGTGACAAAGCGACGGTGAACGCGGCGCGGGAGTAACGAGGACAAAAAACGAACACGCCGGATACCGATCGCAACACTTCACTAAAATCAGGACAACACCGAGAGAAGGAGGATGGGAACGAGGATTCGAGAGAGTCTCGGGACGAACCAAAGCGAACCAACGAGCCTGCGACACGTAAACAAGAGCGTGCGTCCGAGGTCGACTCGCGGAGAGAATCGTGGGAGGAATTCCTTCTTTTTATCTCTCTCTCTGCTATAGACGTCGGGAGAGACCGGGAGAGACAGAGGGCTTTGATCTCCGCCCGTGTCGCCTCGTTATTTTCGGTGGGAACCGCGGAGACAAAAGCATTCTCGTGAAAATCATCCTCGACTTTTCCATGGAAACGCTGAAACTTTTGCATTCGCGTTCGTTGAAAATGAAGAATCATCGAAGGAATCATAGAATAGGGAATTATCGAGCGGCTGTACGACAGCTCCGCTATGAATTACGCGGCGCAAGGAAGAAGTTACATAAAAATCAAGGCTACAGGGGAAACCAAAGTTTCAAGCTGAACTTGACACGTGCCTGTTACCTAAGATGATTCCGCGCGTCATTACCGTAAATATTTTTATTTTCATTCGGTCATTCTCGATGACATCGATTCGAATTAGCCGGCAGCCTTTGGCGCTGTAAAAAACCTGTTCTATCTATTCTGAACGTGTCTTCATCTTTTCAACCATTTAACCCTTTTTTTTTCGTCACTAATCTATATATATATTAAATTCAGAAAATAATTTAAAAAAAGGCTAAATTTACGTTGCGTGCTTGCTAACCGTTCGTCATTAACGCTGATCCAAGAGCGTAAAACGAATGAATTATAAAAACGAACTGGTTCACTCGAGGTGCTCATCAAGATACGATAACGTGGAAGAGGCGAGAGGTAAAAAAAACAGATATCGAGAGTTTTTCTGCTTGCGCATCCACGATTCTCTGCCAACCAACCAGCTTCGGGTATATGCTTGACACGGCAATTGCATATGCAGCTACGATGACTCGTGAAATAGCAATATCAGCTTGCAGCGAAACGTGCCCATCGGCTGGTGGCGCGCGTTCTTCTGCACGGTTTGCCGAAGAAGAGGTGGATCTCTCTCTTTCTGTCGCTTCGGAGACCATCCATGAGAAGAATCTGTCATTCGCAACAAACGCTCGTGGCATTTCGAGCTGGATAGATCTTTACCGATGCCTTAGGAAAAGGTCGGACGACAGAGGATGGTTCTAACGTCCTCGCGCAACCCGAACGGTGTTATTTCTTCGGTCGACATTCGATTCGCGTGGAAAAAAAATCGTATTAATTGTCATTGAAATTTAATGGGTCTAATTTGGGTTGGTTATCGGGAATGTTTCTTGAATTTAGAAATCTATACCACTCCTTTATTCTACTTTCCCGATTTCGATCAGACCGCACCCCAATTAAGCAACCGGTACATAAGAATGAAATGTAAAAGGTTTTACATTGTTCATACCGTATCTAAGTGTTCATCTTACGTTCCTACTTGTTACGTTCATACTCGATCGTTAATTGGAATGCCATCCATTTTATTATTATATTTTATCATATTATTGGAAAAGCATCAATATTGATATTTTGAAAATAATAATTTTTCATTCATGATTTCTTATAGAACATATTTACTACAATTAAAGTTTTTTAATAAATCTTTTAATAAACATGAATTATCGAAGTTTACTTTTTTTTTTAAGGAGCCAAGTATAGTTAATACTATCGTTCTTTAAATAGATATAAAAAAGATTGATAGTACTACTACATATGATTTGAAGAATTCGTCCAAAGAGGGTCAAGGATACTATTCCCTTTCGTCGTTTTCCTTGATCGTTTCCGTCATGTTCAAAATCATCGGGAACACGTGCGACGCATAAGGTCGTGAGCGCGCGCCTCGACGTATAAACGGAAGTAACATCTGCCGCTGGTAACAAAAACGCCGAAAAACTGTAAGATTCGACCGCAGGACTTTCAACAATTATATTAGACAACTTCCTTCCGTCTGTATGTGGATGGAAAAGTTGTTCATAAAAGAGACCGCAATTGACCCGCTGATAATAAAAAACGTGTAAATTAGCAAAGAAAAATTTTGCTTTTACTTATTGTTAACTAAAGAAAAAATTCCAAATTAAATTGACACTAATGTAGAAAATAATAATTTGAATTTTTTTCAAGAAAACAAGAAATCATTTTTGTTCTAGTTAATCAGTGAACAAGAAGTTTTATTTTACGAGAAGTAAAATTTAAGGTTTCTTCTTGTTAACTCTTTGTAAAGGTATTCCACGTTAAAACGATTTCTACTTTGAATATTCGCAAACAAGCACATCACAAACATATTATGCAACTGGATGATATGTCTCGTTTTATCATTATGTAAGGATCACAGTCCAATTCTGGAACAACATTACGACGATTTAATAATTATGACCTATAATATATGTGATAGTGCACAAATGGGTAGCGTCGCAAAAAAGTTTTGTAACAAACCTCAGCGATCGGTGTCACGTTACAATTCCACGAGGGATAACCGTGTTACGTCGAAATATTATTTTGCCTCTTTATTCGCCGACAATTTTTTACCTTTCCATGTTTGCACTTCTTTTTTACACTTCTTTTTTACAATTCTTTTTCTTCATAAAATTTGCATTTTATTTTTTGTTATATTTATACATAATTAAGTTTTAATTCTGATAGATTTTAATTACAAAAATAACATTGAAATTTCATATAATTATTCACGATTTTTTCCGAATTTTCTTAGAGTCAGCAAAGATCTGTATCAATTGAAACGTGGCCGAGTACCTAAAAAAATACTCAACCATGAATTCTTTACGAATCAAATTATTGGAGGGGAGGATCCTTGGTACTGCAATTCGTGAAATGATTACGAAACGTTTATTGACACGTTAACAATTTTTGGACGTGATGTCCGTTACGTCGAAGAAATCGCTTACATGCTTTATCTTTGTGTCAACTAAGGCGTGGAAGAAATTCCATTACCTTATTTATAAAATACAAACAGAATTTTTCTTTTGATCATTTAAAATCGTTGATAACATTGTTAACTTGAAGAAAAAAAGGGAAGAAATAATAAATGAATTTTTAAACAAAATTTATTATCCAGATTCCAACGTTAATGTAAGAATCCATTAAAAACTTGTAATCTCGCGAGAACAACCGTATTTCTATAAGTTACATCATGCGCGCTTCCGAATATCTCGAAATATGGCGGAAGTAGTTTATCAGCGATGGCGTAATATCCGGAGCTGAAACATTCATCTTTTGTTTTACAACTTCCATTGCTTCAGATTAAAACGAAACGTACTCCTCTCGAATAAAAAGCGTATATACATATACAAAACGAAATTTGAACGTCCCTGACACACAAACAATTGGCCACTCGAGTGCGCTTCAATAAATTCGATCCGCCAAAAAGCGTTTCCCCTTCGATGCAACATCGAGTTACTCAATTAAACTGATTACCAAACCGATTATATTAACCCTTCGTGGTCGAAGGTCAGAACGTTCCCTTCGTTCTTCACCGGAACTTAGATTTATATTAAACAATCGGTTCTATGCCAATGGACAATTCAAATTTTTCCACAAACGTAACCAATAACAACGATCGAAAGGATTTGAAATTTAAAAATGCGGCCGATTTCGCGCGCTTCCGCGTGCGCATGAAATTTTCCTGAAAAGTATTGCCGACATCTCATCATTACCATTTACGGTCCTATGGCTGGTAGTTTCAATGTCGAAATCGTTCTTTGTATCGGCAAATTGTTACACGCCTTACGTCACCTTGTTTTTGACGTGCAATAAATCTTGCGGAGGATGCACTTCAGCGAAACGCCGAGGCGCACGCGCGTGCGCATGCGCGCCAGTCCTGTCAGGATTCGGAGAAAGTTGTTTCGGGGCGTTGATTGGCGGATGACGAAATCACGGAAGCCGCCGGCCAATCGTTGCTCTGGAAACTTTCCCAGAACACTTAACCCCTTTGACCGTTACATAAATATCACCCGATCCGGTGCACCGCGTTACAGCAACGTAGTATCCTGCCGCGATGAGATAAAGGGAACGACAAGCGACAACGATACGTCGTTGCTTCTCTTTGTTACTCCCACGCAGAGGTAGAAACAGAAATTTATCTTAAAATTCTGCTGAATGGAAATATCATGGACTCTTGTTCATTGATTCGAATAAAACTTGGGGGATTTATAAAATGGTCTGTAACAATTATTCAAAGATTAAAACTAGGAAAATTATTAACCTAAAGGGATTAGCACTAAAATGTTAACATGAATCCGCGTTGACTGTTATTAATATTAATATTGAAGCTCAACTACTCTTAGTTATTAGAGGGCGTACGAAAGAAAAACTTGTAAAGTTACAAGAACCAATGTCCCATAAAAGTTGAAGATAAAAGAAACTTTTGAATCTTAAATTACTTCACAATTTGTTACATGAATATTATGTAAATCAGTTACATAATACTAACACAAAAGGGTTGAAGAGTGATTAACTTAAAAGCTGTTTAAGCAAAGTAACGCAAGGGCTGAACGAGGAAGCAATTTATTAGGAATTAGAAAGGTAGACTGTTGGAAATCAGCTTATTACCGGAGAAATCGAGACAATTGTTTTGAACTGTAATGTATGTACGAGTGGAAGAACATACTTTCTTCGAAGTCCGTTTATAGTTGTATATATACACATACATAGACGTGTGTGTACATATATGTACATAGAAGCTTGGAAATAAGGAAGTGAAGAGAATATATACACACATCTATAAGTTATCTCGGAGAGCACCGAAATAACATCGCTCGTTTTACCACCGACCGAGGCAAAACGGATCAACGAAATTCTCGTTGAAAATCTTTGGTACGATTTATAACGAGTGCCTAGTAACTTGATGTATGTCAGGGTTAAACTGGAAGGCACTGATGATGAATACTGTCTAAATAAAAATATTTTTCACAGAAATGCTTAAAAAAGATTATAGTCTTCCTAAAACTAAGAATTAAAATTATTATTTTTATTACTACTTTATACTCAATTTAATAATAGTATTCGATACTATTTTATGTGCTCAACGCGTACTTCGTCATGAGGAGAGACTCGTTAATTTCAAATAATCGCGCGCAAGTTGGCACGTGCGCGGAAACGGCTGTTTAAATATATATATATCATGAAAGGCACTATATTTCTTCCACCTGCTCTTTGCATTAATTATTCCGGATTACAAAGTCTCCCGCTTTCTTATGCTTTTCTTCCAGATAAAAGCTACAAGATAATTATATCCCTGCGACGTACAAGGAAAGTGATTAATACGACGCGTTAAATAAAGATACCAACCACAGGATGAAGCGCCAACAGGGGATTCTAAAATACTAAACTATAAATATCGCGAATTTAATCATAGCATTACATTCCAGTTAAATATGTCATTTGACAAATAACTATTTTTATTTTATATATTCCGATCCCGTTTTACTATTAATTGTATATCAGTATAAAAAAATTAAATTATTTATATAATTTTTCAAATTTTATAAGGTATATGCAAAAGTTTTAGTCTTTTTCCAATTACGGTATTCATAAGATTAAATAAAAAACAGTAATTATAAAACATAATCAAAAGGAGATTGCAAGTATGAAGCAAATATTTATTGTTATAAGACTAAAACTTTTGCGTACGCCTGGTAAGTTACCGCGCATAGTTCAAAGCCACGCATGCGCACGGTTCAAACTCGCGCATGCGCGCAACGAAGCAGATGGACGCGCACGCTTATCAATAGTAACCGATAGTCGCGAAGAACAAACGAGCAGCTAAAGTTGTGACAGCTGATATCACCGCGTCTTCCTGGATAAGGTGAGCCGCGACCTTACCACGCGCAATCGCTTCCGGCCAATCAACGCACCCCCTTAGCAATTGCGGTTAATATATTAACCGATCGTTCCGTCCGATACACAACGTTTTTGTCACGACGCTTTTACGATTATCCTTTTTTCGACTCCTCCCACCTCAACATGCCAACACGTTTTTAAACACGTTTTTAGACACGTTATCGTTACGGTGGTAATTAATCTTTCCAACGTAAATTCGATATACATTGTTTTCACGGTTATCACCGAACCATGAAGAAACTAACGAGTTTATGTTTCTAACAGCAGACGCTGTTTTATATACCGATCGACGATAAAGCGTATGCGACAGGAATGACAAGCGATGCTTTACCGGCTTCGCGGACAAGATGGAACGCGACCTTGCCTGACCTGCTGCGCACAATTACTTCTGATTAATAGACGCATCTTACGTGCGACCGAACATCGATTTTAGATTGCCGCTTTATTTACAGAACTATTTATCATTTGATACTTATCGAAACGCTGTTTTTCTATTCTTTTTCAATCTTCATTTTGTGATTTACTATCGCATACTTAACAACTTCGCTATGGGACATTCCGAGAACGAAGTCTTTCTACGTCTTTAGGGTTAATACATATGTAATGGCATGTAAACGACGGCACTATAACTTCGTCAAAGAACAAATTTATCTTTCATCGACGCAACTAAAGTTCGCGTTGCTGTAGTCTATACATAGTGTTGGAAATATCGACGTTCTTGCCCGGCGTTTGACATAAGTACATGGAACGAAATTAACCGGTTGGTGCTTTGAGCGTCATTCGCGCGCATGCGCAGTAGATCACCTTACCGCGCGTACCACGGCCGAGGAGATAACAGAAATTAGCCGTTCGAAAACTAATGATCTACTTATACAATTGACTTACAATTAAATAAGTGATACTCTTGCGAGTTGCGTTACGTGTTTGATGAATACCGGCATTCGATCTAAGTTCAAAGAACCTGGGATAAGAGACGGCGCCGTAAATTTCAAATTAAACAATCTGAAACACAGCGGTATACAATTAAAAGCGTTCGAGATAACGATATCTTTCGTTTATTCGACGCGCTGTATATCGCGCTGCATCGACGCGCAATCGGATAAAAGAGCAGCCGACAGCGATAAACGATTCCGGGAAGATCTTTTGTCGGACGATCATTGGCGGTTCATTCGAATTCGTGTTCCACGCTCGGAACGCGCACCGTCGAAAAAAAATAAATAAATAACACGTTCCGAGACCTCATTATGCAACGGACAATTATGAAAATTTAATTGCGCCTCACCTTGAGCGCGCGTGCGGGGATATAATGTTCGAAGGCTGTTCCATTGTCGTCGGACCGCGAGCGTCACGAGCGGCCGCTTCGCGCCGGCAAAACAAACGTTTCATAATCCAACCAAGCGGATTCCGTCGCGTGTAAACCAATCGTTTGCGCAAGCTGTACGTACGCGCGGTGTGGTCTTCGAAGGATAGAGCGTGGCACGGCTCGTTCGTTTCTCGAAGAAAGTTTTCTTGCTTGCGTGGTGATTTCAACGGAGAGATCCTCGAGCGTTCGCCGGCCGATTGGTAAAACTCGACCGAGTCGACGCCTTGAATTTCGAAATTGGATCAAAGCAAATCATGGTAGGGTTCGTTTTCACGTTACGTGAAAATTCAGTGAAATTAATAAGGTTTTCAACCCTTTGTTGCCGAGATGGAGGTCCGTGCTTTTTAGAGATTCTAGGGTTCTTTCAAGATCAAAGGCAAATGACGAGTACCTGCACCCTTACCTTTACTCTTAACTAAGAAAGGCTCTCATTGCAGCGAAGTGTACAAGTAAATTCTTAGACCATCGAGTTTTCGACGATACCGCGATTATGCAAGTTAATAAGTATGCGATGGAGTCTAACAATTTAATCTTCCTCTCTACTGTAATATTTATCAAGAAAATCCGCAAAGTTTCGAGGACTCCACCTTGCACTCCGCGTCCCAAATATGGCACCCCAACGCCAGAGGGCTAAAGAAGTTGCTATAAAAGAATGTGAAAAAAAAGCTCGATGCCACAATTTTCTACGCGCCAACACTTCAAGGTGAATTTATAACGTGCTGTTCCTCTGACATAATTCTTCGTCAGTTCCGAGGCGTCTGTTCGTCGTCCTTGACAAATAAGTACCCTCGCTCCGCGCGCGAGAGTGCGCAATCAAAGATGACGATATATTCCTGACTCGCTGATATTTGCCAAATTGGTAAATAGCAGCGGCGTCTCTCTTTGTTGAAACACCTGAAAAATCTTGCTCTGATGTCTGCCGAACACGATGCCGCGACCCCGATGTCCTATAGCTGGATTACGACAAACCGTGTTCGCGAAACTCTTTTTTTTTTGTAGCCGTGCACACGTTGAGAAATTACGGCACTCCTTGTTCTAGCTGTGCTATCAAAAACAACTGATCAGTGGACTGAAATAATTTGACGTAGAATAAATAAAAATAGAAGAAAGAAGTAGAATAACAAAAATAGAAAGGAGTGAAATAACAAATAAAATGGTTCAATTGAAAAATGTAACAATGTGATCTAAATAATTTTCGAATATTTCGTTAATCCTATTATCCATCACTTCAAATATCTAATTCAAATATTTCCAATTATTTTCCACGGAAATTCAAGTGTTACCCAAATATGGGTGACAGCAATGAACGTGCTAAACGATATTATCAATAGTAACGGCTGAATGCGCGAGAGCAATGAATCGTCAAGCCGACCTCATTTATTTGTGGATAAGGGCAATGTGTGTGCAGAGAGTGCACCAGAACGTGTCTCTCCCCTGGTGCATCCCCACCAATCTACCACCGGGTGATTTGCCCCGCGGTAATACGTCCCTGGGAAGCACGGTATGCGCCATCGAGTGTACGCTTATTTTAACAAACCTATTTCTGATATTGTGCCACCGCAACGGGGCCTGTATCGAGATTAGAAGGCTTTCAACGAAACCGACTTTGCCGGTGGAGTGGCGGAGGCGCAATAACGCGAAAGAACCTAAATCGCAGCCGCGCCTCGAAACAGATCCGCTCGGTGCATACGTTTACGATGCAAGTGTACGTACTTACGTGCACGGAGAGCACATTCGACAAGTACCCCCCTCTCGTTACACGTCCCCATGGCGTTAGGTGAAAGCTCAACATTCGTAGAAGTAGCGCTGGACAACCGACTTTAATCGTGTACGCTAAGCAATGCGTTATACGTTTCTACAGAAAATTATTTCTTAAACTTATCATTGTTACTTGAAAGAAATTATTGCGATGCTTGATTGAAAAATTAAAAGGTATAAAGGAAAAATGAAAATGTGTAAATTTTTGATGGATTATATGATTATATAAAATCTGGATGAAATTGTAGAATCAATGGTGCAATCTTCTTCGTTCACTCCATCTTTTTCTCCAGGGAAGGCTAGCGCTCTATACGACAAATAAATGCTAGCAATGGAGGCGCCACCAAGGCTGCACAGCATCGAACCAACGGCTCATAAATGTCAAGGGATCCTGGTGTAGTTTTTAGGTTCCCCGAAGTGACTGGTATCGGTCTACTGCCTTTGTAGATTATACGTTTCAATCCAATATACAGTAGGTTCCAAAAATATTCCAACCCATGTAATAATTTTGTATAAAAATTGATTTAAAGTAAAGAAACTTTAGGTGAAACAGTGTTATCGCTGATTTTGTTAAAAAATGAAAATTATATTTAGGACGTTTTGGGAAACTTTCATTATCAGATGAAGTACCATTTATTGGACCTTAATAAAGAATCTCTGCTAGAGAAACCAGAATGAACTTTTATTCGTGTAATGAAAAGAAATTTAACTTGCATCAATGGAATCATGAAATTTTAATCCATTCACTATCAGCACTCGATTTTCCATATAAAATCATAATTTTGCATTTTATCAAATGGAACTCTCTGTCTATGATGAACAAATGTTCAATTGACTGGTGATAGGAAACGTGTCAAGGGGTTTGGTATATTGATAAAACATATCGTAAGAGCGGAGTTTCGGCAGAACTATCGTCGATAGTACAGTGACTTGGCGTATGACGGCGATAAACGATTAGATAGCCCGGGCATAGCGGAGCCTATTGCGCGTTTAATATTGCCAAGATTATCTCAGCGTACGCCAGATAGATCGCCGCGTTTACGTGTACGTGTGACCGTAACGCGCGTCGTCTCGTTCGATTCAAATCCAACTCTCTCGTTCCGTACGCCTTTCTTTAGTATTTTTATCTCGACTGATAACGTCAGTGACAATGTCATACCGATTATCGTCACCGACCAACGAACGGACAAAACCTGTTCGTTTATTTCAATCGTTCCCTCAAGAATCACCGAGATAACGTTTTCATTCTTCCAGCTGCAACAAATACCTGTCATTCTATGCGTAATGGTAAAACAGACTCGAGTTTTTCTAGGAAATGAATTATTAAGGTCGTGTGACGGATTAGATCGTCGATAAATTAAATTATTTATCGATAAAAATGTACGAGCGTTGAGAATGCACCAGTCGATAATAAACCTGCTGTTATAGGGGTGTAAGTATTGACGGTAGATTGTAAAACTTTGAAAGGTATTTGGTAGCGCATCGTTGCACGTAATAGTCGCTACACATAAAGGCGTTAATACGCCGAGTACAACAGGCTACTGCCGACAATCGAAGATTATAGTAGACGTGACTTTCTGCCTGTTTTTCGCGTCTCCTTCTGCGCGAAAGCTATCTCTCTATCTGATTCCTTCGTCATCGTCTTCTTACTTTGTCTCTCACGGTTAACCGGGATCGGTTCGAGAAACCGAGCGAGACGGAGTGACACATCTTTAGAACAATCACCCGTTGTGAAAGCGCATTACCGGTTCGAATATCTACTACTGCAACGTAACGAGCAAGTGGCGAGTCGCGAGAATGCAGACTTTTGCAAACCGTATCACAGCTGAAATCGAAATTCAGTTATCGATGGACGATAAATCGATTTTTCGTCGAACGAACGAAATTTTGATAATCGATCGTTCGTGATCCATCGTGACACTTTGGATAATCGACGACCACTTAACCAAGCATGCGGTAATAAGGGAAACGATGCACAACCACTTACCTAAAGAATGACACAGAATCGCATTATCCTCGGTAGATACACTTGATTCACGAAATAATAAATCCAATCCAATTCTCGTGTAAAATGGAATTGATTCGAAGTAAAACACTGAATCACACCAACGAGCACACTTCCTCGCGTTTATGATATCTGTCTACGTTCATCGTCATCGTCCGTCACGACGACGAGCACGGTCACCACGTTGCTCGACACTACAACGCTTTCGTCTATTCATCACCTCCTCATAACAACGACAAAACAAGCGAGAAACGCTCCGCCGACTAGCTCGGCTGAACGTGCGGAACCCACCAGAGAGTGTTGCACGCGCGTGCGACTCGGATGCGCCGTGAGAGAGGGTAAAACTCTCTGGCTGCTCGTGGCCGATACCGGTGTTGTGTCCTTGCGACAGTAGCGGCAACAACTTTATCGAGTAGTAACGTCTCTTCGACTCTTTTCAATTATTCACACCGTTTGATTTCGAACCGTATTGAAATCAATGTCAAAATACTTATCACACTAAAAACTATACTCTTTCTTTGAAATCTTTTCTTTTTAAATTCTTTCTATCGTCAGCACAAATGTTCTCTTTCTCTCGTTCTCTCACACACTTTTAGGAAACTTTTTATTTCATATTCATCAATTATACCATCGAGCGCGCCTTTTAGTCTGTCACAGGAGGTATCGTTAATGCACGAGAAATCGTTGGCAGACTCGATGTCGAGGACATTTGAATACACAGATAACGAACTACGACGGCGGTAAAACAGGGGTAGCGGCCAGCAAAAGCTTCGAAGGACTATGACGAAAACATTTGGAGATCGTCGCGTGGATGGTCTTGGACGACGATACTCGTGAACGAACGGAGAGGCGTCCTCTCGGTATTCGCGGCCGGCTGACTCTGACTGCTCGGCTGACTGACTACTCCGCGCTGGGTAGCATTGGCCCCGCTAAACGGTTGAAAGTAATACTGTCTAGTGAGAGGCTGTTGGGGCCAACATCGGTCTTCCTCGCTCCCTCATTGTCCCTCCTTCTCGCTCCCTTCGATACTCTTTCTCCGTCGCTCTACCTGCGCGCTCTCTATCGTCCGTTGTGTGTATACGCTCTGTGTATCTCTACGGTGTGTCCCCGTCCGTCGATTCTTCGTACGACATGTGTCGACACGCAGCCCTTTCTCCGTTGTGTTGGTAACTCACGGTGATGTGTTGGTAGCAGGAGCCAGCAGCAGCAGCAGCAGCGGCAGCGGCAGCAGGCACGCTGGGATATTATAGTGGTAGTAACGCTGGTCGCTAGTGTGTTGGTATCGAAGCAACGACTAAACGAAGATACTAACGGTAGTGGTAGAGCGTTGGACGACGCGGTGGGAGTTACTATACAAGCACACATACATAGAAGGCGCAGGCGCATACGAACGCCATCTAGCAGGAGTGCGACACTCGCACCCAACGCACAGACGTAGGGAACACTGCGGCACACGCGTGTGCCACTCCATGGAACGCAGACAATCAAAATGAAGATGGTGGGGATACGGTCGGACTACGAGGGACAAGCGTAGAAGCGAAGGGTACAGGGGAAAGGGGAGATGATGCGGTTCGACTGAGTGGGGGGCAAGTAAAGGAAAGAAAGAGGCAAATGGATAGAGGATGGAGAAGGATGCTGCAGGGGTTGGGTGGGGTGAGAAACGACGGAGAGCGAACAGTGGCGAGGGGTCGCTCCTCCGACCGAGGGGTTGTCGTGCCGGTGGGGAGGTTTGACCTGAGCTAGTTCCCCTCCATTCAATCCACGGCCACAATATCGGTTATAGCGAGCCACTGTTGCCAGATTGTGCGCCTCGACGGCGGCGGTGGCGGCGTGTGGGTGGAGCCACGCGATAGAGGGAAAAGGTCTCCCTATAGCACCACCACCGTCCTCTTCTCTCGTCCTCGTGCATACTGCTCGATTCGAGAAACGAGCACGTCTGTCCGTTTCTCTTTCCCCCTTACTCTCTTCACGCTCTCTTTTTTCCGCCTCTCTTTTCTTCCTTTCCGACGCTACATTCTCTCTTTCTACACTGGCGTCCTCCGTCTTCCGTTCTCGTCTGCTCCCGCGCTGTTGTTGTCGCTACCGGGACGCACGCAGGCCCCTTCGAAACCGAGGTGCATGTGGCATTTCTACGTGCGCCGCCCGGAACTTATGTATGTACCAACGGGTATGCGTGCCTCTATCGATAATGGTATATCATGTGTACATACTGCTCTACGCCGTATAGTCGATCGCCTCGAATGGGATGTTTAACGCGATCTTGTTACCAACAGGATCGATTAGTCCGAGCAAATTGAAATTACTTAGACAATTTGCGGGTAATCTTATAAATCCCCTCGAAAACTTATCGATCATTTGTTCTTTATCACTTTACAATTTTCTGTATAGGTGGTTTTTTCATCAATTCTAAAAGGGTCTATAAATTTGATCATCTTCGAAAGCACGCTGGTTCCATTAATACATTTCAAAGTATATATGTATTCTTCGACGGATTCAGACGTAGATCGGGAATGTTGAAACGGGATTTCACGTTAAGTGTCGTGGCTGTACGCGTTCAATACATCGACATATGTATATGTAAATGTATATGGAAACGTATATACAGAAAGATGGGTCGGTTTACGCGTTATTTCTGTATTTGTGTGCCAATGAATACGAGGTTGCTCTTCGAGTCCTCGTTACGTGTCACGGATGTTTAGATTGATACGTGTGTGTATGTTTCAGACAATCACGGTCATCTTCAGCGTCTTTCCAGCGGCAGCTTCGAAAGATCGGTCGCAGTGTTGCCTTGTCGCGGGTTACACTCATATCGATATATGTTCGATGAAAAATAAAACGCAATAAACCTAAGATCTGCAATTATTTTTACATTTATCCAACTCATTAAAATTTATTTTTAAAAAAACACAAAATACATATCTCATATTTCTTCAGCGATTATTTTAAAAAAGGTATATCTGTTTTTGTTTGTTTTAAAAATGAATTTTGATTAGACCTTCGATAGCCTCTGTTTTGTCTGTTCATCATGCGTTTAATCCATTATGTTTACGGTTTAAACCGACATTGTATTTGAGATTGTAGAACTTTCAGACGGTTGCTTGGATATCAATCGGGTAGCTCCATTATGCATCACGAAGCTTACCCCAGTCGGCTGGAGAATAAACGTCGAGTAGGGTGTTAGCCTGAGTTCACGGCATAGGGGAAAGTTTAAGTATTTCGAAGCGGTGAACGTATTATACCGAACTTCTAATTCACGCCGTCTTAATAAATCGTGGATACATTATACAAACGAATAATTTGAATAAAATTAATTTTCTTCCATCAATTTTCCTTTTAGTTCACTCTTTCTCGTCTTTAAATGCGAAGATATGCCTAATCTGAAATTCTAGTGATCCCTAGCTGTATTACTCCTAAGTCTCTAGTTTCAAGATGGCGTCTGTGCCATAACCTCTTACATTATGAAATTTACTAATTTTAATTTAGTAAAGTAGGAATGAAAGATAAACTAATTTGAATTATTTTGAAAACTTAATTTTTATATTCAAAAATCAAAATACGTATTATACCCCGTCTTTATTGATCAACTATTGGCGTTCCGAAGGGCGCGCAATACGAACGAACAAATTCGAAGCCGGCACGTGAGACGTGCGTCGTCGTTTAAGAGTTAAAGTCGCCGTTAAAAATGATGCCGGCCGCACAGTGCAGAAGGGTTACATTATAATCGTGCGTAAAAATTACTGGTACGTTGCGCAGCGGTGTTGGCAAACGGGGAAGCTACAGTACTTTGCCGTGCATCGAGAGCGAAAGGGCCCTCATCCTTACACCACTCCACCATCCCACGCCTAAATCCGTGCCTGGGAGTCGTTCGTTTCTCTCTCGGTCGCTCCAACAATCCCTACCTTTTCTCCCTTCCGTTAATCGCCCTTTCTTTTTCCTCCCCTTACTGTTTTTCTCGGTCGCACTTTGAAACGCACGCGCGGCTTCTCACGACCGCACTGAGTTATCCAGTGGCGTCACCACGACATATTAAACAATAGCGTACGTTGAGCCGTTTAATTAAAACGATATAGGCGCGTGCTTAACGATGAAACCTAAACTCGTAGCGACCTTACTAATTTTCATGATAATTTCTCTTGACGCGCTAAGATATTACTTTTGCTTTTGAAAAATCATAGAAAATTTTGGGGAAATTTTGTTGAAGGTTAGTAGGAAATTTTGTGTTGATATTAATTAAGTGTTACACGAAGAAATTAATTATTAGTGGACTTTCAAACGTCACAGTGAAAAAAAATTCACAAATTATTGAGAATCTAATGAAAATTAAAATAATCATAGAATTACTCGATAAGATATGTATAACGTTTACAAATTTCCCGATTTTCAGTGGATACGTCCCGGTTTGAGTAGCAAGTCGTAAAAACGGCCCTATTGTTGCGGTTTCTTATTCTTTGGGTCTGCCGTTTCTAGCGTAGACCACCGCTGTGGCACTTACCGTAACAATAAGGCCACTTTTACGATTTGCTACTCAAACCGAGACGTATCTACTGAAAATCGGGAAATTTGTAAACGTTATATCTTGAAAACTAATTAAAATCGAGTGTATACATTAAAACTTAATAAATTCGTCTTGAAAAGCACTATCACATGCTCTGAAAACTAATATGTAGTTCCATTTAAAAAACGATACTTGACCATGATATGTTTAAAACTAATAATGTATATAAATTTTCGTTCACACCAAAACATAGGCCCTACAGTACCGTGCAATTTCCATATAAACCATTTTTCGTATCATCAATAGTTACGAAATAAAACCCTTGTCACACTTTAGCTCGGACACCCTGTATACTGTGTAACACGTTTCGATGCTCGAAGGACGCTCGGCTTAGCGGCTTACCGTTGGAATTCCGTTCATTTTCTTGAAAATTTCCCAGCCGAATGGTAAGAGAGGTTTGTCGTCCACGAAGGACACCATCGAGGCTCTTGCACTAGAACGAGGTATAACGGTATGCCCTTTTTTCCCTTCTACCTGTCGCGACCCTTAAGTACGAACCGCGCACAGAGGCAGGCAAATGTTCCTTTATCTGTTCCCTGAAAATTCCTGTATTTCCAAGCAATTCGACCTCGGCTATGCCGTTTATGACGAAAATTCACTACGCTCGCCTACGAACAATAAAATCTGGCATCTGTTCGAAAGCGACCTGGTCGATGTTGCATTTGGCGAGGAAGCTCGACGATCCTAAGCGTCAGAGGTCTCTAAAGATCTCGTTATACGTTTACGATTCATCATCGATGGAAAATGCACGACAACAGCATTGATAATCGCTCTCTGTTCCTCTGTAGGCGCGCAGCACGAATCGTCGTGTCTATGATTACGCGATCGTAGGAGACACGGATGAACGATGATTCGCTAGTCGCTCATTGTGCGCCGCGGATTATCATAATTTGACATTATTACGAACGGTGACGCTCGTTGCTTGCTCGAAGGATTTACCTCGGCTCTTAAATCCGTCTGTGGCAGCCTGTTTGCGAGCACGTTCGAGAAGCCGAACTGTTAACAGCCCGATTACACTTGGCGACGCGTTCCAATCGATGCAGTTGTCCTTCTTCGAGGCGCGCCATTTGTCTCCGCCAACTAGAAAACAATTATTGGAGAAAGACGCGTGATTTATAAAAAATTAATCAAAGAGGACAGAAATTTAATTTTTAATTTAATAGTAGATTTTTGAAACTTTAAATACACGTTTCTTCCTCTGCAACGTCGACTTCTGACGAAAACAGGTTGCAATTTTGTCGATTACGCGATCGCGGGAGAATTCGTAGCGCGATCGAGCAATCAATCAGGTCTCGGGGAGAAAAAAATAGAAAATGGGAAAAACAACGCAGTAGCCCGAGGAAAACTCCTTTTGCTCCGGGCCTCTGCCGACGTTGCAGTTCAAACCGATCGAGTTGAACCTTCTAATACGTTAATCGCTTCAGTCTGCCGCGATTGCAGATAGAGTTTCATCACCGACAGCTATTGCTTATGGTACGACGAGGCCTTAAATGGTCCTTCGTGCTACAAGCGATTTGATACTCGAGGCTAGTCGCGACGGTGTACGTTTTCTTCAGTTTTCCTGCATCCTTTGCACCACGGCCGTTAGTTTCTCCTTTACTCCATTTTTAGATGCTTCCAGCCGCGTATGAAGCAATACCACTTTCGAGGCATTGCTCGAAACCCGCCAAAATGCTGTGCTTTTAAAAAGAAACATTATTACTTATATCTAAGAGTCAGGTGTAATAAAGATCCAACAAGAAGAATCTGAAATGTCTTCACTTTCCGTTTCACTGTAGAATAACAAAAGAAAAATATTCGAAATTCAAAAGCTCCTGTTTACTTCGATTCTATGGAAACACGATTCAGTTTCTTGAAACTCTGGAATTTCGTCGAACTTTTTTGCTCGATATATCATTTTCGGCTTTACAGTCGACGGAGATAGCCTTGGCAACGAATGACGTTAACGAGCTCTGCGAAAGCGATTCAAAATTAACAGAAGAAATAGTGCAACACAGGAATCGCTCGATTTATAGAGAAGATAGATTAAGAATTTCAGATGACGTAATGTTTGAATCATTCAAAGACTGAAACGAGGACCAATGGAAGGGACCGAGACAAGGAACCTCTGTGTTATCTGCGCTCGATGAAAATTTGTTTCTTTATACACACCGGCGATAACTGGAAAATGTTTTCATTTGGTATACTAGAGAGGGACGATAGTAACCGAGCTATAAATCTCTTTCAAATGAAGATAGAAAAAAATTGTTTATATCAAAGTGCAATTAGAACCGGATAAAGATTTCTCGGGCCCTCGGCTTAGGTCTCCTTTTAATACGGCGTTGAGTGCAATGCTGTTGGAAATATGTATTTGAAAGAATTTTTTGAATAGATAAACCTACATAGACAAATTACTCAAACTCTCGAGCAAAGTGTTTCGAATCGTGTAATTATTGCGGCGAGCTTCGATCAGCTTGTCAACGCGTTACCTCGCGACGCGACGCGTGCACATCGCACGCGGACGATAACGCGTCGAGCATGTGACGCTACTTACGCAACCGCGAACAATCGTTTCTTTTCTCTCGACGAGATATGACAAAGGAGGATTTCTGAATGCATAATTAACGCGGAACCCGAGGAGACACCGTTTTTTTTTTTTCTTTTTTTCCTGCGATTGCTCGAGAAACGACTGTTCGTTTAAAGAATATTGTATTTTCTGCGGACTTATGTATGCAAAGCTAATGTAAACCTATGTTTTAGTTAGCATTGCTATCGAAAAACTTCTATTGTTGTTGGTCGGATAAGCTGAAAGATAGGCGAATCATCGTTGTTAATTATATAGATTAAAAACGAGGCGCGATATGCAATTTTCTGGGAAATTGAGGAAAATTCATTGCATTACTGATTACGAAGTAACGTTTGAAATGTGCGATACAAGCGAGGAAGATTATTCTTTTTGAATAATAATTATTAATACTTGTGAAATAAATAACATTTTTCGGTTTGCGTATCTCAGGTAAGCTGTTTCGACGAGAATTCCTCGATCTTCCTCGCCAAAGCCACCCAGTCAACTGGCAGTCAGTTAAACAACAATTGCGATAGCACACGATCTTTGTCCGTCTTGCTGTGCGAGTTCAAACAGATATTCAATTATCGTCACGGTTCAATCGATTGTGTCAACCGATCACACACATACATATTATATTTTCGACTGTGACAAACAACCTCGACGATCCATCGTTGGATTCCTTTTCATTTTCATTTTCCAAACGTTAAATTATTTTTTTCTCAATGTAAGAAAATTTTTCATTAAAAAATTTGAGTGTCTAATTTTAATTAAAGCACCCTTGTATATTTACATTCGGTAGGTTTGGGTCATGATTGACCCAGGATCCACCGTTCAATGGATGATCTATATCCTATCTTGATTCAATTATAATTCCGCTGAATAGACGTGTACTAATCCTTTTGTAATTAACAATCAGTTGGTAGAAGGATTATTTCGCAGTAAACATCATTGCCAGTTTACAATGTAGTACAATAATAATTGATGAAGAAAAGTAGAGATCTATAAATAGAGGATAGGAAAATTTACGTAATACAGATGGTTTGGTTTGATTTATATTGATGTTGGGATTACGAGACTGACGAATCTCCTGAGCTCTTTAAATCAATGAACATACAGTCAGGATTAGTGTTTCTGTCGTATTGAACAGCGTTTGGATGCAGTTCGATTGGACGACGAATTAATGACGAATCGCTAGTATGATCTGTGTTTTGGGACCAAATTCGATGTTTGATAAAAGGATAAGGATTGTTGTTCGAATCAAATCAATTTATAATTGTATCAAACTGCCAACGATAATAAATACATATATTGAAAGCGTAAATTCAATTTTATGTAACTAAGGATAATTAAAATGCATTTCGTTTCATGTTAGGAATACTGTATTCAAATGGATTAATGCTTCCGATAGTTCCAGTAATACTGCTGCTAATCCGAGTGTACCTGAACAACGTTTGTAAAGATAACATTAAATAAGATTACAACGACTTGGAAATATCGGTCAAGGTAACGAGGATATGACGTGTAATATTATTATTCCTCGAAATCAGTGGCTATCCGAGCGTAAACTTCAAAGACTATTAAGACTGGTAATTTCAAAAAGATAGTAAACTACTATAGTTTGAATATAAAATTCGGTAACATTCAAAATTTTAATCTAGCAATTACAAATTTTCTATCTTCCACTGGTGTCCAGCTATTAATTTTAAAATAGAAATAAAGAAGTTTAAAAATCATTAATAATATATTTTAAAAAAAATAATTTTCACGTTAGCCATTAAGTTTTCAGCAAACCTGAAAATATTGACTGTAAAGTATAAGATTAAAAAGTATCATTCTAGATAAAATTCTATTTAAAATTTCCTATTTATCCTTGTTTTCAAATCAAATGCAATAATGCATTAATCTCCACCTAACCTGTATCATCGCGCGAACCTCTTTCGTCCGTGACTCCGACCATCTCTCCGCGATTTCTCGTCAACTCTCACGGAGGCCTGGAATCTCAGTTAATTATCAATCCAGTAACAATATTTTGACGCGCGGAGGCCGCTCGCAGTGGTGCGGATAACGCGCCATGCGACATAATGATTTACTGCGGCTGCGCACTAGAACGCTTGCAGCCTTCGAAGGACACCGCTGCGCAGCTGCACCGCGCATCGATGCACCGCGACCACCTTACGCGCGAATTATAATATGCGATACGTTTTCATAGAACGGTGGGAATCGGTGTGACGACATTACCGCGTGTCAAAGGTCAATATCGATCGCGTAAAAACGTATCGCTCGGTGTTAATTGATGGCTATTTCTAATGAATTTTTCATCAAAATCGCTGATTCGATTGAAAACATTTTGTCAATTAAGAATTTTAATTATTATTTGTCGTCATGAATTTTTTTTTTCTGTAATTGCTCTCTCTTTAATAAGTAAAAATGTTTGTTTATGACATTTAGAATTTTCTTAGAATTACAGGTACTTATAAAAAAATTTAAATATTAAATTTTAAGTTGCAAAACGGGGACAACGACGTGGTTTATTGCGATGTGCCATTTCTTCGTTATAAAGTTAAGTTGAAAAACTTGTATTCCGAAGGAAGTTAAGGGTGCAGAGCACTTCACCTTTGGCACGAGCGAAGCTGCATTGGACTGCAGCGACTGAGTACGCCCTCTTCTCTAGCCGAATCGATATTCCCCAGTAATGCAGGTAATTTATTGCTTAACACTCTGATTACCATGTGAATAACGGCTGGTACGCGGATAACTATATTCGTGTTGGCGGGCGCGCGCGTTTCTGCCCGCCGCATAAATTCATTGCGAACGCGCACACATATCGGGCAACAAAGAACTGAGAATATTTTCAAAATTATGAAATTTCGTGAAATTTTTGCCTCATTGCTTTCCGGTACTTTTTTTTTGCACCTAGGCTATCGTCGCTCTCGATCATACAGCAGATCGTATCATTCGGAGTTTCGAAACAACCAGATAAACGGTATCGTTCGAAATTTTATCGGGCTCTGAATCATTTTGAAAATTGTGCTTAACGTTTTTGTTCGAAACCGGACACCCATTCAACGACGATTTTCGAATACTTATCGCGTTGCTCGCTTCGTCGATCAACCGAGGTACCTCGATACAGTGCCTATTTTAAAGAGATCCAATTTTACATTTTAAATTATCGATCTCGTAATTACATATGCTTCCATGAATGTTTAAAAAATAATTTATCAAGGATCGTTCTATTTATACCGACATCCTTCGTCGTTTATTCATTTTAAACTAAGGTGCGACAATTTTACAATTAATTAATAAATTAATTATTTTACTTATTTTATCACACTCTCTGTAATACGTTGCAATGATATTTACAATTTTCATCGAATCTCTATCATCATGAAACGATCTCCTGATCGAAGGTCAACTTCGAAATTCAATAACCATTGTTTAACAAGTTTACGGAGGGAAAAAAAATTGATGAAAATATTCGCGTTGGATTTTATCAAGATACCATGCAGCATTTTACATATTTTTAATGTTTTTCCCTCCGCGAAACGATACCGGCGCGTTGTTGCACTTGATTTTATATCATCGTATCCGCGGCTGGCGGATGAGCAGTGATCGCGTATCAAGCCTGCACGCGAAAAGATTATTTGTTTTACGGCCGCGGGTAATAAGCATGAGCGGTCATTTGCAAATTGTCGTCGTGGTAGTTGCATCAGTTGCATGCGCCGCTCGGCGTCGGCAAGGTTGTCCTGGGGAAGCAGTTGAGGGCGACGGACTTATACGGTAGCAAGTTATTCTTGACCTGTAATTTTAATAACGCGCAACTCGAGCTTTGCCAACAAAGCGTTTTCTATCCTTTCTGCACAATTCATCCAACGCCGTTTGAATTTCAGATATTTTTATACATTTCGGTCACGATTCACCCTGCATCGTTCGAGGGTTAATAATCCTCATATAATATCGTTTAAACGTAGCTATCACTGTTTGGTCCATCGGCTGTGTGAGGCAGGTAGTATTGGGAGGAAGAAACATAACTTTGATTCCCGCATTGTCTAAGATTAATAATGCTTTAAATTGTAAATTTTTATCTTTACAATATTGCTTAACTGCTGGCTAACGCAGTAACCCAGATTTTTTTATTTGATTTCCAAATGACTGGAAGAAATTCTTTATCTTTCCCTTTCAATGCTCTGGGATTTTTTCTTTCATAAACTAACATGGGTTTCAATTTTAAATCACCAGCTAAGTTTTCACCAAAAAGCAATGTTAATCGGTTTTTAGAAGGTTTATGTCCAGAGGCAACTGATTCTTCCTTCGATAAAAATGTACGATTAGACATTTTTTCCCAAATAAACCCGTCTCGTGATAAGTAATATTCAGAGGATAAAAGAAAGACGAGAAATTTTAATCCCTTATTCGAGGGTTAAAAGTTCAATGATTCCAAATCGCAACCCTCTTTCTATTAATTCGTACATTCAACCCTCTGGAAAAATTATCTAAACGAAAATAAAAGTGATAAGAAAGAGCATAGAAGAAAATTAAATTTTTCAGACGAAAAAGAGCGCAGTCGTGGTTGGTGTAAATGAAAAAGTTTCGTGGCCAGTTAACCAGGTAATACAAGCAAATGATTTTGTGGATATTGCGCGGGTCTACCTAAGTACACCCTGCAGATAAACACGAGTTCACCCCGTGTAAAAGCCCCCCCGCTCGTGAAGCTATAGGGGGATGTTTAGCAGCAAGGGATGATTCAAGCACCCGGCCGCCGACTGGCTCCCACTCCCCAAAGCTGTGAGCTGTCCATTCAACCGGTGCTGTTGGGGCCGTCTTTCAAAGTGGGCTTTGTTCCAGTTATTGGTATATGTATACTACGCAGTAACCGACCAGAAGAGTGGAGTTTCGTCTTTACAGAATCTTCGACGGATAAAAGGAGTCCTTAGTACGTAACATCCCTGTTCCCAACCAGGAAGCTCCGCGTTACAAGTCGCCAATTTCATTTCTTCCATCCTATCCTTCCAGATGGTTTAATTACACGAGATGCTCGCAGAAACTTCCATTCCTTTGCTGCTTCTGTAAATAATGCAAGCCTAGGAAATACAGAGTATTCCATAAGTAATGGATCAGGTTTTACAGTCGTGCTAGAATTAAGTGTTGGAAGAAGTAAAATATAAATCAAATATTAACAAATGTATTATGAAAAAGAAAAATAAATTTGTGAAAGATCTCAATCTTCTTTTATTGTACCCTGTGTTTTTTTCTGAGCCATCAGGATGACTCGTGATGATTCTAAATCCACCGATACACTCTTTTAATTACCCTATTTTAGAAAGATTGAGATACTAGGATCATCACGAGGATCATTAAAAGAAGCTTTAGCAGTTTTTCAAATTCATTTCAGGGAAGATGATAAATCAGTTACGCCTACAATTTAACGCCAATTATTATATCATCGATCACTTGTTAATTAATCCTTTGTTGATTCTGTAGAAACTGATTATTAGATTAAGATTATTATGTTCTACTCCCCTTTCTGTCACTATATTTTAATAGCACCAATATTCATGTTATTTTTTAAATAATATTTAGATAATTATATTAATCTACTATCAATTTATGGAATAGAGTGCTTATTAATAAAAAAATTTTTAAAAACATAGGATTCACAAGAATCATCCATTAGTCTGCATGAAACCACCCCTGCATCAAAGTGAGACGAAAGGGCTTTCGTATCGATCCAGAGGCGATGAAACCAATCACGATGGTCAAAGTTGTCCGATCCATTCGATGCTGATAAAAAAAATTTTCCCCTCGACATCATTGTGTTTCCCATTTTTCGTCACGAATCGTTTCACAAAACCCTAAGTTTAACGAGAAGCTTCAAAGTCTCTTCTATTTATTCAGATTCATTATTTCGTGCAATGACTAATTCCTCGTTAGTCATCCACAAGTTTATCTTAACCTTTGAACTAGAAAGTGCAGCCTCTGGGACAATGATCCACGAAGAATCATTCTGATCCATGATACTCAATAACGTTTTCAACAGCTTGGCCCCATTTGCATGGGGCAATTTTTTCATTTCTATAAAATTTTATTTCTAATTTTCAAATAAAAAATCTATGAAATCTTATTTTCCGAACATGAGGCTAATTACACTTCTACATTATTTGTGAAACTTTATTTTTGTTAATTTGTATAAGCTGACAAATAACTTTTAATACCTTTTAGTGGCAAATGTCATCAATCCCTATACGTTAATTGATGAAAAATAGAAAGCTTGATAGGCCCCCTCTCCCAATTAGTCAGTGAAATGCATGCATTTCCCGGTCGCAATGCTCGATCCAATTATGATACCAACGATTACTCGGCATAGAGCAGACTTCAGCGACGACAATGAGCCACGGTTTGGCCACGTAATTATTTGTCCTGCTCGCGAGTATAGTGCTAGCTAAATTAGGCGCGAAGCCAGCGAAGAAAAGAAGGGAACGAGGAAAAAGGGCGGATTTGGAAGAAAGATGAAAGGGTCCAAAGGGAAAGTGCGTCGTTTGAAGATGATGCTGTATTTGTTCGATTATTAGGATACAACCACCGGAAGTAAGCTTGCTTATTTTTCTTGAGAAATGTTTCTAATCGGTTTGAAAATGTTTTCCAAGCCTTTTGTATCGGGAGAAATGGTCGTATTAACCCTTCGACACTTTGAAAATTTATTTTCAGTAAACTCAACCGTATTATATTCATTTTATTATGATGGAGAATTAACATTATTTAAAAAATCTCATTTTGTCTATATTATTAGATTAATATGAACTAAGTTAATAATTATTAAGCGATGGGTTTCTGAACCGAGCCATACGATGTTCTCGGCTTTCAAAATTACTGTAAAATGTTTACAGCATCACGAGGAGAATACATAGATTTAAGAAAAAACAGAATGGAGGGCCAGCAGAGGCTTTAGAACAGCCAAAAATATTGAACGGCCCCTGAAACAGGAAAATAATAGCAATTGTGCGCGGACGGAAATTGTGTTTCGAAGCGAAATCGAAGGGACTGCCGTCCGGCAAGCGAAATGATTGAATCAAATTTTCCATGGGGATCCTTTGTTTATGGAGAACCGATACTCGGCTACGAATCTCATCGATAACGTACAGGAAACATCGAAAAGATGCGCGTTAACTCCGGGGGAAAATTTGAATTTCTGGAAATGAAATGAGCATGCACGAATGGAGAGGGAATGTCGATGCGGGCGTTCAGCAATGTACATCAGATCATTTCTTAATTGTAAATGGAAACGCGTCGAATAAATCGACAAGGTGATGGATAAAGGTGAAATTGGACGACCAACTGATCGTCGTAGTAAAGAGAAAATTTTAAACAGGTGATTCAAAACATCAGAGGATGGTCGAATGAAAAGCGTCTAATGTTATTGAAATTTTATTTTAATAATACACCTTTATTAGCTGTCCAATTTTTAATTCAAAATTTTTAGAAATCAAAAATTCGAAAATTCTTGCATGATATATTAAATTATCAAATCTGGACTCCACCCTGTAGGAGATTATCTACTCATACTTATGAAAACAAGATTTTTCTTCACAAAATTGGTGACTTCCTGTGGAAGTTTATGCACCACCGAAAAATGTGTGACGTGGCGTTTAAAGCAGGTACACGATATTCTCAGAACCATGTTCCTGTCTTTAGTCTCTGACTAATCTGTTCGATATAACCTGGACGATTTACAAGCTAAAGAATCTGGTAGTCTCCACGAAGCTAGAGTTCCATCAATAACTGGAATTTCATGAAAATGGATATTTTTCAAAAGTCTTCTTTTAACTAAAAGGACAAGATTGCCCTTGTCTTTCTTTTACTCCCTTCAAACACACACTTACATATATATTTAGGGAGGAATAAAAGGAAGAAAAAAAAGGGGGGGAAAGCGAGTTGGATTCCGTGGCAGCGTGGAAAAGTATGGCGAAGAAGGAACGGCCGGGCAGAAAGCACGGAACTTTTCCAAGAAATGGGAGAGCAAGGCGAGTCGAAGTGCCTTGAAGATAGAAAGAGAAGGAACAAGGAAAATTCTGGTTATTGAACTAAGATGGAGAAGGAAAAGGGGACGAGGGTGAGACAAGCTTATGCAGCTCGATACTCGATGGAAAAGGAGAGCGTTGAAAATGGCTTAGAGAGACGAGAGGAATGCGATTTGGGAGAAGCAGAAGGGAAAGAGGAACTTCTCTCCTCTTCTCCTGGAAAAGGAGCATAGAGTTCTGCCACGTTCAGAGGGTGGAGTAAGAGCGAACGACGACCGCGACTGGGGTTGTTAGGAAAATCCGAATGCTCAAATATTCAAATATTCGAATATCCAATATCCCATACTCAAATACCCAATTGCTCAAATATTCAAATACTCAAATGTACAAGCATCCAAGTATTCAAATACTCAAGCACTCAAATTCTAAAATACTTAAATTTCCAAGTACTCAAATACTCAGATCTTAAATTACTCAAATCTGAAAGTAGTTATATACTCAAATACTCAAACCCTAAATTACTCAAATATCCAAGTACACTAAAATACTCAAATAATGGAATCCCAAATCACTCAAATCTTCAAGTACTTAAATACTCAAATCTCCAAGTAGTCAAATACTCAAATTCTCAAGTAATCAAAATACCCAAATACCTACTCAAATACTCAAGATATTCGAATAATGGAATTGGAATTCGAAATTTTCATAGTTCAACTATCCCAACTTTCACAGCCCCAACGATGACACTGAGGACGACGACGACGACGACGATGACGACGATGACGACGACGACGAGGACAAGAAGATGAAGCGGAGGTGGTGTGGCGAAGGGAAAGAGGGAAACCTTTCACGAGTCGAGTGTAACGGGGGTGCAGGTTTTGGTTAGGGGTTAGGATCGTTGGGCGAGAAGGGCCTACGGTGGTAGGGAAAGAGACGAACGACCGACAAAAGCAGTTGGTTAGAAGGAGATAAACCGACGGTTCTATACTGGCAGATCGGCCGAGAAAGTGAGACAAAGGGAAAAGGAGAGGTACACAGGGTGTTTGAAAAGTAACTTCCTGGTTTTACCTTGATGTAACCCTCGAGAACGAAGGGAATGAAATGTGCTTTTCTCGTTACTGTCGATTTTCTGTTATTTTCTATTAATGTAAATTAATATTAATTTATTATTCTTGTTATTTCTATTTATCAATTTTCAATTAATAAAAATAATTAATATTTAATCTATCTTAAAATATTTTCTATTTTATATTAAATAAAATTGATCCATCGCTCTGCTTGATAATTAAAGTTAATTCTCAAAAACTAAAGACAAATTGCATTGACCAAAATCAAGATTTCATAACAGATTTACACCTGAATGAATCAGAATCATCAATAAAATCTAGGTGTATTGAGTATCAGGTGATTGGTCCAAGTAATCTGTAACATTGTTTCGGCGATGCTGAACAAATCGCTTTTCAATGACCACGTTAGCAATACCAATTGTTTCATTGTTCGCGATTATGTAAACTATGCCAGTTACGTAAACTATGTATTTCTATCGGTTGAAGAAAACGGAAAGGTCTGGGTATGCCCATAAAAAGAGGGTAGCCTGTGCGACGACGACGAGGAGCAAAACCACGGTGAAAGGGATACAAGTTGTTGGAAGAAAGCGGTGTGTTTCGTCGTGTCTCGAATCGATTACGATTCTTACGTGCCACTAAATATTTCAACTATTGTATTTAGTCTGCATTCGGTTGTACAGATGTGAATATTATGTGATAGATGTGATTCGAATATTATCGAGTGACAGATGTAGAAAGAATCGATATGCAATTGGTATATTGATTGGCAAATGCAGGAGTTAAGAGTCTTATAAGCCTTATAAATATTTCATTTTTCGGTGTAAATTTTCATGAAAATTATTTTCACAAATATTTCACAAAATATTTCATACAATTCTACAATTTTATTTCGAAGAATAATAATTGATCATAAAATAATACGGTAAATTTGCCATTCAAATTATTTGAAACTGCGGGTATTGTTTTGTAATTTTTAAATCTGAATTATATAGAATATAAAAAAGAAAAATCATTTGTATTATTTTGGAATTCACAACGTTGTTATGTGAATATTATGGAATAAATTTTCGCAGAGATTTCCCAGAAATGAATAAACAGAAATATTTCATGTAATAAAATTTCAAAATTTAGTGCATTGATTAACGTTTGACAAAATATGTAATTGCAAGACACTACTGAAATTAATCTTAACATAGTTCCATTACTTACCCCGAAATAGAAGAAACGAGAACCCTGTCGTCAAATTGTCACGCCATAGTCTTCAACACATGCCACATCATAGCCACGGCCACAAACTCTACAGAACGAATATTTGTCTGCGCGCGATAAGGTATAGTTGGGCTCGAAGATATAGTACCTATTATGGAAAAATCATTCATATGAAAGAATATGAAATTCAAGGATCGAAACACAACTTTTGGTAAGATAAGAAATTTCAATCTAATTCACGACTATTCGATGTAAACTAGAAATTAATTTACTATTTGTAGTGTTAATTATTTTTAAGTAATTCTATTAGCAATAACAAAACAGTATACGACGCTACGGCCCTGGCTACGACTACAACAATAAGTACATATCTCCGCTCCACGCTTTACTTTACGACCGCACTGTATCTCCACACCGGACTATACCGCACAAAGTTCCTTAGGTTTTCCCGGTACGGTCACTTTACCGTTTCGTTTGCAGATGTCTTTATTGCCTTACCTGCTTTTATGATCGCAAGGGCAAGAAAATGGCAGAAGTGAGTCAGTCTAGGAAGAAAATTCGTCATGAACACTTTGTTACTGCGACGGCCATTACAAAATGTCTTTGTCGGAATTCGTCATTCGTTCCTGTTTATATTGGAAGGAGAAGTAGCTTAGGTGGCGATATATCGAGAGTCTACTGAAAATAATTGTAATCCTTAAATTAATCTTAAATACAAAAACGAATGGTGGGGTTTCTACAGATGGCTATCATGCCCGGCAGTGTACGATACTGCCACCAGGGCAAACTCTTGTGCAGCACTGATCTGTATTTCCCGGATACTCTGTAGCTCGTCTGACACTGGGGTGAGAGATGAACGATCTCTGGTCAGAAAATATTATCGTATACACAGAAGGTTCGCAACGTTGCCATTCTGAAGATGCTCGGAGGCAGTGTTTTTATCATCAGCGAACCTCATCGTCCAATTGATTCGCGGAGAATCTTCTCAGTCGCGGCATACTAATGACCGCGACGATGATCTCGCGCCCCGGGGGTTACCAACTAATTTGTTCCACACTCGACGACGTTCGCTGCGCTCGTTAACGCCGATGTTCCGTCCAACACGATGTTCTGGAGGGATAGGCGTGCTCGTTCGCGCGTCCCCGCTGCCAACTTTCCATTTGGAAGGCTTCCTTCCGTTCCATGCTAAAGTGGGTGGATATTCATCAATACATGGTTGCACGGTAAATCGAGGGGAAAGGAAGTCAATCTGATGGAATTCACGCGGGAAATTTCAAACTATATCATCTTCTCTTAGATGAAAGAAAAAGGAAAAAAGAAACGAGGGGAATAATAGTGATTTAGTCTAATTATAAGATTTGCTTGATAGATTTTTATGAATAAGATTGAGTAGGAGATTAATTTATCTAGAATTACCGCTGTATTTAAAATGGCGCCCTACCTTAAAACGATCGGGGTTGAAAAAATCTAAAACCATTGATATAGGGAGGAAAACGATATGGAAGAAGGGATAACGGGTTAATCACTGCCTGAAATCGTCCAGTGAGGAAAAAGTTAGGTTAGGACAACTGATGTATTCAAAATGGCGTCCTAACCTAAAACGATCAGGGTTGCAAGAATCTAGGGACTTCGATATAGAGAGAAAAACGATACCGAAGAAGAGGTAACGGGTTAATCAGTGCCTGAAATCGAGCAGTGATTCGTTCTCGAATCGCAGTTCGTTTACGATTCGCGGTTCGGTCAACTTACACGAGCCGCAAGTGACCGTGAAGAGGCACGACACTGTAAAATAAGGACGCGCATCCACCTTTCTACTCGTGGTACCGCAAAGAAAACGGTGACCCGCGTCGTTCGCTGCGTTGCATTCCAGCTTGTTAGTTTGGCTGCCGTTCGCCTTGCATCGGCCTGCCTCGCCTCGCCTCGCCTCGCTCTGCTTTTCTTTCCTTTAACTCGTTTCACTCGGGAGTGCTTGAAAATAATGCCGTCCCGGGGAGCAAGAGCAGCTCGAAACGTTCGCGAGCATTCTTCCATGACCGCTCGATTAACGTACGCAGTCAATTATGCTAACTCCTACGGTATGCGTTCGTCAGGTTCTGAAGAGAGGGACCAGCGAGCACAACACGACAACAGACGAGAAAGAGAGAACATTCTACCGCTTTATAAATTGTTAGACGTCTGTACGTCGCTTCTTCAACTTCTCGGCTCTCTCTCTTCTCTCACCCTTTCACGGGAATCCCTTTGATCCATGTCTCTTCGCCGTTGTATACGGGATTGTTCTTCAGCTTCCGTTTGTCAATTGTTCGTCGACGGCTTGGATGTTTCAGCACGTGTGCATTGCACTGGCTGTTGAGTAGCCAATTGATGATCAATAAAGATTAAGACCGAAAATTCATGACACTTCCAAATTTGTAACTTTTCCCATTTAACCCTTCTACTTCGTCCATTCTTCCTTTTTCTATTAATTATTCAATTATATCTAGAAAATTTGAGACACCAGTGATTCTCATGACGATGAAGGTGTTTTCATCAGACAGGATGACTGAATTCGATCGAGCACATAATCGGTACGATCCAAGGAGGAACCTATCATGTCCGAGCAGAGTCTCGAGCATAGATTATTCTGGTCCTAAGACACATATAGGAGGAGAGTTCAGGGCGTCGTATAGAAATACTCATTCTAATCATAGGAAATTCCTTTAACAGACCGACTGGTAGGAGGGGCAGGGATAGGGAGAGAGAGGATGCACCCCTCTCTGAATTTCACCAAGGAGTCAAGACTGTCGACGATGACAACGGCGACGACGCCGCCGCCGACGACGACGACAACGACAACGACGACGTCGACGTCGACGGGGCTGGCTATAAATACCAACCCCTCTGGCCTCTCTCACTGTTACTCTCCCTGCTTTTCCCTCCCGAGAGAGATGTCCTCATCCCCACCCCATCTTTTCCGCTACTCCTATCTCTCCCTCTCACTCTTTCTTTCTTTATACAGGGTATTCGTGATAACATTAAAAATAATTTTAAGGCAATATAAAAATTTTCCTACCATCCTTAGTTGTTTTGATGGAGAATACAATCTTTTCATTTTCATAGCCTGCAGACTATTGAGCTAGATTCAATAAGCACAATACATTCTACTTTTATTCAGACATTTCCAAGTTTACTGGATATACAGGGTGATTCATATAATTGGGGCAAACAGTACCTTTGGATATTTTACACCTTCAAAGTAAAAAGAAATTTGAGAAATAAATAAATGGTGGTGAGTGATATTAAGTTTATGCACTTTTGTGCATTGGTGCATAAGAAAAGTGCAACTGCATATTTTTCTGCTGAGGCTCTTATACATCTTAATACTGTTAATTCAACAAGTATTGCATTATGTTATTCATCATTTGTAAGTGAAACGATGAAAATTTGTATACTGTTTGGAAGTTAAAGGATTAAAGATGAAGCCTGACCCAGTTACATGGAACACCCTGTATATCTATCTCAGTTTCGCCATTTTGCTCGTTCCACCAGCACCTCGTTTCCTTCTTTCTCGATCTACGTTTGCTCCTCTCCGCCTCGTACCATCTTCCTCTTTCCCTCCGTCACGCTCTCTATCTTCCTCCCCCTTCTTCACCCTTTCTTTCTCGTTCCTCCCTTCTTCAATCCCTGGCTACGTCTCTCTTCCGCTGTCCTTACCGGCTTCGTATGCTTCATGCTCGTACGCCTCTACTCCACAATATGTATTTAAAATAGCTGCATGCTGCAAAATAACTGAAATAGCCGTGAAGGGTCGATGATCCCCGTGGCTCCTACTTCCTGGAACAGACGCATCTTCACGGATTTTCGACGACCAATGGTAAAACGACATCGAGTGTCGCCACTTTATGTCCTTTATTGATATACGTCTTTCTCGTGTTTGCTCTAATCTAGGCATCTGTGTTGTCTAGGTAGTGTTGGGCGGTGAAAAAAAAGAGGATGGACACTATGAATTGTCGTCGGTGATTTATTAGTCTTTAGCGTGGAGTCAATAGCGTCGAGATGTAAATGTCTAATAGGAAGCGTATAATTTTTAGTGGCGAGTAGCCAGAGTCCAATCGTAACCGTAGAATTGGCAGTGTCGAGTTGTTAGCGTCGAGTTGTCAGCGTAGAACTGTCAGCGTCGAGTTGTCAGTGTAGAATTTTCAGCGTCAAATTGTAAGCGTACAATTGTCAACGTCAAATTATCAGCGTCAAGTCAATAGCGTCGAATTGTAAGCATAGAATTATCATCGTCGAATTGTCAGCGTCAAGTCAATAGCGTCGAGTCGTCAACGTCGAATTGACAGCGTCAACTTGAACTCAATGGTATCATCGCCAGCGCGACGTTAGGATCATCAGGTGATCACATTTCAGTAAAAAAATGGAATATTAACATACTGAACGGGCAACAATGTTCCGATTAGTGTTATACAACACGAGTTGTGGATCCGTGGTTAACACGCAATAAACGTACATAGGTAAATTCGATGAATATTTACCACCGACTGACACCTGATTAACTTGGCGATCTCCAGATCTGTATCGAGATTGAAATCGAGGAGAAGAAAAAGATAGCTGTTTAATTTTTATCAGCATGAATGATTCATCACATTTCCTCTTTTACGCGGTTGCTCGACAGTCAGAAAAACACGTTTTCGAACGTCTAAATGAAGATAATTTTTTTTAGGACGATGCTAAAGAACCTGCGACTCTTTTCGATAAAGTATTTTGCAAACAAAACGGGAGTAGTTATGGACGCAGGAAACTGTATCTTCTGAGAGCAATATGCAATCTCAAAGTTTCCATTTAATACAACGATAAAATGATTTCTTTTCAACAAGATTTATGATTTTATCGTGAAATGACGAGTACACAGTATAAAATCATAAATCGGCATGTTATTTATATAAATTGCTTTGAATAACTTCCTGCAATTTCGAATCTTTCGATGAAACACTTGAAAATTTTTATTTGATAAAAAAGAACAATCCTAAAGGAGTATCTCGCAATATACCAAATACTTGATATCGCTAATCACGAGATTTTGATATCGGTAATCTCGAGTCAACAATGTGTAACAAACTCTGGTTTTGCGGACGCGCGACTAAATTACACTCGATAAGCAACCTTCAATTTTTTTCGACGGTCAAGTTTACTGTTATATTTGACCAGCCTCTGCCGTTAATAATAACAGTAATAAATTAAAAATAGATGAAATTGAAAAATCGCGTAATATTACGATATCTTTGTTCGACATCTTGATGGAATTATGTTAGCTAACACGCGAGATTTGTCGCAGCTACCGGCTGCAGGCTGAGCCTTGACATTGGTCACGTTGCATTTGCATTGCAGAAACTCGCAAAGATTCTTGCGCGCGCGACTCGTTCGGAAGGTAAAAAAAAAAAAAGAAGAAATGAAAAAAAACGGAATAATCGTTGCGATATGACAGGGAGGGGTCTGTGAGATCTAGAATAATCGAGTTCGTATCGATTCGAACGGCGTCTTACAAGCGGAAATAAAACGAACAGGTTTTCAAGGAGCTTGTGTACAAATTTATCGCATTGTCAAATTATCACTTCAATGGAAGAATCTACGATCGAATCAGTCACGTATGGCGTGATTGAATTGTATCTGAAAATACGTCTCAGATAAATAGTCGTCCTTTTAAGCCTCTGACGTCAATGTCGCCAGGGCGAAATAAATTTTGCGATCGGTCGCGTGTAGGCGGTTCGTTGCATTCTACGAATCTACGTCATAGTTCATTCACAGCCACGCTATTGAAGCCCGATGTACGGCCACCTCTAATTTTACATCCACCGTGGACTTGTATCGTGATGCGGACGATTCACCCGCAAACCTGGCTACGTCCTCTTCGTCTTCCTCCTACATCGATCCTCGAGGCAATTAACTAAAAGAACGACGAATTTTCGACGAATATTTTATTTTATAGTTTATTTGTTTTGAGTATTTGTTTGAATACTACGTGCTCTTGATCTTGAATTTTCATATTTTAGAACACCCTGTATAGAAAAACTTCTACACCTGCTGTATCGCCTAAACCTGCAACGTAATTATTGAACTTTGCCGTCGAGTTCATTCGTCACACCTATCGCATAGGTCACGGGTAAGCAACCTTTTCTTGTTGGAAGACCGCATGTGACCTAGTTGAGACCTGATCAGGCTACATCTAGTATCACAGGTTACGTGTAATTAGGAAACTATAAATAGCTGCATTATCATCTATTTTCGTCCTATCGGATATCCTATAAGGTGTATGAGTATCGTAGTATAAAAGAAAAATGAGCTTCACACGATTTTTTTACATTGATACTAATTCTTGCCCATTAAGAAACTGGTCAGTAGTTAAAATTAACGAAAATTGAAGCTTTCAACCAAATATGATAATAATAGCAATAAACCTTTAATTAAGAATGAAGTACCGAAAGAACACCTCATAAAACAACTAAGAAAGCAATTATCACTGGGGCGACTATATGAACCATCAAAAGACCATTCTGGTTCGGTATCGTTACATCAAAAAACCCTGAACCTTACAAAAAGAACAACGCTGTTACATCGAGAGGTTCTCCGTCTGTTCCGTACAAAAAGATCGCGAAAGTGTTAACAGGTCATCGTCACGAATCGATCAGCGATACCTAAAACAACATCGCCGTTCGATCGTCGAATTATTGATCGCTTGCCGATCGCCGCACGAAACCGGTCCCCTTTCAATTTTCTCGCCCATTTTCTATCCGCAAGGTCGATGGTGCGATGTCGTGATCAACATTTCTAAGGTACTATTCACAATATCGACGGGAGCATACCGTAAACGGAGCGTAGACGGAACGTAAACGAACAGACAGTGTCGATTAGAATAAAATTCAAAGATTAAACGCCTACAACCTAAATAAGGATATTAATTGATGATACCGAGATCGGAGCGTAAGCGGACCGTAAATGGACCGTATGCGAGCCGTAAACGTAACGTAAGCGTACCGTGAGCGGTCCAACTAGTTATATTCGAGATTATCTGTAATGTCAACGTCTACAATTTAAATACGGGATTAATAATTGATCGAACCGAGATCGTAGCGTAGACGGACCGTAAACGCACCGTAAACAGACCGTAAGAGTACCGTAAGCGTACCGTAAGCGTACCGTAAACGTACCGTAAACGTAGAAAAAATGTATACCGGGTCTAATTCTCGCAAAGATGGACGACGTTTATCTGTCGACAGTAGAATCTAAAACCTTCTCGCGCAGAAATAAAACTCGAAGCTCGAGGGCAGCTCGCAGCTTCTTTCAATCTCGACGGAACGATGCTTTAAGCCTCGGAACCGCACAGTCCATCCTCCCTAACGATCATTCATCCTTTCTCACCCTCGATCCCGAAATGAAAGAATACAGACACCGAAGGAAAGAGAGCACTCTGGCTGTAGGTAGCCGTTGAGACGTGGTATGGGGTTTATAGGAGACGGCCAGAAAAAGCGAAGAAAAGAGATGAAAATTAAAAAGAAGAAGCAAAAGGCGCAGCGGCACTAGCAGCAGCAGCAGCAGGAGAAAGAGAAGGAGAGTAGAAACTCTCGTAAAATCGATTCGACCCGTGAGAGAGAGAGAGAGACCACCAAAGAGATAGCGCGAGTGCTTCTCCTTCAGAGACTGGGGATCGTGAACGTGCGCTGCTGGATCGGTCGCGAACAAAGTCTCGCATTGTGTTGCAAGATCGCAGCCCTCCGCTGCTGGGAATGGTTAAGTGATAATAATAACAGTACGAATTTTTGGAATAGTTTATACCTACGGGAAGCAGCGGTCTTATCGGGACGAAGAGCAAGAAGGACAAGAAGAACAAGAAGAAGAAGGTGGAGGAAGAGTCAGCAACGAAGATCCGAGTACGACTGAGAGGAGGCGAACGAGGTGGATGGAAGAAGAGCGCGTGGAGAATGAAAGAATGAAAGAAGGCAAAGAAAGGAAGAAGAAAAGTAACCGCGGAGGGGAAGCGACCAAGAGACGATACCGAACAGCCACTCTCTCTCTGTGCTCTTATACACGAACGGTCGATGAGAATGTTCGGTGGGGGTGGTCGTGATGGAGTCGCGAGGGGAGCAAAGGGTGCGAGGGTGGCTCGGCGAAGATGGAGCGGGTTAAGGGACGACGACGAAGAAGAAGAAGAAGAAGAAGAAGAAGAAGGAGAAGAGAGAAGGGGAAAACGGTACCGACGAACGAGAAGAAGACGACTACTCCTCTGCGTCGAGGATCGGACGTGGATGGAAGGAAGAGGAAGAAACGTCCGTGCGGAGAACTCGCGAGCCACGCCAGGGACGAGTAAGGGGAAGGAAGGTCTCAGGAGGAACGCGTGAGAGAGAAACGCAAGAGAGAAGAGAAGGAAGAGGATGTGGAAGAGGGACGGTGAGAGAGAAGAGCGAAGGGAGAGGCAAGTGAAGCCAAGTGAAGTGAAGTGGGGCCGCGGGACGGACGCAGTGGCATTGACCCCGTATAGTAAGTAAGGTAATGTGAACAGCTAGCACGCCTCTCATCTCTCTCTCTTTCTCTCCACCTTCTCGTCTCCTCTCTTTCTCATCGTCTCGTTCTTCCTACGAACAGCGTTCTCCGTTTCTCTCTCCTCTCGCTCGCGGCCAAAGGGTTCCCATCGGATATTGTTCGGTCGGTACAGGAGGGTGACCTCAGGGTGGACAGCGACCTCGACAGCACCTTCTATCGGCTCGCTCCTACGGAGTCATCATCGCCGCGAAACGCTAATCGCGATGCAAACCTATGCCTGGACGGGTTGCAAATGAATTCTCTCCCACTTGCACCAAATTATTAACGATCGAATAAATTACTTGATACTTTTGGAACAGGTGAAACTATACCTTTGGTCGAAAGTTTAGAACCACTTAAACCCTTGTCGTACAAAATCGTGTCACGGTACTTACAGTTCAAATATATTTTTGGCTGATACTTTTAGTATGGTTGAATTTCGAGTTTAATTGTAATCATAATTTTCTCAGTCAAAGATCGTTGAACTCTATGTATGCATATTTTATTTTCCTATATTTGTTTTAAAATTCAAGCAACGAATAGTTAGCTCCGGCTGACTCAACTATCGAACAAATCACAGGCGAAGGGGTTAAACGAACGAACACTTTGATGTTGCATATTCTGCGCAGTCCCATGGGCTGCTGCAATTTTATTCGTTCGAAAGTGTTCTAACTTATGAATGGCACGATGCATATATAGTTAGAATGCAGTCGAGAAAGGGAACATAATGAAGCCAACAATGGTATCCTCCTTCGCTTAAGAAGGATGTTATTATCCATCAAATATACACAATGTTGCCTGTCTTCGTTGCTACCCACTCGAGGTTGAAGCGAGACACCGGGGACCGTATCCGATCCTCGTTGACGCTAACGAAAGATCGCGTGAAGTCATCGATAAAGTCACCGCGTCGACTTCGATTCGACCTTCTTCGTTCGCTCGTTAGCCGCAGTAGAACGACGTTTCGTGGTATTCAATTACTACGGCGTTACACGCCGCTTTCGACCCTTCGAATACGCTTTCCTTGCCAAAAAGATCACGCGGATCGACCGAGCCACCAATGGTCTCCATTATATTTCAGCTTCTTCCTGGAAGTGGATTTCGAAGGCTGTGCCTGCTGGAAACTGTACATAGAACGTAACAACAGCTATCGCGGTCTCCTTCAATCAGGAAAAGGATTCCCACGGGATATTGTTTGCTAGGTGGATATAGGCGGTCGACCTTTAAGCTATTCAGTGACCTCGCCAGCTCCTGACGTTCGATCCTCAGGTCTCCCTCCTGTTACCTTGCTACGCGCACCAGCCTACAGAATCTCAATTTCTCAATTATTCCTCCACACTTGCTTGATTTTACATTCTATACAGTACCGAGGGAAAAGAAATGTAATTTTTATTTTAATTTTTCCATGGAAATTAGTAGCGCTATTTCATTTTTTAATTAAATTAAATTAAATATATAAAATGTGTCTTTGGTTCATAGTTTCTGTAATATTTCTCTAGCAAGAAACTAACGATTCGTGTACCTGTGGTATATCTAAGGCTTATCACGCGGTGGCTCGTTATCGGGTTCGATAGCGGGCGAAACGCGACCTCGCGAAAGAACGCGACGCGACACCGGCTACGAGAGTTGCGTCGCGTCGCGTTCCGCGCGCGTGCATATACCCATCGCGCCGCCACGTATCCGCTCGCTGCAGAGATGTCTTTACGAGCGAATGATGCATGCGTTCACGTGAGCACCGATGCGCATACCAGGAAGAATCTCGATGCGTAGTGCCGTGGAGAGCGTGGTTCGGGCTACTTGAGCACACTCGCGCGAGCGTGGGTGGGTACCGTGAGACCCCGCTTAGAGGGAAGCATGGAAACCTTACCAAGGATAACCTTCCGACACGAATAATCTGAAAAATTATAAATTTGCAAATAACCTTCAATATTATTATCCCACTGTCAGAAGAACTTTTGAAGAAATTTTATTATTTCTTTGATTTTTTATAATTAGTATATAATAATAATTTATTCATTTCTCTATCGACTATATCATATTGCACTACTTCTAGCAAATTTCTATTTTCATTATTGTTACTAATTTTATTATTTCTTTAATTTTTTATAATTAGTATATGTATAATTATAATTTATTCATTTCTCTATATCATAATGCACTACTTTTAGCAATTTCATTCCCGAACCGTTGGTAATTCCTTATCTCGAGCTAACGACGCTCGAGATATTGGTAATCAGTTTCCAGAACTGATTACGTATCTTGGAGAAAGCAGTTGCTCGAAACGTAGCAAGATTGTTTTAGAAGGTACTGTATCTGATTCGGCTAAATGAAAAAGCTTTGCATCGAATTAGCTATTTTGAAATTATTTAAATTCATCGTAAATTTGGTTACCATCCTGATGGTTGGCCACCATCGACGTTTCCGCTTACGGAAGAAGTCGTGTCGCGTATGCAGCACGTTTCCCACCGCGACATAGACATCGGTTCTCACGGGGAACACGCGTCTTCGCACGGTCCTGACGCGCGTACACGCGTAACTCCGCTTGAAACCTTCGACGCGTATATGTACAAGCGGATCAATCGTTCTTTTTGCAAACCGTGTTGCACTTTCACTTGGTTTCCTGTCGAAGGCGCGTCTAATATTCGCTATTGTTTCACACCGACCTCGACGATGTTACCCTGGTCGAACGATTCGCCAGTTCGAACACCAATCAATCGAGCCTCTAATGTTCTAAGACGTAACGTCTATTATGTAAGGGTCGATTGATTGCGCAATTTGCACGCATAATTGTTTCGTCGGTCGACTTTGATTTTGCTTCGAGCTTCTCGAGAATTGAAATTCAAATAACCATTTTTAATTTGAAGTTTTTATATTCATGTTTCTTTTATTCTTTCTTTTTTTTTTTCTTCTTTCGGTAGGCGGCAATTACGTCGGCGATTTTAAACACCTCTCGTAAACAGCATGTTTGTACCGTATAACGTTCGTTTGCTCGAATTTCGAAGAAAAACAACGAGACGCGATAAGCGGTTGATCGTGGATAAGAGACGAACGGGCACGTTTCGTAGCATTTGCAATAATCCTGAAACGTTTTAAACCTGCATAATATACGACCGTCTTAAAGCAAACTGTACAACAAAGAACTCGGCTCGGCTGTGTTTTCATGCAACAATATCTTTCGGGAAACAACGCTTTACCGTACGACCGATCAAATCGATTATTTTCAAAACCGCCTGCCATTTGTCGAGGACAAAAATCACTCTAATCGAGTACGATTGAAGGAATCCAACGGGATTTAGAACTTAATGCTTGGAATAAATATATCGTGACTTATTATGATAATGCTGGAATGCGTTGTGATTTTGTAAAAGGATAGAAGTTTTGAATGTTGCATTTTATTATAATTTTGGATAAATATTATTTTTTAATTCATTAATGTCCTAAAGTGTATACACGTAATATTTTATTGTAATTTCTATGATCAAAAGTGTTTTAATTTGAACAAAATAATATACTTTTTACATCTAGGAATGAATGAACGAAGAAGCAGAGGTTACACGATTATTGTGAAACAAATCAGCCGACAAATAATACTCTTCTGTTGTTAAAACAATGCCTTTCATAAAGGAACACCTGTCGTTTGCGATCAGACTGCTATTTTCTAAACTTCGTACCACCTGTTGATTACAAAAATCCTTTTAATTGAAGCCAGTCGTGGAATATTTTCCACTTACTTTATGACGTAATATTCACATTAATTTCGTATGAAAAATTTCATTAACTCGGTAATTAATTATCTAATGAGATACTATGAAAAATTAATTTTTCCATCTATTTTCTCAATTTCTTATTTTGAACTACAATCGTAACTTCAGTAATACAAGTCACCCTGTCTCTTCATTTCTTAATTATTTCACTAATTTTCTCTGCAAATAACCAGTCATCTATGACCTCAATAGGGTTCAAAGTGTTAATTACTCTTCTAATTTCAACTTTCTTAGTCTAAACTATTGAAAAATGGAAACTTCTAATTATTTCAAGGAGAGTTTCTTTAAAAGCCTAATTTTAACCAATATGATCCATTGAAAGGTATACCACTTTATTAGAAAATCTAACATTGCTTTTTAGAACTCGAACGTTTCTCAAACGGTGTTTCTAATTCTTTTTTCTTTCTTCTTAGAAGCGAGAGCATCGATTGTCGCAACGCGTCACGATTGCCATTTCTGGCGTGTTGCGATACGCGGACGTATTAGTCATAGTTACTGCATACCGCACAGAAAATTGAGACATCCGGCAAGGACGGCCACAGGCTATTCGTGTTAGAAATTTAAAGAACAGCCGCGGCTATGCAAATGCGTAACGCGCTTGGGCTCGAGCGGATACGCGCGTACTAGCCAGGCCAAGCTTGTGCAACCTTGACGATCGAGAATGTGTTTGACCTCCTCGTTGCGGATAATCCTGCTCCTCGCCACCTGGTTAATGCCTCCCGTGTCCTTAAAATCATCGCTTTTCTTATTTTCCCTTTTTTCCCTCATTTGTCCACCTGTCTCAACACACCCAAAGTTGCAAGGATAAATCGACACTTTATAATCAATAAATTTGTCATTGAAGAATAAGAAAAAAAAAAGCAATAAAGATGAACAAAAGATAATAATATCAAACAAGAATCTATGTATATACACTACTGTTGGTTCATAGAATGGAATCATCTACAAAATTATATTTTATTTTTGGTACCATACTTTTAACATTGGTACGTAACTGTGACTCGACACCGAAAGGGTTAACGGTTCGACGTCCTAAACACTCGGCATCTCTTGACCCGACGCGTCGATAGGTTAACGCGATCTCGATCAGAAAGAAAAAAGAAATGGTGGTCACCACGGGTCCATACACATACGTAGAGTCCCGAAAAGAATCGACGCCTGTGTCACGTGGCACGAGTTCTCAGTCTCTCCCTGTCTCTCCCCCATGATCCCGAACCGGAGGAGCCACCCGACTTCTTGAGGTCGAGGAATTTAATAACGGACGAGGTCGAACCGAGTCGAATCCAGTCGACTCGACTCGACTCGACTCGACTCGGCTCGAGTCCAGTCGAGTCGCGCGCGCACTCGAAAAAGAGAGCCACCAGCCCGGACAGCGCACTGGTCACCAGAGAGGAGAGAAGGTTGCGCTCATTCATAGGAATTTTACAGGTTGTCAGGCAGGTTTGACCGGCCTTTGTCATGGAAGTAACTCCGTCGAGAACGACCGCGGGCCCCGTATTTGTTCGTTTAGGATGGCGACGAATCACCGATGAATTTAGACGCGCGCCTCTTATACCTGCGCATTAGCTGGCACACCAAACAGCATATCGTTAGAGATTCATACGAAAATCAATATCAAACGATCAACATGAAACAAGAAAAATGAAATAAAAAATATTTCATTTCAATGATTCCTATAGAACAGAGCGAAAAGCTTCATTGTCCGGTGCGTACTCGCTCGCTCCTCCCGTGCCGGCGCGATCGAGCATGTTCGACAGATTTTTGCCGTGAAAGTGGCACGCGGCAGCGGAATCACTAAACAGGTATTTAGCGCAGCGGCGAGTAATCAGGATGAATTCGGTCGCGAATGTGTTTCAACTTTCAAAATGCACCCGCCAGAGGAGCGGGTCGCCGATGGCTTGGAAATAGGAAGTGCGCGTTCGGCAGCGCGCGAATACGCGACTGCACCTCCTAGAACCGTCTGAACCGACGTGAACCGAGGCGAACCGTTCGAACGGAACCACCGTGTTGATTCGCCTTTCCTGCGGACCACTTGGATCGGATGACAAACGGGGAAGAAACTTACAAGTATATCTGGAAGTTCAAACAACTCGGTAATTGCTAATGATAAATATTAATAAACATCCTTCGAATGAGGAAAATGATTTTCAATTAATGCTTCTTTTAGCGAGAACGAATCTCTTAAGAGGAAACGCTATGCTGAACGTTTTCGAACTTTGAAATATGATCATTTAAACGACTCCGGAATTGACCCTTAAAGGAACTTTGTTCGGTTAGGTAGTCAGGTTATAATAGATTCTATCGACTCGGAGCTATAAAAGTCGTGGGGAAACATTCGAAGAAAGAAAGTCGGTCCTTAGGAATATATACCTACTCTTCGGGACCTGAACCCGTGAAAAAGAAGGCGTAAAAAAAAAAATGCAACAGAGTAGCTTCTCTGCGGTGGACAATAGAAATTTCGGTAGCTTAATGATTTATAAATATAAATAATTAGAATCGATGCATTTCCTTCTTTTTTTGACATTGAAGCTCGTTGATTTTATATTACTCTCGTTTTGGCGGAAATTTTAACATAATGTCGGCGTGTCTTTAAGATCGTCCATCGGATGACCTCGAAATCATCGATCGGCTGGTCGAGCTTAGAATCAAGCGTGAATCTGTTCGTTTCGTAGGTGAACACGTGGAAATGTAGGTGTGTAGAGACACGGTAGAGCACCGATATATCCCGTGCACCGGTCGCGGACGACTCGTGAACCGCCTCTTTTATCCGGGGCGCAATTGAGTCAACGGCCTTTCGAAAGAAGTAACGGTATACGATTATTACTCCTACCGAGTCTATACTCACGAAACTGAAACATTCGCGGGCGTGCGCGAGCGCGCTTCAGCGAGCAAGTACTTTACCTACACATCGCTATGTGTTTCTAAGTCTCTTTTATCACGACTGTGGTCTCTGGCTATGGTTTTACAGACCCGCTGACAGATCGACGCCTTTTAAAAGATTCCAGAAAGGAAACGAGACGAACCTGCTTCGCGGATCATTCTCGTCGATCGTCTTTCGCTTTTATTGAAATCGAATGGAACTCGATGATACGTTCAACGTCATTAAATTCTTTTATTGCTCGGCCCAACTTGTGCATAAGACACAATTATTACAATATTAACCAGTGCAATGAATATCTTGTTTCTTTGATCGAGTTTCCATTTCCTTAGAAACAAATTTCCAAGGAAAACTTTTTCATCTTCCTCGTCGATCATTTTTCCCTTTTATTGAAATCGATGATACATTCAACATTACTAAATTTTTTCTATATTCCACCTTATAGCTTGGTCCAATTTATGTATTTATTATATAAATATAAAATATTAACTAATGGAATGAATATCCTATTCCAAAAATAAATTTCTTCAATCAAATTTGCATTTTCTTAGGAACAAATTTCTAAAGAAACCTTCTTCCTTCTTTCTTTCGGTTGCGAATAAAGAATCCTCCTAAAAGGGTCCTTTGCTTTCTGATAACGACCAGAGGACCGATTCCTTGAATAGTTTTTATGAACCATCAATGATGCACATGATTATGTTTTTAGTATGATACGCGGTTACTAATTGTACGGAGAAGGGAGAGCGAAGCGTTTATTGGCTGTCGTTTCGATTGTAAGTGGGAAGATTTCACGAGACGATTATGTTTTTAGCGCGGCACGTAGTTATTGATTTACAGCGCCGGGGAAACGTTTTATAAAGCACGGTATCGGGAATCAGTGGAAGGATTGTCGAGTTGGTATTGTTGGTATGGAATCGTACTGTTCAGTATGTTTTTTTATGGACTACCAGCGTTGATCGTGATTAATTGCAGGAACATGAGAACTGTGTTTACCTCGTACTACCGAGAGAGAACCATTTCTTTTTTTTTTTTTTAAAGATTACGGCACCGCTGTAACAATTCGTGGGAAGATCGTACCGAAGCTTTTGTATGATTTATAGTTATCAACGATGAGATTTTTATTACAAACTGAATGTACAGTGTTTAAAAGGAAAGTTTTATGAACCAGTCAATATCAATTTCTATTTCTACTATATTTTCTATGTTATTAATATTAAAAGGACGCTGTGAAATTTATAGATGAATAAAAACTTTTTCTCGGTATCTAATCACGTCGCTTTATTCTGATTAGAGAAATCGGTAATTGGCGAAGATCCCGCGTGAAAATATCCTACAGAACGATTCAAAATTAAGAAAATTGAAGAGAATTCTGAGTAATATTGATGTTATAATTTTGCAAAATTGCAAATGGAAAATTTTAATTACAAAATAAAATTATTGTAATTAGATGGAAATCGATAATTAGCGAAAATCCCACGTGAAAATATCATATCATAATATCGTGGCAAGTGGAAAATTTAAATTACATAATAAAATTATTGTAATTAGAATAATTGCAAATTAGAAAGGTTTAATTAATTTCTTGTTACGTTTTAGTTCCCGAAAGGAGGCGTCAAGAATCCTCTCTCTATTCGAAGGGAGCAGACGTGAAACAATCTTGAAAATGACGGTCGGACTCGCAACGCGGAAACTGTTATTCACCGATTTCAATCGTACATACGCGTTTAACCCATTCGCAGAGTGAAACGCAACGCACAGGCCAGTCGCTAATATTCCATCTTGACGAGGAGTAAATGACTTCAGCTTGGAATGTATACTATCTAGGACATAACGCCGCGCCGATATTCGCCGTGGTTCAACGTTGGCTATCGCGAAAAACCTTATGGTATTTCGCTATCTTCGTCGGCTCTCTCGCGTTCCATCGTTCAAACGTATGTATTCCTTGACTCATGCTCGTGTCAATGCGTTCCGCGTCCTCGCGAAATTGATAAACGAATCCGCGACCAATTCGCCTAACTGATACTTGAAGAAGAACCTTGTCCTGCATACCGAATAAATTTCCAAAATAAATTGAAAAAAAAAAACCTAATACCAAAAACTTCAAGTCTATTTTTTCGTACAGAATTAATTATTGTTCCATTTGCATCATTACTTTACCCTATATTCTGTATGAAACATAATTACATTTAGTAATTAAGTTTCCAAAATGAATTATATTGAAACAGAAGCGCGATACAAAATAATTTCAGTTGACACTGTTTTATCTATTTTTTCATACAGAATCTATAATCAAGTTTGTACTATCTCTTTGCACGATACTCTGTATATTTCCACGAGAAAAAAAAAAAGGAACGGTTACTTTCAACGACTACCAGAAGTTAAATGAAGAAATCGATTTGGAGAACAATCAGAAGGATCAACGAGCGTAATTGTGGGAGTAGTTTCGTATTCTTGGCACGTTCAAGCGTCTCGAAGTTTCTTTTCTAGATTCTTTGACCGCGAAAGGCCCCCGGTAAACTCGTTTCTCTTGTCTCTAGCAGGCGCGAATGCATGCTCTCTAATTTTACAATTATCGAGAGAACCGTAAGCTGCTCTCTGCTCGTGCGACCGATATTAACGCGAGTTGCGAAAGGGTCGTAAACTAGGTTCTCTCGCGTTTCACGGATCGCAAGGAAAATGGTATCTCGTGTTTTTTTTTTTTTTTTTGTTTTTTTTCGTTTTCTCCAACTTGAATACTCATCGAAAGGTTGACGATCGGATATCCAAGGATCGGGCTATTGTTATCCTAGTTGAGCGTTCATAGAGATCGGCTTGTTACTCGATGACCACGGGCAAGCGTACAGCGAAAGGGGAAATGCTCTCTAACTGTGCGGAAAAAAAGAGAAATCGACGCCCAGATGGGGGATCGATGTCCTATAAAGAGAAATATCTGCACCTCGATGAGCATCGTCAACTGACACTTTCCATCCTCGGTCAGTGATACCATTCATTTTTAAGCACGTCTGAGAAATTTCATATTAAATTAAGAATTTTCACGTTGTATGTTATTAAAAATGTAATAATATACTTTCTATAATTAAAGGAATTTCATTTTAACCTGCTAGCTGTGAAAGTTATTATCAAAAGTCCACCCTAGAGGGCGGAATTAAAATCAGAATCAAATACAATTATATGACATTGTTTTTACTTTTCATTGCAATTTCATATTTTTAAACTAAATTGTACATTTTTTCAATTGACGAATATACTCGTCAAAAACATTTCATTTGCGTTTTTTAAGTGACGTATATATTCGTCAAATTCATTTAACAGGTTAAGTGTAGTTTTAATTCTATCCTTGCGACCATAATAATTCAAATGCAAATTTTTCTATAGGATGCAGACATTACAAATTCCCCCTAAACAGTCTTAAATCCACGTTTACAATTATTGCTCAATTTTCTACCTGTTATCGAACGATTCCCGTTGGCATTTGATCTTTCGGATATCGTTACGATTCTTTATTCGCCGGACAAAACGTGATTTTCGACGATTCGAGGGACAAGGAGCGTGTTGAATGAACTCTGGCGATCCTAAGAGTCCCTTAGCTCGAGTCCCCGGAGCTTGCCACGACGAGACGAGGAACGCATTCCACGAGGTCGTCCGCCGACGATCTGCATTCGCAGAAAAGGACGAAGAAGCCGAGGAAGCGAGCAAAACGAATTAGCATCCCGATCGTCCGCACAGTTTTCTACCCTCTCTTTCTCTTTATCATCCGGTTCTCATTGCATTTCTCTCTCGCTCGTTGTCCCTCGGTGCGCTTGTACCCGACTCCTTCTTCCGACTCCGAACAGCGTACGCACTTTCTTACGCGCGTGCACAAACAACGAGCGAGCTGCGCCACACCAGGCGTACTCCACACACGGCTAACCACATAAATCACCGATCCGTTCGATCGTTCGCCAACGACTCCTATAGATGGTAATAATACGCTCCAGTCCAGATACGTCGCCACGCCGATTTAAATGGCGCGCGCTTCTCTCTCCTATAAATCGACCCATAATAGTTGTTTAAATATATTTTTTAAAAAAATTCCAATAATACTTCTGGGTTATTACAAAAATTACACCCTATATTGTTATAGAAGAGTTAAGAAATTATAGGCTGTCAGATAATGGTTCAAAAATATTTGGAATTCGTATAGATTCGTTAGGTTTCCACGAAAATGGTCTATGAACATTTTTGCAGAATTATACGGCTCTATAAAATTTGTTATTCAAGGAAAATTGTTTGCAAGTCTATGGTTATTTCTAATGCGCGTTAGATTTGAACAAGTTTTACCGTCCTATGACCGATTGAATAATATATTAGATCTATACTGTGTACGCGTACGCAGTGATTACAGTAAGCGTATCGGCGAGTCTAAAGTGCACTAACTCGTGTCGTTTAGTTTCCTTTGAAATCAGCAGATAATTCGCTGAGAAAATAAGGAAACATTCAATTGATGCTTCTCAATGCGAACAATGATCGATCAATTTTCATACCGTCAATGGTGATCGACGACGGAAGATAAAATACGATCGAGTAATCAAGAGAAAATTCTAATTAGCATTAATATTATGATAATTTCCGAGGTGTCGAGAGAAAAGTTCAAATTGAAAAATAAATTAATCAAGTTTTTATCGAGATCGTTACGTTTCAAAATAAAAAGCGACTCGATCGTAATCGTCATCGTCGGCCCGATACGCAAATTACAAAATGCACGGAATATTACATACATTATAAACATTAAAATTTTCCAAGAAGGAACTCCATCGACAAGCAAGAGGTCGGACGCGAGCCAGTGTGCGCAGCCCAACGTATCTTTAGCCGACACATTCTTCATGCCCGCGTTACGTCTCTCTTCCTTCCAGATAGAATTCTATTTTTAAATTGAACGCAATAAAGTTTAACGCCATGCGCAGCGTTATCGTTCCCTGCGTCTCGTGCGTTTTCGCTCGTGTTCGAATAGAAATCATCGACAATCCTACCTTCCTTTTATCCTACCCGAGTATCTGTCGTCGATGCCGTCCTCTGCTCTCCGACCCGGAAATCATACGGGAAAAGGACAAATCGACGGGGCACACACGGTGTTTCTGCCCACGCGCGGGCACGCGTGAGCGCGAACGATACCGCGGCTTGAAGAGTGAGCAATTGACTGTCATGGGGGTCACCGCTGACCGACGTCATAAATCCATACCCGATAGAAACAAATATTAAAGTTACGTGATTAGAAAATTAGAAATTGCACTGTGACACTGAATTTCGTATCGCGACTTCGATGTCATAGCGCCGAATTTTTTCATATTTTAACACCAAGGCTTTGGATAATATGAAAATCGAATGTTACGCCAATGAATATATAGAAATGAAAATATTATACAATCGTGGTACAGTTTCAAGGCATGTCTCTTGAAATTCAATTTATTTATCTCTACGGAACCCTACGTTCCGAGGATTCCTCTGCAACAGCCACGAAAAGGTGGAGGAAACAATCGTATGATATATTAGAACAAGCACGAGCCTATGGGTCGTCCTGCAACAGCAATTTTCCCATACAATACACGCGACTATTCCATGCACAAGCGTGTTTAAATCTCCCGCATATGGTAAAACGTAGCGGCTAGATGCCGCGAGCGTAAAACACATTGGAAGATCTTCGGAATAATACGTGCGTACACCTACACGTACGTTCTAAGTAGACGAATGCCTCTGCACGGGACAGGTCACATACATATAAATGTCAAGATTCACCTATGTCCCTCTTTGCCCCTTGCAACGTCCCTAAGCTACTCACACATTCAATTTACCTGGACGTTTCGAGTAAAGGGACACGTACTCATGGATACGTACTTTCCACCTATGTACATTGCTCCTCTCCCGAGAGAGTATTCCGCTCTTCGTGTTTATGTACCTGTCTCCCTTTCTTACCTGTTCCGCGTATTCTTTTCTTCCCGCATCGCCTCGCACTGTACCATACATCGCGCTCGAACGATTCGCGAGCGAGACGCGCGGTGAGAGAAGATACCCCCACTCCTCCACGTGTTGCGTAGTACGACTGCGCACGAACCGAAATACGAACTTAAGTTCGGACTTATTGTTAGTTCAGTGGGAAAAACGAATCGACGACTGTTCAATCGCTAATTTTACTAATAAAGTATTTTCTATTAGCAAAATTATTTATAATAAATTAATAATTTCCTAAGTATTATAGCAATTCTTATATAATGACTTAACTATGCATCTTACCAAAATCTTACCAGTGTTGGTATTGCATTATACGTATAATTATTACTATGTACCTTACCAATTATCCCAATGCACTTTAACCATTCAATTCAAGTAGCGACAATTAGCAATAATCATCGACGCTCGGACCCGACCTGTGCTGCCAAGAGATTTCGACCTTCGAGTTCCGTCCCGAGTGGGGGCACGTTCTCTTGGCTCTCTATTGCACTCGAATCGCACGAGTTTAACATACGCGTGCATCTGGGTAGTGGTACGTCGACAGGAACGGACTGTTCGGCCCGTTAGGTAGTGGTTTTCCTGCGGTTCTTCCACGGAACACGGTCCACGTGCACGTACACGTAAGCCCGCTGGGTGTGAGAGCCGTGTAGGTGGCTCTCCTAGAAGGAGGACGAGGAGGAGGGGTCGCTGACGTTCCAGCCTGACGCCAGGGCGACCTGCGATCAAACGCAGCGAACCGAGGGTGAGGACGGAACGTCTTGACATTGGCCACGTATTTCTGCGTCACCGTTTGCATTCGTAAACTTCGATCGGTCAAAATTGTTCAAGGATGGGATTCAGAAAGTCACGGTCAAACATTGCACGTCTGATTTTTTTTAGAATTTAATTCAGGTGACTGTTGCTCGGACCAGGATGAAGGATGAAGAAGACTATTTTAATATTTTATATTAATTAACATATTTGTTGAATTGGGACCATAATTTGTAGCCTGGATTGTAAAGTCTTCGATTAATTTAATTACGAATAAAAATTATGAATTATAAACACAATTTAAATACATAACTCGAGAGACGAAAACTAGCCAAATAAGAAACTCTTCCGCCATAATTACATACTATTATTATATAAAACCGTGCGAGTAGAGTGATAGTGAAAGCACTATCCGTCTCATTGTTCAACGATCCACCATACCAATAAACGAACAATAAAAGAAAGCCATTACGTAAAAAATATACCATTACGTGCAACTCTTTCGCAAACTCTAGCCTCATCCTTCAGTTTCACCTCCATCCTCCCACTCGTCAACTTTCATTTCAAATTCTGCTCGATCAAACTGACCCAACCGTCTCTTCCTACAATAATTCCATTCCACCATAAAATCTTGATTAAATATATTACAAAAATACCCAGTTAATTAATAATCACTCGTTAGTGAAATTCTGGAAGACAACCCATGTCACACTCGTCTTCAAAACAACAAAATAAACATACCATGATTTATAAATCATTCTCCTTAAAGGGTTAAAGCAACATGTGTCTGTTTTTTTTATTTTTTCACCAAATGATCCTCGTTCACTATCCTGAAGCCAAGTGTACGACCTCGAGAAGCCGAAGAATCGCGCTTACCTGTATATCGTTGGCCGGGAAACGCGTTTAATAATTTCCGATTGGAAAAACGAGCCGCGTACGGCAGACTGGCACTATTTGTAGAATCGTAAAGGCAGGATGTTTTCCAGGGTCGTTGTTCGTTGTCTCAGGTAATACGATCCCCGTTGTAAGGCGCATGCTGTTGCACGGCCGCTTCATCATATGGCTTTTCTCGGTTCGGTCCCGAAGGCTCGCCGGGAATCCTCCGTGTCCCGGCCACGAATATTATATTGTAATATTTATCGCCGTGAACGGCGAACGACGGCATATATTATGGCCGTCGAATGGAGCCAGCCCGGTGACGTGCCAAGCTGACGGCGGCGGGACGACCTGCGAACACACAACTACCATCGGGGTTCTTTACATTCCATTCGACCAGAACCCACGCCACTTCCCCGCTTATTACCGAAGAGCTAATATTTTGTAATCATATTCATGCAAACAATTTAAATAAATGAATTAGTTGGTTCTTCGTTGAAACATTTGATTGGTTCTTTCAATTAGAAGCCAGTCGGTTTGTATTAAGAATATTGATAAAGCGATTATGTAACTATTTTGATTAAACTTTAAGCTTTAAATTGATGTGCCATAAGTGCTATTTTGTGATGCTTTTATGTCATCGAATCGTGTCAGACTTTCCACGCTCTACATCTTTAAATTTGTTGCACTAATTAATCGAATGTATCCGAACGAAATCTAGGAAGAATAAATGAAAAGAAGGAAGAATAAGTTTCTGAAGGAGGCCAGAATCTCACGAGCTTCTGTTGCTTATATCTGGAACACAACGTGTTCCTCTTTCTTTCTTTCTTCTTTTACATTTCAACCAAACTTCCTCGAATCGCAGTTACATAAAGCATGCTGAAACGGTCCTTAGCATAATCCACTGCAAGCTTATCAAAACCCATCAACGAGCAAACCTCTCCACGCCACTAACGAGTTGTTCTTATTTTTAGTTCGAAACCACCGTGGCAGAGATACCAAGAGCATCCTGTGCGCGCCTCTGTCTGTGTGTGTGTACACGTAGCTCATCCAACAACGGATTTATCTCTTACGCTCCACCCGCGCACCCACGTCACACGGTAATGCAATAATTGACCTTTTCGCTGGGTCGATGGAGAGGAAAGGAAAAACGGGTCGACACTGGAGACAACTATTTCGAGCGTGCGTGTGTGCCGCAACCCATGGAGATTCGTGCGTGAAAAAATTGTGGAATTAACCCCTTTTTAATACTACTTCAAATTTCTTTTAATTTCTCCCCACAGTTATTCGATTATGCTAACCCTCGGACGGCGGACCATGGAGAGAGCCCAAATTTTAATTTCATTTCGTATTTCACGTCATTGGCATTTTCTAAATTTTACACTGGTCTTTTGAAATTATTCTTCCTATAAATGAAACCCTTTCGTTAAAAAAATTATAAATTCTTGCGTGTGTTTCGTAAGTTTGGGTCATTATTGACCCAGGCTTCGCTACTCAAGGGCTACCAGTGAACCTAATGACCTTTAAATTACAGAGCCAAATTTTTACTAAATTAGATTAAGCTCATTAACAGCTGTCTAAAGTATTTCTTCCAAAAATCAATTTCAACTCTCGTGCAACCGTTCACCAAAAAAATTCCGATCTTCGCGACGGACCTCAAAGGAGAACGAAAAAAGGGACGTACGCAAAGGATAATACGAATAGAGGTTTTCCCAGACTTTCGCTGAGTAGAACTTTGTTCCAGTAATTAAAGGTAGGACTCTTTCTCTCTGCCGATGTATTTACCATCGACCTTTGACGCAAGGACAAGGCGGGTTCGCCTTATCAAGAAAAATCGACGCTCGGCAAGGGCAGAGCAATATGTGGACCGTTTGACCGTGAGACGAAACCTGAATAATAGTCGCGAATGGACCAGCTAGTAGCCAGGGAATGATTCACGGTCGTCGTTGTCGTCGAATCGACGCGGCCTTGCTAAACTGAAAATTCACATGTGGATCTGAGAAGAATCGTGCTCTCGCACATTCTCACACACGCTCGATCGTATCTGCTATCATAACGCATCGATTGTGGCATAAGTATGAGATAAATCAACATCGATATACAGGGTGTTAAGAAATTAACTCGACACTGATTGCAATTTCGCTTTTCTTTTTTTTTCTTTTGCAAAAATAAATTCTGTAACTTGGATCAATTAGAAGAAAATTATGTGAACAGTACTTAATTGCTCATACAAAAAAATTCAACGAGAAAATTAATTGAATCGGGATCAGCGTAAGGAAGTATTTAATACAAGTATTTAATAGTTGATCGAACATGATGTTTCTTTTACTGTCTGCTGTTTTTGCAAGGGTGTACTAGAAGCATTCTGTACAGGTGAATCATTGCTAAGGAGGCTAAAATAATTGGACGGTAAGTAGACTTCAAGGCGAAACGTTTCTCAGGACGACCATCCCGTCCATCTCGCCTACGTCGTTGCGATCGAGCTCGCGTTGCAGCCAAATTTGGCGATGGATAATTAAAAAAACGAGCCGTTCCTCGAGAAACTCCTTAGAACAGTCTCTTTTCGATCTTACCGGCACCGAGACCTTGATTATACTTCGATACGATTCTTATTTAGAACGCGCGGCATTTTATAAATTTCAAATTCATCCACAATTTTCGATTAATTCGATAATCTTCGTCTCTTCAGCTTCATCTGTATAAATACAGATTTTGTTCCGTGAATTTTGCATGTTACACCTTTATTTTTCAAATAATAATGACTCACGTTGTTTTACGAGCAAAAAGTTTCTTTCGGCAAGGTGACGACAATGGACGCGTGTACTCGTTATTATATCAAGTGTTGGAAATATTGCGAAATTAACAGGGAAAATTTTGCGCTTTAATGCTGAGAAAAATAAAAAAAAGAGAGAAATTCATATAGCGATTGAAGTTATAGTACATTTAACACGGTTACAGCGGTTGGCCTTCGGGCAGACACAGATGCATTAATAAAATTAAAGCGCAAATAAATAAGTAAATAAATGGTAGTAAAGACAAATAAAGAAAAGGTGAGATGAAATCGATGACAAGATACTTCTTTATTTCTTTCACCTTTCAACTTTCTGCTTGTCTGTGATTTCTTTCTGTCAGGTGTTTAATCCTTTCCTGAAGTATATGTACGTTGTCAAAATTATACCAGATATACAATAATTATTATTTGACCACTTTATATATGAATAAATAATTTTGTTTAAGATTCCAGCGAGACCGAAATTCATAATTCTATATTTATCCTATATTTATCCGAAATTCTTTCCTGAATACACCATCTAAATATAATGTAACGTTTGAGTAACAAGAGCGTTTTATTCCAGGAAATACCTTCGATATTTATGTTAATCCAGCAGTAGCCTGGAAAAGATTGGTCCACACGTAATCAGAGGGAAGTAACCGTTTCCAAAATTAGGCCAAGTAGTTTGCTTCTTCCAGCATCATCGATATTAATTTATTCCTCGGGAACGAGCGAAAAAAGATCCTCTTCGTTGCGACTGTTCGTAAGTAGATTGTACCATCAGTAGTCAGACCAAGCCCATTGACCACTCGCGTACAAAAAATATTTATTTTACCGAATTTCAAGATTTTTCGATAAATCATTTTAAAATTACAAAAAAAGAAATCAAGAGGAACACAAGGACTATTGTAATCTGAAAGTATAATTAATCACTTAACAATTCTTTTATAAAATAATTTAAGAAATTCAGTAATTTTAATACAGAAGGTGCTGTATTTAATTTTCTTTTACTATTTCTTGGGATTCTGATGCAAAATGTTGCAATCAACATTATGGACATTGTTCTAATTTTCATTTATGAAACTGCTGTTGCAACAATTGTAATAATGGACGAATTTTTCAGTGGGTGGTCAGCCCACGAAATAACAGAATCGTAATGCATTTAAAACAATTGTTTTCATTTAGTTTGGGGCGTAATTGTAGGTGGTAAAAAGGTGCTTTAGAAAATGGACAACAATGTTGGGTAGCAAGTGTTCACCTACTGTTTGCCACCTACGTGACTAATTGCCAACAGCAATATCACCGTTTCCATGGCTTCTTCGAATCAATTTAACCATTAGTATGGTAATAACACGGTTGTGCCTCGCTCGTTTCGTTTTATTAATACTTATGCTTCATTTGTGATCTTGTCAGCAACATATCCATGTATTCTAGGATTACATTCTAATCTTGTTTCTCTTTTATGATTTCACAATATAATATTTCAACTGTTCATTTATTAATTACAATAATTTTGCTAAAATTGAATAATTTTGGTTTTTAAACGATCAAAAATAATTTAATTCCTGTCTTGTTTTAATAACAACATTTCTTTTATACCATTCTCTTCTATTATTAATGTTTCTATTTTGGGACACGGAATTAACTACCAATCCAAACATTACTGCTTATAGCATGCACCTGTTAACTGTAACAAGTGCTGCAAACAGCACCGCTACTTCCTTAGCCTTTCTAAACGAACACGCAGCCATTGTAACACTTCCTTCCTCTCTTTCTCGTATCATTAGCACTTCTACTTCCTCTGTTTGTATCTTACACTATCAAATTTTCTCGAAAATCGCTTACGTTATTACAGTAGACTCTCGTTATATCACCGCGAAGGGGACTGTAGTAATGAAAAATTTTTCAAGTTTCCTTGATCTCATTTAGAAGAGAAAAAGTGTATCATCTTCATAGACTATGATAGCATGATAGAAAATCTGTACGAATCTTCAAATCACTAACGTGGCAATATAACGAGAGTCTACTGCATATCAGTGAATAAAATCAAAATTTTCTCTGCTCAAATTCGATCTAAATTTTTCAAACTCTAAATTTAAATTTAACTCTTCGCTAAATCTTGTGTACCTTAATTTCCGAGTTCAACCGCAAGGTATGATACATAGTTTGAAAAAGGAATGGCTTCTTTGCATCAAGATCGCGATGCAACTTTTGGGACAGATTTCTTTGCCGGTGGCTGGTGCATCGTTGGACTTATACGTGGTCGTTTACAGGTATGCCAAGCATGTAAGGTCTAACGCCGAGTCGTTGGTCGTCCGGGCAGAACGAGTGGGAGGAAGGGCAGCCTTAGGTCGAATGGAAAGAGAAGTCCGAGGGACGAGAAGCTGGCGAAGGAAAGAGGCAGAGATGCAACGGGCATGATGAACAAAGAGGGGAGGCTGTACTTTTCGGATCCGTGGCGTAGAGGATAGGTATATCGAGTGCATTCGACATGCACGTAGAGAACACACAACGAGAACGTGTGTAACCATGAAAGAATCTTGGAGAGCAGAGCTAGGCATTTTTTCGACGATGATACCGAGCTTTCCCGTCTAGATGCTCTGTTTCTATGCAGCTTTTCTTTGCATTTCGTGCCTTTTCAAAAACAGACGATAATAAGCAACACTATTCTTATCAACTCTGACAATAATAATAAATGGAAAATTAATCCTTAGATATAATTCTATTAGGAATCTTTCGTTAGGTATAAACAATTGTAAGAGTCGAAAATTTCAGGAGTTTTTGGTAGGTGTTTACAATCACTTTAAGTAACGAAAGGGTTAAAGGACGTATCTTGCTACTGAAATACTTGAATATAGTTTCTGCAAGAAAGCTGGTGCAATCAATACTTTCGACCAGTGAAGCACTGCAACGCTGTTTCAACCCTACATAAGGATTTTAGGGCTTTAGAACAGGGATAATGTTGTAACATTACGTTTGCATTAAAAAATAATATAAATTATTAAAATTCATGGGTTTATCTTTATTTCTAAATCCTTTCATAGCAATATCTATGAATGGTACAAAATCACTTTCATATTTTTGTTCAAAGTAATATGTAAGTATTATGAAGAAGGAATTTTAAACTGGTTCGTGACAAACGTGATATTACGGAGGTGAAACTTAAAGGGTTAAAGTGTCTCACAGCAATCTGTTAACCGACAATGAGTCATTGTTCGGCCCGAAAGGAGCTCTTCCCCTACTGCGTGTGATAAAAAGGGAACGAGGAAGGATCGAATGACTAAACTGTATTTTCCTTCCAATTAAAATGCATTGATACAACTGGGGATAAAAATCTTTCACTAAATTCAGTATCGTTAAATATCAACAAATTAACAATAACAATGAAAATTCTTGTAAAAAGAATTTATAAGGTATCTTTGATTAGATATTTGTTACGAAATAAATATTTTAAAAATATAATAAAAATATCTAAACTAAGGTTTATTGGGCAAGAATGATTTTTGAAGATTTGAAAGAAGTTCCGTGTTTGATCTCATTCCATTTAATCTGCCAGTTATTCATGGGAAAGGAGGAACCAGCAATAATCAATACGTACCCGTAACAAAGCGTCACGACCCAAGATTTTCCAACCCTGTCCAAGACTTCACGATTCCGGAACGACCCCTGAACTTTGTCCAACCCCATCGAGCGTTCTTCAAACGAACGATCCATAATACCGTTCCAACGCAAGAGTTCAAAGTCTATCTACTCTCTTATTTTATTAATTACAGGCATTATTCAAAATACGAGATGGCAGTGTATGTCAACCCTCGCAAAGGGTGAACGAATGAACTCTATCCTTGAAATTTCAATTTCTCAATCGTTTCACGCGTTTTCCTTTAACAAACGCGACACACAGATACACAGGCGGTTCGATTGGTCGACACGTAGATACGAAGGAAGATTCCCCCGTGGCCGTTGGAATAAAAAAGGAAGAAAGGAAAGGACGCGTAAAGAGAGAATCGAGGATCGACGGCGAGCCTGTGGGAAGAAACGAGGAGGACGTTGAGCAGCCTCGAGGAAGAGTGTGTCCGGGGCAAGGAAGAAGAAGAAGAAGAAAGAATGCATTTGGATTGCTCGATAGAGTAGGTGGGCACGTAAGAAGGCTAGGTCGGCCTGGTGGGAGTCCTGGCCACGGACTGGCCGGACAAGCGAGTCTTCTTCGTACAGGACGAACGCCGAGCTAACTCTGACTATATTATCTCTTACAATCCCGTATTGGGTCTACGTAGACCCATATTTTCATCGACCTATCATTGACAAAGAATTTATCTCCTAGAGGAAGAATCTCCATTGATCAACTCTTATTTTATTGTCTTTTTTGCAAGAAATAAGAGAAATTTGATGACATAATTTTAAGCTTTGCTAAAAAAACCAACATGAATTTTTCATCAATAGTTCCAATAGAAATTAATGAGTGATCAATTCAAAATCTATAACACTTGAGAAGAGTAGCTATTCCCTCGAGACTCGGTTCGTCTATCCAACTGATAAAAAGAGAAAAAAGCCACACGTGGGTCTATATTGACCCATTACGGGTCTCCGCGTACCGTTGTTACACGGAGGGTTACAGAGCACACCATCGTGAACTTGTAAGCCACAGCGCCGCGCCACGGTGGGAATTCGCTTCGCTTCGCTCGCGCGCGTCTACGCACGCACGCCTCTGTACGCTCGGCGTATTTGGACGTGTACTCGTGCGAGCGAGCAGGCCAGGGATTCCCGCGTTTCGGTACACGCGCGCGGCATCGAACGAGTGCGTGTAGACGGTAAGACGGGAAGGGGTGCTATAGGGTCGCGCGCCTCGTCACGAGGGTGAAACTCGCATAGAGAATGGGGCGCGTTTCGACGCGACTCGCTTTTGCACCGCAGGGATTCGAGACATTGATGTCGGTTGAAGAATTGAAACGTTAGATGAAACGTTTTTCATGGCTTTCATTGGGGTCATTTTGGTTATTCTATGGGACAGGGATGAATGGAAACTAAAATGATTATTTGCGGATATTTTCAGATAGTCTTTGATGAAAAATAGAAATTGTACCAAAAATCTCTCAAATATTTTTGCATTCCATTTCCACGTGATTATTAGAAAATAAAAATTGCATCAAAAGTCTCTTAAACCTCCCTCTGCATCCAATTTCCACATTTCCATTTTTCCACGGGGTCATCAGGGCGCGCGGGATTCTCGCGTTAGCGCTTAATTAACGCGGCTAATTAAGCGTCTCGGTGCTGGAACGTAAGGTGCATGACACGTCGCGAGTAAGAGGAATACGAGGCGGCATAAAAGCGGCCGTGTACAGGTACACTGATCCTGAGTAGAGGACGTGGAAGAGCGAGTAGATCCTGTAAAATCATCCGTGGATCTAATGAAGACATGGTGGGTGGACGAGAATAAACGGATCCTATTCCTGCCTACCAGCACGGTGTAACGTGTGTGTGCGTGTGTGTGCAGGGTCTGAAAATCGCGTGCAATGTCGGATGACGGCAGGTGGACGAACGGTGAAGGGAAAATAATGTTACGCTCGCTGATATCGTGGCTGCGAAATTCCTTTTGCTTTCTCTCCCGCCGCCACGCAGAGAACTTTTAACTTCGCGGTGGGTGTAACCGGCTCGTTTGTATAGTCGCGCATTATTCCGCGACGTGACGGTTTAATGGTGGAAGCCTGATTTCTCGCGCGCGCGCCACTCAACGGACAGAAGCTACGATTGCGAGAGAGCCACTGCTAACGCGGATTGCGAGAGACCACTGCACTCTCTGTACTCCATCGTTTCGTTACTTCTGCTTTCCCTTTCTCTTTTTTTTCATTCTTTTTCTGCTCTTTCTGTTTGTTTGTTTGTTTGTTTGTTTGTTTGTTTGTTTGATGACAGTGAAGGGAATGGCGGCTTTAGTCTGCCTTTAGATACTACAACATGTTAGGAGAGATTGTGGTATATATTTGAAATTATTTAACATACCAAATTTTTGGACGTATTTATTAAAAAGAGCAAATTTCTATCTTTTATCATTGTAGGGCTTTGATTTGGTCTGAATTTTTTGAGCCAAAAGTTAGACATTAGATTGACATTAAATCTGTTGGTTTTGGGAAGCAGGGTGATAATGAGAACAAAATAATTGTTATGTTTTATATGTTCTCTCTTTCAAAGCTTTGAATAGACTGACTGACAAAGACCAAAAATCCCTTGAGCCAGGCGGGCAGGCCCTCATAGCCCTTATCTATGTCTCAACACTTTATATTCACGTATTGAGTTACGAATGCCTTTTTGGACAAGGAGGATGAAGAATAAACTATTTGACCCTCGGAAACCTTGTTGATATAAGATCATATTAATTTTTGCCCGTATATTAATAAGATCCTCCACTGATGGTACTAAATTAATCAGAATCCAAATTTAAAAAACACACCTACGCAAAGGTGTATCTGCTAAAATTATACATTCCAAGGCTATTATGCATTGAAAAAATTGCTGTCTCAATGAGAATAATTTCACGAGAAGAATCAGGTTTTATAATTTCGAGCGGACAACAAGTCTCACGCGGTTCGAAGAGAAACGCTCGAGGTCCACTTGAGATCGCACAATCTGGCCGTGTCTTTAGTTGCGCGGGAATGCGCAAGGGAGAGGGCAACCGGGTGGCGTAAGGTTCTCAGGTAGGTAGGTACATTTAGACGGACGTGCGCGCGTCGAGATTCGTGGCCGTTCGCCGATCGTTGACACGAGACCGGGAGTGCTCGACTGCATTATCGTTGGCGTGCGAACAGGTAACCTCGCGATCTCTCTTGCTGTTCGCCTCTGTATGCACGCGGCTATTTTGTTATGCCAGGCCCGTCCACGCGCTGCGCAAACAAATACCCCGCGAAACGATCCTAACCGTGCCGCTGCTCGCGTACAACACATACTCGGCGATATCTGCTTTGGGAATTCTTCCTCGTTGCATCGAGCCAACCACCGTGGATCAATATTATTAATATTATTATTTCTTGCTATATTGCTATGATTAATTCTACTTTGGATCATATGAGTCGCAATGGTCCATCAGATTTTTAAATGAAGTAATGATTGTAGAAAACCATCTATGGAACTAAAGTTGGAAATTAATTAATAAAGGTTCATAATGAAATTTCTTGTGTTTGTTATTTGATCGTAATAAAAATATTGAGATTTGAAAGAGAGAAACTATGCTGGCAAGAATGTTCTGGTACGGTGGTACTTTCCACTCTCGCCGCCAGAGGGATCGATACTTAGTTGCTTTCTCGCTAGTGGTCACTTAGCTATTCATCCAAATATATTCCTGGAGCTATTCGTAATGAGACTGCACTTGCTTTCTCGTGTATGAATAAATTAATATGAAGTGGTTGGAACGAATAAATTTCTAACTTTCGTTAATCCTTTATTTGATTAACGTACTATAGAATCAGAGGATCATGGACGCTTTAAGGATCACCGGAGTTCCTATTAGCAATATTATCACAACAAACCCCGCATCTATCGATCCCATCTCGAGAAACCACCTCATCCTCGACCCAACTCCTAAGAGCAGTCACGCTGCCGGAATACGCAAGGACCTCTCCTGACTGATATCAAGCCCGATCAATACCTCTAGCCATCATCTCGTCTCTATTATCCAATATTACTCCACAACAAATATATCGCTCCTCTATTCAGAATTCCATCGATCTATTGACCCATTTGCGAGATACCGTTTTGAAAAACCTCAAATCCTCGATCCTAAATCAACAACCGTTCGTCAGAGCGTTTAGCGCTCGATACAGGGCATAAAATTATACCGAAACAGACTGTCTTGACCGAGTAAAAGCAATCAAAGGCTATCTCCTCTTTTCTCCCCGTTCAGTTTTTTCCGGATATCCTTTCACGCGGGCCGCGCGACGACCGATCGTCCTTCCACGACCCGGGTACCGGAGTGCGTTCGAAACTGTCGAGGCTGTCTGTCGAGGGAAGTCTGCGTGGTGAGAGGCGGATTCGGAGGCCTCGCGCGCCACACGGACCACGTACAAAGGGCGTCGAAACCGGAAGTGGTCCATCGAGGACGGGAGTTGCCTTGGCAACCACGATCTGCTTTAACCCCCGGTCGATCATCGGTCTTCCGCGTCATTCGAAAGCGCTCTATTATTCGGGGTCGCTGCATCCTCTCTTGCAGCCTCCTCGAGAGAGCGCTCCGTCGCGCCGCGCCGCGCCGCACCGCCTGAACCTGTGCGTTGTGTTTGTGCCACCGATGAGCAGCGAACAAGAGAGAAAGAGAGAGAGAAAGGGAAACGGTGATACGGGCGCGCGACCGCACACAGCTGAACCGAACGCGACCGAACGCAGCCGAAGGGGCCCGGTGACGGACGACCGAATCCGAAATCTCGCGACGCGTTGCACCGTGTTACGTCGCGTTGCGCTTGCTGCAGGGCCGTTTCGAGCCTGCTGCCGACGACGATCTTATCAGGCTGATTGTTTGAATTTGTGCTGCTGCTTGCGACATACACACCGCATACGTACAGCAATCAACGCGCGCATAACTTTTGCATAAGATTTTCGTCCGCTCGAACGATTCGACTTGGAAACTTTTCAACTTATCCTTAAATGGAACATGTCAACAGTCATTGAATCATAAAACGAGTATCAAAGGGTGAATATCGTGTACGATTAAGAAAGATTATATTTTCGCATCGATCAATTCGAACGCAATCATTCGTCCAGCCGAGTTGCGCTCCTGCTCCTCTGCGCATGCGTCAGGAGCGGATCAATCGTGCGACAGACCTCTCGATATCGCTCCAGTATCTTTCGGAAGGTACAATCCTCGTTGCTCGTGATTCTTCGTACTTTCTTACGCGTGAAACGGTCCGTGTGAGATTCTTTAATACTTTCACCGGTTTTTCGAACCGAAACTCCGATCGAACAATCGAGTGCATTCTCGAGAGTTCGAGAAACACGGTTACCACCGTACGAAATCCATTAGATCAATTAGTGCATAACGATACCGGATGGTCAATAGTCTGTCAGAGCAACAGGGGAATCGATTAATAAAATTCAATTCACTCGGATGACTCATTTGTAGCCGACCGCCGGAGGTCGTGAAGGGCGACAGAGTTCCTTGATCCAACACTGCGCCTGTGTTTGTGTCCCTACCACCGTAGCGATGGGCTTAAGACACTTTCAGTTACTTTGAATATAAGTAACCTTTGGGTCACTTGAGATATTGCTCAAACTTAAAATTCCTCGAGAGTTTGAGATGAAAGTTTCAACGGCCTTATTGTTTCATCATACACGTGTGTTAAAGACTCTGATGTATCAATCCCAGAATAATAAAACGACATTGGTGTTCCTAATCTTCACTCGTTGATCTAAATAATTCTTTATGAATTTATAAATTTGCCCAAACTATAAAATCCACAGAAGCCCAATTCGGAGGACACCTTTGAAACATTACGGTATACAGGCGTTATACATTCAATGGATGATTTGAAATGGTATCGCAAACTATAGCGTCACAAATTGCTCGAAAACTTAGCTTGGCAGAGAATCGAATGGGCATCAGTGGTGGCGTGGGGATCGTGCACGATGTGTGGGTTCGCGGGGCCGCGTTGTGTTGTAGGAATGCTGTCGGCAGCCGGCAGCAGGGTCGCCCACTGTTACTCGTCGGGACTTGCTTTTGCTGCCTCTCTGCCCTTCCTTCCTGCGCTGCCGAGTCGCTCGTTCGTTTGATTCCGTTTTAAAACTATATTGCCCTGGCCCCTTTGTACTTGCGGTCACTCGACTGGCCGGCGCGTGTGCGTATGGGTGGACATGTATGCATGTATAATACGTATCTCGTATTACATATTTGTACGGAGGAAGAGCGGAGGTCTCTCGTTCATCGTCGTGTTGTCGTCGCGGTCTTCCCTTCGTCGCGCTTCTCACCAACCGATACGACGACTTTCTCGCGTGATTTCGAACGGTTCCGAGCGTGCGCCGCGCACTTTTTCTAGCGGTGGCGCTGACGACTCGACAGGGAATACCTCGAATCACTTCGATACACTTCGTACAGTTTATCTTCTTATCAAAGTTAAGCTTATTCTGTAATTAGTTGTAGATTTCCAAAAGTTGTATGGCATTGATAGATTGATTTATTGGTTTTGGTTATAAATCAAAGATTGGATTCATTTCTTGCAAGAAATTAGGCGGGAATTCTGTTCCAATGACGATGCGGTGGCGCTAGTAGTCGCGATGGTTATGCATCCCAAATCACAATGGGGGAATCCCAATTGATGAGCGCAAAATGATATGGAAGATTATCTTTGAGAAAGTATCTTGAGAGTATCTTTAAGAAATTATGTAATGGATCCATTTAAAATTTTGAAAGTATCTTTTTATACTTTTAATAGAATAGGAATTATAGGTTAAAATGATGGTAGTCAATTTTTATAATCAAACAATTCTCAAACGCAAGTCGAAGAAGGTAAGCATATCAGGGATTGTAGGTGGCGTCAATGTTCCCGGTTCGAAGCGTTCGAACCACGGGCAAGAATGCGACTGGTTTTAACGTATGATCTCATTCGGCGCTTGAAACGCTCTTGTTTGTCGCGTCCACTGTTTTCGCAGCGATAGCCCGCGTTATTATCTCGAACGACGCTGATGATAACGGGCAAATGCGTTCGAACGTACATTATTAAGGAGCGCGCGTGCAAGTTGGGCCCGGAGGACGAGCGGAAAAGCGAACGGGAGACCTCTCACGGCAATATACTTTCTCAACCAACTTTTTCCCTGGCTGTTTAATAAGAAAAAAAAATACTGTTCATGTCAGCATACCTTCCCCATTCGAGTCATTGCTTTCAAACTCCCTTTCCCCGTTTCGACATTCCCAATTAACTACTATTAACGCTCCTATCCCGGCAGCATTCGTTCGATTACAAAACTGTTGAAAAGTTGTGACAACGTTGACCTGTCCCGGCGGGAAAGATCGCGTCGACCTGACTGAAAAATGAAAGCGAACCGACGAATTTTCGGGGAATCCCATGGAAGGTTGTAGATCCAAAAGCAGGCAAAGAGAGACTCCCGAGGTCTTCGGCTTGGGATTAAGCTTGCTTCTTCTTCCTCTTGCTCCTTCTCTTTCTCTCCTCGACTGTCGGCTCTTTCCACGAAACTCATCACCGTTCAACGGGCTTTATCCTGGCTTGTTTGCCTTTTCTTTCAACCGTCCGGGGCTTCTTTTCTTTTTCTATCTCTTGTTCCTTCGCTGTTCCTTATCCACCGTGCCAGTTCCTCCCTCGTTTCGTCCTTCTTCAGATCCCAGTCCCCGGTTATACTTCTTTCTTGTTCCTGTCCAGGGTCTCTGCCGCACGCGCAACCTTTTGCCGAATGGCGTGCGTTACGGCGGCCTACGGCAGGTCTCGTCCGCCAGAGAACGCCGCTCCGGTTTGCTCTTGCTCGTTTTCAGCGGTGTGGCGTGGCCGTGACGCGTTCTTGATAATCGGTCGAGTCCTACCGCGCGCTGATCCCTTCGGAAGAGCCCACCACCTGCCGCAGCCGCAGCAGCAGCAGCAACACGGGCCGTACGAATAACAACCGATGCTGTTAGAACGGCCGCCACCATTCACGATTTCGACGACGACCGGCCGATTTCACCGCTTCTCGCGTCGATTGTTCCCGTGCACCGGATACGACGAGATTCTACGACCGAGATTCGCGTTGTATCGACGATTGCGCGAACGCTCAGACCTTCCCTCCTGGCGTAACTTGCTGTTAGAGATTTCGAAAATGATCGGCATACTTCCTCTATTCCTTAAAATTAACATACTGTTTGCAAATAAAACAGAGATAATTCCTAATTTTAATTTCTTCGATTCAAATTACGATAAATCTCGTTGCGAAGGTTCAAGGTTGAAATGAAAACACGAGAAATGCAGAAATAAATCGAAGCATGCCAATCGAACGATCGAAGCGTCGTCAAAAGTCCTTAGTCTTAATTCAAGGATGCAGGACAAAGTGTTACAGGGTAACGTGTCAAGAGGATTATCAATATCTAATTATTCCTGAAAGATGTGTACTGGGGTCGCGATGCCGGTATCGCGTCATAAAGCGTATAAACAACACGGATTCCGGGGGCCCCTTGCTCGTCAAGGCTCATACATTTTAAATCGTCCTCTCTCGCGACACAATTTGTGCGCGACAAATTATGAACAACGACGGAGACAAGGCTCCGGCTCGATTGTACTAATTTCTGAGCGCCGGAATAAGCAGTCCTTGATGCCGCCATCGATGTCATTACGCGGAGAATACGGAATTCTTAATCGCCACTCGGATGACTCGCGTCCATCTTATATGCAATTACCATGTATTACAAGATCGTAAACCTACAGAGAATTATATAGACGTCTGCGACGCAAGAATATGCTCATTCAAAATGTCTATAAATTCAATGATTTCTAAAATATTTTTTCAAAATTCGAAAATTCTTAAATAGCACTTTAAAGTGATAAATTTGAATTTAAAAATACACGATTAAAAATATTATTCAATCTGAGTTGAAAAGGTTTGACTTTTCAATTAAAAAGGAAAAGAATTCTTCCAAGATAAGGTGAACATATGGGTCATTTTATAAAGTACACTTGAGGCTCATTGAGTTTGAATAACATTCCAGAGATCGTTGCGATTCCGATACAGTGTTTTGTGCAGAAATTTATTCGGCAGTGACAAAGAAGAATTCAAACGTTCGCGGCAATAAATCCAACCAGGGAATTCCGTAAGTGTCATGCGTCGTGCAACGAGTGATCGATGAACGCAACGACAACAGGTTTGTCATAAATGAAGTTCCCTTTATCCCAGGGTTCTTTCCACTAAGAACTTCCATGACAAAGTTACACGTGTGTCGATCACGCCCGAATAGAAATGCTTTTTTCACTTTCTAATCGCTTTCAAAACTACTTCGCTAACCGTTCTCCATTATTCGTTGGAGAGACAATTGATACACTTGTTGTTCTACTAAACATAATTCCTAAACAAATAAGTTCAAAGTGAAAATTCAAATTCACTAAAAAATTTTCCACTCCGTCTACTTGTTCTGCGTCACAAAAATTTAAAATACTTCTTAGTAATTCTTTTAAAGAAAGTTAATAAATTAGTACAGGGCGCTAGGAGTCCTAAGTTCACCCCTGTAGGGGCGGTGCGTCGCGTTTGGCGCGCACGCGACTCCATTTCGAATGCTGAAAGAACGCTACGGGTGTTAGGGCGCTAATAAAACAAAACAACTGGTAATTCAAGCTTCTGATAGCCCGTTGTAGCTGTATTTTCTCTATCAATCCAGTATCGTGTATTTGTCTAACAGAACGAAATCAACGGAAACGCTGAATGTTCGAAATGGCGGATGGTTCGATCATTCTAACCTATTCGACGTTCAAAGGTAAAAGCGAATAAGTGGTCGCAAGAAGAAGCTAGGCGAGTCGCTTTGCCAGCTCGATAAAGGCTCGAATCTAACAGAGATAGAGGATAGTTGGAAAGGGGAGAGTGACGAAGAGAGACCGGATCAATACCGTGCGATACACGCCGAAGTAATTTCATTGTCCACTGTTAGCGGTGTGGCTCACGTGTCGCGTGGCGCGGCATGGCGTGGCGTGCGCTCCTCTCTCTCTCTCCTTCCCTTCCTCTTCCCTCCCCTTTTTACGGTTACCGTCTCCATCGTACTCGTTTCACTCTTTTCTTCCCGTTCGTTGTCCATCGGGTCTGTCTCTTTCCTCGATCCACCCGGTTCCTATCTGCACCCGTTCTTTGTCTCTGTCCAGCCCCTCGAGGGCTCGGCTCTCACTCCTCGTCCATCGCTTCTCCGCACCGGGGGGAAATAGAACCCTTATGGCACGACTGATAGCCGCACGCTGCTACTGGGTATTGATCACCCTTCGCAATCGATGTTAACAACGCTGCTTACAGATGGCGAGATCAATTATCTAGATAACCGACGAGACAATCGGACAGCCACCTAAGTTAAGACCTCTTGCTATCGAGATTCAGGAAACTAAGCGCCTACGTCTCCTACGTCTCCTACGTCACGTGGCGCAGAAATTCTAGAGACAACGAAGGCAAGAGATCGGCCTCGTGAAAGTTTTTAAGAGAATGCTTGCGTCCGTTTACCATGGCCGTAGGATAATTGAAAATAGGCGAGACTGTTGGCCGATAGATTGGTCAACTATCGCTACCGCCTGCTCTAACGACGCTAAATAGTTAACGTTAAGTATAAGATGCCGCTACTACGTCGCTGTTGTACGTTTTAATTGCATCGGGGCCAATAAACTGTAGGAGAGAAGAAAAAAAGCTAGTCGAGCGTAAAGTACTTCCACTTTGTTACGAACGTTTTACTTTGCGAAGCGAGCCTTCTCTCGGCTACGCGATCACGGGACTCTCACGGTCGATCTTTCACTCTCGGACATTTAGAGCGTTGACTTTCTCTCCTATCGCGACTGTCGTTCGTGCGAACCGCGCCACAATATACCCACAACGTTCGTGACGACCAATCATGACCTTGTCGAGATGGATTGATTGCGAGCCGGAACGGGGCGCAGCGTGTCGTTCAGTATTTAGGTGAACTTTGAACGGAGCTGCTGAAAAGTCTGCGCCCGTTCGATTATTGCGAAGTCGTGAAGTCGAGGCATAAACCTTTACCATGTTCAGTACAGAGTTTGAAAGGAAATTGATATGCTTTAACGCGTTCACCTAGGCCTGTACGTAAATTGTTTCCAACTTAGAGAAACTTTGTACTTACTTCTCTTATGTTGCATTCTTCAGAAGTAGTACGGTAATATATCTAGTACTTAACATACCGCTTCTTACTTTGTAATGGACGCGGGTATTTCGGGATTAATAGGAGGAACGAAAAGTCAGAAACCACTTGTTAGCAATGTGGCGCGAGTTTATAACCTCATTTTTGGGTAAGGTGGTGCCCTCTAGGAGGTCGAACTTACGATCCAATCCTTAGGAACCAACTGATACCATCAAGATACTGATACATTTACTGATATTTTCTAATTAAGTCTCTTGGAACACCTTTCAGATAATAATGACTTCTTTAGGTGACCACCAGAAGCTCGATTTTGGTTCTTGGTAACTGTTCTCCCCCGTCTTCCAGAATAATTTTTCATAATAAATTGTAGAAGCAATAGTCATCTGTTCCTAGACAAATGTTTTTTATTTAATTTAATAATTTTAGATGGAGAGAATCAATCCGAATTTCAAAGAGACCAGGCCTACTCTAACTTCTACCTAGTTAAACCAAAGTTTATCTCTTCCTATCTTATCAGCTCCAGGCTTACATCCTCCAAAGAAACAAAAGATATCCCAAAATAAACGCATTTGACGTATCGTCAACTGGTCAGACCGTGTCACGAGGCAAAGATCGGCGCGGTCTCGTCTAGAAAGTTACGCGGCAATTACACAAGCGTCCAACGTTATTTTCACGGTAGCCGTGCTCGCTGGCATGGTCTTCGAGAGCCACGGCCTATCGCGATCCTAACCTATCCTTGCATCAGTCGGACGGTAGTTCCTACATGGAAGTATGCATTTTCCACCACACGCGTGTTCGCGTGGATGAAAACGTTCACCGAGGCACAGCATCGTTGTGTACCCTGGGTGCTTGTTGGAACAAAGTCTTTTGCGCCACAGTGACGCTATCCACTGGCCAACAAACTGCTGCTAGCAACAGGCCAGCAACGGTCATTTATGTTAGAGAAGCGGCGCGCATGCAGCTGTGTGCGCGAGCGCGATGTTGCGCTCGCGCGCGCGTCCACGCACGCAGAGGGACGCGTGCGCGTTCGCAAATCGTGTATTCCGCATGCACGCTCCAACAGTGATTTCTAAGTGAACCAAGGAACTGGTAGAAGGGGAAACAGAATCACGGAGAAAGAATCCTTTCGTTGGGCATCGTCGGACTGACTCACGACCGACGTTGATGAGCTAATGACGAACATATGCAACCTAGGATTCAGGGTGCGCGAATAAAGCTATCAATGGCAACATTTTGTGGCAACTAGAACGATGACCATTGTGACCAACATTCGTAATTGAAAGAACATTTTGTAAGAGGTTTTTCTTTCAAATTATACGGTTCTATAAAAATTCCACGAAATGAACCCTTTGAACGTATCTGGCTACCTTAAATCGCGTCGAACGGATCGGGTTTTTGATCGGGCCGGATCGGTTAACGTAATTTGCTCAATAACAGGACTCTCGATGGCTCATTGTTATTTCGATAAAGCAGCGTCCTTTCCTGGCCGCTGCTTCTGCTTATTTCATCTCCCACTTTCCCCCGCCGTGGTGGCCCACGCGAGGAAGGGCATTGGAATTCGAGCCTGTGGATCTCGGAGACCCTGCCTCCAACCACCTTCCTGCCGCGTCCCACGCTTCGCTTCTTCGCGCCGTTGTACATATCTCTCTCTTTCTCCCTTTCCCTGGCCTCCGTCGGCGCAAGATACACATAGCCGGCCAGATAGAAATAATACATTATTTAAATAGTGTGGCGACTACGGTGCGTGACCTTCTCGTCGACGTCGCGCCTGATTCCCCTCTTTAACCTCTTCTCCTCTTGAGCGGTGTGCGAGTCGTCACCCACCACTTCTTACGTCCGATCCCCTCTACCGACTACACGCTTCACCCCTGTGCTCGATCAATCCCCCACCATGACATCCGTTGAGCGCGCGAACGCATCCCTTCCACCGATCTTCTCTTCTCTTTCTCTTTCTTTCTTCCTTTCTTTCCCCTTTCACGGTGTGTCTTTCCCTCGCGATCGGTGTCTACTTTTCGCCCCCTTGTCGTTCTCCGTCCTTGTCCAAGGTTCGCTCGATTTCTCGTTGCTTTTCTCATCGGGACGCTCTCTTTTTCCTGTCATCCGCTTTGCTCGCATCGCCGTCCTTCTTTCCATCGGCCTCCCCACCCTCGGCTCGACTCTCGAGGCGGCAGTTCTCAGCGATTCTCCTCTCTCGGCTGCGGATCCGTCGCTCGCTTGTGTGTGCAATACAGGGTGGCTTGCAAGGACGAGGAATTAAACAAACTCCTTAAGGCGGTTACCTGCCGTCGTACACACACGTAAAGGATAGGCGGCGAGCACACGAGCCGTAGCGTCGCTGCTGGTGGGGCATATAGATCGCACATCTAAACGGCAACGTTCATGGATACGATGCCTTAAGGTAGCTGCTCCAAAGACGGAGGGGCGAAGGGTATTTCGGAATATCTTTTGTTCGAGAAACCGTTTTTTTTTCTCCCGATCAAAAGGAACGATCATTCGAATTTCTTCGAGGGTTGACGAGTATAAGTACTTTCGGTTTCTTTCTTAATTAATTGTTACGATGGTTTGAAAATGGATGCGGCAAATTGTTTATTGTTACCCGATGTATCAGAAGTGTGTATCGTTTGATGAATTCGCGTGGCTTCTTTGATGCACGTGGATCCAAGTACTCCGTCGCAGGCAAATTATTTCTTTGAGCCCAAAAGGAGAAGACGGCGCGCTTTAACGACTGGTTTTTACGATAAGTTAGCGTGAAGATTATAGCAGGGTTTAACGCGCGCGTCCTTCCGGCCTTTCGAAACGTGTTTTCTCGCGCCAGGCATTGCATGCTGGCCAGAACTTCGGGTATTCACCGTTAGGTCGCAGCACTATTTGTCTCGCTCTTTGAACGAGGGGGATACCCGGATACAATGCTTTCATTCTTTTCAGCATATTTCAATACCAACAGTCCTTAATCGTTGAAACATTCAAAATAACCGTCAAATATATCTAAATTTTGAATAAGTTTACTATTACATTAACTGACATCTTCATTGTCAGTATTTACTTGAAAAATAGCCTACCATAAACAATGCGACTATAGATTGACTATACTGACTTATAGTTTCTAACGAATTCCATCTGTTTTTAAGGCATATAACAATGAAAATTAAAGAATTCTTTAATTTCTTTACTTCCTACTTTTTTTAAATTGCATCCACCGCTTCCAACACTTTTTCCCCTCCAGTTTGTTTGCCAGCCAACTAGCTCTAGGCTCAGCTTCCATATGTCGCTCCAACGTACGTAGAAATGAAGAAAAAAAACGCAACAATACGTGGCACGGGTTAAAAAAAGCATCATCGATTTCCCTCTCCTTTCAGCGAGAACTCCAGCGATTCGTCTGCAACGTGAACACCCGCTAGAATGAGTACGAGCGTACGAGCCGAGGCGTACGTAGTACTCTCGTGCACTCGTGTTGGCCCCTTCGTTTATCCGCTTCCAGTTTCCTGCACCCCCTCCACGGTTCCGTAGCCACCCTCGCCCTCTCCCGACAATCCTTTACCCTCTCTTTCTTAAACCACTTCTCATCTGGCATGGTTGGAGAGCGTGGCGGCGCTGTCGGCACAGCTTCCTTCCCCTTCGCGCCACAGCGCCACTGTGAACGAGGCTTCAACTGGCTCTGGCTCTGGCTCCGTCTATTGGCGGCGTTGCCAAGTGTCCTCGACCATCTGTAACCGCTCCTCCTCTCCTGTTTATTGGTTTAATATTCAATACGGCTCGTGAGTCCGATGTGTAACAGGCCGATGTAGGTGCACGTTCGAGCGCGTGCGTGCACATGTATCAGGAACTATGTAACTGTGTACTTCCCCTCCTCTGCCACTCAACTCCATCCCTTCTCTCCCCACCGTTACTAGTCGAACCGTCTCTTTCTCGCCACGTCTGTATCCGTTTCCGTCTTCTTTTCGTCCTTTCTTCATCGCGTATTGCTCGTTCATCGGTTCACTCGCTCAAGTAGCATCAACCTCCTCTTCCTCCTTCCTCCCGCTATCACCTCCTCAACGTTCTACACTCTTCCTTCATCCTTCCTACATGCTTTTGCCATGGAATCTGTGCGCGTGTAACCGTGTGCACGTATATACACGCGGCAGTGATGCGCATAGTCAGGGGTTAACTATGTATAGTCGGATAATAGAGTTTGCCGAGTCGACATGCGCCCTTCTTGGACCAAGGTGCCGGCCTTGCCCCATATTTCTTCGAAATGGCCGGGGAGTCGAGTGACGTTCGATATCTTGAGCATAGACACCGACTGAGGAGCGTCAACGACGACGACGACGACGATGCGCATAAACTTCTAACGTTGACGGACTGGATGTATCCATGACGAGAGGGATTCACACGAGTCAGTCCAAAGTTTGCCCCGTTTATTTGATTGACTTTTTTATCGGGCATCGATTACGACGTTCTCTAGCGGACATCTCGGTGAATCTGACGGGTCGGTCTCAATGTTGTGAAACGCGCAACCGGTCAGAAGGATTAATTGCCTCGTATCTCTTGTTAGCTGACACCACTTGTTAGGCCGTAGCCGAAAAGTTTGACTTTTCTTTTTATTGAGTTTGTCGCTTCTTTAATGTACTTTACCGCTAATGCCAAGGTCGGCTGTTCTTTGATCGTGATCCTAGGGAACCCTAGGTCTACTAGTTTTAGGGATACGGTAACCTTTTGAAGTTAGAAATTCCCTAGAACCACCAGTTTTAGAAGTTATTAAGCGAACATTGAATTAGAGGCTAACAGAAGGTAAGCCGAGCAACAAACTATTAAAGTTTCATCTTCCCATACGTATATCGTGCTTTTATTGACCCCATAGAAGCGAATTGTAAGAAATAATGCTCGTTTCACGGAACCACCTATGGTAACATTGATTTGTGTATTACGTCAGCCCGATGATACTCGGTGCGTAAAGTGCTATTGATTCGCCCCGCAGGCAGGATAGACAACCATGTTCGATTTTCGACCGTGCACCGTGGCATGATTAAGTAACTACACTAAGCAATCGGATACTCAAATATTGTTCTTTGACCCCCGCAGTTATGAGCCCATTTAAGTTATTCAATGATCGATACGCGCACGTGTAACACGTATGTTTATTTATTTACACTGTTGCCTATTGGCTGGCAATTGCTACTGTACATACCACCCACGCTCTGCCTAAAAGGAATGAAACATCCATTTAAACAAAATTAGTTGTAAAATGAAAAATTTACAACTTTACTTAATAATGGCTATCACTATACTGTTTATGTGACAAAATAACCATAATAGTAATTATAGATTAATTGAAATATTTCCAATCCTCTAATAACTTACTAAAGCTACTTCAAAGAAACAAAACTCATCCAAGCAAAGCGCAAATGGCGAATTCGCTCGCGACACAGCTTTATGGTGGGAGGGAGCGACCTTGAGCGGCCAAATAACTTCCAAGCAGACTATAGCAACGTTGTGAAGCGAAAGCAATGAACGGGAGCAACTCGAGGCCATCGCTAGTACATCGTTAATGGCTGGTTAGCAGAAGCGAGTAGCGACTGTAGTGGACTACGAATAGCTGAGGCGGGAGCGATGACCAGATGTGCGGATCGTGTACAGAACGTGCACGGATGAACGGATGAAACGGTATGGGCGGATAGGATAGTATTTGGTTGTAAAATTTTTCGAACCCAGCTGTCGGCCCTTCGACTGTCCTCGGGTTGGGACCGAAGAAAAAGTCACCCTACGGTGCTGTACAAGTCGTCGGTAGTCGGCTTTATCTACCGTGGCAGCCTTCGGACACCTTATAGTGACTACAACCGCCTCTGTGACCCGTCGTAAGACAGTAGAAGGATTCCTGCCTCGGCGAAGACACGAGTTTTAGATTAACCGAACACAATGCCACTTGCTGCACCTGCGGCTATCGTCCTCGGATACATGTGTAGCTAGCGTGAACAGGAATTATTGTATAAACGATACGCTTCCAGCTTTCGACCTGCTGTGCTTCTTAACAAAAATGGTAATACAAATGGTAACAAAAATGGCACAAAATGTGAAATATGGTGTTTATCAATTTTTTGATAAATAAAGTTATTTGATGGAAAAATGTCTTTTTATTGCTTTTTATTCCCCGTATGTATGAATTTGAAATAAAAAAGTGAGCACAATAAAAATCACGGTTATTCTTAATCCTTGTGTCGATAACAAAATATTTTGTAACAATCAAGAAATGTATACCTGAGCACCGAATTAATAACAGTAACATACGTGTTCCTTATTTAATCCGTCTTGATAATTTAACATGGTAAACATAAATTTTGTTGCCGGAAAATCAATATTTGTGCTGTTCACGGCTAACTCACATCATATCCACACACTTGGTAATCAATACACCATCGCATATCGATCCCTTCTATGTATAACCAGAAGCGAAAAGTCATAAAACAAAGATGAGAATTATTGAATTTTATGTACATCGGGTTAACCGGTCTCCTTTTATTTATGGGTTAATTAATGGATAAGAAGTTTGTTCGATAAATATTGTAACCAATTTTATTTCCCCTCTTTTCATCAAACGCTACAATCGTCCGTTTTTATTCTTCGCGGCCACTAAGCATGATAGATGCAAATGAATCTTTCCTTCTGTGATTAAAAATTCTGCAACTTCCGTCTGCTGGTATAATACATTCCATATTAATGAAACAGGGCAGGAAGGGAGGAATTGCTTCAGACATTTCTTTATTTAAAACCGATCAAGAAATTTTGAAGAAGCGTTGCCAATTTAAATTTTATTTAACAAAAAAGAAAGAATATTTGATATTAATAATCACAAATCATTTTACAAAATACATTCTTTAAAAAAAGGAAAAACACTTAGGGATAATACTTTTGACTCCAGGGAGACTCCAGAATTCCCAAAAATGGCCACACTTTAATTTTCACTAAAATTGTCCTAAATTATCTTTTCACGGCTTACGCAAAAGCGAGACAGGGGCTCATATTATGACAAGACGATTGACTCGTTTGCGGGGATCAATTTTTCACGGGCATTCAGTACGGTTGCCAGTGTCGTTTCTTGAAAATACAAAGAGGGTTGACACGGTGCCCCTTGGTGATGAAGAAGGGAACGCAGGTCCGCAGACCTGTCGTCGACAATACCGGGCGAACCTACCGGGTATCCTCGTTACCGTTACCGTACAGAATTTGTCAATATTATTACCTGTAGGTTCAAAGGCATGGAAAGCAGAAGATGAAAAACCTTTTTTCTGGTGCCCGTTGGGCAAGGAGATGCCTTCTAATTTAGGAATCCGGCTGGATAATTTAGGGTACACCGTTCAAACGGACGATACTAGTGTTAAACTCTGAAAATACACTGTTCGACACCAACCGAAGGGAAATATCTTGCTATTTAAGGGAGACATCATGGTGGAAACAGAGAAACTTCCCTTTCCGCTTGGTGACGAATGGTTGTCGACTATTTTTAAAATGGTAACAAAAATGGTAAAAATCGTGTACAAAAATGGTACCAAAATGGTACAAAAATGTCTGAAAATGAGAAATAAAACTTCTTAGATTACTTTGATAACATTTATCTTTTCGCAGAAAAGAATTTTTTTACTGTTATACTTCGATAAAGCAGATTGCTCCAGAAACATTCTCCTCGGTTATTCCGACACGTACAGTCACGATTAAAAAGAAGAAATAAAGAGAAGACGAACGAGAGAGAAAAATGATCGTGGACGTTTATTAACACTGCGTGTAGGCTGGTTCTCGCGGTGCTCGCTTTCGCGAGGCAACTTCTTCTTTTCACGAGCCTCCTCTATCTACATGACCCTTTCTCTCTTTTTCGAAACGCGGCGAGCCGGGTTCGCGCGTTTTACGGTGTTTACTTCGGCTTCTGCTATTCTGAGACGCGTTCTGTATGAACAGTACACCGAGAGGCCGGATTTTTTAAACATTCTTGCCGCGTGTCGTGATGCCTTTTATTGTCGAGATTATTTTCAGCGCGCGCGAGAGCCGCGAGCGTACGAGCCGAGCGCAGGAAGAACGCCCATTTTGTGGTTATTGAAAAGATTACGCTTTCCATCCTCTGTTTCTCCTTCTTTTAGAAATTGTTTCGAAACGAACCTGGTAAAAACAATCGGGTCGCCGTGGTACTACGTGTGTTCCTTCAAGATTTCAAATAGCCGAAGGCGGATCTCTGCAGACCGTGGTTCTCTATGCAAATATACAGTTTTATAAAACACTCTCCGTGTGATTAAAAACATCGTAAAATATAATTTTCTTTCAGTTGATGCATTTTTCAGGTACATCCAAGTCAGTGCCATAAAAACCTCGATTCGAAGGTAAGCACGCGTGTGTGTTTCCTTATTTATTGAATGATCCTGCTTCGCACGGACCCAAGTGGCCAGCGTATGGTTTATTAACCGTCTAACGTATGCACAGTGCAGATACACACAAGGACAGTCGACGAGCCTCGATACGTGGCTGTCAGTCGTTAACCGAATAAGGCTCAGGTGGCAAAGCGGTAATCTTGCTCGGTCTCGGTGTTCAACGTTGTCCTGGCGGCCTGCAAAGAGGCCCGGCCAGCGCGCTGATCGCCACACAACAAGTAGAAAATATACTTTCAAGCCTAACGGGATAATGTCGCCATAGTGACCTGCTCGGCCTATTATTTTTCCTCGCGGACCATAACACGACGACCGGGCCTCTGCGTACTCGATTAGCATTACCCGGATAACCAGCCGGTCGATCAAGGCGCCCCTCGAACGCGTTCGCAATCTACGCGCTTTCTAGGGAGCTTCGATTAACGTCGAACGTGTTCGATTCGTTATTAGTTGAGATATAGCGACGACTTAGCGTGGGAACGCTTCTTTTGCGAACGTTGGCAACACTGCACGAAGATTTACCCACTCTACTGCCATTTGTATAGAGGAAGTGGTAACATTTGTATAGAACAGTCGAGACTTTGGTCATTATTAAAAAGACGAATAATCAATGCCTTATATATATTAAAGTTTGTTCACGCTTTTTAAGTTTATTAAAAACGGGGGGTCCTAATTAGATGGCTAGGGGCTGTAATATAGACTACCATGATCTTTAGCTCCATGGGGTGTTCCACCTATGTCTGTTATCCTTAATTATTTTATTATTTCTAATAAAATTCCTAAATAAGAAAAATAACAAAAAATTTAGAGATTCAGGTGTGCAGAGTGTCTTTTGCTAATTAAAAATCGAAACCCCGCAGTCGTGGGACATAGGGTAGTTCAGAATTATTAACAAGACAGATAATCAATGCCTTATATATATTAAAGTTCGTTCACGTCTTTTAATTTGATTGAAAACGACGGGTCCTAATTAGATGACTAGGGGCTGTAATATAGGTTACTATGATTTTAGCTACACGGGGTGTCCCACCTAATTCTGTCATCTTTAATTATTTTATTATTCTTGATGAAATCCTTAACAAAAAATTTACAGATACAGGTGTGCAGAGTGTCTTTTGCTAAAAGAAAAGTCGAAACCTCGTAATCGTTACATAAAACCCAACATTACGCGAACGTGTCTAATTATCGTTCGTAGAAACTGATTCTCGTTTCAGCGTTCATTTTGACGGGGAATGCGTGCGATTTTTCACGAGAAAATTCATTGAAATTACGAGGGAAATCGTTCCGAATGAGGGAAATCGATGGAATGGTGGCGGAAGTCGAAACACGGTGAAATTGGGCTGAACAAGTTTTAAGACCCAGTCAGAAATTGCTGAAAAGGATGAGGGAAACTTAAAACCGATTCGGAAGAATACTCTAGGTGTGTCGTATGATTGCTTTGGTGAAAGGAACCTTCGAGTTCACGGGATCGATAAAACAGAAAAGAAAATTAATTGTCTAACTTGGCTTTTTCGACTTTCGTCATGGAATTTTTCTATTTGGAGATAAACACACGTTTACGTACTCCTGATAGGATTGAAACGAAAATTATAATATGCTGAATTAATTGTCAACAGATGCTAGAGAAAAATTATAATTTTCTTTAGGTCAGAAGATAGAATTTTTTTTCAATTGCACTTTTTTAACATGTTTGTGCGTGAACTCTGGTTTTTCATTTTCAATTCTGCCACGATAGGTGTTATTACTGCTTATTCGTTGAATATTCAATCATATACGTAATCAATAGCAAAACAAATTATAATGGTTATACGAATGCATTTCTACTATTTCATTTAAAGTTTATCGATCAATGTACCAATATTAGCTCGACGGAAAGGTATCAATTATTATTTTATCCTAGATATCATTTCAAAAAGTAATTAGACCACGTCTACAGAAGTAGAAAAATAAATTTAGTCTATTAAATTCTTTATTCTAGAGAAGAAAATCGTTAAAATTTTAATTGGTTGAATAATAAATGATTGAAATAGAATTCACTGAAGTATAATTCCTATTTCTTTCCCCATCGATTACTTTCTTGCGCTAAAGGGGAAAGCAGAATAGCCAAGTCTCAAGGTGGTAATCGTGCCACCCCTAAGCAACTCAAGATACCACCACGTCTTCGTGCGGATCCTTTCTTGGATCAACGAAATCGTATCGATCACATTGCGCACCTAGGCGAAGGAACCGTGCAACACGGACATGCGCGACTAGCATGCCTGTTACTCGACGTGTGCCAGAACGATGAACATATCTCCGATCATCTTATTACGTGGGTGTATGTGCTTACCATTAAACTTTCCGAACAATCGTTCATTTCAACTAGTTACGAAGAATTATTTTCATCAATCGAATATTCAACCCTTTTGATACTGATACCTAATCCTTACGTACTTAATTCGTTCTTTATATTTATAAGAAATTTAATCCTCGGACGGCGGACCATGGAGAGAGGCCCAACTTTTACTTTTACTTTTATTTTTCAAATTTTACACTGTTTCTCTAAAAATTATTATATATTTAACTTTGTGTTAATATTTTTGTACATGTTTTGTAAGTTTGATTCACGATTGATCCAGGCTCCACTGTTCAAGGATTGATTTTAATTTTTACTTATTATTCATTTAGATTTGTTCAAGATGGTCAACGATATTAATATTTATTTCTTACAGAGGTAACATTTAACCCTTGTATAATATAATTTTCTAATTTATATTAATTTTTGTATTTACGCCAATAAATAATAAATTCAATATTTCTTGCAAAAATGATTTCTAATCTTCATTATCTTCTCCGAAACGTGAAGAAACGTGAAGAAACTGGACAAAGAAATATTCCATGTACCATTCAATTTAAACTTCTACGAACCTCATCCTGAACGACGAACAATATCTCATTCGTTTCTTTCATCCATTATTTGTCACCCCACTAGAGTTGCGTTCAGCCTGCAAGTTACCCCTTCGTGTTCCCTTCTCCTTCCATCCAGCTATTCATTTTTTTTCTCCTTCTCTTTCCTTTTCTACTTCTAAAAGTCGTTTATAGCGCAAGGCCACGCGGCGTTTGTGAACGAAGACCTTTCCTCGTCGACTTCCTGCGCACTTCCTCCTCCGTACACAGTTCTTAAATAGCATGGCCGATCGGTGACGTTGGTTTGTCGGTCTCTTTCGCGGTTCCGGTTCGACGGGAACGTCCGCTTTCGTGAGAAATAATGATCGAGTAAAACCGTCGCTCGTCACACCCCCTACACCACCTCGTCATCCCTTACGGAAGCATATTTGTATCAGGAGACGGACAACTCTTTTCTTCCGGCTACGCCTCGTTCCCTTCGATGAAGTTACGCTAAATTTAGGGGTAAACACGTGTTTCTCATTACAGATGATTATTTGGAATAGGGAGGGCCACGGAGAAATAACTTTTCGAGAATTTTTTCCGTTGGAGAATAAAAATGTTTCGAAGGGTGGCTAGAAAATAAGTATTCTATTTTTTTTTTTTCTTCCCTCCAGACGATGATATTTAAATATTTTTCTTTTTCTTGAGAATCTTAACCTTGTATAGGTATTAATTTTATTTTTTAAATTTATCACTTTTCATTTTTGTGAATTTCTATTCGATTCAGCATGGAATATATAAGGCGAGCGCGTTCGAATAATAATTGTAAACATGCATCGCTCATTACGAACGGCTGGATTTCACGATCGATATAGACGCGTTGAACGGAAGCCATTGTAATCGGTATGAAAGCTGCCATAGATTTTCACAAGAGAGAGAGTTGTGCTACGACGTTTCGTCTTCACTGACACGGATAGAGAATCCGGGTGCAGTAGAATCCTTTTCTCTCTCTTTCTCATTCTATCCTATTCCTTCTCTGCCGACGATTACCCATGCTGATCGAACCATTTTTACATACTTTCCAAAGGTGCCTAGTTCGCATTCGAATCCTCGAATCGAGAAACACATATTCTATCCGACTTCCTGTTTTCACGTTGACTAACGTTAACCCCTTACCTCGTAACGTCATGTAACACTTGTGTTACAAATTATTCAGTGGATAGAAACTAACTGCAGAGAGAAAGATTGAATTGCATAGGAATGTCGGTTTCTTTCGCAAGTGCAACGATGCATCTAAAAAATGCAAGTGCATAATTTTCTTCTTAAAATCTCGTTAATTTCATCATTTATTATTTCTAATTTCTTCAATAAAAGAATTTCTTATGAAAATTGAATGACAGTCAGCGACAGTGAACGCGTTAAAATTGTTTCGAACCAATTTGAAACAATGATAAAGGGATGGCAGCCGTTTTTATACTGGTTTGAGGGTCACGCAGAAACGCGTTAAATTTGGCGCTAAAATAAATGTTCCGCTTCTATCCGAATCGGTAGATCACCGAAAATAAAGTCCCGGCTGCGACGCAGGCGCCTATACCCGACGCGTATTGTGCGGATGCGACATAAGGGTGGTAAAAATATACACGCGTATGCATACGGGAGGAACGGGTGGCTCGATTTTTGTCCCACGATTACTACTCGTACCTCGGTTCGTTCGCTTCCTCGAATCGAATTCGTTCGAGGGGTTCGTCCCCCATCGTTCGAGGCATACCGTGCATCGTTCCTACGTTTATATGTATACGTGCACATTGTATTCCCGTGATCGAAATTGTGATCGCCGATGACTAAGAGAACTCGAAGAGACCGACGACCTTCCTTGCATCCACCACTTTTTCCCTTACCCATTTCGAATTTAGTAAAATAAACATATCTATTGAATAGCATATGATAATATATATAAATAAAATAAGGAGTAATGTAATGCAAAAAATTGAAAAATTCAATCACTGTATCTTTAACAATTAATTACTATTACAAAAGTGTCTGATTACATTTATCCATTTCTACTGTGACACTTAATGTGTTACTATCAGAAGTAAATTTTTTTATTAAAAAAGAAGAAATAATTGGTTCTTACTGTTTTATAAATTTTCCTATTATTATCCTCAAGAATTTATTTAGTTTCTTTAAAAACGGCAAATCAATCCATAAAGTTTAATGAGCAATTACTTTGATATTACTTTTGTCTATAAATGGTTTGTGCAAGTAACAGTAGATTTTCTAGAACGCGTGCACACGTACGTCAGTTGTAGGTGAAAAAATTGCCGGTTTTTGCAACGTGAAAAAAGCTTCTACGCAACAAATCATCAAATTATCACGTGCATCGTGCGTTACGTAGATCGATGCGCTTCCTATCGGAAAAAATGTTGTTTTGCGAGCAAACAGAACCGGCTATCGTCGCGAATGGGATCAACGAGAAGTCGCAACGCTTCGTTATCAATTGTAATCGGCGACACTGCCACCGAAGCGTGTACTACAAGACAGAGGAACTCGAATCGTGTTTGTTATTATCGTATATATCGAATTTACAGGTTACAGGTAATTATATACTAATTACATGTTCCATGAATAGCCGATTAATTATAAAATAAACTAAAACATAGAAAAATAATTGAACGTTCCAGAATGATTATTAGACATGTTTTTTCAATGAATTTCTTATTGCTATTACTTATGAGAACTGATTATATACATTTTGAATTTCATTAATTCATTACCTCTTATATAATAAAAATGAAAAAAGAAAAAATACTTGACTTGAAAATCTCCTACTCTTACTTGCACTTTCATAAACCTTCAATTTGCATTATGCAAAAAAAAAGAAAATCTATTTAGCAGGGAGTAGCTTTATCAAAATTTATAAAATACATAAATTTTGATACACGTTTGCACCCAGATCAAAAATACCGGTATTATAATTTTACCATCTACAGTTACCATTTTCCAATTACTATTAGTTTAAGAGATATAAAAAAAAAAAATGAATCTGAGGAGTTAAACAAATTTTCCCATATTTCCCTGTTTCTTGGGATTCCGTCCCAGTATGGGTCGGGGTCTCGGATGCACCGGCTTGCAGTTCCGCCACTGATTGGCACCGCGACGGAGAACGGCGTTGCGCACATGTGGAAAACCTGTGTGCGACGCGACTAACACATAGGAGTCCGGTTTGGCAACACGGCCGCCGGTGCAAGGCCCGTAACAGCCTGTTGGCCAACATCGGGTGGCGCGCGAGCGCGTGCGCATGCGCGTGCACGCCTTTGCCTTCGTGACACTTTAAATAAACCATGGTGGGGTGTAAAAGGGGGGCAGGCAGAAAAATGATAAACCGCTACAAAAATCCCGATATAGACGGGAGCACGCGCGCACTCGCAGTGGCGCGCGCGCCGTCGCGTCGTATCCGAACGCGCCGCGCCGCGCCGCGTCGTGCCGATTGCACACGACGCCGCACAGTGGCATAGAATCGACCTTCTGCCGACCGGAATTGAATGACGATGCATGACGGCTATTATAACGGGGTTCCCATCTCTCGGCGAACGGACTTTCGGCCACGTCGATTCGCAAAACGAAACATAAGGGCGGTATTATCGGGCGGACCAGTGTTCTGGTAGGTTCGAGCTGCTTTCTTTCTCTCGCGACACGAATCGGATGAGAAGAGACGGCTTGTACTTACATGTGTACTGGGCGCGGTGAGAGTAACGACGAGTTCGACCCGGTCGTTCGGTGAATGACTCGGTGAATAGATATTAGAAGATTTCATTTGAAAATTAACATTAGAACTATCGTTCCATGAGCACTACTACTTGCGCGTTAAAAGTATACTAGAGAAATAAATAAATAAAGAGTGACACGTAAACTAGCATATAGAATTATTCTTTATCACGACAAAAATCAATAGAAATTTTAACAAAGTCACCTTAATAACTCAATAATTTAAGATCCGTCATTATGACGGGTTTGGTAGTTCATTTCACTTTTAGAATTTGTTAAAATTTTGGCGCCACCTCACTCAATTGATGCTTAATTTTTTATTTTTTATCAATTTCTTTACTTTCTTTTGGAATTAATCGATTTCGCAAATTGAGCGGCTTAATTATCGATAATGGTACTTTTTAAGATTTAATTGGAAAATGTCCTGTTTCATTTAATTATCGAAGTGTAAAAAATCAATGTACTGGACGAATGTTTAATCGAAAATATCGAATTAAGTTTATACGGAGTTAGGGTAAGGGTGAGAATTCGAGACATCATCATTTTCTCTGGAGAAGGCTGATTTGATCGGGAGTGTACATTCTCTGTAGCATACATTTTATTCTTGAATAAGGAATTTTTGATTACTAGTCCGAATCGGAAAATCGATATTAAGAAGATTAATTATAGAAGATCGGTAATCGTGTAGGTAGAAGCAAGATATTTTCGAAAAAGAATATAAATAGTAGCACCATCGATGGATCCGAAACTTATCAAGACATACTTGAGCAACGTAATTTCTTGCTGCCTTGTGAATTCCTAATTTAAGCTTGATTTATTAAAAACCAAGTGACATTAGCAGTTTGTCAAAAAGAAGGTGTGCAAAATTTTCCTAGTTACGATTCCCCGCCCTTTTATATTGATTTACATGCTCTGTCCTACATATCGCACGCCTTATCTCCTTATCTTTCGCGTGGAACAGAAAGCGAGTTTTTGCTGATCGATATTCCGCTGGATTCTTGGATATCCATCCGTTCTTTCTAGGAATCTTAGATACGCACGTACGAAAGAAAAATAAAATTCGAAGAAATTTGTTATGTTAATCCGAAGAAGAACTCGATGTAGATCTAAGGCTGATAGAATACTGATCTTCTTGGCCATTTTTCATACGTCTTCGAGCGGGATCAGCGGTAACACGCAATCTCCCGATCGCGAGTCGCAGCTTGTTAACCGTGAACACCATCGAAATCGTTCGTTCTCGTCGAATCCGTGCCAGCTTTCAGTCGCTTCGCTTTATTCCGACGCTTCGCTTCAGCTGGCCTACATATACGACCTTCTTCCTTCCTCCCCGCCCGTCTTCTCTATCCTTTTTACCAAACGGAACAAAACGAAAAGGCGAAAAGAGCGTCGAACAAAAGCGACGGCCCCGCGGTGCTTTCTTTCCGTGGTGTTCGCGATAGAAAGAATAGGAAGAGGGAAACACGGTGACCACCAGCCAGATTCTAACTGTTCCGCCGAATGTGGAGCAATTAAACCGCGTAAACGGTACCCGATCGTTTCGAATTAATTGCTCGTGTCTACCGTGGTTCGCCGGAAGTGGCCAGCATTGTCGTTGCCAGCGTCCGCGTTCTCTCCCGAGATAACGTCTAGATTATTTCTCCATTTTCGGAGCGTAACAACATTTTCAGTGTCACTCGTGAAAATTTTAACAATTGAAACTTAAACGGTTCATATTATTAATATAATAAAGCTTCCAATAGATGGCGCTTTCTTTTATTAGGAAATTATCAAAACTTTCAGCGTAACCATATTACCTGCTCCAGAATTTCGATTGTTCGTTGGAATTTCAATTTCTGCTGACCAAGGGTTTTACACTTTGGACTGGAAACTCCAGAGGTCTTTGATAGATTTCGATCACCGGTTTCAAAGCCATTCAAGGGAAATAAAGTACAGGTCAATTTTAGTCCCCCATGGTTTCGTCCAAAAGATGGATCGTTCTACTTTATCGTTACGTTGCAAAAATAAAAATAAATAAATTGTTAAACTCCAAATCAATTGTCAATTTAATCCTTTCAGGACGGAGCATTCTTTAGCTTACATATAGTATTATTAATTTAAAGTAAAAGAAATAATTCTTTTTTATTTTATTTTTATTTTTATTAATTTTAAATAATTCCATCCTTCAAAGAATATATTATAAATCTTTACTCTCTACTCCTTTAGCTGTGTTTTGTATAAAGAATCTAACGCAGAATTGGACACGCATATGCGTCGATCGTCTGCAAAGGGTTAAAAAGGTGAAATTTGTTAAAAGTATAAATTACACGGAAGTGTTATGATAGTATAACTTAATTAAGAAATTTCATTTATCGAAAGTTCGACTTAATTCCAGATTTATCGATCGTAAAGAAGGATTATCGAATTATCGGTTCGATTATTTGTTAATAAACTCGCCGGACCGTCCGTTTGGAGAAGAGCGATTCGTCCGAATCGTTTGCGATCGTCCCGCGTTCTGGCAATATATATTCAAGGCAGATGAACCGAAGCGGCGGCTATTTTCGCCGTGGAAACGTTTAATTTAGCGTCTAAGCACGCGGACGATATATCGTCCGGCTCGCTAACAAGTCTAACCCTTTCAGTGTCGCAATTACGCGGCGAGATTAATAGCGACGTTTCTATTTAGCTTACGGGGAGACGCGCGAACGATGAATTATTTTCACCCCGGTCAAATTGGAACGCATGCGATCGAGAAAATTTTCACGAGCTTCTATGCGCGTACACTTGTGTACTAGGTACAGTCGTTGAAATCGAGATATCGATTATTGCGACGGCTTGTTGCGATTCGAACGATCCTGATCATAAATAAATGTTGAGAAGTTACGTTGAAGATGGATGGATTTCGTTGGAACGGTATAATCCTTCAGGATATTAGATAATCGTTTGGTAAAGATAATGATGGATTGGACGGATCAATGGTATTCATAATTGAAAGATTTGTTATCCGTCATGGTAATAGTAATTATTTGATACAATCAAAATATCCCATCATCTCTTTCACCCGGCAAACCTATGATTCATTCAATTTTTTAAGTTAGAGAAATAATTTTCCTATTCAAAAAAAGGAAAATTAATGAATTTTAAAGTATCTTATTCCTATCAACATTAATTTTCAGAGGAGCAGTGTAAAATTTAAGAAATGAAAGTAATGTGAAATACAAAATGAATTAAAACTGGGGCTCTCTCCATGGTCCGCCATCGGAGGATTAATACATCTTCATAGGATCATACAAATTACAGATGTATCCCGCAACATATTTTTTAGCACACCTTAATATTTATATTTCCATTTCTTTTTCCCAATTATAATTTACATACTTTTATGCATCACGCGAAGAAAAAATTCATTTTCCGATAAAATAGAAGGAATTTTCTTCATTAGAGCATATTGAGCTACAATTTACCTCCATTTTAATATCTTAAATTTAAGAAAAAAATATTTTTCAATGATATTTCATAATTAGAATAGTTCTCATTGTCAGATTGGACAAGGAACGAGATATCTACCTGTTTCACGTGGAATCCATCGTCGAAACTATCGCACTCACAGAGGTCTGAGTACGCTACGATCGAGCGAGATGATAGATCGTTTCTAGAAAGTACTCCAGCATACACGCATCACGCAATCGTATCAAATCTATGAACGTCCACCTACATATGGGTTATACACGTACGAATCGCCGTTTCACCTCAAGCAGTGAAACCCGAGACGCTGTCCTTTCGAGCTGCATTTATGCGTCGTGATTAAACGTGAACTAGATACATACCTTCGTGCAAAAACTGCGTTCCGCAACCGAGCGTCGAACGAGACTGAGCTTTACTTAGATTTTATCAAATTTACATTGATTATATTAACCCTTCGATGACGAGCTCTATGACAAGTTGAATTTTCAACTATTTCTTTAGATATCGGCGTTCAATGCACCCTGACTTTTAAATTAATAATAAAATAAAAAAATAATCTAGCACGTATAGAGTAATCCTACACCTTAACAAAAGTCAATGTATATTTCAACAAAAACAGTTTAATAAATTTTATCATTTAAAGTAAGAAACCTGAAATAAGACATTTTGACCCCTTTGGTAGTTCTAATGTTAAATAGTTACAAGTTATCCTATAAATGCATCGATATCAGAACAATCTCTCATTATAAAGCCTATTTTGTAAATAATTAATTACATGGTTCAGGAAGTATAATCTTTCAGCGAATCGAATTCACCTGCAGGTGCATCGAAATGCAGTTTCATTTTCATATATATATTTTTTTCATTTTATCATGATCGCTTCTTAATCAAGAAAGCATCGTTTTCTTTCTTATGAAATAAAGTTAATTCCATGAAAGTAATGGCTAATACGAACAGATCAACGTGTTCGTGATAAATAAATATTTATGCAAACACCTACGTTCAGCTGGCCTATATTGGTCATTTTATTAGTCAAATTTTCTGCGGATTATTCGAACAGCTGAAGCGAAAATTCAACAGTAAATTTATTACACTTACATAATATATGCAGGTGTCAAACTGTGAAGTCATACTAATTTGATTCTAAAAATCCTAAGATCCTAACGATGTTAATCAATAATGTTATAAATTGGTATCGACTAGCATTTGAAATTTTAAGATGAGAAAACGAATGGTCGTAAGTCGTTTCCTGCAATTTCTCCTTCGATATTCACTTCCAGGTGAGAAGAAACGCAACTACTTACGTCAGTAAAGAAAACGAGCGGATGATTTCGGTGATCCGTCATCTAAGAAACAGGTGCATTCTTGATAAACTTATGTCCATGGAATTCGTGTCGTGTAATTGGGACGGAAACGTGTGGACATAAATTAATCGATGAACATCAGTTTCCTGATATTATTTCGTTACGTATCCTTGTAATTCGATACGCCAACAAAAATGTATATGTTAATTTTGCAAGCATACCATAACTGCATAAGGAAAGAACTAACCATTGTCAGTAAAATTTCTTTAATATTTTTGAAAAATTAAAAAGATAACAGTAAAAAGGAAAATGCTCTAAGCTTTAAAATTTTCTAATCAGGTACTTTTTATTTAACACTAAACGTACCATGGACCGGTCAAATGATCGATTGTAAACTTTTGATTAGAAAATTCCCATAAAATATTATCGCATTTTCACATTTGACTTCATCACTTTTTCTATTTATATTTTTATTTGTTAAATCCGATAAATACGTGTAACCTAGCGACATTTACCACGACAGGTTATTTGACCGGTTGCGGTACAAATAGGTATATATTAAATCTCAGTACGTTTAGTGTTAAAGAAGAATTAATTAGCTTTCTGAGCAAACTTTTCGGTTCTTTTCGAATATTTCCAAATAACTTTTCCAATGTGTCGCGATCGTTCGTAAAGCAACGAAAGAAACGCAATTTGGGCGTCAAAAATTCGATGTCCCTTTGGGCCGGGTTGCAACGCGGTGCATATTGCAGTAAATGTTGATACAAGGCAACGTTCGATGGCCGACAATTTACGTCACTGTGCAAACTAGTGGATGATTTAAACGGGTCGTCATTTAAACAACAGCTGCGCTCGCGTGACCGTCCTAGACAAGGTAGCTAATCCACGCGTAATCAGATTATGTTCATCAAAGTTTTTCTATGAAACACTTTGATACACCATATATCTTATTTATGGCTATGAAAAATTTAAATAGTTCATTCATTTTTTAAATTTGAATCGAAACAACAGTTTCTTTAAATTTGTGAGAAGTTTGAGAAAAAGGAGGCTGTTATTTCTATTATCGGCCAGCTAATTCGTCGGTTGGTTCGTATTATCCTGTAATACATTAATGACACGTCAAGTCAGCGCATGACAACGCGGCCACCCTGTGGCGCAGCGCAGCTGAGGTCCATCCGTGATCCTCTCTCTGCTCTATCCACCTCTCCCTCTCTATCCAACTCTCGCCCCTCTGGTGAACTCTCTGCTACCGGCCCGAGCTCTGTGAGGAGATCAATAGGGATCCTACACCCCGTTCCTCCGCCGACACGCTGGAGGAGGACAAAAGGTACTCGCTCTGATGTTCCACTGGCGTTGCCGCCGCTTCCTGTCTACGTGCACGCCACACTCATCCCCTCGACGACGGTGCGATCCTATGCGCCACCGTGTACACCACCCTCTTGCGAATGTTACACACAGACGGCAAGACACTACAGATTCCTAGCTACACTGTTGTTTCTGTAAGAGACGTGAGCGCGGATCCGAGCATTCCCTGTTTAGGTAGCTTGCGGTTTCTCCTTGTTTCTACGAGTTCTTAACGGTGACTGAGGAGGACAGCTTGGCATTCGTATCAAGCAACATTCAAATTATCAAAAATATATTATTAAGATTGTTGTAAAACTGAGAAAGGTTTTTCTTTAAAATTGAAATTCTACCGTCTAACATATTTCAAATGATGAAAATGTGGAATTTTAAGATTGTTGTAAGACCAAGAGGAGTTTTTCTTTAAAATTAAAATTATCAAAAATATATTATCAAGATTATCGTAAGATTGAGGAAAGTTTCTTTTAAAATTGGAATTATATCATCTAACACAGTTTCAGACGAAGAAAACGTGGAATTGATATTATCAAAAATATATTATTAAAATTGTTATTAGACCAAGAGAAGTTTTACTTTAAAATTGAAATTCTACCATCTAATATGGTAGAACGGGGAAATAATGATAACGTAGAATTTTAATTATCAGAAATATATTATTAAAATTATTATAAGACCAAGAGGAGTTTTTCTTTAAAATTAAAATTATTAAAAATATATTATTAAGATTGTTGTAAGATTAAGAGAAGTTTTTCTATAAAATTGGAATTCTACTATCTTAAATCATTTCAAATGATAAAATTTTCACATAGATTGCTATGTATTTACAGAGCGAAGGTAATGAAAAATCAACTAATCTGAATCTTGCTAGACCACGTAATAGGCCGTCGATGCATTAATTAATCTCGATCCCGATCAAAGGTAAACTACGGCAAACGAGGAAGCAACGACGTGTGCGCTGGATTCAGTATATCCCCGTGTATATCCGCGTGCTTCGATCTTCTATCAATTAATCCCCCTTAATTAATTTCGTCTATCTGGTCGGTCGCGTCCGACAGCGATTCGACTTTCGATTCGTTCGCGTGGCCACGGTGGCCCCGTGGTTTTGTGGAACAGTCTGTGCAACAACCGGTGCAACCGCGACTGCACTTTCTTCTCTCCGTTCGTACAGAGGCACGTGTGTACACACACGTGGGTTTCGTGGTTTTAACAGCCACGCGTTACACGCTCTCACAAAATTTCACCGTTTCACGCTGCACACACACAGATACACCTATGTATTCGTGTGTGTACGCGTTCGACGGTAGCTACCACCGTAACGATCGAACGATATCGATTATGCCGAAAATGAAAAATCCACCGAGTCGATTGTCGGAGCGGAGAAAGTTAGCCGCTCTTCTCTGCGAGAGAGAAGAAAAAAAAACCACCTGACGGTGTTTTCCTTCCAGGTGAAAACTCGTCGCCAGCGAAACGAGCTGAACGAGGAAACGGATCGGTAACAATGGAAAGTTATTACCGAGGATGAAATTTCTTGAACTGGATTGTTGCGAAGAAATTGTATGCTTAGACGGTGGTCTGCTTTTAAAAGTAAGGCACATCAATTTGTATAATCATAGACAGAATGTTTCTTCTTTTAGAGAAAACTGCGGGGATAGTGTAATTTATTTGTAGCAAATTGGTGTAGAAATAACTGCGGTTTTTAAACAAAGAACGGGGAAATTTATGTTTCTAATACACTAAGTGGCTGGCGAAGCAGAGTGTGATAAAAATGACTTTAACCAGTTAAGAAAATTGCAAGTATCGATTATATGATAAAACTATAATCGATTTAATCATTACCTAATGATTCAAAATTACTATGATACAACAGAAACACCCTGTTAATATTCTTCTCGAACAGTTTCGAGCGGGGAACTAGTTCAAGCTAGACTCGGTTAACAATTCATTAACATGAAAATTGAAGCAGCTCGCAGCACCCTGACCATATGCAAAATCGAGCCACCCAACGGATGACCCAAATCTCTGGCCAGCCTCCCGTTCCGTAACACGGTTCGACCTGTTTCGAAAACCTTGTTTCCTACGGCAGCGATAATCCTCGGAACACGTCCGTACTACCAGGAATCTCAGGTGCGAAGCACCGACGGTCCCTACGTTGAAAACCAGTCTCGACGCTTCAGGAGCGTATACGAGTTCGGACGATTCGCTTGTCCTGAAGCGGGGCCACCACCTGTTCCCCCGGTCGGGGTCGGTTCAGATGGCGGTCGCGCAAATAAAGCGAACGAAGCGCGACAATGTGGCATGTGCTGCATCGATGGCGGTATAAAACCGATGGCATAGGTGGTGCCGTGGTGTCGGTGGCGGTGGCGGTGGTGGTGACTCGGGGATATAAGCTGGTCATAATAGTCGCCGGCACCTGTCTCGGTGAGTCGAGCATCTGAGATCGGAACTGATGCAGCCGCCGAAGAAGTCGACGGGGTCGGGAAGAGACAGAGAAAGATGGCGAGATGGGGGAGAGAGAGAGAGAGAGAGAGAGAGGAGGGCAGACGAAAAGAGCAAAAGAATAAAAAGGGGGGAGGGAAAGGGGTTAGCCGAGCAAGAGGAGCGGGAGAAGATGGTACAGGGTGCTAGGTGGGAGTGAAACTGGTAGAAAGAAGAAAAAATGAGAACGAAAAGAGGAACAACGGAGACCATGATGGCGAGAGGGGGGATGAAGGAAGGGAGAATCTGCACGGACGACCGTGGCAGCCGCAACGGGAGGGAGGATAAAAAAAAAGAGAGTCATAGAGTGGCAAGGGTAGAGAGAAAGAGATACAGGATCGGCGAGGAGAAAGAGTACCGGTGTGAAGGAGCGTGCGCGTGCCACTGTTACACCGACACCTGCCACAAAACTTAGCTCTACTTTTTGGCGCACATGCACCCACCACACCCTGCCCCCTGCCCCGCTCGCGACCATCGGCCGCGACCACCGGTATGCATAATCGGGACCTTCCGTTTGGTAGCGACCGATGTTGAACGTCTTATTGCCAGAGCGGCCGTACGAGCGGGGATTAAGTTCCGCGGTTTGAGCAAACGTTACTGGAACTACTACGGAGATTCTGGCTTCTTGATTGTTCATCTTAATGCGATTTTAATTGATCGGTTAAATAACAATACTGTTTTAGGATTGACTTAGTTAGAAGAGAGCTATAGAAAATAGGTCAAATATGGTGAAGAAAGTAATTTCGTTTATTGACTCAATCGAAAGTCTACTCGACCCTCTAACGCTGACACCAAGAGGGTGACTATGACAAGATTAATCATCGTGCAAGTACAGCAGCGAAATCTTTGTTTTGGGATGACTTGCACGAAAGTATACTGTTTTATCCTATCGATAAAAGTATAATGAATGTCAAGATTTAGATGTTCCAAAAAATTATTAAAAGGTTGGATAAAATTTTCTTAAAATTCAGAAATCTTAATACCCCCATCATTTGTATACTAAGGAAATCACAGGAAGATCGTTATCGGCTAGTTCGTTCCTGTTATTCACCCCTGAAAAATCAAGCGAAACAATGGCTGCTCGTAAGACACGCGACGAGCTGACAAAAGTTCTCTTCCCAGCAGCGGCGTCGACTGTGAGGCTGCGGCGGGCGGAAATTTCAATTAACTTTATGGAGGCCGCGATGTAAATTGCGTAGGGGTCAACGCGTGTCGGTAGGGGCTAGAGAGTAGGAGCAAGGGTGCTGCTGCTGCTACCACTGCTGCCAGTTTTGAGGGAGGGCTGCCAGGGGGGATGGTACTCGTAAGTGGTGGTGGTGGGATCGGTGATGGCGGTGGTGGTGGTGGCGAGTTCAGGGGTGGTTAGAGGTGTAGGCACGGTCCACGGCCCCGTGGGCATAGGGTGCGGGCAGAGGGTCGCTGGTTGGATGGGTATTGATCAGCCAGGCGGCCAACAAGACGCCTTTGCAGGATGCCTACTACTATACCCTCTACACCACCATCAGCCAAGCTGGCTGTACACATTGCCGGGATTCCGTATCACGTACACCAGCCAACGTCGCAGTTGGAGTTCACCCACACCGAGGGACAGGGGGTAACATAAACCAACCCTACCATCCGTGACACATCACCCACACCGGGACTGCTCTGGCACGTGAAGTTCGAGGAGAGGTGGAAAGAAAGCGGGGCAGAGATGAACGAACGAACGAACACGATAAGGTTTGAGAGGGTTGAAAGAGGGAAAGGGAAGATTTTCACGATGCTACTAGCCAGGCGGCCAACAAGACGCTTTCGCAGGAGGGAGGCCCTTGCTATCGTACATAGTGTACACACATACACGCAGAGATATTTGCACACGGTTTCACGCAAACGCCCTCTTCGGCCGAGATCGAATATACACTACCACAATTTGACATCATATACCCACCACCAGCACCAGTCGACATAAACTACCACCGCTGTCCATGAGAGACCACCTACAGAAACGCGTCTCTCCACCGTGGCTTCTGAGAGGGTCAGTGCGAGAAGGATGAACATCTAGATCGACAGAGACCTCGACTAAAGAGGATAAGCTTCTTCGCGTCGCTGGAAAGAGTAGGACGAAAGAATTTCACGATGCCAACCGGCTACCACCGAGCCTCTGCAGGGTTCCTACTATACATACCACCACCATCGTTGTCGTTTCAAGCACACCTATGCAGTTCGCGTATATATTATCCTCGCCTAGCACGGTGTACTCACGACCACGATCATTGGACCGTAGTACCGGCAAACCTATGCGCCACACACAGACGCCCTGCCCTTTACGTGTGCAAGTCTCGAGATGAACGAAAAGGACCAGAAGAGAGAGGAATAAACAGAGAGGTTTACGGGCTGACGAGGAGGAAAAGAAAGCGAGACAACCAGCGCAGCGGTGACGAAACGCCTGTGCATCGATGCTCGACTACGCGCACCACCACCGTCCTCGCCTGTTACTCGCCTGCACCTAGAGCGAACCTTTGGCAAGCGGAAACGAAGAAAGGGCGGAGGATAGACTAATGAAAAGGTCGAGTTCCAGGGTAACCGGCGCAACAGAGACAGACTACCCCCGTTGACGCTACCAAGACGCTCCGTGTAGGGCCCTTGCAGCGTACCTACCATGTATTCGACACCACTATACCTCTGCAATACCGACCAAGATCAGCACGGCATCTTGTCTCTGTGCTCGTGTTAGAATCGAGCTGGATGGAGATGAAGCGTAAGGAGAGAAAGAGGAAACGCGTATATATAGGTGGATGGAGAGAGTGGGAAAGGGTGAGAGGTTTGCACGGTCGGACAAGAGGGTGCGAGAGAAGAGCGAGATGGAAAAAGTGATGATCAGAAAGGGATAGGAGACAGACAGGCGAAGAGAGAAGAAGAGGGAGAGAGGGAGTTCACGTCGACGCCACTGGCGCGACATAGTGCCCCCGATTGCGATATATATCCACCCTCTCTAACCAACCCTATGCTTCTGCCACCCACACGCTTCGATTTCTCCTGCTCTCCACATCCCTGCCCCCCTTCCTTCGTCAACCTCCATTCCCAGACCGGCACTCCAACCATCTCCTCTACCCTTTTACTCCTCCACTTTCCATCTAGCAACTCAACCCCGCACCACCTTGTCTCTCTCTTCACCGCCACTGCGCTTTTGCCTCCGTTCCGCAATGCTCGGCCTCAGGGTTGCTGGCGTTGCTCGTCGGGGGTGAGAGAGGCTACCGGACGGCACCACTTCGTCCACGAAAAACTATATATATATATATATATATGTATATGTACGTTATATGTATACGAAGAGAGCAAGAGGGTGCTCGTGCGCGTCGTTTTTTCGACGCGTCGCGGTGGCGTGGGGATTTCCAATTGCAATTTTTCGTGGATCCGAGCGACCCGCGCATGTCCATACGAGCTGTAGTATATCGAGGGGGAGAGGAGGGTGCCATCGATATATCGGTTAATTCGAAATGATGCGAAATGTTTTCGGGAATGCGCGCTACGCGAACGATGGATGCTTCCATGGGGGGTGAGAGCTTCCTGTAACACCGTTCGGCTAAAGTTATATGGAATAACGAGGAAAATTGATTAATCCGTTATTCGAAATTTTTCAAATAAAACAATGCAATTTCGACAATCGTAAATTTCGATTTCTCTTCGCCGACTGTAAAGTCGAGTGGTTAAATAAATTGTTAAATTGTTTTTTAATTTTGTCCGAAGGTCCTTCTTCTGTGGAGAAGAAGAATCTAAGAAATTTTTAAGTACTGTTATATTTTTCATAATGCTTGATCAAGTTTCTTCCTGGTAACCAGCTACTCAACCTAACAATCTTCCCCGACAATAGATTCTACTCGAAAATAAATCCTCCCACATAGTGCCTTCCCATGTAACCACCAATACTACTTAACACCGTTACACATCCGGGAACGTCCTGTTCGAAGCAAGCGATTGGACAAGAAGATTCTCCTTTACCCACTCATTGAATGTTTCTAAATAAATAACAGATAATTGACAAAAAAAATCCTTCCGATTATATTATAAAGTTCAAACGAAATGAATCTCCATTTTTCATTATTTCATAATTATCGAAGCCTTGAAATAAAAAATACTAAAGACAAAGGCGATGTCGAACGAATTCGGTAATTTGATATATCCGGATATCCGTCGTTCGGTTTCGAACGGTAGACGCGGAAACGGATGATCCTTTTTCGTCCCGCTCCCCCTTCTTATTATTTTTACCCGCTTAAAGGCACACGTGCTGATAAAATGAAGGCAATTGGCGGGTTTCACGCGGCATTCCCACCTGCCGTCTCGCACGGTCTGCCAGCGTGTTCTCGCGTCTGTACGCCGACAGCCGCGCTTGTCCACGTGCCTGTGAAGTCCTCTTGCTCCCGAAGGTGTGCCACGAGCTGCCGGCCACGCCACAATTCCAGCGCACCTTAGGCCAGTGAGAGCCGCCTGTTGCCAGCACCTGTACGGTATACAGGCGCAAGATGTCTCGTACGCCTGCTCGGCCACCCTTCAACCCAGCCATCGGCATCGTCAAATTTCGCTCGTGACAAATAACTTTTTTCTTCTTTTAATGATTTTATCAAACAGAATGAAAGGAAGGGGTACGATAACTAAATTTGCCTGAATTGATCCTGCAAAATTGTAGGATCAGATAATACTAGGTAAATAGAAAATAAATTTTCTATTTAATCCTGTTTCACGCACCGGATACTCCCCCGACTTGTTTCTTACACAGTTACATTCTTCTACTTTCCATCTGATCAACCCTTAACCAAAAAATATTTCTAATTCATAGAAACATGAATAGAAACACTTTTAGAAAATTAATTTCAATTACCAGAAGAAGTCTATGATCAGATATTTTACTGGAAAATTTATTTCCTTTTTTCGAATTAAATAATTGTCCCATTTTATTCGTAACAAGTTCGGGAAAAAATGCTTGCGTATTCAACCGCGATAAATGATTTGGCAGACTTACAGCAGTCGAACAATGCGAAGTAGGCCAGAATTGTGTCGAAACGAAGGGCGACACGTAGCTAGGAATAAAATAAAGAATTACCATATTATAAATAAGATTTAACGGGCACGATTATCATCGCGCGGCTCGAGGGATCGTGACAAAGGGTTAAGAAGAAGGCGTTCTAGCGTTCGGATCGCGAAACTCGTACGCGACCAGCCGGAATTTTATCAAAGTTCCCGAAAAAAGGGGTCTCGCCACGCCTGTTATCAGACGGCGAGGCCGTCTTTTCCTTTAGAAAAGCTCCTGGAACGAAGAGAATCGTGGGCCGCCGATGGGAGCGGAGGGAGAGACAGGGAGAGAGGTTCTTAGACAGGGATGAAGTGACTCTAGAGAGCGTACGAAGGAGAGAAACGGTGTACAGAGGCGAATGAGTGACTGTAGAAGAGAGACGAAGACGACGACATCGACAAAAGAGAGAGACAAAGTGAGAGAGAGCGAGAGAGAGGCGAGGTCCGCCGCAAAATACAAGTTGGTAGGATATCGACCAGCCGGAAGTCTGAGTAGTTGTTGCCATGGAGACGCTCAAGTCAATTTGACCTGGGCCAACAGTCACCGGCATACTGATGCACGATATGCCATCCCATTATTCATATGGTTTTTACACGGTGGAACATATTTCGCGGGCCGATAGCCGAGCGCCTACGAGTACCGACTTCACCGGAAACCCGCCAGCACCGAATCGCATCGCCACCTCGCTCCAACTTTCCGTCCCAAACTTTTTCATTCGACGGCAACACATGTTTCTTTCTATCTTCCTTTGTTACAAATATAACGACAGTGATGGGTGAAAAATGATCCGGGTACCATCGATCGGTGATCAATAATTTTCGATTCTCGATCGATCAATGAAATGAAACGATTATAGACTTCTTCTGGTAATTGAAATTCATTTTCTAAAAGTGTTTGTATTGATGTTTCTATGAATTGGAAATATTTGTTGGTTAGGGATTGATCGGATAAAATTTCATCGTTACAGAGTAACAACTGATCAGGAACAAAGTAGAAGAATGTAACTGTGTAAGAAACAAGTCGGGGAAGTATCCGGTGCGTGAAACAGGATTACCCTTTGCTTCTCAAACTATGCAGACTCTCGCGACACAGAAGTTTCCGCCACGTCGAGGGTTGAAGAAGCTAACTTTGAAGAGGCGCGAGGGAGGATGACTGATTGTGTAGACTGGCGAGATTCGACTGGTCGAGGGTCGAAGCACCTTCTCTCTTTCTTTCTCTGAAAATAGTCTTATAACTCGATGGCTGAGCGTGCACCCTAAAAATAACCAAATTCCCTGGTATTTCTATACATTTTTCGTTTTTCAACGTCTGCTCCGGGAGCAAGGTTGACGCGTCCTCGGAGGGTTCCAACTTTCCACAAGAATTTCACCGCGCGCTAAAGAAAAACAAATCTGGCCATCATTTTACAAATTTTTATAAGACCTCCCAGATAATTCTCCTCAGCTTCTTCCAAGATCAAAGGTAGATCGAATAAATTTTATTTAACACTTTCTATTTATTTTTATATGAAATTTTATTAAGCATGGATGAATTTCAGCGGTCGCGTCGAGTTGAATAAAAACGACGGAAATCGGGGATCGTGTGCTCGAGGCGAACCGGGTCAGCTCGAGGGGAAATCGGTAACAGCACGCACCTGTTCGAGCTTTCGACGCGGAAAACGGTAACGGCAACGGCAACGGCCGGTCCGCACGACACAGCCGACGACACGGTTAATCGACGATACGTTAATTTGACGGAACGCGAGCCGAATATCTCGGTCGATTCTAATTTATCTCGCACCTTTCACGTCGTCGCCTCCTGACCGGTGAATACCGTTTTACCCTCCCCGGACCACCCCATTATTCCACCGCCTCCAGTGTAATTAGCTTTCAAAATTCTAGCCTACGTGTCGACCCGCTGAAAGCAATTTATAATGCTCGTTACGTTGAATTCATCGCACGGATAAACTCTTCCTATCGCGACGATTATGAATCTGTTAAAAATTGATACGAACGTTACTCGGATCGGACGAGAGTCGAAGTACTAGAAGCGTGTGAAGTAAATCGAAATTCTTTTAATCGATATCGCGAACGGCATCTCGTTCGAAAGTCGACCAAGTTCCTGTGGCGCGGGATTCGAGGAAAAATTGTCGCGTCTTCGAATACATCGGCGAGGATCGAATGGATGCACGCGTAAAGACTCGTGCACAACGCTCGATCCCGGTTATATTTGCACGCAACTAGAATGCATGACACATAAGTTCGAAATAACTCGTAGAGCGTTCCATTAAACGAAGCACGTGACGAAGTGCTGTCAGACCTCTCGCGTAAAACCGAACACGCTATTTTGATTCACGAAAACGCCGTCGCTACGGCTCCAATACATACAATATATATCCAAACACGTTGTATTTGCGGTACGATGCTATTTCAGTTGCAGTTTCGGTTCGATCCTTGCGGATATATTTGCACGCGGCTCGATTAACCGAGAGACCGGGCCTTGTTCTCGCCGTACACCGGCAGAACAAATAATGCTGTAAAATACTAGCCATCGTTGCCTAGCGAAACGACATTGCTATTTCGAAAACGGTTGATAAATAGTCGAGGATTTTGGCAATCGTTGAATCATGGAAATATGGTACGGTTATACCAATTCGCCTGTCGTCTTTATGATAACACCTTGAATAATTGTCTATTAATCTCCTTTCTCTTATGATTTTTTCGATAGTTGAGTAAGTCAGAGCTAACTATTCATTGCTTAAATTTTCAAACAAATAGATAAAATTGAAATATTATAGAATTGAAAAGTTATAATTAGAATTCTAACATGCCAAAAGTATCAGCCAAATTTGACGCATTTGAATTGTAAGGTGCGTCACGAGTGTGACTCGATATTGTAAGGCAAAGAGTTAATTATAATTAAGAAAGAAAAAATTGATTAAAATTTTAAACTTCATCGATTTCACCCTCGTCTAAAATTCAAAAGACAGAAAAATAATAATATATGATGAATGAAAAATCACCTCGAATCGAATCGAGCGAATTATTTAATTTCCATCTTTAATTGTCCTTAATTGTACGAAGCTCCCCTCGAAGCTGACGTAATTTCAACCTCGAATCGCCACTCAAATCACAATGTTTGTCTTGTATATCCGGCACGACGAAATCGACCTCCTCTCTGCCACCCTTAAATTGCTCATCGTTGCTCGCACATTCGAGAAAGTAATTTTCGTTTCGGCTATTCTATCACCCCTCGAACGAATGATTACATCATCCGAAGGGGGATGCATCATTCTCGCACCCGACCAGGGGTGGATTAACTTGATGCGCAACCCCGTCACCGAAATTCATAATCTGCACTGCTCCCAGCATATTCCACCCCGCAAGTGGCAAATTCTAATATAAAAGACCAATGTGTTATCGAGAGCATATTTCGATGCATGTTTAGAGACCATTCCACCAATGGATCTTTACACGATACCATTTATTTTTAGGTACTTGTAAACATTGAATAAATTTTCCTTCGGGGAATAATAAAGATAAAAAATTTTATTTGGGAATTAACTAATTTTTCACGGTTCAATTATTGAAAATATTTCTTAGAATAACGGTGCCTGTATTTATTTGGGATAGAAAATAGAGATTTATTTAAAAAAAGAAGTTTGAAACACATCTTTTCTAGAACAAATGTGGCAATCTGTGAAAGGTTAGTTCCGAGCAAACCTATGAGGAGAATTTTCGACAACTATTAGGCAAGGAGGGTCTATTATTAGTCTCGAACCGGGCTATCATTAGACGGATGCGCTCCAGCAAAGTAAAGTTTGCCATTGACAGCGTCGACACTGATCTTCAAAGGCAGCTTGACTCGATGACACAGTGGATGACGGGAATTGCTTTGATGTGCCATGGAATTCAGTTCATCGAGTAATTCTCCATCACGGAAAATAGATACGAGAAGATACGTGGATGCCGAAAGAAAATACATATCGAATATTCTTCGGCTCGCTATTTCGACGAGGCTGTTTGCTCAAGAAATTCTTAGGCCGCATCTGTGTCGAGGCAAAGCTTTCATCAGCCCCGTCCACGGCAATTTCTGCACGATCAAACCAACAGATTCACGATTCGTAAATAGATGCTGATCTATACAACCTCCACCTCTAAACGTTTCATTCTGTTCAACTTATTAGCTGATAGAATGCAGAACACTCTCAGAAGAATTCAATGAATAATTCACTTCTTAAGTAAATTGTTATATAATTCTATTAAATTGTAAATAAAATGTAAATAAAAATAAATAAAGTGCTGGTTAATTTCCAAGGAGGTCACCAATCAGTTTTGTTACTAATTTAAATTAGTCGAATAATTATATAAAATTTACTCCTAAATTTAAATAAAATATTGTAAATAAAATATAAATAAAAATATTAATTTCCAAAAGGGTTACCTATCAGTTGTTACAAATTTAAATTAACCAAATAATTATGTAAAATTTAACCCTAAATATAAATTCAATTAAAATCTTCTGTATTTCTCAATTACGTAATTATACAAAAGTCGGTCAAATAATTACCCCCATTCACCCATCTATCTGTGCACGACACCTACACGCAAAGTTTTCAATGCTACGTAAACTCCGGCTTATAGAATAGTTTGAAAGTTCATCGTATGGAACGCGAGCGTTAAGATATTATTGTATTTTATCGTAACATCGGTACAAAAGTGAAACATCCCTATAAGCACCCCGATGCCCTCATATATCTGGCGATCTTTAAATACCCTCGACAGGGTGGTAAAGGAACAACGCGTCCCAAAGAACTGGATCAATAGACCCGTCAATAAAAATCTCGATTCATTCTAGTTGGTGGGCAGGCTTTATCTCATCCCCGGTTACCTCGTCGCGCTGTCCGAAAGATCGACGAAGCTGTCCACTATGCAAAACAAGATAGCTACGACGAGCTGCTGCTCTTTGCTCAAGAAACTATTAGGTTACCGAATAATTCATGCGGGGTCGCAGCCCGCCAATCCGGTGGCGCGTACACCGCACCACCACATCGAATCCAAGGTACGCGGGGTCGTAGAGGATGCAAGGCAAGAGGCAGGGTAACAGGCACACGCGCGCGCGCGCGCGCATCAAACACATCGCGCGAGGGAGCGAGAGGGAGAGAAGTAAAATGAAAGCCATAAAGCACGAAAGACAGAGAGGTGAATGGTAAAACTGAGAACGGCTATACTCTGTTGCCAATCTCTCCCCGACACCCTATATCCTGTGGGGGGCATAGCCACCCCGTTCGCCCCATAATCGTTTCTCTCGGTCCGCACACTCTCGACACAGGACTCCCGGGTGCGACGGAGACGACACTTTCGCACAAGCGAAACACAAGTACCCGCGCGAAAAAGGAAAGATGAAAATGAAAATACAAAAGGGACACAACGGTGAGGGTGGTACGCAGTGGCGAACGCGGGAAAAGGTACGGTATGCTCTCTGCGCGAAAGGGGTGAAAAAAAAAAAAAAAGGAACCGACGTTCGCCAGAGGAGAAATGAAAATAGAAGAGAGAGAGACGACGACGACGAAGGGGTAGAAGAAAAGGGAACAGTGAAAAGAAGAGACAAAGTGGCAGAAACTAGCGGGTCAGACGGGAAGAAAAAAGCCGCGAGCGGGAGGGACGTGAACAGAAGGGGAAAAAAAATGACCGAGGAAGCAACAACCGTGGATGCAAGGGAGAACGAAACGGAGAGACGAGCAAGTGTGACGAGGAACGAAGCACAGCGAAATTAGCACAGATAGAGAAAGGATGAAATAGTTAAACAGGGGAAGAACCGACAGAGAGGGGCCGAGTGAAATGTACAGGGTGTCTCAGGCGATGGGGACAAGTTGTATTCAATTCTTTGACTACTATGATCACTAGTCCCTAACGTCAAAATAATATAGCAAAAAGTGCAATAACAATTTTACGATATAAGCAAATTTATAATATAATGTATAATTCTAATATTTTAAACGGAAAGGTGCAATTGCACTTTGCCGATACACCGATGCACAAAAGTGCATAAGCTTAATTCCAGAATGTACATCACTCGACCCGATATAAGCCTTGTTTATATATTCTAATATACAATTTTCATATTTTCAAAGGAAAGGTGCAATTGCACTTTGCCAATGCACCGATGCACAAAAGTGCATAAGCTTAATTCCAGAATGTGCATCACTCTACACGATATAAGCAAGTTTATATAATATACAATTTTCATATTTTGTTATGAAAGGTGCAATTGCACCTTTGCCAATGCACTGCTGCATCGATGCACAAAAGGGCATAAACTGAATTCCAGAATTTAATGTTGCCTCACGAATTTTCCATCTGTAATTATTTCAAAGTCCCAACTTGTCCCAGTTAAATGGGACACCCTGTAGAATAAAACAGAGTCGGAGAAAGAAAGATAGAGAGGAAGAGAGAAGCAGGGAGCGCAAGGCTATAGCTGCTGCCGTCCCGACCCGACCTCTCATCCCCTGTTGCCCCATTCCTGTCTCCACCACCCTAAACCTCTCCCTTTCCGCGCCACCTCATCACCAACCTTCTCTCTCGTCCTCCTCTTCACCGTCTCCCCCCTTTTCACCCCCTTAGTGCCGCTTCTACCCTCGCCCACCATGGCACAACCACCCACCTATCCAGCCCACCGACCAACCATACCACACAGTAACACCCCGACCGACAGATCAATACCTACCAACTACCAAGCTGCTCCCAGATTATCATTCTATCCGTCCACTTTGAACGACCCCGAAAATCGAGTGACCAGGATGCGGACGAACGCCACTCTCGATGAACCTTCACCGAGAACGGACACCGAGAGAAATGTTGAACCACCGCACGTGAACACGCTTTGCCCGTTCACGTCCCGTGGATTCGGGATCTATCTTTCTCTTGCCGTGTCGATTAACGGGGCCAAGAATCTAGTATTCGAGAGGAAGGATCGGACGAGGTTACGTACACGATTGCGCGCTCCAAGTCGCGCGCTGAAACGTACTTCGCGCTGAGATGGGGGTGTTCACTTCGCGTACACGCCAGGGTATGGCGTGTCCGATGAGATAGTCGGTACTTCAACCTCCCCTAACCCGACGCTTCTCATGGCTAATAGAAATTTCATTACGTATCAATTATTATATTCTAATACCATTTATAATATTTTAAATGTCTTTACTAAATTTCGTTTACTTCTTCAGTGCTAATCCTGAAGACTGATGAATAATTTTTTATGAAAATTTCTAGATGATAGAAATAATATATTTTTAATCAATTTTATTTTTTTTAGTGTTCTTAAGATTAATTCTTGAATAATGAAACCTAATTTGCTTCTGTAATTATTAGTTTATCGAAATTGTTCAGCATACGAGTAGGTGAGAAAAATACAAAGGGTGGGAATGGTGATAGAGGAGTATTATTAGCGAGGGAAAATTTCAGTGTATTTATTGCTTTCGTTATGGCTCACCTCTTTTCTCTCTCCTCTTTCGTAATGAGCAAGCAATTTTTCAAAGCCGAACGACCTTATGATCGCATACGCGTTACGTCAAATTAAAGAGCAACAGGTGTCTCCGCTGATCATCGGATGTAGTCCGCGTTAAAATAGTAGCGTCGTGATATGACGGCCGTAGCGATGCGTTCATTCGATCGAAAGTGAATATTATTACAGCGTGAGATTTTTTAAGATACAGCAGGAATGCCGATCGAACGAGTACTCAAGTGAAGTGACACTTCATCAATTTCACCTTCTCTTGCCTTTTTCTTTTTTAATTAGTTTCCATTTTAACGCTTTGATTGCTACGTCGAAACTGTTTCATTTATTATCTTCGAGATATTTCGTTATTTCTGTTGACGGAAAAAATTTGCCATTGATATTTTTTTCACGAGGCCAGACACATTGTAAAGGTAAAAAAGGTGGATGGATAACACGGACGATACGGCGTCGCGATTGAAAGGGTAAAAGGGCAGACCGACGATCGACCTTGTTAAACAAAAAAGTCACGTACACGTGGCCGGCAAAAGTGTTCTATTACACCGACCTTAAGCATCCTGGACAAGGACGCTCACCAAGCGGGATGCAATACGTCACTGACGGTCGCCTAACGTCACGGGGGCGCCTCCGGTGACGTCAGTGGCGTGCTAAATCAGATTAGATACGCAAGGGTTTATTTGTGACCCACGCATTTTCTGCCCCCGTGCTGCGAGTAAAATGTCACATCCTGATACACAGGATGTAACTAGTTGTCATATTAGGTGGGTGAAGAAAATCACTCAGGTATACTTAATTTTTTCTTAATTTACCTATACTTCATTTTAAGAAAACATTTCAATTTTCCATTATCTTCATTTAAATTAACTTTGAATTTTTTCTGAATGGCATGTCGGGTATGAATTTTTAGAATCATCTGTTTTAATGAGAACGATTCTACTTAGCTAATTAAAAATAATTTTAGTAATACTGGCAGATAGAAAACAGCAATTTATAACCAGACATGAAATAATATAGATTATTACACGACTTCGATGTTATCTAAAACCTACTGGTGCTTATTTTCTTAGAAAGAAACTTATGACGAAACCATCCCCTTCAGAAAGGCCAATACTTCAGAAAAGTAGAAATCGACCCTGAAACATCCAACCCCCTCGTACAAACATTGGACCGAGGTTAATAATCTATAGGTGACATAAATCTTTTCCTGAGGGTTCGATATATTTCAAGGAAAAGTAAAAAATCAATCTATGTACCTAACCCAACTCACTACCCTTGTATAATTCCAGTTCTTTCTAACAAGGTATGTAATTTTCAACGATTTCGTCAATTAAATTCCAATTTGATCATTTTTATATTATTAAAGAGAATTTAATCTCCTTTTAATGTACATTCTCGTACAAAGAAACAACTATGCAACATTGTAGCAGGATAGGACACGTGGTAGGCAAATGAACTGTTATTATCAACACCGTCTGCGTTTAATCGTAAAGTAACAACGTCTGCATTCTTCTGGTAGCACTGTTGAGAAGGATGGCGATAGGACACCTCGAGGTCGTGGTATGCGACACGATAGGTCAACCACCGTGCATACTAGGGGTGCAAAACTTCGAATAGTTTAACTATTCGAGTAATTCGAATTCTTTATTCAAATAATCCCAATAATCCAAATAGCTGTAATATTCAAATTTCGAATATTCAAAGTAGTCATATTTTGATTGCTCCAATATTCAAATTTCGAATATTCCAATATTATAATACCCAAATTTTGATTATTCTAATATCCAAATTTCGAATATTATAATACCCAAATTTCGAATAATCCAATATCTAAAGTGTTTTAACTACCAAATACAAAATTCCTATTCAAGATTATTCGAATACACCGAGTATTGAAATTCCCTTAACAGCCCTAGTGCATATGTAGCCGAGGGACTCGGTGTGTACACCTTGTGTTGTATTGCGATGCATAGCAGAGAGGCAAGAGACAAATGAACGAGAAAGGGAAACAGAGAGGCGAACGGGAAAAGAGAGAGCATGGACCTCGCGAAGAGGAAGGAGAGCAAAGGTGAGCGATAAAGAAGAGAGAGCGGTGTCTTCTAAAGAAGCGAGAGGGAGAAGAATAATAAAGAGAAAAGGAAAAGCAGGGGAACTGGAATGAAGAGGAGTAAAGGGAGAAAAAGATAAGTTTATAAAAGACTTGGCGGAGGAGAGAAAGAGAGAGAGATGGGAAGGTAGTCGAAAGAGGTAAGTACATACAAAGAGGGGGGCAAAAAGAGAGGAGAAAAGGGAGAAAGAGTTCTTCGATGGGTAAGGCGTTCGGTGTTGCAAGCAACGGCGGTATAAATCGGTCGAAGGGAAAACTTTTTGGGCGCGGAGTTACCAGTCGGTATCTCCTCTACGCGTATATGTACGTATACACATATGTGTATGCGGTTTTATCTGGCGGTACTCGGGGATGTTGCGGGTTGATTTATCGCCTGTCGTTGCCATGGAAACCTCGGCGTGACCGGCTTGCGCGACACCCTCATATCCGAGTCGACTCTCTGCTTTGCCCTCTCTACCCCCCCCCCCCCCCCCCCCCCCCCCCCCCATCCTCCCTCGCTTCACTCACTTGTTCACTCTCTCTCACCCTCGTCATTCTCTTCTACTTGCTCTCGGTACTCTCCTTCTCTCTCATCATCGCTCCTTCAACGTTAGATTCTCATCCGTACCCTTTTCCTCTAGGATTCATCCGTTTCTGTGTCTCATTCACTCCGGACGTGCCTATCTGTTTGAGCTATCTCTCTCGATTGTTCTTTTTCTTCATCCTACACGTCGTCCCTCTCTGTTCACTTCCTCCTGCCTTCCTCTTCCTTCGAAATATGTATGTATGTATGTATATTCGAGCTACGTCTCTCCTTATTGCATTCCCGCTCTATTTGTCTTTACACCGTATCACTATCCCTGTTGTCCCTTCCATCTCCGTTCATCCTCAACCCGTGTTTCTCACCTTCCGTCATAACGTTTCTCATTCTCTCTTACTACATCCTGTGCACGTTCAAGTATCTCCGTCTTTCTTGTTACACCCTCAGTCATTCATTCGTCCCTCTCTTTCTCCCTCGACGTCGTACCCTTCCTTTTTCCATTCCACTTTGTAGCCTCCCTATCTGCCTGGTTCTACCACCGTCTACGTGTCATACTCTGCGCGTCTTTCTCCTTTCTTCGTCGCTCCTTTACCGACGGCTCCGCACGCCTCGGCAATCCCCCACTCTTTCGGCCTTCTAACCTCCCCGACCGCCCTTTGCCACGCTCCTTACTCCCGCACAGTCTGTCGTCTTCCTCTCTCCTTTCTCCCTCCGACCACTTAACCAACCGACCAACCGACCGACCAACCACCCATCCACCCACCCAACCTTCTTCCACCCGTTCTCATCTTCCCTTCGATATGCACCCCACGCTACTATCAGCTTCTACTCCCACGCGCGAGCTTGAAACCCCCCAGAGGAACGTCAAGGAGGCGACTACCGGTGGAGTTCTCTGTAAAGAACGAGAACTCCGCCACCTGCCTCTCCTCTACGCCTCTCCTCTATAACAGACCCTCGTAAGCTTTCGCCTCCTCCATCCACGCCGTACGCTTCTCCGCCAATCGAGTGCCGACTGGCTGCTGGGCTGGTGCACGTTTGCGCTGCTGCACAACCTGATCGTTCCGCACGATCTAGATAAAGAGCGTTATCTAACCGTGCGGCTAATTAACCAGATCCTCGTCTAGTTATCAGTCAGGATACTTTTCTGTCTTTGTACCTATATAACTTGTGTTAAGACAGGACTAGTACATGATTTCTTGGGACTTGGACCTGTCCACTAGATGCTCTGATGATTATAATCTATTGGGAGTGATGATAGATATGGTAACATAAGTAGAAGAAGATGTCTGATCCACGTGCCATAAGGGCAAACTTTTGGACAACACCATTGTAAAGGACGTTGATTCGAACTGATGTATGTACACTCAGGTGGTAGGCTTCTTTTAGTTAAGGGTAAATGTAAGGTTAGGAACGCCCCACCACTTGCCTTTGGTGTTGGGAGAACCTAAGGAGAACCTAACCTAGAACCTCTTGCCTCCACAAGTAAAGATTATGGACAAACAAGACGAGTGGGGGGCACTACATCTTCTACACTTCCTTTTAACTAAGGGAAACTTAAATTTCATACTACATGAGCATTAAACAGCTTTCATGCAAATATTTCTATAGACTCAACTAGGGGATTCCCAGAAATGCTTGGGAGTTTGTTATCGACAGAGTTTATACTGTCAAGGATATTTTTGTTAATTTAATCACTGTTAGATAGAAAAGTGTTATAAGAAATGGTGGATTTGATGTTTTTAAAGATAGATTTCTTTTGGTCAGAAATATAGCGCCAGACGAGAAGATATAGATGTGACTGTGATATTACCGGCGGTGGGTAATGTTAAAAGAGACAGTTTATCCTTGGTAGAAGAAAAAATTCCGTAGAGTTAGAAAAAAGTGTATTGTGTGAAATGGTAATTTTGTTAGGAATCTAATGATAATCGGTCACGTGAATATTGAAAAGTTCAATCTAAATGTCGACTAATATCCACTGCCCTGTTCTCTCTCACGATTTGAACACGAGTTGGTGCGTGACTGAAGGAGGATCGATTGGCATATGCGGGTCTAATTAGAGATTCAGACAAGAATTACGAAAGCCCCACTACGGTTAGATTACTTTCTTAAAAGACGAGTTTCATAACGGGTTCGATTACTTTCACGAATAATGATCTTCCATTTACTAGGAGGCTAGTTGTGTAAAACAACTAATTGATACATCAACTTACAGTAACTTCCGCAATGACAATGTTTCCTGACACCTCAAGAAACTGAACGAAATTAGTGAAAATCTACTATGTTTTTAAAATTATCATTTATTCCTATTTAATTAGCAATTATTTAAGAATTTAGTAAACTTTGATTCAGAATATTTTCAATAATATTTGTAAAAATTTTCCCAATTTTCTTCAAATGTATTTAAACGTATTAAGTATAATTAGTTCAGTAATAATTTTGAATTCAGTGAAAATTATTTTCAGTAAAATGATCAATACATTTTCATACAGTACTCTGCATTGTCGACGTCTGGCAAGGAAGTGATACCAGGATAATCCATAAACTATTTTTAGGAATAAATAATAATTTTAATAATTAATAATAATAAAAATATTTCTTCATATGGTAGTATTATTTACATAAATCTAAAATATAGGTATCCACCATAAATTTATCCACCAAATAAGTTTTACTTGGTTATATTTTAAAACAAAAATTAAATAGTTTTATACTACTATTTTCCCTGGGGAAATCCACCATGCCCAAGACTGTACATACAATTCCACTAGAGCAGTATGATAAACTCAAAAAGCTATTAAAAAAAATGAAAATTTGCTAATGAGTAAAAATTAATTAAGTTATGGTAGTCAAAGGTCTTGCATTAAGGAAAAATAGCAGAAAATAGAAAAGCCAGGGCGGACTAAGGCAAAGAGAATATTCCCGAGGCTTCGTTGTCGGTTTCATTGTTATCGACCCGTTGATATTCCCTGGCGTCATTGGTAGCAGGATCACGTGGTGTCTATCGCCTTCCAACCAGTCAGCTCTCTCGAACAATGCACACCATTGACGTAACTTTAAGCTGTCCTGCGTGAAAGGTCATAAGCACAATTCGGATATGATCAACGTCTTATATGTATTCTCAAATCTTCATTATCCAGTTCAAATCAATAAAAGGAATATCACAAAATCAAAAATAAAGAACTTCTCTATCAGGATGATAATGATCCCCCTATTTGGTCTCAATAATTTACACCTTTGACACCTTTCATTTCCTTTTTCTCTCATGAATTTCTTAATTTTATGAGTACTCTCAGAAAAAAGATTCAGAATTATTAATGCTCCTGATATATTTCTTCTCAGGTACAATTTAATTAACCAAGACAATAGAGAACCAACTATACAGCCTTAGCAATGCACGCAGATGCAAAGCAGGTTGCATACAATTAGGGATCGCAAGATAAAATAACACGATATTCGTGCTTTTGATATGATAATTAACACAACGTGACTATAGAACACAGAAATATAATGGATTTCGATCTGTCGCACGACATTAACACACGACAGGTGGATTTATCGACAACCCGATTCTTTTCTTCATTCATCGGTCACGCACGAATGTTTTAATTTATGCAAATTAGAATAGATGAAGAAAAAAATAATCCATCATGAAATTCATCACTTCGCTATAAACATTGATTAAAAAATATCCAATGTTATTATATGTCTGATATTCTTTTTTGAAATTTACAAAAAAATATTTGTAATTTTAGTTCGTCATTGTTAATTTTGCATAAAATATTCCCTTAACAAAGAGACACGATAAGAAATGTATCTTATCTTCTGGAATAAGTAACCATCATTTTCAAGGAGATGTTATAGAAAATCACGGATAGCAGGAGTAGGACAAGCAAGAATTTTTAACGATTCATGGTCGCCAGAGTGTCTGGTATATAAGTTGGAAGGAAAATTTTGCGAGAAAATATTGTTCGTGTCACTCGACGGCTAATCAGCTTCACAGCGAGTTCGTTATGTCGCGCTTTACCGCATGGATTGCTTTGCTCATATTGATCGGATCTGTTTGGTCACAGGTTAGACTTGCCATAGTTTCTCTAACATTTTGAAAACTTGCTTACACCAACAGAAATCATATTTCATTGAAACGTTATCAGTGTAAATTATCACTAATTTCAATTTTCCAAACAAAATCTGAAGTATATATCGTTCTAATTTAGAACTAATAATGATATTGTATGTATCTGTTACGAGGAAAATAATATTTTTTAATTTTTTAAATTGTGTTGAACAAGTTGTCTTAAACGTTTATTTTCTGCATTTCAAAATTGAGAAATTTAATTGTCACGACTTTTATTTCAACAGAAAGAATTTTCGAAAGAAGAATTTTCAAAGAAAAAATGGTCCGAAGAAGAATTCTCAGAGGAAGAATTTTCAGAGAAAAAACATTCAACGGAAGAGTTTATCGAAGGTTCACCAAGATTCGGCTTTGATCTTCTTGATCCTATACGAAAGTCCTTTTGCAATTTTTCCTGCATGTCGTCAGACAAGATGCCATATTTAATGAATCTTGCCTGCGCCGTAAAATGTCCAGAATTATATCTGCCTCACGGACCATCATCATCAACAATGAAGTCATCGGACAAGCCTAGCACGGAACCTTCATCGACAACTTCTTCAGCACCATCGACTTCCTTATCAAATTCTACAATGTTAGAAGCACCAATGATGCCAGCAGCACCACCAGCAATAAAGCAAACAACAGTGATGTCAACACTATCACCAGCAATAAAGCAAACAACAGTGATGTCAACACTATCACCAGCAACAAAGCAAACAACAGTGATGTCAACGATACCGACATAAAAACCATAAAACTGTTTATCCAAATGTTTCTTTTTTAATCTTCGAATTTTTTTTATTATTTTAATACTTCACATTACTACAAATAAAATTATGAATTATCTTGTTTTTTCTAGTAGAATATTAAAATGAGATATAACCATGTTACTAACATAATGTAGAGCACAATTCTATATCTTTATAATAAATTATATTTTTAGCAAGATTCAGTAGATAAAGTCACTTGTGAGTTGGAACATGTTAGGAAGTTGTACGTAAGGTGGCGCTACCGATGTTGTTATCCGCAGTATCACAATAAAGATTTCTGTTTTACCCATTGATTGTTAATGCATTCCCCAGTGCCCGGCACTTTAAATTTGATTTAATGAATTAATTAAAAAAAAGAAGAGAAATAACAATTTTGGAAATGATCTTTCGAATTTTTCACAATTATCATCCATTTCTTATGAAAACTATAAAGTCAAGTTAAATGGACAATAAATCTACTTTAAAAAATCAAACCATCCTCAAACTATTCACAACGCATCACCATTTAAATTCCTCGATTATTTTCCTGTTTAGTACTACAACTTAAAGGTTTAATAGTTAAATTGTGCAACTTTTTCCAAAAGACCACGTGTATATTTAAATTTCTCGCAACAGTCTCCCACCCCCAATCGAAGCAACGAAAGCAACCAACGAAACATCCACACGAAAAAATATAAGACCTTGCTCCCGTTGTGAAAGTGATCTCAAGCAACCTATTACGAGAGGAGCGTATGTCCTCTCACTTTCTGCATGCACGCGCGCGCACAATGAGAGCCGCCGGCCGAATTACATGAAACGAGGATTAACACCGTAAAAGGTGGCCGCCATTAATTAGAACGAACACCGCGGCTCTGAAACGTCGATAAATCTCTACTGGAAGGACAGAAAACTCTTCCCTTTTCACCGTATTTCCCTTGTATTGGCACCCTGCCGTACAATGGAGCACACCTCTGATAAAACAGAGACCCTCGTAATGCTCTCCGCGTGTCGATGCTGTCCGCGTGGGAGAATAGAAATGACCGGACCCCCATTATTATCCGGATGGTACGTCTAGCCGATCGAAATTTATAATTAAACCGGTTTAAGCCTCTAAAAGAGAAATTTTAAATCGTTTCTTGGTAATAATTGAATTTTTATAAATTTTTATAGTATATTAATCGCGATTATTATTATTAATGGTGTTAAAATTATTATTTTCTGGAATCTTTAGAGACTGGAGTAGTTCTAAAGAGAACAATGAGTCTTAGTATTCCACGAAACGTAAGGTCGGCAAGATAACTGAAATTAATTCAAGAAATCATTTAAATTTAATCAGTTCACTGAAATTCCTATAAGTATTCGTGTTAAATGCTATTAAATTTTTTCTAATTATAAGTGCGCAAAGTCGTTACGTAAAAGTGTGCGCGCAATCGAGCCGCAGATTAAGAAGAATAAAGGTGCACGAGTTTTGAGGACTAATATTATGATCCAAAGATATCCCGACAGTTGACCACCAACAGGACTTGAAACAATGGATACAACAGGATATAGGCGATACAGGATATACAGACTGGACTCGCCTACTGTGAATCACGCAGCGAGGTATGCAAAAGAACGAAAGTTCCGTGAAACATTGATCGTAAACTCAACTACAGACCAATATTTAATATTATTTCAAGCCTATGAATAAACAGTTACGTTTAAACAAACATAGTTTAAATAATATTTCTTTGAAATAAGTTTTGAATATATTCGAATGTCGTCGGGTTAATTCGACCGAAAGGATTGAACAGCGATTTCTATTCCAAGAAAAAACGATCGGCAAGAATCTATTTCGAGCCGATAGACGACAAAATATTATCCTGCGTGCAAAGGCGGAATTTCATTCCAGATGTTGCAACATTCTGCAGCTAGAAGTCGAGGACACGTCTGAAGGTAAACACTGTGCGAGAGTATTAAAAGAAATTCACATAAACTGGTTTCTAATAAAAATAATAAACACTGAAATTTCTTGTAATTATCATGGTCTTATTCAGTGATAACGCGTAAATGTCAGCAATGAAACTAATTTGACTTACGGGTAACTTAGAGCTTTCAAAGGATAAATCAAGAAGTCAACAATTAATTATCTACGCTTTTTAATCTCGGAAGTATTTTCCTTATTACAAGTTAAATCATTTTTCCTGGTATTATTAGTAAGAGTTACGAGGAAAAAAGTTTTGAAAATGAAGAAAGTGAATTTGAACTTCAAAGAGCGAAAGTCACAGGACAAAGAAATCATCATCGATCAAATGATCTAGAAAATTGAGAATGGGTGACTTGTTCGGTTTGGAATAAAAACTGGGTCAGAATACGCAACTCTACGCGTACTAAAATTCCTTTCTCTCTCTTTCTCTCAATATACATATCTCCAGCTCCTACTCGTTCATTCGAAGCTGACTTCGAGCTTCAACTCGAGACCAGTCTCGAGAGACGAATGAGCCATTTAGATTTTTATCGTCCGATGAATCGATAAATACGCCCCCCTGCGTGTCGGTCCCCTTTTTCGCGACTTCTTCGCGAACCAAAGGAGAAAGCTCCGAGGAACAATGGATGATATCACGCGCGAAAGCAATCGGTATACGACTGACCTGAGCAAACTTGGCAAATTACTTGCTATAAATAACTGTCCGGCAAGCTGTAGGGCGGATTCAAGCCCGTTTATTTTCAATGAAAATAATTTGACACGACGAGGCATATATTGTTGTCTAATTAATGCAAATGTAATTTACAACCCCACATTATGTTCGCATTCAAAGGTTTATTGATATTGAAATGTGCTGTTAATTATAAGCTCACTTGTAATAATTGAAAATAAAAATTTGATTATTATAAAATTAACACTTTGATAAGTAATACTACAAATTTGTAACTTTCACATTTTTAAGCAATTATTTTTATCTACTGTATTAAATAAAAACTTTCAAATGGCGGACCATGGAGAGTGCCCCGTCTAAATTTTACTTCAAAAAAATATACGTTTAACTTTAGGTTAATATCCTTTCATCCAGGCTCCGCTGTTGAAGGAAAAATTAAAATTTAAAAATTAACAATTTTGCAACATATCATAGATCGTTTTTAAAAAAAATGAAAATTGTCTAATGTAATTCTATTGATAATCGATCATTCTTAAATTAACACGAATCCTCTTCGATCCTCGTGTCGGCCGACCGACCCTGATCGTAACAACCACTCGACAAGCCGCATTCTATCTCGTGCCCGCGAGGAGGATCGACTTTCTCTTCAAGTCATATGACTTAGCTAAGTCACATGCGTTCTGCGCAATCTTGCATCCCGATGGAACTTGTGTGAGAGGATTCCGCTACCAACGAGAGAATCGTGTTTTCCCTGACACACGTGTACAGGTGTACAAAGATGTGCGCACAAGCTGCGCAAGCAACATAACTCCTAGACACGCGGATCGATCTAGTTCGCCGAAGCGAACGATCTTTCTTTTTCGTTTGCTTCGTTCCCTTTCACACTCCGATACTGCTTACAAAAATATTTTTTTTTTCACCGGTAGAATTACCCAACGTACCTTGGCTACCTTGTATCTACAATATTCGCGAATGTTAAAAACGGAGGGAAAAAAATAAATTTCGTTGCAAGAAACAATTTTTTAAGCTGGCCGTTTCGAGGTCTCGTTGCTTCATTTCATTTTCTTGTCGAGTTTCTCGTATCTTAAAACGATTACAACGATAATTCAACGGGATCGATGTTCGAGAAGAATAACGAGCTGTACACGTGAATTTGATCAATAATTCGGTATGTATAATTACCGATTACGTCAGGGATAATCGTTGCATTATAATAAATTACGGGCGTTACGGGCTAACAACCGGGGGCTGAATGTTTTCTGTCATTCATTCGGATATTAAGGTAATTGGTTGCTCTCGATTCGGACTCCATGTGCGAGCCGAACAGTCCAAGATATAATATCTTTCAGGCGATCGATTAATTAAAAATGTATCATTTTGCGCAAATGAAATGAATTGAATGAAGAACGCGTTCGATTGGATTTTATGTACTCCGTCTAAGTGACTTATGCTTTCGAAAATGCAATCCAGTTGATAACTAATGAACTTATCGATACTAAGAGCGTTCCAACTGCGAAGCACATCGTATAAAAATTTCACAGAAAATCAGGATGAATCATTCTGTGAACATTTTTGTAAACATATCGCAAAAATTGGCTCCGAGATGCGAAAAATCAAGTGTATAAAATGAATTTGCACAACTTAAGTGTCAATGGCAATTGATGATGCAGTGATATGATTCATTTTCATCGAGGAGTAATACCTGTTCATTTTTCTGTCTGTGCATGACGTCATTCGTTTGACTGCAAAAACACGATGTGATTTCATTGCAAAAACCTTTTCACCTGTCGCTCGAGCCGATCGACATGCTTGTTGTTTCGAGTGGACCGACAACACCTTCGTGATAATCAAAATTGCCATCGAATGTTTGTCGTCGAAACACTCCACGAATCTCCGAGCAACTCTTAATTGCTTTTTCGTGAATTTGTAAGTGAAAATTGCTCTCTGTTATATTTGTTTGTACACTGTTACGGATAATCAGATCAGTGTTATGACAAGTTGTAAAGGATTTTTAATTCTGTAGATTGAACGGTCAATTTGTTAACAAGTTGAATTTATTTTTTCAAACAATCCGGTTCAAAAGATTAAATAGAAAAAGGAAAGAATAATCTTGAATTACACCAAGAGCGTGAGGTGTTAAATTAAGAACTGAAATTAAAAAATTAAATAATTACACCTTTAGGCCAATTCCACTGAAACGTTTAATGTCTCAATGAAATTATAACTTGAGAATTTCAATAATTGGTTACCAATTAGCGAAGTTACTTGGCGAAATTTACAAAGCTACCAATTACCAATTATCAAGGTAATTAGTACTGTAATACAGTGGATAAATAAAAAGTCGTGTACCAAGTTCAATTTTCTACAGATAAGAAATCACGATGTAATAAAATTAATCGATACTTTAATTCTCAATGTCCACGCATTGAAAAGTAGAAATGAGCCACGAAAACAATTTGGTGTAGATAAACGCTATAGAAAGAAGAAAAACGATGCTTATCAATCACGAGAGACCCGGAAGAGGCGTAAAGCGAAACGCAGGCATTCAACAGAAACGGATCTCAGACAAAAAAAAAACATAATGAATCATCATTATATAAACTATCGTCGCAGATATTAAGTAATCATGGTATCAGAGATAAATTGTTATTAAAACAATCGAATTGATCAGGTCGATAGAGAGCTAATTGGCGAGGAAAATGTAGCATGAAACTGGGCCCGAGCGAGTTCATCACGTGAGTGTGCTCGTACCTGATCGATCAGAGGATCCTTTCCCTTTTTCTTCATCGCTTCCTGCCGACACATCTTTCACACTCGATTCAATAGTCGGATTAAACACGTCCGCTTTTGTGCTCTCTCGCACGCGTTCAATCTCCTGTACCCGTATACGTTTTCGAGTTACGCGACCGTTCGTTTTATGTAACTATAAAAATAAAAGTACAAATAAAACGATGCTTTTATATTTTTTTTTCTGTCGGATTGATGGTCACGCGATGTTTGCCTCTGGTTCGTTCAGAAACCCTGTACTGAGATTTGTATCGAATGATATTAACCCTTGAGAGAGCCGCAACTTCAATTTAATTTTATATTTCATACTATTTTCATTTTTTAAATTTCACACTGTTTTACACGCAATATTGATTCGCGTTACTCTAAATTAATATTTTTATTATAAATATTGATATTAATTAGTGTAACAGGAGCCCACATTGTACGCGAATCGATATCCCCAGTCAATATTAATACTAATATTTAATACTAATATTGATATTGAAATTAGTACTGATGATATTATTAATATTAACCGAGTGATCACAGTAATAACTTAAACGCCTAGATTGAAAATGATCCTAACTGGAATAATTGCGGTTTTAACGTGTCTGAGTACGCATGGCTGTATCTACTGCGGTGGCCAATGTGTTAACATTTTATTATAATTTCTCAATATGTAATAAGTTAATTAATTTAATTCAAATTTTAAATGTCCCTTTATCATCTACATTAAAATTAAGTCAATACACGTACAATTATTATGAACATTGATTAAGAATAAATGGTACCACTACATAGTACCTTTGTACCGTTTAGTATTACGATTATTGTATGGAGGGAGGGCACGATATAATACATTACTGTGAATAATTTTTGGGAGAAATTATAGGGTTTTAATTACTCGTTAGGGAATTTAATACATCATATACATTACTCTGCTATTAACATTACATAATGCATTCCAGCAATTATTAAATTCAAATACCATTTCTGTGTTATGATTATTAAGTACTGTTTAATTGTAGCGAATTACAGAATTGCAATGTTGCATAATTCTCTTCAAATAGAAAGATTAATATTGTTCAACCTTTTCATTTTTATTCTCTTGGAATATAATTTAATAAATTTATTGTTTCAGAATACCAAAATTATTTTGAAATAATTATCAAACCGATTGCTTTGCAAATTGCATCCACTTGTTTCGTATAATCTGACCAGATTTTTTTAAAGAATTGAACTTCGCACAATTGGTGACAGTGAAAAATGTGAAACGTTGCTTATTACCCAAAATATGAATGCAGAAATTACTAAATTAAGGAGAATGAGATACACACGTGTTGAGAAGTGGCAGTGATATTTTCTCGCAAATAAGTTGAACAACTTTCACCTAGCCAGAATACTAAACTCCAGTGAAAAATGTTAAATGAGGTTGTCAAGACAGCTTTGGAGTTGTTTAGCGCAAAAGGAAATCAAATTTCATTATATAAAGACACTATAATATTCTGCAAATTATTTCCTGTTAAATTCAATAAATGATTACTATATTTTATAATTTCTATATACTCTTTAAATATTTTCATGAACCACCACATAAACGAATCGAGATCCAATTTGTTCATATTTGCTGATAATTTACTACTTCGACATAACTGACACGCAACATCCAACTTTGTGACAATTAAAAAATAAAAAAGAAAACGTAACATATTCAAGAATGGCAAATACTCCGAGTCGAAAACAGAAGGTCGGATACATTATTCGGGTCAGAATCGCGGAGAATGCCAAGGTTTCACCCTTTCCCTCCTGGATGCCACGATAAGCGAATTTCTTTCTCTGCATATTACTCACGTATGTATATGGCTGTGCTTTCGATACGCTCACGATTGAATTTCGGTTTCTGTAATCGTTGGATTTCGTAACGGGTGGGCGTACCTCGAACGTAAAAGAATGGTACGTGACTCCTCAGGGTGAACCACTTAATTACCGCCTCGATTCACACTTTTGTTGCCCATTTTGTTAACAGTTTATAGCTCTCGTTTCGAAACGACTGCCCATTGCATAACATCAAAAATTCTATGAATCTATCTTTTTAAAATTTAATTTCAACCCTCAAACAGCGTGAAATGATATGGAGTGCGTGGCTCTCTCCATGGTCCGCCATCAGAAAGTTACAAATCCTATTAAAAATAAAAACCTTTCGAATGAAAATTCCTAAAAAAAGCTATTAAAATAAGAAAACAGTGATAGAATTTTTTTAATTGACAACTTTGTAAACTAAACATTTAAATTTTATAAGTGGAAATGAACGTTGTCGCCTTGGTTCAATTAGAAGAGCGTTCCCTCGCTTTGAACACACAAAAGCGTAATGTCTCTTTGTATCTACACCGGTATCGCACGACGAAACATGCATCATATTATCACGAGATTCATGCAGAGTTAACTTCTTTTCATTCATGTATTCATTCATGAAGTTGCATGCACGCTCGCTACTCAACACGTATGTGAATACATTTAATGTTAATATAAACGTTAAGTTCAAGTAAACGTCACGTATCCTGTTACCGGAATATCTGTCATCCTCGAAAATACTTTCGCTGAATAATTGAATAACATGTACATAGTAATTCATTTTAAGTGGAGCAATTTATATTGTCCATCCGCTGCGAAACGAGAACACTTAATGAGCTGGAAAATGAAAAAATGTAATTAGCGTAAAAAATTTCAACCCGATTCTTAACGGAGGAAATGGCTACCGTAAACATCCACGTATATCTATTGTTCCTCTAGAAATAAAATTTGTTCGAATTGCAACGCGTTTCGTGAAACCTCATAAGTTACGTTAAATTGTCGGTATCACTTTCACCGTCTCAAAGCGTAGCAAGTTGAAAAGCTCGTTTTCTTTTTTTGGGACAATCAAAGTGGCGAAATGAGCCTGCCTCGAATCGAAAGAAAGCGTCTCGTAAACTCGTTCACCTCTCTCGTCTACTTGGCGAACTCCATCCTAATTTATCAACAACGATCGTATGCAAATGACTGTTTGAACGAGCACGCGTGCAATTGCGATCCCACCGTGCGTGTGTACACGAGCGAACGTTATATCATTGTCCCGGATTCGAGGCGTTCACACGTTGCCGCTCACATTTTTTCGGATCTGTAACAGTACGAAAGAGAGAAAAAGACCCACCACCGGTCAAACCTGTTCAAAAATGATTTTTTTTACAAAGAATTTCCGGCGTCGCCCCGACCGTCAAGGATACACCTTTCGCGAACCAGACGATTGCATCTCCTCATCGTAATGCCGATGACAACAGCTGTATCATCGTGTGCGATAAATATTGTCATTATATTTTTGTAACCCTTTCCATACACTTTTATATTAAATTTCTGATTTTTTGTGTACTTTGGTTCAAAATCGATAAATTTTTATTATAGAAAAATTAAAACATTATTAGACTCGAATTTATTTTAATTTTAATTTTAATTTTAATTTTAGTTTTAATTAATAATTTTGTAGATAAAAGAATGAGAAGGTCACGAATATCTTTGTTAACTTAATAACTTGATAACAAAATATGAAAAATATTTGTCTTGTTCAGAAAACAAATGTCGGTCAAACGGATTAAAATTGTTCAACCTCTTCCGTCATTTAATTCGATCCAAGACTCAAGGATGTAACAGCCCATGGTCCGTGCCTTTCATCACGATTACTGGACCACAGAAAGTGGAACCTTTCATTCGACGAGCAAAGAAATGAAACACCAAGTGCGTAACATCAACGCCGCGCCACGGATTCGTTTCTCAGCGACGGAAGTCCCGGTTAATGGGATAAAAACGCCCCGACAATTCTAGATACCGATCATTTATACAGTAACCAAGTAACTTTCTCGATTCACCTCGGTTCGATCGGTCGATCGATCAAACTTGAATCAACGAAACTGAAGCCCAGAGCGACGTTCCGTTGCCCGATAGTACGCTCCATTTATCAATTTTTAAACAGTGTGACGCATAACAAGTTGACGGATGTGAAATAAAATTACGTACCTACAACAGTTTCGTTAATCAGAAATTTTTAGCCCTTGAATAAATTAAAAAATTATTTTAATTGCAATTTTCAGCCCCTGATTAAATTAAAAAATATTTTAATTGTAATTTTCAGCCCTTGAGTAAATTTGAAAATATTTTAATTGCAATTTTCAGCCCCTGAGTAAATTAAAAAATATTTTCATTGCAATTTTTAGTCCTTGAGTCAATTAAAAAATATTTTAATTGCAATTTTCAACCCTTAAGTAAATTAAAAAGTATTTTAGTATTAAAAAATATGGAAATATTGCTATAGTAATTGAGAACACCTGATCTTCGTGGCAAGTATTTCAACCTGTTGTAATACGATCAAACGTTGCCCCCGATTGGTTTAAGCAATTTTCTTACATTGTTGCGGCAGCCAGTAACGACTTGCTGTCTATTAATCTCGCCCGGAGATGCTAAACAGAATGATCTAGCCAATGTTTTCAGCAAACAACATTCAATTATCTTCGGTGGCACATTAAATCACCCCTTGTGAAACAAGTTTTTACGATAAAACGATAAATCTTGCGACGTAATTGACCTCGCCTGTTGCGGGTAACATTAAGGCAGAAGTTGAACTTCAATTGGTGTTTCATCACCGATAATTGAACGATGAAGCGAAGCATAAATATATTAACACTGAAATTTGAAAAAGGAACTGCAACCCTTAGTAGATAAAGTAAAGTGAAATACGGAGACATCCTAATATAGAAACTGGATTTTTTCTATTAACTTTACTTGCTATAGTTTACTTCACTTTACTTTACTTTACTTTATTTTACTCTACTTTACTTACTATACTTTAGCTTTACTTATTCATTCTATTAATGTGAACTAGGCTTAAGTGTCCAAGGAGAGCTGGTATGTAAAAGGTTCTGGCAGCTTGACCTGGGACATTCCGAGTTAACTTTCGAGGACCACGATTGTCTAGAGAAAGTACTCCTTTTTTTCGATTCTCCACAGTCAATACCACGACTGCATGCAAAGCATCATTACCTCCCTGCATTCACAAAAACCGTTCGACTTCCATGAACCAACACTTCTTCCATTTGGTGAATGATCATCCTCGCCGAAACGGGTTCTTATTAATAAACGACTCGGATTCATCCGATCGACCGGTTGAAACTCAAGAAGCCACTGTTTCGTCGTGATTCATCCATTAATCGTAATTAAACCGCAATTATTAACGCCCGAATAAGAAATAAAAACGAGCAAACCGAAGCGTGTAAAGGTCGGAAAGAAATATCGCGTGATTATACTGTCCCGTGATCGTTTAACCGAAACTAACCAATCTGTATCACAAAGTAGAAAGTAGAAATTTTAAATCCAGACCTGTTTGAGTGATCGTTATGGTAAGTTCCATTAATGGTTCATTATTTACAAGCTGAGTATCACAGTAATTTCTGTGATTCAAAAATTACACAGTTTGAAAATTACATTTGGAAATTCTAATAACAGGCATAGTTTACCTTAATGGGACGTTTAATAAAAAATATAAAAAAATTTGAAAAGGGTGGTAAATAAAAAAAGTTAAAGAAATGATAATGTATTTATAATAATCATTAATGACTCAATCATGAAGTTTAGCATTAGAAATATCCCAACCTCTTCAGAAATTCTAATGTTTAGGAATTATCAAGGCATTAAAGATTAAGTTACCGTGTAATTTATTCGACAACAGAGGCTAAGCGACTAATACACCCTTTCATTATTGTTGGTACTATTCAAATGAAATTCTAATGACGAGTTCCTTTCAGAAATTACATCAGCGAGGTTAAGAACGGAATAACATTATCTGAAAGCATAACATAAATTCTAGATTTCATATTGCATCGTTTTTCGCATTTGGAATGCTGAAAAACATTTTGTTTTTCATTGAAGTAAACACGTTCGACAAGTGACTTTTATGCAGTCGCGAAAGTTGTCAATAAACAATTTTATATTTTTCCATAGTAATTTCGTTTATTCGAAGATAAAATACGCGAAGGGGTTATAAGTTTCATTATCAAATGAACGATTCAATTTGCAATCAATTAGTATCGAAAGAAAACAAAGTATCAATTTTGCAATGATCGTAATGAATCGTTGATTACAACCCTTCAGGAGCAAGCGAAAAGTAACCAAGTTGATATGAAAGTTCTGCTCCCCTCGAAGAGAATGTGAAGTCTCGAGAAGATCTACGACATAATTACACCTTGCATCGAATTTTTTCCCTCGCGTGATCCTCTTGCATTAAAAGCAGAGATCTATGTCGGCGATCGAATGACTTTTACTTCACCAACTCCTCATCACAGGGTCAAGTTACGATGATTTCTCGACCAATAGATCACATTCACGCTTTATCTTTCCCCTTCTGATTGATTCGTCTGACAATCATTTTAATCTCTATTAATCATTTGGATGAGATAGGATTGTTCAATTAACTCTGACGTTTCGTTAAAGTATCATTCGAACTAATAATTATTTTTTAAATGATTAATGAAAGAATAATTTTTAAAGGAGCAATGTAAAATTTAGGAAATAAAATAGGGGCTCTCTCCATGGTCCGCTGTCCGAGGGTTAATTATATACTTGAAAAGACGGATTGTTTTAAGATATTGATAACCTTGTGTTTAATAATCTATCAAATTTTTCTTATTGAAATTCAAGAAGAATAGAAATTTTCAATAATTTTAAACATTTTAAATACCGAATTGGAAGCTTCAGTTTTAAAATTAATTTATGGTATCCTTGATAGTAGGTAATCTACTGGCAGTTAACGCGTTAACAACACGTGTATTTATTTAAATAGAACGCTATAATAGTTGAAACACTGCTTACTTCTCTTCAGCTAGGCATTACCTGTACATAGAGAAGAACGATAAACGACCATATTATTCAATATGAAAAACGACTGCGTTCAAGAACGAAGAGGTTGTGGCATACACCGTAGAGCAAATCACATTTAATCTTTCAAGTTCCAATGCAGTAAAGAACAACCGTGCACATAAGTCTCGAACAATAAACTCATTTCCCTCGCGTCCATGTAACACGCGGATACAAGCATCTGTGAAAGTCTTTTGAAATGAACGACGTGTCACGTGCAATGTAACCGATATATGACAAAGATTTTTAATTCGATTACTAAAAAATCGTATTATTTTAAAAGATCGTAATACTTTAAGAGACATTGCAGAATAATAAAATAATGATCAAATTGCAAGATTTGCATACGAAATGAGAGGAAAACGGAAACAGGAAACTGCGGCAGATAGAAAACACGGTAGCCAAGGAATCTACGATCGCGTAATCGATCAATTACCTTACTTCATAACCGATTCGCTCGAGCAAGAGATAAGATTCAACGCGCTTTCGTTGTTATGCTTTGATCGATCACCGTTATGCTATTCGATGATCCACGACGAGACCACGTTCGCGATTTGTACTTGTCATTTCGCTTTCTACGATTCGCAATCCCCCGGCTAATGCACAACTCGTTACGATCTTCAGCGTGAAACCAGACGAAGAATCCTCTGATTAATCAAACTTTTTGCGATCTAAATCGCAACCGAGCGAACGATACCCCTTGCATCATAGAGATCGATACATTTGTTAGAAACGTTTCCACATTTTTTGTTTTTATTTTTTCCTATTTTTTTTTTTTTTTTTTCGCAACAACTGATTAACGTTGCAAATCAGTGAAATAAGTAACGCGATTAAATCTGTGGAAGAACTTTCTTCTTTTAACCAATGCTATGTATTTTTAAATTTTTTATTTTATTAGATAATTTGGTAATTGAAAACTTTGAAATCAATTATCTTATCACAAGGTGTACTTAATTTTAAAATTAAAATTTTCCTCTAATAAAAATTTTATAAATATGGTATTCTATTATATATTTTCATATTCTCAGAAAATTAACAAACATTTTTTTTAATTGAAAGCCTATTAATTAAATAATGATAAATGCAGAAAGAGAAATGAATCGACTAATCCAAGAATTCTGAATGGTATTGAGAAAGAAAATTCGAATAAGTGTCCAGGGTAGTGGAAGGTCTTTCACATCTTCCAAATAAAAGAATAATTACTCGACAATAGGGCTTACTAGACATCGAAGAATTTGATTTACTTATATAATCAATTACAATATTCCATCCAACGTTCAAATTCTCACGACTTTCATAACCTTACGCAATGATGTTTAAGCGGTACGCATGACTTATGTAATGAAAATCGAATGTCCTTTTAATATCGCGCAATTCACTCGTAAAAAGACTTCATGACCTGCCCCTTCTTGTACCTCCTTTTCGATGCATTAAATTGAATTTTTTTTTCCTTTTCGGAGGAGATCAAATTTCACGCGGTTACTTGTAGCACATGATACACGTCAAATTTATCAGAGATGTACGATATGAAAAATGAATGGATTTCTTCAAGGAAATTTCGTTAAAAGGTATTCGAATGTGTCTCAGTAGCTAATTTCTTATGAAGATAATAATTGAGTACCTAACTATACATATTTTTCGATGACGATTGGAAGGCTTAGAAAAAATCACCCCTCTAATTTACTTCATGTATATCTAATCGCTATTAATAATGATATTAATAGCCGTCGTAGGCGGATTTATGTTGCTTGCAACGGAAGTGTTAATAATACGTTCACCGCCACGGTAGAAATGGCCATGTTTAACAGAACACGCTATTAAAATAATAAAAAATTAATTTTTCAACAGAAAATATTTCAATTTGCAATTTTCTGTTCTTAACATAATTCTAATAGTAATTAAAACTACCCTGGCGCGTCCACCTCCTGAATATCTGATCTAATAGCCATGTTTAACAGAACACGCTATTAAAATAATAAAAAATTAATTTTTCAACAGAAAATATTTCAATTTGCAATTTTCTATTCTTAGCATAATTCTAATAGTAATCAAAACTACCCTGGCCCTTTCACCCCCTGAATATTTCATCTAATTAAATTCATAATAACCCGATTTAAAAAGAAATACTCCTATTTCACCCTTAAAAATGATCTGTTCTTCCCAAGAAACTATCGTCCCATGCTATTTCACCCTCCTAAACTTCCTTCGCCCCTTCATCTTCGCTCAACGCCCAGAACCGGCGACCAGAATAAAAATCAACTGGCAGGGTCAGCCGAAAATTAAAAAAAGTGATACCAGAGCACATATCTCAAGCGATTTGACCAGAATCGGGTGGTTACTCAGTCGACGTCACTTATTTCGGAACAGTCGGAGACACAATCGATGTCTCGAATCGAGGGCAGCAGCCGGCGGCTCGTTTAGAGAAAGGAAAGTCAAACGTGGATGCCAGTCTACGCCTCCTCTCCCTTCTTCTTCTTCTTCTCCCTTTTCCACGTGTTTGCCAGTTAACCGTTCCGTCGTGTTCTCTCTCACCTGGAGGTTGTTACCCACGAAGTATGGTTAACTTACCGTTCCCCTCCCCCCACCCTTCAACTTTACACAGTGCTTTTGGGGAGCTTTCCACCACCATCACCACCACCACCACCGTGTGGTCCCTACGTATTCGATAAAGAACTACACACGGTACAACGACAGGACATGAGCCAGGCTACCAAGCATTATATCAGACACTCGGTCAGTAAGTCTCTAACCAACAATCACTCGACATCAGCCAGTGGTCACTGACTGCACTTGGATAGTCAGTAGAACTGGCCGACTATTACACGAAAAACTTCGTCGAACATAGTGGTGGATCGGGTCAGACTCTCGTCACTGAAGTTGATTTATTAAACGAGTTTAATTTTTTTTATTTTTTCGGTTGTTGTTTATTTTATCAGAAATTTTTCATTAAATTTCGTTCGTTCGACGATCGTGACGCGAAAGAAAGTGTGCCGGAAGTGTGATTCCTGTTCCTTGGTATCTACGATCGAGCGACGATCCCTGCCACGATTTTCGTTCGGGTTCAACTAAGAAGGTTCATCAACGTGGAGCACGTGGAGGAAGAATGTACGGGTGAGTTACGGATACTCTTTCAACCCTCGAATCATCGGATGGGTGAAATTTGACTTGGAATTCTTTCTCCTTTGAATCTTATCAATTTTCAACCATTTCTAAAGTTGATTTAGATTTTCTCTCGTTTAACTGTAATCCTAAGGTACCAATGACCCACGTGGCATTAAACGTGTTCACCAGCAATAAAAGGTACTTTAGTAGAGGCACGTTTAAAACGATTCGTTACACAATGATCGCAAAAAAGTACACCATCTAACGTAACTATTACAGCACTTAAGGACCTCGTTGTAAGTCTGACCCTAATGCCTCTATTACTTTAAAAGATCATACCTACTCTTTGTTCCACGATTGTTTCTCCTGTATATTACCACAAAGAAAGAACAGACTGAATCCTTGACACGTTCGCTACCAGTGTTATTGAAATTCATAGAACATTTTCTTTTTTAATTAAATAATATATTTTAAGACCATGCACGTTGCATGATGTCTCCTGGGGTTATTAAGATTGTGTCTCTCTCCATGGTCCGCCGTCCGAGGGTTAATCTAATCTTACCCCAGTCGCCTATTTCTCTTATATATTTTTATATTGTATAATACTTTAACTTAATTTCCCTCTGTTTTAAAGCATATAAAAGAAAAATTCAAATCAAAGACGCTGGTAGCGGTCGTGTTAATTATTCCAAAACATTCTAATTAAAACGAAGTTCAGAACAAATAAAATATCAATTTCATAGAAAAATATCTATTACTTTTACTATAGTTATAGTAGCATAAGTAGTAAGCTTCTCTCGTAAACCTGATCGTTGACACGAAGAGTGTGTTACAAATGGAAAGCATGTAAAATCGGATCTATCAGACGGATTGTATCAAGTAACGAGGAAAGTGAAAGGAGAATCCGCGGTATACGCAATGAGAAAGTGATCCACGATCTTTATTCCGATCGAGAACTCGCCGGTTCTTATCTCGATCGCGCTTGCACCACCTGATTTGAAAATCTTATCACCCTTCAATTAAATCGGCCGAATATTACCAATTACGATTTGATTATAGAAAATTGAGGCTTACGTTTCCTAGTTATTGCAAGAATGTCGAATAGCAGTGAAATTACTGAAATTACTGAAAATTAAGAAATTTTACATTTTTCTATTTTAAATCACAGGAATTATTAAAGTGCTTTTCTTTACTTTTTCTAATTTTCAATTTAACCCTTTCACTGTTACTGGTACCTATAGATATTGGGAAAAAATCGCTTGCCCTGTGCTATAGGCGCCTCTAATTATCAAATTAATTTCACTAATACGTAATAGTTTAATTGTTGCACTATTTATCAAAGAATGTATGTTTTGCATCGAACTCTCTCGCGGCGAAAGGATTAATTCTTTAACAAATAACATTCCTCAGAATTCAATAAATTACATGCTCTCTGTGTTCAACTAATTAGTTTCGTTTATTAACACACACGCACACAAAGGGAAAACAAATAAAATACCCTCGATTATGTAATTGTCTAATTCACCGAGCGTAAAGTGCTCCAAGTAGATCTTGATACCATTCGATAAGCAAAGACGTAAGTTACGTCTATCGGTTCGCTTCGAATGCCTGTGGTTATCTACATTTTTTTCTTGATTTCCTCCAAGCGAAACTTCTTTTTGAGTTTTCAGCTTTCGCTGACTTCCAACGCTGCCGCTCGATTTCTTGCGTTCCTCGATCCGATTTCACGTCGTTACGCGGTTAGAATACTGGGCCAATTCGCGTAATTCGTCCGGATAAAATGACCATGTTCCTTTATACAAAACGAATCGAGGAAACAACCAAACGATCTTGAGCCTTGAAAAATAATTAACACTGGTGCGGGTTCATCGAGAGCACGGTTTTAATTAAACAGGAAAAAAGTTACCCTTTTGGTTTAATTAAAAAGAAATTATTTAAAAGGCGAGACATAAGTATAATAAATATAGCATAATTGCAATTAATCTATAATTAACCCTTGGGCAGTGGAAATTTTAATTTTAATCGCCTGAGTCACGATTAACCCCCAAATGGATCACAGACTGATCTTGCATCCACCCTGCACGGATTGATCTTCCTATTATTTTTCAAAAAATAATATCATTTTTATTATTACAAATATGCGTTGTTTTTCGTTGAATCTATGTTTCTATGAACGATTTCCTCGGGGAATAAAAGCGTTTGGGTCTCTGTTCGCAAAAGATTTGCATAAAAGTGAAAGTTGTTTTTGCGTTAAGAAAAATTAGTTCCATTAAAGTCGAGTGAATTTTTTCGTCCACGGAATTAGAGTTCTATGCTGGAAAACAATATTTCTACCAACCTATCAATAATCATAACGATAAAAATAAAATAGCTTAAAGTACCGTCGCATTGTTTTGGTTTCGATCAGCTTGGAATTCGAATTCTCTCGCTTTTCCTTCAAAATTTCGATATATCGACCAAGTTTTCTGAAACCTCAATTCTTATATTTTTATCTTATTGCATCTTCCAAAAATTTTCAGTGTTGCAATTTAGATTTCGATGCTTAAGAATTTGAATAATGTTATTTTTAGTTAGAAGTTTGAATCCTTTCGCCTTTTTATTCGAATAATCTTTGAATCCGAAGATATTTCTTTAACCATGCAGGAATATGTACTTACAAAAACAATGAACAATTCTTGTGTCAATTACATAAGAAATGGTGGAATATTCGATTCGATTTTATCTCTATTTCTTCTTATTCACCTTGCGTTCTTTGCACTCCGTTCACGAATGAAACGTGCCAATAAACCGGTTGCAATACATTCAATTTCATAAGGTCTATTAACCAATTGCCTTCAATCAAGGACTCTAACTGTATAAAATTTAAGGAATTCCTCGTGAAATCCATCGAAACGTCATAAATCTTAAGGATACGATGAAAATAAATTAGAATTTCACAAACTCTCGATGCCTACTTGAATTCCGATTCTCAAGCACTTTATGGGAAATATAGACAAGTTAGATCATTCGTTAATAAAGTAAAAGTATGGAAAAACCGGAATTCTTAATGTAGAATCTGTTTAATAAAAGTGAATTCCATCTTAGTTAAACGAATTTTGTTTTTGTCAAAGTTCGAATTAGATTTGGTATTTCTATATTTTGTAAAAATAAAAAAATTTACACAAATCAGTTAATTCTTCAACAAAATTGCTGACCATCAGTGTAAACAAAAGGCAAGACGAAGTCTGTTTAAAATTGTATCGCTCATCTTTCGAACAATTGTCGGTTGCAACTCAGATAAAAGATATTAAAACAAGGTATTCACGTTTTGCAACTTGATTGCTTGCTCGTGTTAGTGCATCGTCGAAAAATAAGCACGCTTGTTACGATAAAATCCAAGGTGGGCACGATCTTGATGCTTTCGCTTCTGCATTTGTAAAATGATACCTTGAATTCTGACGCATCCTCGATTCTTTCGAAAAATCATGGAATTTCATCATTTGTTATTACATTTCATTCGTTTCCAAATTATGTAACCAATCATCGACCGAAAGTGTACAACAATTATATAAATTGTTTGTACAGGGGGTTATCACACCATCGCGCACGATAATGAATTTTTTTCCATGATAATTGAATAATGCAGATCCAATCGCGATAAATTAATCATTAAAAATATTTTCTTTTCGCCGTATTTGTCGATGCTTCTGATTACATAAAGGTGTGAAAATATAGGAAGTCGTTTGTCTTATTATAAAGTTACATTAATTATTTAATGATTCATTCTTTTTCGAATTGACACGTGAAAATTAATCATACTTTTCTTTTATTTCTCAAATAGCATAGTGTTCCTATCTCACTTCTAGATCTAGTTCACAATGGTAGAGCGAGATAGGAAGAAAGTTACCTTTCTCCCCTCGAGATATTAGCACTAGCTATTCTAGCAATGTAAACTAGGCCTTAGGGTATAATATTTGCCCTCGGCAGTGGTCGCCTAAGAATTACAATTTCTCTTTTTTTATTTGAAAACAGATATCACTGTACAGGGTTAACTGGATAAAAATATTTTCGAGCAATAACGTATCCTAACGCCAGAAAAATGATAATCACCGCTGTGTCTATAATGTTACAGATCCGTGATAAGGCGGATACGATCCGCGATAATCGGGCTCCTGCTGCTACTAGCGACTTGGAGTAACGAGCACAGCTGCAGCGGACTGCAATATCAACCCGCCGAGGTTTATGCAAACGGCGATGATTGTGCCTTGATCTTAAACCGTCCAGGAAGAACAAACGTCTTCGATTACACGTACAATTTGCTCCGTGGATCCTTGTAAGTGAACGAATTACTCCCTGAACGGGCTTGTTTGACGCAACTAAAGCGAACTGCCTTCGGGCGAGGATTCTTTTTCAGCGGAATCAAACTATAAATGTATCTGTATTAGCCTGTTGCGACACCCTCGTTACGACATTTATTACAATTACACACCGACTGCATTGCATTCTGTATTTGGAAATTTAATTGCTCCTACCGTGTCGATAATGGAATAAGAAGAATGATTGAATTTGAGAAATAATTATTTTTTAAAAATTCAATGCTTAGAATTCACTTCAATTACGAAAAGTAATTACAATTTTTAATTAAGAAGAAGCTTAACCCTTTTTTTTAATATCATTGTATATCATACAATCACCTGTACACCATGTTTAAAACCTTAATTAGCAACCGTTATTAAATCCTCTAATTTGCCGATAGTACAATCAAACGATCGTCCAGTTGAAGCCCGTGTTTCGCGATATTTCCTCGTAGCGATCTTTCACATCGATCACGAGGTGTTTCATTAAAACGGCCACGTGCAACTTATAATTACATCTTTCGGGAGATGGTTTTACGTTAACTCGAAGTGAACCGAATCAAGCAGCAATTTTATGTAATCATCGTGAGAGCAGTGCTAGTGTAAGATTTTTGAGGTCCGGAGAAAGCAGGAACAGCGATCCGAAGTAATATTAGCCAGGACTTTCACTATCCATCTAACCTTTATTCCTGCAGGATCTGCTCAACGAGCAAATCGTTGATTTTATATGAAATTACACTTTCAATATTCCCAGTCGATATCATTTCACGTGTGATTATGGAAAGTAGGGATATCGATTTGAAATCAATAGAAAAGTATTATTTTAAATGGCAGTGTTATTGACAAGATAGAAAATAGAAAGCTTGAAATTTGAAAATGAATTATTCCTCTTCTTGGTAATTAGAGTTTCAATATATCTTGAATGAGACAGAGATGTTAACGATGAGAGTAATATTGTTTTTATCGAATCTAGTCTGTATTTCCTGACAGAGTGTATTACCATCGAGAAAGGAAGCGATGAATTATTAATAAGCCGATAACAAGGGAGCAGGTCTTGATCAAGTTGATTTCAAAGTTACATTGCTCGTAATTAGAATACAAAGGACGTTTACACCGGGGTCGACGAGCCTAGTTCTACTAATAGGCAAGGAAAGATCAAGGAAATCATAATGAGAAAAGACTAATGTGATTGTCTTCATTAATAACTCCTCGTTTTACACGAGTGGGGTTATGCGACATAGATTCTCAAAGATGCGAGGATAAAAAAGGTGATTTTGACGAATAAATTCGAAAGTTTTCATCTGGTAAAATTAATGAGTTAAATAAAAAATATCTGGAATTTTCTACTAACAATTGAAAACAATCAAGTTTCTAATTGAATTTCTGATAATTTTTCTCTGATTAAAAAAGAAATAAAAGAAAAATCCTCGAATTAAATGATAAAAGAAAAATACTAAAATTACTTAAAATTCATAACCACCGTCGATTACTAATTAAATAAAAAATGCATGGTAATGAAACGGGAATGACGTAACGAGCAGGGATGGAAAATTCAACGAGAAGGCAGAAAAGAATTAATTACCCATCGACTAAAATGATAAATGAACCAAGGACCGTTCGCAAATTTGTAAAACACCTGTGAAATTAATTTATTAATACCTCCCCAAAGTGATCACGAAATTCTGTCGGTTTTAACGAGCCACAATTGCGGTTGCATCGTGCCGCTGCAATTATGAGCTTCAAATTACTCAAGTGTTCTGATGCATCACTTAGCGATTGAATTTTTTAATCGCGAAAAATCTGTCACGGTTCATCATGATCCCTTTGCTGCTAATAAAACACATCGTCGTGAATCTCGAACTTCGAAAGACTTAGCAAGGATAATCAGAAAATTGCTCGCGATTAGCTTCGATCCTATAACTATAATTGATTAGTCTTCTGCGATTACAAGTACCTAGAGCTTGAAGAACGGTGATTTAAACCTGACAATTAGCAAAATACTAATGAGATAAAATGAGGGTTACATTTGCTAACCCCAGTGAAAGCTAGATCAACGTGCGTTTATGTGGTTACAATATTTTTGCACGATAAGACTGCTGGTGGAGCAACGGACCGACGCAAAGAATTCCAATTCAGAATTGTTTATTCACGGTAGAATGATCGCGATTAATTGCACGGTGGTTTTATTAATTTATTTAGAGTCGAAATCGATGGAGAATGAAGGGAAAATTTATTCTGATAACAATACAATTGAGGATAGCACGATCTGTGAATTAATTTATAATCAAATTAATCGAAAAATTAGTAATAATAAACGCGGTGAAATCAGTCTGGTACAAAAAGGTGACAGAAAAGCTGTGATAATTTAATTCCATAAAAAGAAAAACTATCTTTACAGTTATCGATACTACCGTTACTATTATTCAGCCTTGTATATCGATACTCTGTCAGCTGATACTGAATGGAATGAGAAATCTATAGGTTGTGCAACTAATACACAGATCGTGTTCCTAGTTTTCTTAAGTGTGTATACCTTAAGGTGGTATAACTTTTCAACTTGCATACTATAAATACGATTCGTGCCGATTAGTTTCAATGTAGGACATAATTGAAGGTACGGTAGTGAGAGGAAGTACTTTCGATCGGAATGTTATGGCGAGAACATATGTAAAAGGATCGTTTTCGAAAACTTTATTCAAGATTTATATCAGACTCACCGAGGACCGGATATCGCAGCTGGGTCTCAAGACCGCAGCACCCAATGCTTCCGGTTGCACCCTGTATGCACTTCGTATGCACTTATTCTACGCAAAACCGATGTAAAATAATAACGCGAGACGTTTACAGGAACGTCTTCACCGTGTCACGAATAACAAGCAACTGATCGGTCTCGACATTGTCCTTCGAAGATTCCGAACTTCTATGTCGGAAGAGGTCAACAGACGATTGTGTACGCTTGAACGTAGCTCGCTAAAGTTTACCCTCGAAGCCTCTTGAAACAGAGGCTTACACATCGAATCTATTTTGTACGTGCGATTATAAAGTAGATATTCAGTTATCATTTATAATTAATATTTAAGTACGAAAATTAATTATTGAATATTGCTCAAAATTAAATATCATATTTTTTAATATAATTAACTAATCCTTTGATGCTTTATAACAAATTAAATTTACTAATAATCATTGAATTATATTATTGATACTAGAGAATGACTGAGAATCTTAAATTCGATGTGGTAGAATTTTTCCTCGTTTATGTAAATTAAATACCATATTTTTTAATATGATTAACTAAGCTTTTGAAGCTTATACAATAATTTACTAATTTACTAATAATTTACTAATAATCATTGAATTATATTATTGATATTAGAGAATGACTGACAATCTTGAGTTCGATGTGGTAGAATTTTAACATTTATGTAACGTGCGCGTGGCTAAAACGTCTTTGTTAAATCACATCTAAAAGTACTTTCTACCCAATTTAAAAAAACTGCTCTCGACCAATTTCGTTACGTTGAATGTACGAAATGTAGCTCATGTAAACCATCAAAGGCAGAAACGTGTTTCAAGCGTGACTTCTCCTTTTATGGGTCCTCATAGCCAAACCAAATGTGTATACAGAGAAATTGTCTTTAACCCAACTACGTATCCGGTTCTTAAAAGTGATCGTTGTAAAAAAATATATTCGAATAAATTAAATTACTTGGGAAAAAATTTACGAAACTTTTTGGGTCTATGCAAATTTCAGAATAAAAATTATTGCTATCGCTAATTAGTTAACGAATGAATCATGTTTTTCCAATATTCTATTTCAATAAACTGAAACGAGAATTTCAACCTCACCACCTCCAATTTACCAGAGAATTGACATAATAATTTATTAAACACAACCGCACGTAGCTCGTTAGAGCTGCAGTTATGACGCGAAATTGCGCGAGAATGCACTTTGTTACAATTAAACGCAGAACGGCCCTCAAGTGCATTCTCGCGAATACTTTCAGCGTGCACCCATTACTCTATTTAATAACGATTGCGACAGGATAATTTGTGAGAAAATACCGCTCAGAGGATTTCGAGATACAATTTACGAACACCGTGTAGGTTGGAAGAATGTTGATCAACTTCAACGTTTGATTGATCCACAGAACACGAGATCAACTGTTCGTTAGAAAATAAAGCTAATTAAAAGTTTGAAATAAAATTTCAACTATCTCAATGACTGATGATCAAAAGAGAAATTGAATCTTGTATGATTGATACGAAAAGCAAAAGGAACCCAGAAGAAACCGCCGGGGTCATGCGTTGAAGGTAAAATCCACGAGTGGCACGTCAATGCCAGTATGTTTCTTTACAAGAAACAGGATATGTCAATTCGCATGGACTCACGGTTTGCATACTAGTTTCGGATTACCTTGATACAGAATATCCTCGAGCACAGAGACGAGTAAATGCGTGCCTTTCGTACTTTAACTTCTCATGAAACTAGGCTGGAACGTTAGGTAATTGACTCGAAAAAGGAACAACGAGAGGCTTGGAAAGGTGAAGAGAAAGAGAGACAGAGAATAAAGACTGTAAATAATCTACACGCAGCGGAAAACTACGCAATTTAGCCTGTAAAGATGTGTCTTTCACAAGGGATCAACCATTTTATATTAAAAATACCAATGAAACCCTTACGTTATAATTTTCTTCAGATTTTAAGCTTTACTCTTGAACAGAAAGTCTAGGTCAATCGAGACCAAAACTTAAAAAAATATGTAAAAGTATATTAACCTAAAGTTAAATATATAATAATTTTTAAAGAAACAATGTAAAATTTAGAAAATGAAATAAAATAAAATTGGAGCTCTCTCCAAGGTCCAACGTTTTGGGGCTTCTCTTCATGGTCCGCCGTCCAAGGGTTAATTAATATAACACAAGAAGAATTTTGAAATACTTTTATGTATTCGTTTCCTTTCTTTCTCTCCATTATGTGGTTGTTTTAAAAAGCTTTCCACTCCTTATTTTCGTTTCTAATTTAATATTCCGGTAACACCAATCGTTATCTTTATTTTTTAGCTGGTAAGTGGGCCACGAGCTCACAGAAACAGTTACAGGGTGGGAAATACTGACGGGAACGACGTCGGTCTCCCATCCCTTACTCATTGCAAAAAAAAAACAAGAATTTTGAGATACTTTTTTGTTTGAGAAAACACTTGTCGCTGTCGAAAGAAACTTATTACCCAATCGAATATATTTCAATCTGTCGTTAAATTCATTTATATCGTGTTTCAGTACACCAGCAACAGCATCACAGACGTGCATCACCTACGATGCTGTGAATCGCGCCTACGTGGAAGCTAGAAAACGCATCAGTGAGTGGCTCTTTATTACAATGAAAGCAAAAAGAAATGCTAATTACAAAGTAACACGTAGCTCGATGATCGAATATATGTCGCTAAACTCTCTGTTCGCGATCTCACGTTTCTAACTATTACATACTCATACATATCCTCGGCTACAAGCTGCTCTTTTGTTTGGCCGATGCTCGCGTTCACCATGTTCACCCACACGTTTCGTCGATTCATGCAGATGTGGCGCAACCGAAAGGCAAGACATGGCGGCCAGAAGACCTGGCCACGGTCGGCGAACTCCTCCTGGACATCACATCGAACCTCGTGCAAACGTAAGAACCCCTTTCGCTTTTAATTTACCATTCAATTAGAAGGAAACTTTACAGTAATCGCAGCACTAGTTTCATTTGATGATCGTTAGAAAGTTAGGCCTGAGGATGTTTCGTTAAATTGGGATCGGTTAATTAGGCATTTTACACTCTCTGCTAATTCCATTTCCACTGATACTTTCTAACGCGTTCAAACCGGGTAACATCATAAGAAGCCCTACTGAAAACGCCGAGTTTTTCTAAGTTAGGACAACAGTTTAAAAGCTATATGAGAAATGAAGAATTTAAAGGGTCCTAAAGGCCCATAGCTCAGTTAGACAAATTTTATCACTCTCAAAGGGTAATTAAATCTAATCATCGCAGGTACGGTTTAACAGTCGACGAGATCGAGAAGAGTCTACCCCTAATCGACACATCGAAGACCTTGATTCGAGAGGTATGCCCAGCCTTTTTGAGCAACGTGGAGTGCCGAGCTGGGAAATACCGAAGAAACGATGGTCTCTGCACGAATTTGCAAAATCCAACATGGGGTTCCACTTTGTCACCCTTCCAAAGGTGAAACATCACTGTCAACCCCTCGTTAGACAATGGATTTTAATCTAATTTTTTTTTTGATATATTCTTGTTTCTTTTGTAGACTTATGACTCCACGATTCTCAGACGGTTTAACGGCGCCCAGGATATCGGTAACCGGCCATGATTTACCATTATCACGAGTGGTGTCGCGCACCATGCACCCTGACGAAGGTTATCACGATCACGCCGGCACTGTTATGGTGATCGCCTGGGGACAGTTTATGGACCACGACTATACGTTGACTGGGACACCTCTAGGTATGATTCCAGACACGATAATTGTTAAACTATAACAGTATAATTTGTGTATCAAGATATTAGATTATTTGGAAAGTCTTACGAGTAAACCACCCCTCATGAAATTTATATTATGTTCACCGTTTTTCAATAATTCCACGGTGTAGTAGATACAAAATATGTTCAACTTTGAAGACATTTATCCCCATTAATTTTATACGTATCAGAAGATGACGAAAAATACATGAAATAAGTGGAGATAGGGAAAGTAATCGAGTTCTAATTTTCAGTCAATAGCAAATTATGCAATTGGTATCGGTTAAATTACATCAGCGTACCCCGTTCGGGGACGTTCGTACATAGCAAACGTATAGTAGACAGCTCCCAAGCCCTTCTACGTCGGATATTTACCGTCTATCGAAACTAGGGTAACTGCCAGAGAAAGCGAACGATCGGTGAACAGATAACCGGTAGGCCGATCATGTGACTACCGTGAAGTTTCCACGGGCCGTGCGATACACGCCAAAATCCGCGCTCTTGCCCTGGAACCTGGTAATTACCGGCGCAACACGTATAAAGTAATTAAACGGACGGTTCTGACGAACAGAGAAGTCTAACTTTAATGAAGCTCTTAAAAAATGTAGCATGTTTCTTTCGATTTACAAACGAATCCCATATTATAGGGGAAATATATTTAAAAGTTTCCCAATTATTTGCTTCTGAAATTTTTCGACTGTTCTAAAGTCTATTTAAAAGAAAAATTAATAGATTATTCCCAGCATCGTTTATCGCTTCTGGCCAATGCACCCACGGCAAGAAAATCTTCCCACGTATCGTACGGGAAACGATAGGTATCTGTATCGAGACAGGGAAAGTAAAACTCCGTTGGTAGTCTTGTGGAATTAAAATAAATAACGATACATCAAGCGGTGCTGGTAAGCAGTGCTATCGTATGATCGATGAGCTACTCTTGCAGATCCCCTGAACCGAAACGACCCGGAGGAATGTTGCCATCGACCACCGCACCTGAAGAATCCTTACTGCAACGAGATCCTCATACCGGAAGATGATTACTTCTACAGGCTGTTCGGCGTGAAATGCATGGACTTTGTTAGAGCGTTTCCCGCCGTTCGACCTGGATGCCGTCTTGGATCTCGCGTACCGTTTAATCTTCTGACAGGAGTGTTGGATGGGAATACGGTTTATGGAATTAACGAAGTATTCGCAAGGTAAAACGGTTTTCCTTCGATCGAACTGTTTCTTAATGTAAAAGTAACAGGCGTTACTTGGGCTTCGTCATCGTTTTACCATCTTCTTGTAATTAACGCTGTCATTGGCGTAAGTAGAGAGTGGGTTTGGTTCCTACACCATCCTGGGATTTTAAGATTCTAAAATTCTAAATATTAAGGATCCAAAATTGTAAGATTTTAAGATTCTAAAATTCTATAAATTAAGGAATAAAAATTTTAAGATTCTAAGATTCTAAAATTCCCAAATTCTCAAATTCCAAAATTCTCAAACTCTCAAATTCTCAAATTCTAAAATTCCAAATTCCAAATTTCAAATTCTAAACTTCTCAGGTTCCAAAATTCTCAAATTCCAAATTCCAAACTTCTCAGATTCCAAAATTCTCAAATTCTCAAATTCTCCCCTAAAATTTCGCGAAATGCAAGGTACCAAACCCTTAATACTGTTAACAAAGCTAAAGAACCTAGCCCAGCCTAGAAAAAATCCTACTTACGCCAATGTTCGTTACAAAGAATTGTCATTTTGCACGTCACAAAAAGACCAGTTATCAAACTAAAATAAGTAGATAATAATAAATAACATGTTCGATAATCGAGCCACTTGCAACACGGTGTTCGAAACAACTAAAAGCCGTTCGTCCGTTCGTTACATCAGCGAGGACAATAAATCAGCATTACGTTGTTCTATATTTTCTAACGCAGGGTACCGTACATACGTTCAGTTCCTCGCACTTTCTAGTCTGCTCGCATTATGAGATCCACGGTTACTCAATCGAGCTTAACACAGCGTTCTCTTTCTCCGCGTCGAATAAGGCGTTCCAGGAGACAAAATTTCCGGACACAACACGCCTCCGATCCGAATTCAAACATCCTTTTGTTCTTCGCTTGGTTTCAGGAAACTTCGAACCGGTTACGGTGGTTTGTTACGCATGAACCCGGTGTTCTCGGAATACGGGCTAAAGGATTTACTCCCGCTCAAATTGGACATCCCCGACGAGGGCTGCACCCGTTTGAACCGATCCATGTACTGTTTCGAAGCAGGTGAGTCTTTTGGAATGAAAATTAATCTAAGAGACTTGTTAACCCTTGGACGACGGACCAGGAAGAGAACCCCAGTTTTAATTCAATTTTGTATCGCACACTGTTTCCATTTTTTTAATTTTATGCTAATCTTTTAAAATTATTCTTCCAATATATAAAAATGATATATTTAACTAAAATTGCAAAAAAAAAAAATAGATTGAATGATGGTCCAATCAATTTATCAAGTGAAACGAGGTCACTTGTGAAAACGATCATAGTATTATCATATTATTCACAGCAAAGTAGTGTCGAAATTCGCATACCCTTTGCTGTCAAATCGAAAAACGTTGATAGCCGTTCGATTATCGGCTCACAGCTTGATGTGCAATCGAGAAAGGGAGTGGTCCAGAATCAAGGTCGACAACTTCATTGGCAAAGTTGATACAATGATCGGGAAAAGAAAGAGCTGCTCGTTCGTGAACGATTGTTGCGTCAAATTTGTCTGGTCGCGTTTTATCCGTGAGAAATCTAACGCTGCCCCCTTTAAATTCTCCTTGATCGATATAAAATCAAACTATAATATACATATATCAATGTCTCGATAAATTCATTTTTATCTTTAAAATAAAGAAATCAAATTACTTCTCGATTGACATAAAATCAAATCTCTTTAAAATGAATAGAAAAAACTGATTAACATTATGAAATTTTGTTTTCAGGTGAAATTCGAGTGAACGAACAGCTAGTGTTAACTTGTATGCACACACTGATGGCACGTGAGCATAATAGGATCGCGAAAACGTTGATTCAAATTAACCCACACTGGGACGACGAGACTCTGTATCAAGAATCTAGACGAATAGTGATTGCTGAAATTGAACACATCACTTACAATGAATTCCTGCCTATTTTGCTTGGAAAAGATGTTATGGAGAAATTTGGCCTTCTTCTGGAGAAAAACGTAAGATCATATTTAATTTGCCAGCCCTATCACCATAAGCGATGGATTCCTTTGGAAATTCAAGCTTCACCTCCCACCCACGTATGGGTGATGTTACAGTCAAAGTTTTAATGATTTTTAATTTAATGAAAAAGTATTCAGTGTTAACAATCGTGTACACAGGGATACTGGGATGGTTACGACGAAAGTGTGAATCCAGCAGTGATCGATGCTTTTGCTGCCGCAGCGTTCAGATTTGGACACTCTTTACTGCCAACAGCAGTGGAAAGATGGAGTAAAGCTCACAAATTCATAGGTAAATTAAAAGAATCCTGTAATTAGTTACTTGCAATCCAATATCCTTCTATGATCATGTGACTAAAATTTGTCTTTTTTCTAAAGCTTCGAAAAGACTGTCTGATTTAATAAGAAGACCCTTCGACCTGTATCGAGCTGGTGTTTTCGATGAATACATTATGGGACTGATGAATCAAGTCGCTCAAGCTATGGACGATTCTATCACGCAAGAGGTACGAAGCGTTCCTGAGAGACTTTTGAATTAAATTGAAAGAAACAGAGAGTACTTTACGCGTATCGATTCCACAGGTTACGAATCACCTGTTCAAAAAAGCCGGTGCGAAATTCGGACTGGACTTGGTCTCCTTTAATATGCAACGTGGCCGCGAATTTGGCGTTCCAAGCTACATGGAGTTCAGGTTGGCAAACACTAGTTAAATTATTATTTCAAAGAAATGAAACGTGCCCGGAAATTAACTGTTTTCGAAATGTCAGATTTTACATTGACGACATAGGTACTTCTACTTGATTTATCATCGTAAATGTCACCGAAAAAAATAGAAGGTTACTTAAAAATACTCTAAAAAAGATATTTATAAAGAAATTTCAATATTTCCAAGATGAATTATTTCCTGCTTTGGTTCTTTTTTTTTTGTCAAGAATTACATACGACTATAAAAATCTCATTTCCTTAAACATTTGCCCATCTTTTGCATTAAAAATGTATTAACAATTGAATTTGTTTATTCTACAGAAAATTCTGTGGCCTTCCCTGGGCAGACACCTTCGATGATTTACATGGATCCATGCCAAATGAGACTATCAAAAGATACAGTTCAATCTTTGAGTGAGTAGTAATTAGAAAATTATGCCCTTAAATTTATTAACAAAGGAATTCTGAAATAATCTATAATTTAGAAAATAAAAATGAAATAGAATTCAATGTATTAATCCTCAGACGGCGGACCATGGAGAGAGCCCCTATTTTATTTTCTAAATTTTACACCATTCCCTTAAAAATGATACATTTTACTTTAGATTAATGTTCTTGTATATATTTTGTAAGTTAGGGTTGACCCAAACTCCACTGTTCGAGGGTTAATTAATATTCTAATGAATACCTATATCTAATCCTTGACTGAAATCTATTTCGAATCAATTCTATGACGTGTCAGCGTAGTTTCGAGATTTCGCCAACCGAATTCCCGGAAATAACGGTACGATACCCCATCGATTTCCAGGCATCCAGCTGACGTGGACCTCTGGTCCGGTGGCGTGTCCGAAAGACCGCTTCCGGGTAGCATGCTCGGTCCAACCTTCGCCTGTATAATTGCCACGCAATTCAGCTATTCACGTCGAGGTGATCGATTTTGGTACGAGCTGCCGAACCAGCCATCGTCCTTCACTCTCGGTAAGGAACCTTTCGAATCGTACGATTCGACACACGCCAAGGACTCGGAACGAATAGAACACTAATAAACAGAGTTCTACGACACGTACGCAACTTTTCAATTCGTACGCTTTCAATTTTATAGAACAACTGAACGAGATACGAAAAGTGAAGCTGGCCAGGGTAATCTGTGACAACACCGACCTGATAGACACCATACAGATTTATCCCATGGTGTTACCTGACCACGAGATGTAAGTTCTGATATTAAAATTTAATAACATAAAGGTATTACAAAATAACACTTATGATATATCAAATTAAAGCTTAAAACATGAAGAAGATAGTTTTAATTTTGATAAATTTTTATTGAAAAATAGGAACCTCTAAAGTGAAGTAAAGTTATGATTGATTCGAATAAGCAACAATAAAAATGTATGTTTTTAAAAATCTCGAGTAATTTTATTGATAAAAAAAATTTGATTCTTAGAAATCCACGAGTCCCGTGTCGAAGCGGTGTATTGCCAAGCATGGACCTGAGCAAATGGGCGGAATATCCGACTGCGAGTCACGCTCAATACGTGAGTAATCTAGAGGAGCAGTATCAACCGTACGGAAAGTAAAACGGCTGTTTTTTAGAAGTAAAACAAAAAATGTAGTGACCGCCTAGACGAACACCACCACTGTAGTGAACCAACAGTCACGAGCCAAGAAGCACCACCCTTAGGCACCCTTAACTCGAGACACATTACGGTACTGTAGCATAGCAAACTGTAGGACCGTCTGCACCATGCATTTTCAATCAATTTAGGGACACAAAGCAGACGAACGTAATACAGAGTACAGAGTATAGTTAGCCTCGAATAGACCCTTTAGAGCGACGTTTTAATTAATTCTATTCTCTTAGAGACACTTAACTTATTGCCTTAGCAAGATTTATAATTTATATACGATTGAGTATAAATTATAACCTTCATTTGTAGTCTCTCTTTCTCTTTTAGGTCTTCTTATTTTTTTTTTCTTTTTTTTTTACCACTTTTTCATACGATTAACTATTTTTAAGATTTACCCATTCTATGTTACGGTTTGTAGTGTACGTAGGTGTTGCAGAAAAGAGTTTTGAAGTTCATAATTTTCATTTATTTTCAAAATCATTTATAGCCAATTAATATAAAATATTGATACCTATCGCAATACGAATCAACTGAATATAAATCAGTGAATACATATGATCATTTTTTCTTTTCGTTCATAAAAGCTTGTAATTCATTTTCTGTAACACTCTGTACAGAACATCCTGAAAGTACACGATCGTGAAAGTTTAGGTAAACTTGCCAGTAATGTTAAACTGCAATACGCGAAGTTTACATAGAACGATTCCAGGCCGATTGCTTTGGGAGTAGATAGTTCATATAATAATAGAGCGTGTTCAATTGTGCCCGTGTTGCATTACAATCGAAATGCGTCAGATCGAGAAACGATACACACTTTCATTCGAGTTTCATCGTTCTAGCTAGTTCTGGTTAGAGTTACCTATAATAGAAATAATTGCTGTACGAATGTAACAACGGTAGAGTATCGCGTGTTAAATGAATACGTCCAAATACCTGTCGAATACTCTTAATATCGCGATAGAGAATCATCTTGCCTAGTTTTCTAACTGATCAAGAAAATTTGGTAAATTTCACACTTGGCAAAATTGAAAAATTCATCTACGTTAACCCTCTAAAATTTCTTTTTCATTGTAAATTATAAACTAATGAAACAAATATAGTATCTTAGAATTTTTATTGAAAATTTCAGTTGCAGAGGGTTAAACCAATTTGTACCATTCTTTCAACGATTTCCATACATGTATGCGATAAATGAAAGCGAATCTGCTTGTTACGAAAAAATCAACAAATCTTTCAACGATAAATCTTCACGCTCTTGTTTCCCCGAAATCAAAATTCTCCCTTTCCGTCTACGTTCGATTTTTAATTTATTACAACACACACGAACACAATGTACATAACTACAGCCTAACATTCATTCACAATAGTTGATACGAGGTGGGTAGCACGTTTTCTAGCACTGCTCGTTCTCTAGTCTTACCTCCTCCTTTCCTTCAACGAACACCCCCGAAAAAAAAAAAAAAAAAAAAAAAAAAGAAAAAAAAACGAAAGTAAACTAGAAAATGCAGAGAGAGGATTGGAAAAGTGCCCAAAATAAAGATTGTCCCTTGTCAAGGATTATACGATACGCACCGACACCATACAAATGTTAAACCTATTGTACCATAGCGATTGGTGGAGGAGCACTTGCTTGACGTACCGAGACGGCCGAATCGACCGGAAAGGGTGCGGAACCAATACAACAGGGAGCAGGTTTTACGACTCTTCTATGAAAGCATTAACGGCATTGCTTCGTATCTGGGATTCAGAAAATAATTCAGTGCACGAGGAACGGACTTGGTTGGAGCATCGATTGCACCGAGATTTGATAAACGGCAATGTTTATACCTGTCGTTTAAATCGTGACAGAGAGAGATTGTCGTAAATAGAATTGTTCTGACGATCGTTGCGTTTATTCGATTTACGTAGCGGATCCTTGTAATCGTGTACCGACGAGAAGAGAAATAAATATTTTTGGTTCACACCCTCGCACTGTCGCGCACGTTCTAGCACCTTAAGGCACCTTGCTATACGATGTTGAAGAACGAATCGAGAAGGTTGAAGATAGTGTAACGCAGATACATCGATATTCCTACATATTGTGATCTTGTTCGTTTGGTATATTAATTTCAAGTGTGAGTGAAATATGGTAGATAGACAAGAAGACACGGAATTTTAAATAAAAAATCTGTGTTTTAATATAATTTGTAATTAAACTTTGAAAATTTTTATTTTTCAAACCCGTCAATATCGTATTAGTAAAAAAAAATTATGCACTTTAAAATATTTTTATCTATAGAGTGCGTCACTAGAGTGTTATATTTGTATTATCATTTCTTTTTTTTAAGCTTCCACCAATTGAAAGTTTATAGTTTGATATTATTTTGTATGAACTGATAATTCTTGATCTACCAAACGAACGACTATCACATCAAATATGGTAGAAGTACTTAGAAATATACTAGCATCGTTAAAAATCACTGATAAAGGCGCGAACACCCTTTTAACAATAAAAGAGATAAACTTCGAAGAATTCAATAATTTTATTCCTAACGTACCCTTATCGTGAAAAAAATTTTCGTTTATGGTTTGAAAAAGAAAAATTCGTGCCTTTAACAGTGCGAATCATCCCTAATAAAAGTAATATTTAGAGAAATAGCATTAAAAAACACATAGTAATTTATACGATATATCCACCTATCTTACTGTATCGCAATATTTCTTACATGCACCAGCTCACAAAAGTATAAAAAATTACTACAACATAAAGGTGAAAGAAATTTTCCATTTTTTATTTAAATACTTTTGTGAACCTATGTATGTATGTTCGTCGAACCAGTACGTTCTTTTATCCGAAATCGTCGTTGTAGGCGTATTTCCCACCCCCACCCCCCTCATATTCTTTAATTTTAATACACAAACAATAGAAAGGGCGTGAAAAAGAAGGTGTGCAGCGTGAATAACAGCACTTATCGCTTGAATTATTACTGTATTATCGTTTATCGTGTATTATACACGTGCACGATGGCTCAGGGAACAGGCTCGACGTTGCTGCGCTGATCTATTCGAACACGATTTCAATTTTCCAAATTTCACGGCACAGAAAAAGATAATCTTAAGAAAAAATGTATTTTCTGAGCCACTGTACACACTCAGTCCCCGGTTCTTTCTTTCTTTTTTTTTTTTTTTTTTTTTGATTGTATTTTGTACATAAGTACCGTGAACGAAATAAAGTCACATTAACAAGAGTGCCATTTATGGAACCTCCATCGGTTTTGTGAATTCTCCTTTCTCCACACGCACAATCGAGCGAAAAGCAACACGCTACGAGCCCAAATTCGGCGTTCCACCGATGGTACTATATTTCACACGCGGTAAGTTATTCGGCTAGCACAAGAAATTAATTACGATTTACCGAGCGGTCGAAAGCAAGAACGTCGCTTCTTTTAAATCACGATTGAGAAACATTGAGAATCTTGCGGAGATTTTTGCACTCGTATCATGTACCATACACGAAGTTTAAGGAGGCTTTAGAACTTGCGGGGTTGAATAGCACTATCGGAAAATAAACAGCGAAGATTATCAGGGTAACGAACCTTCAACATTTTCAGAGTGTTGACAAGGAGCAATTGAAATCGCCTCTCGTCGAACGAATGCCTATAAAGAAAATTAAGAAAACGAGAAAATATTCGAAGAAGACAGAGGAAATTTCTACGAAAGAATATAAAAAATACATGACGGATCAGAAATTAACTCCGCACCCTTTAATAAATAACGAAATTATTCCTGAGAAAAATGACACGAAAATAAATATATTGGAACGTTCGAAACGTTCGTCGAAGAGAAAAAGAGTCTTCAAAGTGTCGCCGGAGAAATTCTATCGTCATCCGAATCTTAGTTTCGAGGAACAGCAAAAGCAGTTTAATTCTTCTAATCACGAATTTTCATCCAGCGAAACAAGAAAACCCAGTTACGTCCCTGTTTTCATGAAATGCGAGGACACCGGTCGCTCAGAGGCGGATGACATGGTGAAAAGTACGGGAGAAAATTTGAAAAATATAAAGGAGAACGAAGAGAAGGATAGAAATGATTCTATGGCGAGCGAGAGGTCCGAGGACCCCTCGGACGAAACCAAATCGAAGAATTTGGTCGAACATTTAAATAAAACTTACATAAACATACGGGATCATCAGAAGAATATCGGGGAAACTACGGATATTCCGGAATACGATCCGAATAAAATTCCTTATGTGGAGGTTCCTGATTATTCCGACATAAGGGAGGAAAGTTTAGACGAGGAGGATCGTAAGGCTAATAAGAAAAAGAAGAAACAACAGAATGTTGATTTTGTTGATCCTTCTGTATCATTAAATATCGATGAACTTGAAAATAATAACGAGTATAATTTATCAAAAGGGTCCAAAAATGATTCAAACAAAAAGCAAAAGAATCCTAAAGAATCTGCTAAATCTTTGGATATTAATAAAGATATGAAAGAAAATTCGAAATCTTTAAATAAAAAAGATAAATTTGCAAATTTTCCCCAAAATTTAAGTATCAATTTTAACGATCGTGAATTAGAAATATTTAAAAACTCTAAAAAACCTTCTAAATCTTCCAGAATCGATAACTCTAAAAGAAATAAGAACGAATCCCGAAAGGATTCGAAACAGAAATCAAACGATTCAGAGAAATCTAGATTCAAGGAATTAGCATTTGACGATGAATCGGATAGAGAATCGCAGGGGGATCCAGAAGGGCAAGGTAAATCCACGAGTCCCATAATTTTCGATATAAACGAGTACAGGAAGCCGTTCGATCTAGACGAATTTCTTAAGGACGATCCGATAATGAAAAAGCTGGAGTCGCTCGGAAAGGAGACGTTGTCCAAATACGGAAAGAACGGGAAACGGGTTTCAGGTGACTTTAACGAATCCGAAAGTGATAATGCGCCCGAGAAACGATCAGGCACCGTGGAGGAACGAGAGGACGGTGATTATTCCTCGAAATTGCGGCAATCGAACGATTTCGCGGAGACACTGACCGAAAGACACGATCAAAACAACGATACCGCGAAGGAACCTCGGAACAAGGTGAACCAAGGGTCGGAAGGCTCGAAACTTCTGCGATTCTTGTTTAAAGATAAAGATGAATATTTGACGAAACATCTCGAAGATGATATTATTAGAAACTTTCGAAAAGATGAAAAAAAAGAAAATGGTGAGATTGGTGTTTCAAGATTGAACGAGGATATCGATAAAGGGATCGAAACAGGAGACGAATCAGGACTCGTTTACAAAAATTTTTGGTCCTTGGAATTTAAATCCCCGCAGAAGAAAGTGGACATGGAAGCGCAAGAAAGGAAGAAATAGAAAAAATGTTAGATTTCCTTAGTGATGATTTGAAAAATCGTCTGCCATACATTATGCATAAACTCTTCGATGATAGTCGATTCCTTATTTTTCCTGTTTATTGTAAATATCATACTTTTACGTTCCTGCGTTTAGTACTTCATTAATAAAACGTTGATATATCAAGAAACCTGACAGAGTATTTTTTTACCATTCTTCAACGTAGATATAAATCAACGGGTAACGAAATCAAGGACGATAGTAATCGAAATTATCAGAGTATCCCGAGAAGAACAAATAAGACTTTATTTTAATCCTGAAGTGATTTGCAGAAATAATTATTTGGAAATTTTGTAAATTAGAGGAACAAAACATTTTTAATATTTCCTAATATTTTCTAAGATTTTCTAATTAGAATTCTCAATGGACCCTGGTTTTCACCTTTCTAGGATTAAAAATCCTTCGAATAATCCTTGCACTGTGGGTGGAGTCTGTTGTTTTCTCCGTTTAGCTACGTCTTCTTTAAGCAATTAGAATTACTCGAGTCTTGAGAAATACGCCGATCGATCGAAATTTCCACGGGAATCCCGTTGCGGGAGCGATTCCGAGTGCAGGAAATCGAAGGAATCGAATTAAAGGTAAAGATAGGCAGCGGGGTATCCCTCGACCGAGGGATGAATCTGGCCTCTACGGATATATAAGGCCGTCATCGTGCACCGCTCAGTGTCATTCGTCTGGTTTTATCAATTCCAGCAGCCTCGGCTCGATCGAAGCGAGAACGAACAGGTAAATATTAATAATCATAAACTTATATTTTCGCTCTTCGACAATGTTGAAGAGAAAAAAGAAAAAAAGTATCACAATTACTTTGAGAACCGCTTCGTACGCGAGTGTCGATAACCGGGTCGCGAAAATCATTCTCGAGGTGGTCCTGTTTAAAACCGAGTCCTCGGGATACACAGACGTTTCCAACGATCGATTCGATCGGCTAGATCCGTGCGTTCACATCGATCGATCGGTCCTTGGTCTTGAATCTTCAAGTGCTTCCTGGAGAGAAGGAGAGGAGAGCAGCGGCGAGACGGAGAAGACAAGAGACACCTTCCATCCATATTTATTATCGTTTATGTGTTCACAATGTGTCCGTTAAGGAGAACGCGGAAGCACGATCAGCAGATTCCGGTTATAAATGACTGTATTATATCTCTGTATATGTGTATACATATATATGAAAAAAAATAAATAAATAAATAAAAAAATAAAATAAGAAAGAAGGTGACCACCGACGTAGAATGAACACGAAGAGACGTCGCGAATCGAACGCCGATAAATATCCTCGTTCGCTGAACGAAAAGGTTACGGATTCGCGTTTCGTTTCAGATAAAGGAAAAATCGTTAGCTTCTTTTTCGATACGCAGTGACCGCTGGCCGATCGGACGCGAAACCTTTTCTTCGGTTAACGTCTCGCACTCGACCGCCTCGAAGACTACGACGACGTCGCGTTTATCCCTGAAAGTTCATGGATTTCGTTCACCGTCTCTCTCGCTCCTTTCGATTCTCCGTCTTCCTTATCTACGCCTGCCCGAGACTGGTAATTAATCGAGGAAAGTGAATATGATATCGGCACGGCTTTGAACCGCTGCATCCTGCCAGAGGCTGGCACGAGTCAGGTATCTGTATCCTGTTAGCTCTCTACCTTCAACTAGGACTCCCGTTCTATTCGCTACAGGTGATTCTTCTTTTTTTTGTCCTTTCTTTCCCACCTGTTTTCCACTCGTCTAGCTAATTAAATTGTTGTTTTTTTTTTTTAATAGCTTGACGTTTAGAGATCCTGTTGGTTTCTTTGCTTTCCTCTTTTTATCTGAATATAATCAATGATGCCTATTCTTCCTGAAGATGGGTATCCACTAATATTTTCTTTATTTTTACAGAAATCGAGTTCGATTTTCGAAAAATTTTTCTTTTTCACTTAAATTTTTGAAAATGGTAATTTTCGATTGTTAGTCTTACGGACTTGTTTGTTTCAGTCATGAATACATCAACTCGCATTCTCCTGGTGCTCTTCGTAGCCTATGCCACGGTCTTCGTGCTCGCTGCGGGAAACACTCCTTTCGATCGAGCCATAGGTAAGTTTAACGATACCTTTTTTCTATTGGAATATTTAAAAATAATCGTTTTGCTTCTTATCGAAACAGGCGTTTGCATCAGAAACTGTGCCCAGTGCAAGAAAATGTTCGGACCGTACTTCCTGGGCCAGAAATGCGCCGATTCCTGCGTGAAGTACAAAGGAAAGCTCATCCCCGACTGCGAGGATGAGGTTTCGATTCAACCGTTCCTCCAGGCTCTCGATAGCGAATATTGAAACTCAAACGTTAAAGTTCCTGCATCACTTAATCGCGTTCAATGTACACTTAACACGTGGCAAAAGTATGTATCGCCTGAATTTTTGTTTTTTTGTGAAGAACAGACACTTAGATTGATCGACGATGGTTGTGTTTAAACAATTTTTCGTCTCGACACGAACCGACGTTAGATTTTATTTATGAGAGACAAACTACTCGTCGTTGATATTAATCGAAACACTTTGATCTCATTGCAAATGCAACTTGTAGTTTAATTGTTCCAAGAATATTATACGATAAATTGCGAATGGAAGAATATTTATTGTATTATATAATCTGCTTCTCGAACTTTGTATCATCGAATACTCTAAGTCAGTGTTTCCCAAATTATTTAATTAGCCAAATATTTGAAAACTAGTTAAGTTTTTCAGACACGCTGGGAAACAGTACAATTATAGCTTGAAATTAAAACTAAGTACTCAAAGTATGAAACGAATGTTGCGTTCAAAAGAAAATGAAGCGAAAGTAGACAACAAATGCTCGATTGCACATTGTACTGTTGTCGAGTGGGTAACAACAAGCCAACCGAGTAACATGCAAATATTATAAACAATTCACTCACCGAACGTTGTTTACTCCGGAGTGGGTGGCGTTACGTAGCACTCTGGTATCGTAGACAATATTTGCTTCGATTCTAGTTGTTGTACCTGAAAATTATTTAACCTTCCATTATTATACCGAACAATTTTCTCGCTGGAACAAACGAATCTCGTTTATTTTTATTTTATTTACACGTTGCCGAAGAGTTTTCTCGTTCATGGCTGCTCTCGATAATAAATGTTTCACTTTGTCTAGGAGTTCAGACTTGTGGTTCAATTGTTCCCTCAAAATCTTTGCCTCCCCGTTGTCCTCCTCCTTTTGCACCCTTTCCAAAGCTACCACCCTTTGCTCGGCTAACTGCAAATCGGTTTCCAACGCTACTATCCGCTTCTTGGCTTCCTCGTATTGCTTTTGTAACACACCATCGACCTGGCCACCTGATTTTCCCTAATTATGCAAAATTAATAAGAATTAATCAAGAGAATTCATGGGTACACATAAATTAATATAGAATAATTTTTATACCTGATGGGGAAAATGACTCTTTTTAGAGGCAAGCCTGAGCTGTTTATTTTCAGCTTGAAGCCTCTCAATGATTCTCTTCAGGGTGAAAATTGTCTTTTCCATTTCTATTACAGACTTCTTCGAGCCTTGATCCTGCACGTCTTTGTCCAACGATCTTGGAGTTGAGTCAGAGGATTTTTCTACCTTCAGCAACTCGATATATCTGTATGAAAACAAGTGAAAAAAAAAATAATATACTTGATCAATTGAATCATAGACCTCAAAGGATTTCTGAAAGAACCTACTTCTCTAAATGATCGACCTTCTCCCTTAATCGCGGTGTTTCTGCGTTTACTTTTTCCAATTCCAGACGAAGCTCAAAATTCTCCGCCTCCAAAGTCAAATTCATTTTCTCAAGAATCTCCTTTGTCATTTCTAACTTCTCTAATTGATTAACTACGGAAACGTTACCCTGTGGAATATGGATAAACGTAAGAAGATAATATTTCCTTGGATAATTTCGAGATAGGATGAAAACTGACCTGAGAAACTATTTCCAGAGCAGCGATTCGTCTCTTTTGCTCTTCAATTTTTAACAAAAGCTTCTCGTTGTCCTCGTTCTCAAGGCGATCGGTTAATTCTTTGATACGATCTCGAAGAATCTGACACTCCTTCTGAAGTTCTTCCATCAAATTTTGTTGCGTGCTCGTCAAGGGTCTGGCAGATAAATTTCCAGCCATTGTGTTTTCTGATTTCAACTTGCTCTTCAGGTACCATTTCTCTCTTTCCATACAGGACACCACCGATCGAAGCTTTTCATGGTTCGAAAGCAACTTTGTGTACTCTTCCGTCTTTTCCTTGAGCTTTTCTTTCAGTTTCTCAGCAGTCTGTTGCCATTTCTTTTGCTTCTCCCATAGGGAAAGCTCTTCTGCGGTCTGTACGATGAATTTTCTGTTAATTCCCTGAGAATTATGATATAGAATGTTATTTCTTTGGTGTACCTTTGCTCTCTTTGCTTCTTGAGCTAAATACTCTCGATCCAACTGAGCTTTGGCTTTCTCCAACTCTTCTTCCAAAGATCTGACCTTACGTTCTAATTGAATTTCCCGTTGCGATATTTTTTTTTCTTGCGTTTTTACGGCCATGTATCTATGATTTAATAATTAAAAAGGAAAAAATTGTGGAGGATCCAGATACATATTCAACTTAATTAATAGGAGATTAGACTCGCAATTTAAATATTAAAAATCCTAAGAAATTTTTTAACAAAAGTACTTGCATTTTTATGAAACAACTTAATACCTGCGACTAAGTTGCTGCTTCAAGTCAGAAATCTCATTCTTGTACATTTTCTCCTTTTCCAGCAACGAATGTAGCTGTTTCTTCAGGATTTCCGTTTGCGCGCTTTGCTGCGACTGATCGCGAGCAAATGTTTGAGTAATTTCGTGAATCCTCGATTCCGTTTCACCGTGAGTTATCGCTCGTTGAGAACGGCTCGTAGATTCCATCGATTCGACAGCGTTCTTCGTGCGAAAGCAAAATAAGAAAACAAATACCTAATCTATACTCATTTTTAATAAATACTTAATCTCTGATTTGAAATGGTAGCAAAAGGGTTAACTATCTTAACTAAATTTGAAATTGAAATTAAATAGAAACCTGATCCTGTATTAAATATTAAGCACGCGATATCGCTAGCGTTCTATATACAATGGTTTGCAGAAGTCAACTTTTGTATGTGTTATAAAAATTGAATAAAAATTAAATAAGTTATAAGTAATTAAAATTTTCGAAAATCACGACTTTTCACCTAAAATTATAACTAGTCACGTTCTTAAATGAAAAGTCGCGATTTTCAGAAATTTTAATTACTTGTAACTTCTAAGAGCATTGACTGAGATCTCGATGAAATTTTCAGCATACACATTACATATTTAAGTTTACAAATGTCATATTTTAAATTTTCTTTACAGGCTCAGATAAAAAATTTCAACAAATTGTAATTTTTTAAAACAAGAAAAGCACATATCTTAGTAAATTAATTTCTATAGCTTCCCAAAAAAACCTCATCATTTGGTCCAATTTTAAACAAAGTATTCTGTTTTAAACGGTGTGCAAATACTTTTGCAACCCACTGTATATTCTTTATAATACCTGCAACTGCTGACAGGCAAGACTGAGCTCGTGTATCTTATCATCCTTCTCCTGCAATTCCTTCATCAAAGAAATATTCCCTTTAGTAATTAACACACGATTCTCAGACAACTGTTTGCGAAGGGTGTCAGCTTCAGACTGCCATTTTATCAATTCCCCGCGATAACTCTCCAGCTCGTTTTTGTGTTGCTCCTCCAATCTGGTGAAAAGAATCTCCATCCAAATAGTCGTTCATCTCTCAAACAACCAGTCACTCACCTTTCCCTCATTCTATCCATGTGTCTCAGTCTCTCTTCGGCCAATCTGTGCCAACGTTCGCTAAGTTCCTTGGTAATGTTCAAATCCGCCTCCAGAGTCGACACCGTTTCCTGCAGCCTAGCTACTTCTTCCGTTTGAACCACGTTGCTTTTCGTATCGGTCTCCTGTATCTTATCAGACAATCTTTCAGGTTCGTCAGACACCTTCAGAATTTTCTCCTGAAGCCGAGCTTGCAAGCTTCTGATCTCCTCTTGCAAACGAACCGCAGCTTTGCTGTGCTCGTCCCGATCCTCCTTCAACAGGTTCTGATACCTAGCTATAGTCTCCTCCTTCTGACTAAGCAACTTCTGCAGACTATTTATGGTTGATTTCAAGGCGAGCTTGTCGCTGTACTCGCTACTGTGAAGCTGGGAATGTGGCTGAGCTTTGCACTCCTCCAACAGCTTCTCTTTTTCAGTTAATTGAAGATCCTTGCTCTCCAGGATCTTATTCAACCCCTCAATTTTTACTTGATACTCAGCTATCTGTAATTCATACTTCACTAAAGTCGAGGATCTTTCCGAGGCGAGTTTCAAAGCCCGATTCAATTGATCGCGAAGCAGAGACACTTCTTCTTCTTCTTCATCTTCCATTGTGTTCTCCTCTTTCTCTGGTTCTTCCGTTTGTTTGCCCTCTTTCTTCGAGTATACCTCTTCAACTTCGGTCTGCTGGGTTTCCGTCGACTGTTCTCCCGTTTTTTCTTCTTTTAATATCGAAGTCTGAACCTCGACCTCGAGAGTCTTCTTCGTCTCCAAGCAACAAGTGTAAGGATCGGTCTGAACTTCCATGGAATTCATCTCTATCGTCGCTTGAACGGATACGTGGTTGTTTTCCAAGGGTACAGGACTCGTTGCCGTGTTTTGTATGTCGATTTTTGATTGTTGCTGTTGACCCTTGCCCCAGACTTTCTGAATTTCAATCATTTCCTTCTCCATGCTCGTTATCAGCGACTCGTAATCCATGAATTTGTTGTTCGCCGCTTGCAACTCGTGTTCCAATTGCGATATTTTTCGTTTGTACTTGAAATCCTGATCAATAGTTCAGATTACATTCGATAAAATAATAGTTATTATAAGTAGGATCTAGTAAATCCGAAGCAACTTACAATTTCTTATAGAATGACCATAAGAATATTGAAAATCGTTTCAGAATCAAACAGACCGAAACGAAAGAATTTTTTCTAATTAACACGCTGGACGCCATTAGAGCTTCGATACGTCCCATAACAAATGACCATTTTCACCGTGGCGTTCAACGTGTTAAAGAATAATTTACACTGAAGAAGAAAATTTAAACCTACGTTTAAAGTGTACTGAGAGTATTCAGAGAAACGTTGCAGAATATCCTGCACTCCATTGTTTCCAATTTGTTGTTCAAGTATATCTTTCAAGCTATCCACGATTTGCAAACGATTCGTTAAAATCTCTTGCTGTTGCTTAGCACCCTCCTGATATTCTTTTGCCTTTTTCATTTCCGAATCAATATTCTGACGTTCTTTCTTTAATTTTAAAGATAACGAAGCTACTCTGTCTAAAGTGGTAATAGAAGTTGAACCCGCGTATAATTCCTGCAGAAACCCTATGATATCTGTGTACGTTCTGTAAAAAGATTCCTAATTAATAAAACGCGTGTCTCTATTACGCAAATGAAACACGTAAACCTTCTCTGACGGCAAAGTATTAATTATCGTCAAAGAAGATTTATCAAGCCAGATTTTACGAAATATTTTCACCTGCAACGATTCTCGCACTGCTTTCGACAATCTTGCACGTATACGCGCAATCCCTCGCAAGTTGTTCTTAATTTTTCAAGTTCCTCCTGCTGATAAGATAATTCATTCTCCATTCTGCTTTTCTGCGCATTCAGTTCCATTTCCGACATCTTTTTACCAGCCAACTCAAAATCCAGTCTTGAAATTGTTGCCTTATCCTCGCTGATCGCTTGCAAATCCAAAATCTGATGCCTGAGATCATCTAATTCCATCAGCTTCAAGGAGTTCAAGGAATACTGTTCCTTGGCTTCTTCACGAGCAATCTGAAGCTGTTTCTTCAAGTCCTCGTTCTCTATTCGAAGCGTCTCGATATTATCCTTCAGTTCTTGCACACGATTATCGTCCAACTGTTCGTTCTTCTCGAAACGCAAGTCCTTCGACAATCTTTTATGAAGAATAATCAATTCTTCTTGCAACTCCGACTTTGCTGTAACTACTTCCTTCAGATTTTCTTCGCATTTAGACAACTGAGTCTGTAAAATCTCGTGCAAACTGCTAACGTGATCAGCACGTTGTTTTTCTAGAAGTTCTTTAACTTGGCTCTCTTTTAACTGTTCCTTCAAATCTTTTTCACCTTCCTGCTGGATCTCTTTTTGAAAATGCTCCAATAATTCTTCTTTTTCTCGTTTCACTATCTCCAATTCACTCTTCAAGATCTCTACCTCCTTAGCGTTTTCCAGAACTAAATTATTCTCCAAGAGGTTGCGGTGACGTATAGCGAGCTCTTCGTGCTTCTCTTTGAGGTCGTTGTAAACTGTGTAGCTGACGGAATTGGACAGATTGCTTTGGACCGTTGAAATTTCGCGTTCGAAGACTTTGTTGTGGTTGATCGCGTCGGCGAGCGATTTTCTTAGATAATTCTCGCTCTTGATTGCTTCTTTCCGCTCTTGATAGACTTTCCTTGATTCTCTGTTTAATAATTGCTGAAGAGCTGCGTTCTTTCTGTTCGCTATCAGAAGCTCGCCGGCAGCAACGGCGTATTCTCTCGTTTTAATCGCGAAAGCTTTTCGAATTTCATCCTCCCCCTCCTCCAGGATTTTCGTACTCTGTTCGTAGACTTCGAGCTGCATCTTCAACTTCTCCACTTCGCTCTTCAAATTTTCAGTCTGTTCCAACAGGGAATTCTTCTCTTCCTCCCACTCGTCTGACGCGTTTTTGTACATCTCTTGCAACTTGCTCATCTCGGAAACGTACATCGTCTTCTCACTGTCCGATTCATCGGTGTATTCGTCGATGTTTGTGATCTGATTTTGGGACAACGATTTCAGCATGTTATCCTTCTTCTGGAGTTCCTTTCTGTAATTGTTTCGAATTTTCTGATACGCTGCTTTCGGGGAAACTTTGTAGATTTAAGGGAAGTTATATTCTTATATGACTACATAATCCATTTCTATTGTAAATAATGCGGTGTGCACAAGTTATTTTGTAAAAATGAGAAAAATGAGCGACTTTTATTAAATTAAATTCAAAATCAATAATAAACATCCGTTGGAATTGTGATTCTACACGAATGTTTCTTGGGAATCTTATAAATGTACCTCAATTGTCTAATTTGCCCTCTTAATTCGGCGTTGCTGCCCTGTACAACGTTCAGTTGTTCCTGTAATCTCATTGCTGGATGATACCAGCCCGCTAAATGTCTCACATCTAACGCTTCTAATAATCTTTCTAACGTGCTTGATTGTATTTCCACGATGCTTTTACCTGAGATACCAAACAGTTAAATTTCACGCCTCCTTTGTACACGATTATTCAAAGAGACTTTTGTAAGAATAAAGCAAATACAATTTACGAATATGGTTAGTATACGTGTGTTTCAAAAGAGTGTACAGTATTGTTAGAGGTAAAGATTGAAAATAGAGTATTTGACAAGGAGACTATATGAGGTGTTAGAAGCGAAAAATATTTTTAACAAAAATATAGTGTTTTGCAGTAAGACCCTGTCTGTAAAGTTTCATTGAAATCGATAGATAACAACTCACATGGTCCCCTCGAAAGAACAATTTTGCACAGAAAAAAGGGAAGAAAACGGTGCATCAGTGAAGTACCATTAAAATTAGCGAAAATTCACCGTCTTGATTTCGTATACTATCCAAAATTTCGTGCATGCCAGTTCTAAGAGCCTCGTTCTCTTCTATAACCAGCTGCATGTTCTGTTTCAATTCGAAGGCATTCTTTGGTTCCGATTCCGCCAGTTTCGTTGAATGCAAAAATTCCATGCTTCCGTCTACGGTGGTACTCGAGAAATCGATTTCTTTCGAGGTTTTACTTAATTTGTACTTTAACACTCTCATCTACAACATTAAGGCGATCGAAGAAATGATTGTGTCGGAGTTGATCATGTAGAGAAAGAGCCAAACTTCTTGTTCTTACATCCGATTTTAATTCCAAGTTTTCCTCGAGAAGCATCTTATTTTGTTGCAGAAGCTCCTCCAGTTTCTTCTCTTCCTCTTTGCGTTTCTCCAGAGCATGTTGAATCGACACCGATTCGTGTTCTGGTATTCCTAGCTTCTCTCTAAAGCGTTCCAGTTAACATTTATCCTTTGGAAAATTGCAATGAAGAAATGTTGCAGCAGTTGCATAGTTACCTAAGCGTTATAATTTCCATCTCTTGATAGGAATTCAACATTTCCAATTTGTTGACGACGTTGATCAAGTCTCTTATGTGCTCGCCTTTGCCTTTTATATCATTTTTCAATTCCTTTATCTCATTCAACGCGTCTGTTAAACCGTGATTCTCATCCTTGTACTTTCTCAATGTAGCTAATGCCTCGCATAACTGAATGAAAAAGAAATTATTATTAAAATCCAGCAGGCTATTGAGGCATTGCATCACTTCATTAACTGACTTTGCTGCTTCTTAACTGGGCATCTTCCTCTGCTTGTGATAATTTAATCTGTAAACTTGATATTTGTTCATTAGCATCCTGTAATTTTTTTAATAGTTCCTTTTGCTCCTTCTTTTTGTCGTGTTTCCCAGCCCTGAACCAAATGTGTTGATAGAAAAACATGTGTAACTATGGATTTGGTATCTTTCTTATCTAATAAGATACATACTTCTGTGCATCTTCTTTTAATTTTTTTATAACTTCAGCACCTTCGTTAATTTCAACGATGGCTTCGGAAAGTTTTGTTTTTAACTCGGTGATTATTTTGTCACGACGATTTATTTCTTCGTTTAAGTGAACAATTTCGGATTTGCTTTGTTCTTTGGCAGAGACTACAGATTGAATGAGCGACTGTGATAGAGTGTCCTTCAGCCGTTGAATTTCAGCATCTTTCTCATCCAATATTGCCTAGTAAATTGTTCGTGAATCAAAATATAGAAACGTTGATTTAAGCTAATTTGGGTTTCATCTGTGTATACCTTCCATTCATTAATTCTAACATCAATTGCTGCACCAAATTCATCTATCACTTTGTCTCTATCCATTTGTTGCTCTGTTATTTCCTCAATTTGAGCAACTAGGGCAGCATTTTCATGTTCTAATTGCTGTAGCTTTTCTGGAAAAAGATCTTCCATCAATTGAACTGCAAAGCTTTCGATGCTCGCAACTGAACATTACATTCTTTGTCATAATAACCTTTGAATTCCGTGGATTTAATGTAAGCAGATCCTAATTCTTCTGTCATTTCATTCATTTTTTGTGTTGCATCTTCCATTTCTTGGGTCAGTGTAGTTAATCTTTCTTTCAAAACAATATTATCCTTTTCCATGGTCTATGAAGTTTTGAAACCATCAGCAAACAGCTTTAAGAGTATTTTTGTTTTTCCTGAACTTACCTCTAGCTCTGTCATGAGAATCTTAATTTTCTTATTTTTCTTTTGTGATACATCATCATGATCAGTGCCTTCTGATACATCCATGTGCTTGAAATGGTAATATACATAGTTTTATGAAAACTACTATAAATACATATTTATGAAAAAACTAATAGAACATCTTACTTTAGATACATCACTGGTTTCATGTTTTGTGTCAGATGTATCCCATTCTACCCATGAAATACACAAGATTTTATAGAAATAAAAATATTTCATTAAATTTACCAAATGAATGAATACATAATGCTAAAAAGAACTTGATATATTAAATTTCAAAGCACATTTTACCTTTCTTTTTACGTTTGGCAGGTTCAGGTTTTAGAGAAGAAATGGTTTCTTTCAATTCACTGCATTCTAATAACAATGATTCTACCTATCATGAAAATAAAATATCAATAAGACCTATCAAAATGCTACAATATACAAAAAGGAAATGTATGATCATTGAAAAATCCGAAAGCATCATTTCTTTTATTGAATAACAATTATATAAACAACAACAGGGATACTCAGTTAGTATCAATTTACATAAAGAAAAATACTGAGTAATTATTTTTACTTGATTGTCTTTATACTGAAGTATTTCTTGAGACATTTTCATCAGAGTTCTTAGGTTATGTATGTCACTAATCTCGTCGACATCACAACTAATCATAGCAGGATAAAGATCTTCCATGTCATCGTCAGTCAATGACGATGGATCTATGGATAATATATGATCCCAATCGGTGCGACCCATTTTTCATGTAATTAAATCAATTATCACCACTACAACCTCATTAACCTATTCAACTCATTCAAACTGACACGCACTGACATGTTCAATGTATGTACACAAACGACGCTTGTCACTGGTTTCCATGGCGACTGTGTTATGAGCGTCGGGGATGTCGCCATAACCACAGAAACACTATAGTCATCTGGCGGTAGAACGCTGCTCCTGATGATATTAAGTTTTGGTTACTTCTTCCAATGTTTGACTTTATCAGCTTTGTAAGGCTAATAAGACCATATTAATTGGGACTGATATTATTATAGACTCGAATCTTCTGTCTCAGAAACTCCCTTATCACTTGTGTGTCACACCCTGCTATATCGGTTGAACGTGATTTTACAGCACAGACGTCTTGGTGATACAAATTAAAATACAAAATGTTTATTATTTTGCACATAAACAACAAAAAGGAAGACATTTCAGCTCCTTCGAACTTCATTTTGCATATTACACAGATGTGTGTAGATTGCTGTTTAATGATTTATACATTTGATTGATGACACTTCATCAGTAAACGAATGCAATGACTTTAGATTATGAATAATATGAATCCAGATATAATCAAAGCAAGGAAACAATGAATTGTTTAAAATGCAAAGGGTCTTCATACAATTTCAATAATGCATCTTTAAAAAAAGCAATCTGTCAAAAAATATTCGGCTATTTAGAAACTTTCTTTTTATTTTTATTTTGTTTCCTTATACAAGTGATTGGATGTGACTGTATTTTTGGAGCAGATGGTGTATAAGTATGATCGAAAATAGCTGTACTTGTAGTAGTAGTTGTGGTTGTGGTTGTCTGTTTCTTAGGGTCTGGTATGTGTTCAATTAAACCACTACTCCTGCCATTTTTGGAATATCCAAAATTTAAATTGTGCAGTACACGACGAAAACTTGAGGCAGTGAATGTGGGTAAATCTGGATCTGCATTGACCAGTTCCAATGTTTTTTTAACTGTTGGCACTTCCTGTCTTTGCCAAAAATCGTGAACGTATTGTCGAATTTTTGACTTCTGTTCGTCGTTCAATTTGTCGAATATTCCGAGTTTCGTTCGCGTTACAGTGGGGGAGGAAACTTTTCCGGTCTTTCTATATTCTGCCAAGACTGCTGTAATTGTGCTCACACCAATTCCACTTGTCTTAGATACCATCGCCCTTATTTCCTTATATGTAGCATTTGGATATGTCTCCAGTTTTTCGTGATATATGTTTATGATCATTTTTTTCGCTTGAGATCGAACAACCTAAAACATAAAGATATAAAAATCAAATTATTTAATTAATATGGAATTGAACATCTTCCAATTTTTTAATTCGTTAATGTAAATTTTGAATCTCTTACTAACCTTTCCTCGTGGATTTCTGGTTAGTGGAGATTTACTGGTGGAAGGTTCCATTCTTTTTTTACACTTAGATAAAAATAAACCTTATTATTAAACACTATAACCATAAAAATATATAAAATACTCTACATAGAACAACGCCTTTGAAAACAATAATTGAATATTTTAATGGTTATGCTTTACATGACAATTTGCGAGTTATCTCGTTGTAAAGTATCGATATGCAATCGACTGGAGACTGGAGGAGAAATAAGTAGGGGAACAGCCAATAGCAAACTCGGACACGGTGACCAAACAGACCCTTGTCAAATCGTAGTTAGGTTCTTATTTGGTTTTTAGAATAAATTGTTACTCAGAAATATGTTCTTTTTCTAATTTTCTGACACGAACCGACAAAAACATTCAAATGTAAGATTTTATCAAATCAAAAACGTTGGAAGTATCATATGCGTTAGCAACAGCAATGTGTAAGATATTGCGGAATATTGACTAAAATAAAACCTGTGGCCAGAAGGGACATTATCTACGGCGCGCACTCGCACTAAAAAAATTATAGTTATATAGCTGTCGAGCATACTTGTGGCGACCTCTAGTAGCTCTACTTTACCATATAGGAAAGTGCATTTCCGGTGAGTTTTTTCACCAGATTTTTGGCGACATCTATTTCCGAGGCGGTTAGTGTTTTTCCTTGGAAAGGAAAGGAAAGGACTTTCGCTATAGTATTTTGAATTTCATTTATAAGTCGTATATAGAGTTAGTTTTAGTGTTCATTTATAATTATACTATAATAGTTCATGTTATTAAGTTTAAATTTAAATTGTTATAGTTGCCATATTAGAAATAAATGTTAGTGACATCTTATTTAAACATTTAGAACTGTGTGAACAATTAATTTCCTCTCAACGGGTAAAGCAGAAGTCTGCATACTTGCTACATACTAAACGAATTAACTGCGCCCTACAGAAAAAATGAGGAACTAAATTTGTGGTCTGTTTTACCTTTCTGACGTTTTTCGTGAGTGAAAAATCAACGAAATCGTATTCTCACTATTTTTCTAAACGAAAGCTTGTACACCATCCCCTGAGTGCTCATTTTGCTCTATCCGACCGAAAGAATGGCGCTCTTATCTCTATTTGAACATACGATTCGCAAAAATGTTTATATTACGAATAAATTAATGCAGGTGAGTCCAATCCGCCATTTTCTTGACCGTGGACAGACACCAATTTCGATATTTTATAACTTTTTGACGATTTGGATAAAATAAGGACCAGTGCGCCATTCTTTAGGGCCTCCTGAACACGTCCCTCAAATTTCTTTCAGTAGGAACGAAGAAAGGTGTGTTCTCGTTTCTAGGGATTATTTCAGGGACTGTCGGTAAAGTTTTCAACTTGTTAGTATATAAGGCATTTACATACAGTGGCATGCATCAGTCGTAAGAGTGGTAAGAGGCAACTTTGTCGTCAAGAATTGATCGTTGACAATCAGAAGTAAGTAACCCGAGATACTGTCAAGAACTACGATAACTATATCAAATTTAACAAAATTAAAGATAAATTAGATCTTCAGTATGATTAAAATGTTAAACATATTAAATAACAGAAAAATTGTAATTAAGCGGCTCCGGTATTGCATCGTGACAATATATTAAACTAATGTCCTTGTTCTTGAAATATACATGTACATTCTATATAGCGATTTTATTATGACTTATTTATACTAATGTAAACTATATAAACAGTGAGACAACATTCAAACAGCTATCACCTGATACACTGTATTGTTAAATGACGTTAATGTTGCACACTAATTATTTACATAAAGATATTTTTATAAAGCATTAATAAATTCCATAATATTATTTGTAACATACCGTTACATGAATTATTATTATTCAAATTGAGTTAGAATTTTAATATTTTTGAGTATTTAAATATATCAGAATGTTTCATATAAATTTGCCCTTTAAGTTAAGTATATTAAGTAATTCAATTTTTTTATAAGAACATTGTTATGATCATAATATTTTAGAAAATAATAGAAAATTTTTATAATTATAAGTAATATTTGTAATGTTGTTTAATTGATAATAAAAATTGTAACTTGTGCAATAGTGTAATTGAAATTAAATAATATTTATAGAATGTTTCATATAAGATTGGTGAAGCAATTTAGATCTATAAGAATTAGACAATTCCATTCTACTCTTATTAAGTATGAAGACAAAGTTGTTCCTGAAAATAAATCCACAAAACCACCACAAGCGCAAGAAAACATATTAGGTAAAATTTGATTTTACCTGTGTTTTTATAAAATTTTAGCTTACATACATGAAAATACATCTTATTTTATATATTTTAGGGTCACCATTTCATACTGTGACTAATTTTGATAAAAGAATATTAGTATGGGTTAAACGCTATCCTAGTATGGATCAAGTTCCAGACAGAGTATCGTAAGTAAATATATCATATACAATATTATAATATAATGTTATATTATTCTAATACTAACAATAAATTATATTTTTTAACATTTAATATGAAGATTATGAACTTACCTTGGAAGTTATATATGTCTGTTTTTATTAATTAGTATAGATTGTATACAAAAAGCACATGCTATAGCAAGAGTTCGTGGATGTCTTTTAATGACAGTACTTGCAATAATTGGATTTATGGTATCTATTTATATCGGGAAAAAAGAAACATCAGGTGGAAAGAATATAATGACAGAAAGATTAAAGTGGTATAAACAAATGGAAGAAAAAGGTCGAAAAGAAGCAATGGAAAAACAGCAATAAAGAAGTATTTCAATATTATTGTAAATATGTAAAAAGCAATAATAAAATAGTTATTTAATATAATATTCTATTGCTTGTATTGCTGAAAAAATCTTGCTCATGTTTTAAACAATATTACACGAACAATAAATATTTTTCTTTATAATATAAAATCATATTATATAAACTATGTTAAAAATAGAAAGTACAGTAAAAGCTGGATATATGCAACAAACATTGGGATCCAGACGTTGCATATATCCAGCCGAAGTGTCGATTCTGGGCATTTAAACGTTGCATATATCCAGTCGAGGTGTCGATTCTGCGTCCGTACACATCCTTTGTATTCAGCCGCGATACCTATTCTATACCGCAGTTCACTAGTGTCCATAACTGCGAAAAGACCAGTTTTCGTTCTTCGCGCTTCTCCAGTGCGCATCTTCGCCCTGATTGGCGATACTCCCAAACGAAGTGGAAAGCGATTAGCAGAGAACTCGCTGCGTTCCCCCACCATCTTCCAACCTGCGCGTCGCAGTTATGGACTCTGGTGAACTGCGGTATACGGTATACGTTCGTACATACACAACATGCGACGTGTTGTATGTTGCATGTTGCGTGTTTGATGCATCTTTGGTGTACGGCCTGCCTTATGTTTGGTATCATTTTAATCAGAAAAATCTCGCAAATGCGTTAGTAAAAGTTTCATTAAGAAAATGGTAAAAATAAAAAAGTTTTATCGTTCAATTAGTATTAGTCACACCGATATTACGGTCGGATCATATTACACGGTTTCCTCGTCGAGGGGCTCGGTTCGCTTAGGGTGATCCCCCCAAGTGGAGGGGATAGCGATGTTGCATATATCCAGCTTTTACTGTATGTAAAACAGGCATGATGTATTATATTAATATTATAAAATATATTTTTCAGTAAATAGAAATTATTGTAATTGATTTCTTAACGTTATTAACACTCTGTATTGTTTCTGTTATAAGATTGCATTCTTATGAATTAGAAACAATTCACATTTACAAAATGGTTATATTTATTATTTTATAAATGTCTAAGTATGTTTGTATATTATAGTTACATATATTTTAGTTACATTTTGACTTCAGTCAGGTTATAATAAACAAAACTGCAATAAACTAACGATTGTATAAAAAATTGATGGTTTTAACTATTCATAAAATTATTTACAACACTATGCTGTTACATTTATTGGTTTATAAAAACTACGACATTTTTCGTGATATACATTAATTGTTCGTTTTTTAACAATTTCTTCTACATTTAATTCTGACTGTAATAAACGCAGAGTACTTTGTTCTTTCCTTAATGATTTAAGAAGCTGTGGATTATCATTCCCACTATCTTTTTGAGCCTTCAATTGCTTAACTTTTTCTTTTGATGCATTTACACATTTTGTAATGGCCAATTCTCTTTGTTTATGACCTGACTGAATTTGTTCAAATAAATCTTTACATTGTGCCGTAGGATCAACTTGGCTTTTAAAAGATTCTGTTGGAATTGTAGCATTTAGCATATAAATAATTTTGTCATCAATTTGTCGCATTTTTTGTAATGCATCCTGAAACAAAAGTAATAATTATTACGATCAAAAATATAAAATACATCATACCAGAAAAAACATAAGGAAAAAATTTAATACATATTATTTAACAATTTTATGCTTACAATACATAAATTATCACTGTATTATATATGTAAGCATATTTTCATGGTATGTAACACGTGCACTTTAATAAGACTCATTCATTACCTTAATTGTAGATATATTTAACCTAAATTAAGATTTCCAAATTAAAAGCATAAGTAATACGCTGAATTGTCTCATTACATTTAATCTTTTATATTAATTTAAAGAAACTTTAATGTATTAAAAATTGTTTATTGTACGAAATATTACATAAATCTCCATATAACCTTAATTATGTGTACAATACATTACGTATATAGAGCAACTAATGTAAAGATTGTTTGTTCAACACATGCAAGGTACAAATTTGAAAACCTGAATTTACATATAGAAATCAGAATATTTTTTTACACATCTTTCATTTATGAGAATAATACCTGAAACTCTAAAAAATCTCCACATCCAACACTTAGGGCTGCCATTTTCTTATATGGAAACTGGGAACCAAAGAAATACCATAGAAAAGTATTGAAGTTGATCATCAGCAGTAAATCCATAATTAGAATATAAAACTTAGTACATCAATTAATAAATTAATTAGTGATACACTAATATCAATATGTTTGAAACATTTAATTTAAAGAAGAGTTTAAGAGAAATTGCATATATTATACGTGAAAAGTGTTTTGATTGTTTCTTGCGACCAAAGTAGGTTTCAAAGCAAAAATTCTCAAAATCTTAATTTTCACGACATGTGTCAACATTGAACATAATTTGTAATTATTAATTATTGTGAAATTTAGTATATGATTAAGAAAAATAAATAATAGTATAAAAATCAATTCAAATTCTCCCGCGTAATTAGTCGCAACTTAAGTCGTTTAGGGGTCCCTGATATCCCGGATGCCATAATGTCGGTATGCAGAGTGTTACCAGTGCTTCGGGGTCCCTAACACCCCTTACCCTTACTTTCGCCCAAAGGCTGGCATTTTTGGGGATTCTCTAACACCCCAATATGATGTCATGGCGGTATGTAAGTACTGTGCACCGATGACAAGATGTCCCATGAGAAGCACGCATTTGCATTTGTCTCATGGGACATCTTGTCATCGGTGCACTATAGTTACCGGTGCTTCGGGGTCCCTGACACCCCAATATGAAATCAGGTCCGTATGAAGAGGGCACAAGCAGCGTCCTCTAATTTCTTTCCGGAGCCCTGAAACGCCATCTCGGGCGAAGCCCAAGAAAACCAAAAATAGAATAGAATTTCTTTCCGGAGTTTATTTAATTTACTTTATTTATTTTCTCTGCTTATTAAATAAATCCATCAAAGGGGAATACCATTTATGATTGTATCCTTCTTTTGGGCCTCGGCCAAGGACCCCTTTTATTTCACTTTTTCCAGTTATTTATATAATTTTATCCCTCTTTATAGGCCAAGGCTACCCCTTTCAGTTATTAATTATTTTATTCACCTTTATAGGACATATCCACGCTTCCCAATTATTTATTATTTTATTTCGCTTTATGGGTCTCGCGGGGACCACCCTTCCCAGTTATTGTTTATCCTATTCCTACTATTTATGGACCAAGACTTCCCTTTGCAGTTATTTATTTTTGTCATTCTTTTCATGGACCTTGCAGGGAATACTCCCAAATCACTGTATCCTCGTATCCTTTGTACCCCTGAATCCCTTACATCCTAGCACTTCTTATATCCTTCTTATTTCCTGCATTCCTTACACCCATGCAACCCTTGCATCCCTGCATTCCTTACATCACTTTCTAATTCCCAAACTTTCAATTTTAAACGCACCTACTCCAAATACAACAATTTCAAACAAGAAACCAAGTGTGCATCATGTTTTCCTTTTAATAACATTCAATAGATAAGTTCAGGCTCGTTATTACACAACGTTGCGTCACTACGATAATCAGAACGTTATCGCAGCAAGTCCCTCTAGAAACAGCCATTTGCAACGTTCATCTAATCCTACATTGATTAAGTAAAAGTCAATGCACTAAGTAATTCATTGCAATCTATTCTATCAATGTTATTTAGAGAATACACCAAAAAATCATGTTTACCATTTTGAAACAAACATCTCCTCCATATATGTGTACATTATACATCATTACTCTATATATGCATAGAAAAGAGATGAAATAGAAATAGATAACACTGAAAGGAGAAATAAATCTGTGTGGTAGAGGGGACTTGTCGAAAGGAACTTGAAAAACATGTATGACCGCAAATACACCATATGCACTAACAGTACACGTATGAGACATGTTTACATGTGAAGCATCGTGTATCTCCAGGCAAGGCTTTTTACGAAATTCGACTTTGGTCGAGCCACAGGGTCTTGCACGTCCTAAAATATAGTATTGTATGTAAATTACGTTGAAGAGATAAGGTTTATTCATTATCGCAACCGTGAACTCTCAATTGACGTTCGACCACGATGGTACTCAGTAAATTCTCTACTCGATTACTGAACACTCGTGCGTCCCTGTTTTGGAATTATTCCGCGGATAAATTGTTGCCACGTGAAAATGTCAGACGGATACATTTCAATTACTATACCGACAAAAGTAACAACGCACCCGGTAAGTGAAATTATCTCTTCCTGATGTAATATGTATATCTGCATGGCCAGTGTGTCACCGTCTTAAGAATTCCCGCCAAAATAGAAACTCATTAATTTTTACCTATTATCCAACCATGAGTTAGTTTTGACCTAATGTTAGCAGCGAAGAAGTTTGAATCAAAAAAGTTGACTGAAAGTATAACTTGACAGCCGTAGCCATTAGCACAATCGATTTAATACCACTTCCTTGTTCAGTGCAGATATCTATAAACGTCAGATGTGAATAAATTTAAATGGAATGATAACGTTTCAGGTGAGACAGAAAAGATGAATATGTATCAAGCGATAAATAATGGACTTCGTTCAGCGCTGACCAAAGATCCCGACGCAGGTATTAATAATAAATAATCAATTCTTAAGATTCAGGTTTATAAAGTATGTATTACAACACAGTCAGAATGTTTAGTAAAAAATTGTTGTTATCTTATCTTTCAGAATTGATAACACACTAATTATAACACAAACCTACATTGAGTATTTATGTAAAATCTTTTTTTTTTTAATTTAGTGATATTTGGCGAGGATGTCGCATTCGGAGGTGTTTTCCGATGTACGATGAATCTCCAAAAAGAATTTGGACGCGATCGAGTTTTCAATACGCCGCTTTGCGAACAAGGAATCGCTGGTTTTGGAATTGGTTTAGCGACTGCCGGTGTAACAGCGATCGCAGAAATTCAATTCGCTGATTACATATTTCCTGCTTTCGATCAGGTAATTACAAATTACCGATTTAAGGCAAATTTTACATTCTTCAACCCTCTATAGCCCAAATTTTTTATACTTAAGAAAAGAGTCCATTCCATGACTCTAAAACAATGAATATATTTATTACTTCAAAATTGCATGGGTGCATAGAGGGTTAAATAATTTCGTATTACGATATTGTTACATATGTTTATTACAAATTTAATCTATTTTATCTGTAGCTGGTAAACGAGGCAGCCAAGTTCAGATACCGAAGTGGCGGAGAGTTCGACTGTGGTAAATTAACGATACGAGCGCCTTCTGGAGCTGTCGGCCATGGCGGTCTCTACCATTCACAAAGTCCTGAAGCTTATTTTGCACATACGCCAGGTTTAAAGGTGTGTATTAACATTGATTAAATCCATTAATTATAGCTATGCCATCGACTGATTTGATCAAAATTTAAAATGATCCCTAGCTTGTCGATAACTGTAATCACTGTGGTATCTTAAAGAACTGATTTACCCAATCTCGGTAGAGTAAATTCTTTACCTCACATTAAATATACGTGTTTCGTTTAATAAGTAATAGATGCTGCACAGTACATAATCTTAGACTGAAAATGGATTCGAAGTAGAATGAGCCCCGTATGTGGTCAGACACTTCAGGCATCATTTCGTACTCCTTTTTGACCTCTAAATATCTGTGACTACTTAATATGATTTAATTTTTAATTAAATCATCGTAAAGTTGATGATGAATAAATGCAAAAGGTATACAAACTTATAGAAGCAAATTTCTATGCTCAAGGATGTTCTTCATTCCTCGATGACACGCTTCGGTGTTATAGTCTTTGGATTTTAACTTTCTGCAAGGGATTTCATGAATATTGTACGGCACATGTACTTTACGTATGCATGAAGAAAGTTTTCTTGATACTGACACTATAGATCGCTGTATTTCTTAACACGTTGTTAGCTATAGTAGAAATGGACATACCTAGTATGGTATACTATAATTATGATTATACAGAACAGGATTGTTCCGTTTTCCAATTAAAACTTTTTAAATTAACTCTTCTTATCCCAAATTTTATTTGCAATGTTTACAAATTTGATAAGATAATTAAATATTACATAAATTCTCAAATAATTGAATTAAAGTATCCTTAACTTAAATATTGTATTTACAGGATTGTTGCAACCTCGTTAGGATTTGTATAATATTAATGCAATTTAGGATTATTTTTAATATTTTTTTATTTGTCTTGTTTTGTTTATTCAATTATATTGAAGCTGTAGCATTAGTAATCGAAATGTTGTTAATCATTTTCACCACAGTAGTCATCGTATTAACAACTAAATACACAGTAACGATAATAATCGTACAAATGATACACCACAAAGTCACAATCTCTCGTGAACAATAAATATTGTAGACAGGGAATTAGATAGAACAACACTCCTAGCACATACCAACGTCAACAATCATTTCGCTGAATATCAGTGTAGCAATCAGCGTGTTAAACGTCAACGTCACATTTCATTCTCATCGGAAAGAAGCGGAATAAGGTCGTACGTCTTCTAAATTCTTGTCTGGTAGAACGGGTTAATGAAATATACCTGAATTATCTTTTACAGATCGTTATTCCCCGAGGGGCGAGACACGCGAAAGGTCTTTTGTTGAGCTGCATAGAAGAACCGGATCCTTGTATCATATTCGAGCCAAAAATACTGTATCGCACGGCGATCGACGAGGTGCCGACAACCGATTACAAGATTGAAATCGGCAAGGCTGAAATTGTTAAAGAAGGTAGGCGTACAAGCATTGGCGTAACTATAGTAGGATCTTTCCTGGGGTTGGCCAGCTCCACAGATTATTAGAATATTAAAATTTTATAATTTTTATACTTTTGAATTTTAGAATCTTAGCGTCTCAAAATAGTGAGGGGAGCCATCCCACATTTTGGGGGAAACTAAGCCCACCCTAGGGCTCAGGAATATTAGAATCTCAGAATTTTATAATTTTCAAGCGTTTGAATCTTAGAATATTAACATCACAGAATAATAAGGGGACCATCCTCCATTTTGGGGGGCACCAGGCTCACCTTGATTCCTTCCTAGTTACGCCAATGCCTACAAAAATGACTGGTCCTCGAAACAGATTTCGGAACACTTTCGGTTTACGCAACGACATTATCTAAGACAATGCCCTCTGGATATAAATCGTATTTCAGAACCAATATTATTTGTAATAATCATCCAAAATTTCATGAGAATGAAATTTCTTTATTGAGACACCAAACACGTTTCACATGTTGGTAAACCGCGTTTTGCGAATGGAACAACGCAAAAAGGGTTGCAATGCGGATAATGAACGTTCCAGTATGTTTTACTGTAATCATCCTTTCATTATCCGATCGTCGCAGCACGCGCCATCATCGGTCCTGAAACATAATAGGCGACAAAAGGATAAACGTAATCGCGACACAGGTAAGGTGAAACGAGCCTATACAGAACGTGTACGTTTCCTCATAGGTGATGCCGTGACACTGGTGGGTTGGGGTACACAGGTGCACGTATTGCTGGAGGTGGCCGATCTCGTCCAGGAGAAGCTCGACGCGTCCTGCGAGGTAATAGACCTTGTTTCTATCCTGCCTTGGGACGCGGAACTCGTTTGCAAGGTAATTTCGTCATGATAATTTGTTCCGTTTTCACGCGTTATTGCAACCAGATCGTTTTACATGCGTTACGTTTAAACAAGACTGTTACGTCTGCCCGACTATTACGTAGGCTTACGTCCTTCGTCGAAATGAGACAGCGTAAGAAATCGTGTTCGAAGGAAGGAGAGATACTTAGATATGCAGCATTTTAATCGTACTATTCGCTTATCGAGATCACGGTTTCGTTTCGATTGTGAAACACAGCGAGAAGATGGAGACACGTTTATCTGTGACTTAGAGAAATCTTATAGTGTCAGAGGATGAATTTTAAGGACACGTGAAAGTAAAATTTGAGGTGTTAATTTAGTTTGAAGGTACTGGGGAAAGTACCTAGGTGATTTACAAGCTTTCAAGAGGCAAAAGCAGCAAGTGGGAATTATGAAATTTTAGAACCTTAGAATCTTAAAATCTTAGAATTTTAAAACCTTAGAACCTTAAAATCTTAGAATTTTAGAACCTTAGAATCTTCAAATCTTAGAATTTTGGAATTTATGTGTTAGAATCGGTTTGATTATTAAAATATCCGAAAAAATTTGAAGTGAGATATTATTTTATTTTGAACATACCTGCGATAATAGCGTAATTCATCAGGCGTTTTGCAACCTTTTTAGCAGTATCTATACGGGGTCAGGCAGTTATCGGATAACATACGTACAGAAAGTTGATTTCTACTAATGCACCGCAATAATCGTTACATATCGAAACATACAATCCAATGACGAAACTACTTGATTGTAGAAACAGCGAAAAAAAGCGCCTTTACGATTTATTCTGTCACGAATTTCTAATTGCATTCTTTTCGTTCAGTTTCAAAACATCGACGAGGAAACTTTTAACTTTCGAAATTCGTAGAAAAAGAATTTAGAATTCCTTCCTTTACGAAATGACTTACGAAACCCGGATAAAACGCGATAGTACATTTTTTCCTCTCTGATCATTGCGATTTAATTAGCGGCTCGTTAATGCTCTCTGCTCGTTTCTATCACCTTTCTCTCCAATCAGAATATTCTAGGGTTCTAAAATTCACATTTTCTACAATTTTTAAATTCTTAACTTTTAATGTTCGCTTAATTCGTTATTTATCTGTACTAGTACTGAATAGATTTGTTAATATTTCTAACAGCTTCAAAGACGGAGATATTTAATTTCAAGTTTATTTCATGGTGTTTGAAAGTTAGAAGACAAGCGTTGTCACAGAATTCGTAAAGTAAAGGAAAGCAACGTTCACTCGTCCAAATTACGACTCGAATATCGTGTTGATTTATGCTAATTGATCTTTAGCCGCTTAATGATATGCCGATTGTACGGTATGCAGTTAAACATTATACAGGTGGTACACGGACACGGCGACTACAGAGGGAAGGTGAGCGTAATTGAAAACCAGTTTCCCGTAATTTTGATATGTTCACGGATTCTCTCTGTCGACGATACTTGTTTCTGATTCTTGTGACAAAGTTGCCTGTCAGATGGAAAATTTCAAACGTTATTGAATTGGGAAAAACAGTAATGTTCTGTAGAATTCTCTGAAAGGATCTAAGATAGCCATATTATGCGGATGTTTGTGCAATTATAAATAAGGAGTGATGGGTTAGCAATTCTACAGTTATACAATTTAAAAATTTCACAATTTTAAGACTTAAGATCCTAAAATTCTAAAATTCCAAAGTTTTAAAGTTCTAAAGTTCTAAAGTTTCAAAGTTGCAAAATTCTAAAATCTTAAAATTTCAAAATTCCGAAATTCCAAAACTTCAAAGTTTAAAAATTCAAAAATCCTAAAATTACAAAATTACAAAATGCTAAATAAATCCGAGACCTGGCTCACCTCAGAAAAAAATTCTAATCGCGTCACCTGATCATCTGATTTGCCATCGATCAAAGTTAAGAAGATGATGGCGAGTGGACAAAGTTCTGAAAGTAGCATGGAAGGTCAGTCGACATCTGAAATGTCACCGAAACCTGCACTCATTCGACGTGCATACATTCTCGGGGTACTATCGAGTTACCGTTTCTAATGATTTACAACTACACGGACAGGCGTGTGTTAATTGAACGCGTGTGCGGCTACATGTCTTAATTACACGCGACGTCCGCTCGTTTTCTAATGATTCGACGATCGCCACGAAACCGATCCATTCGATCGGATATATTAACGTGTCACTTAACGTCTGGCTGCATATAAATTATTATTACACCAGTCAATATGGGACGATATATAAATCATTCGTGAATTGATCCGCGAAACAGCATGCTTCGTAAAACGAATTACATTTCGTGACATGTGATAGGATATTAAGTATGGATACTTTTACAATACTCATACGTATTGCTTTAGTAAACACTTTCAATTATTTTTATAGTTTTTATAGCATTCTGCTTTTTATCGAATCAGTAATATATAACACGTTAATTATCACAGTAGAAACAACCGTATGTGGTCAGACATATGAAAAAATCAATAATTAATACACTGACTGCTTTGGGATCTTATGTGGCTGACGAGTACTTCAAATTTAATAATAGAAACACAAAGACAAATTTTGAATAATAATATTTATCTATATAATATTTAATATTGCAGTCGGTGAAGAAAACTGGAAGACTCGTCGTCGCCCATGAGGCACCCTTGACGAATGGATTTGGAGCAGAGATAGCCTCGACGATTCAGGTAAATATTCATTGCTTCAAAGAGTTACAAAATTGAAACATTTTCACACTTAGTTTCTCTCCAGATAAATTGAATTCGAAGGAAATTTCTATGTTTCAAAATGAACGTTGCATAGTAATATCGTGGCCAATTGTGCCGTGTAACGTGAAATAACTTGATGTAATTAAAGCATGCTTTAATTCAGCCGCTCTCGGATCGACTTATTAGCAGCGTGGTCCGATCATATAAACGAGATTTTAAGTTATTCTAATTACGAAATTATTTATTCGCGGCGCGTGCACCAGCGCTCCGTACCCAAAATGTATTAGATGCATGTTCAATGCATCGTCGGAATGTGGCAGGATATCATTACGCGTATTTTCTGTTACGTCAGCCAGTACACTTCGTGACGGTTCGATACGCTTCAGCTTGCCCGCTTCTACAAATTTACGCCTTGCAAAACTTTAATCCTACCGCTAAATCAGCGAACGGATAGCTCGTTTGTAATCCAGATATTCGACTAATAATACGATCCCGAGCCTGTTTGTCGCTCGATATGACAAATCTCTTACGAAACCGCTGCAATTATCGCGATACACTTTTAACTTCGCGTTAACGGAGTCAATAATTGATACTTGGGAGAAATATTTTTACAAATTAATGCAATGTAACTGATATTAAAAATTCAACCACGTAATGGACGCTTAAATTGCAAATGATATTCACCCTCGGACGACGGACTAGGGAGAGGGTCTCAATTTTAATTTAATTTCGTATTTTCTATATTCTCATTTTTTTAAAATTATTTTTCAAATATACGAAACCTTTTTGTTTGATTAAAAATTGTACATTCAACTTTCAGTTAATATCCTTATATATATTTTTTTTTAATTTGGGTCACGATTGATCCAGATTCCGCTGTTCAAGGATTTATCTTATTTGCATTATATGAAAGAATGACAAAATATACCTCTATTATCATATTGTTTTAATTGGAAATGTTTGTTGAATAGGAGGAATGTTTTCTGAATTTGGAAGCTCCGGTACAAAGGGTCACCGGTTGGGACAGTCCCTTCCCTCATGTATTCGAACCGTTTTATCTACCCGATAAGTGGAGATGCTTCGCGGCTGTCAGAAACGTGCTGAACTACTGAGAAAGCAGGGATATTCTACTTAAGAAGACGATGCAGTGGAATACGTCGGAAACCTGTTGCCTGTGCGGACATTCGCCCTCGAGAACACGCCAGATACGACATCGATTTTTCTACGGCCTCGCAATACCATCCTCGAGTTACCTACTCGAAAGCTATTTTCACTCAATTTTATCAGTTATTTTTATTAATGACACCCTATCATCGTCGTTATTGAAAGATATTCACGTTGAAATACACGTTGATTTGTTGTTTGAAGATTTAACATGTTGGCCTCCGCTCCAAATTTAATTCAAACAAAATAATATGAACAAATGGAAAAGTTAAATTGAAAAATAAGTCAGTTGCAGTAAACATCATGACGATTAGGATGTTGATGATCTGTTTTATAATGTATTCTGTTATGGCGGTCAATGTTAACGCGACTTTAAAACCTTCATACATTTTTCAACGCTATCAAAGAAAAGTAATCTCAAAAATAAATTAAGTAGTTTATTGTGTACCGTCTAACCTTTTCTTTCTACAATGAAGTAATAAAGGAACATGATATTGTGTTCCAGTAGAAATGATTAATATTCTTTCCTGAAGCTTCATTATAATGTAACCTTCGGTGGAAAATGAAAAAAATTAATCGCTAGAAATTCTCATCTCTATTTCTTTTCAGTTAGAACAGCTATCGTCCCGAGATCTAGTCACCTATTTCTTACACGTCTCGTAAATCTTCAACGCAGACGAACAAACGCTAAGCAACGTTAACGTGCCTGCCACCAATTCGAACGTGAATAAAAATAAACCTATTCGATGTAGCTCGTCGAAACGAAGACGAGTTCAATCTCTACTGCAGTAATCGTGAAATCTTTTAACAAAATTTCCATCATGTTCTCATTTAACTTTTGTATAACCAACCAAGTACCAAGGTAGTTATTTCTATATTTCTTTTTAACAATCATTTATATTTTTGTGAAAGTATTACAAAACCACTTGGAATTCTTATGCTTGAGACACTATTAATACAAATTGAAGCTTCAATGGCTACCCAGGTATACAACAACCCAGGCTAGCGGCTCAGTTTTGTAAAGAAAGTTGGCGTTGCACACATTTACATCGGTATAAATTTCCAAAATAGAAATCGCAAAAGTCAAAGATTGAAAATGGTAGCCGGATCCACGCTAACCCAACGAAGGGTTAAAACGCCATGGCATTTTGCGGAGGAAATGAATAAAAATTCGAAATATTGAAGCTTCAATAGCTACCCAGATACACAGCATCCAGCTAAGGGTTAAACATCGCGGCTCAATTTTCTAAAGGAAATTGCCTTTACACACGTTCACGTCAGTATAAATTTCCCAAATAAAAATTGCAAATGTTAAAAAAGATTCAAAGTGGTAGTCGCATTCACACTAATCCAGTCAAGGGTTAAAACGTCATAGCTCGACTCTGCGAAGGAAATTAAAACAAAATTGGAAATATTGAAGTTTCCATCAATGGCCACCCAGATACACAGCAACCCAGGCAAGGATTAAACATGGCGGTTCAATTTTGCAAAGGAAATTGCCTCTACAGACATTTGCGTCAATGTAAGTTTCCAAAATAAAAATCGCAAATAAAGATTCAAAGTGGTTGCCGGATCCACGTTAACCCAGCGAAGGGTTAAAACGCCACGGCAGTTTGCGGAGGAAGTTGAAAAGGACCGATTGGCCGGCAGCTTTTATTGTTCTCGTAGCCGGTGTACGATGTCCGTGACCCAAATCTCGTCGATGGCCAAACGGATAAATGCTTTCCTGTTCGACGGAACGGCCACGAAAGATGATACAAAATCGTGCCGGGACGAGCGAGTAGTCCCTTTGAATCGATATTCGCAATTAGAACGGACGTGCCTACCGGTTTTTACAGAATATCTAGGTCAAGTCTGTCTTTAGCTGTAAAATCGAGCGGCCGATCGTGTGGACCATGCGTGGCAACGTAATATCTTAATCAAGGCTTCAGTCTCAGGTGTTGCACCGGCCGAGATCGTATCCTTGAAGAAGGCGAGACCAGGCTTGCCGATAGAACGCACGATTTTACGACCTCAATCGAAAGATCGGCAAAGACGGAGAGAAAGAAAGGAGAAACGAACGATTATTTCATGCAGTAGTTTGAATAATGTATAAAATAACGATTGAGACAGGATAACGATGATAAGCTTGAAGCTTTCGTTGACATTTAACGATCCTAAACGATTCACCGATCGTTTCTCCGCCGGAATTCATTGAAAATCGAGTGTCTGTCACGGAACGCTAGACAGAAGTGGAGGATCGATTCGTCGACGGATCGGAATCCTGACGAAATTCAGCCGAGAAAAGAAACGATCGTGGTAAGCGAAGGAAGTGTGCGTTCGCTCGGTTGTGTGCGCTCGCTCGGTTGTGTGCGCTCGCACCGTATTTTGTAATTTGAAAGGGAAACCACATTCTTTCACTGTGTATTATGATACGTGAAAGTTGGCAACTGTGCACACCGTCGAAGTGCACAGACGGTAGAAACAGAAAGGCAGAGAAAGAAGGAAAAACGAGAGACTTGAAGAGAGCAAGAGAGCGAGAGAGAGAGAGAGAGAGAGAGAGAGAAAGAGGTAAGAGGAAAGGAGAGAATGGCGAGGAGAGAGAAACAGAAAGAAAGAAAGAACGAGAGCCAGTCGCCAGTCGAAGGTATAGACTATATCGAAGGTCGACGAGTTGCCTTTTTATTAGCCGATTTTTGCGGGAATAGAGCAACGGCTCGTGCACGCTAACATATGGGGCCGATGCGTTCGTACACGTCAAAAGTTGACGGATCCTCGATCGCGGTAACGAGATCACCGCGATGAATCGATGTCCCTGCGAAAGCACCGTCCGTCGAACCGATCCCGATGGTCGGAATCGACGATCGGCCCGATTGCGCGATTTCTATTAAGCCGTTACATATCGAGCGGGCGATTTCGAAACGTAAACAGTCTAACGAGATTTCATGACATAAAAGTATTTCAGAATGTCACCTATGGTGCATCAATTTGAAGCTCAAGCTTCTATAAAATGGACTACAAAAAGCCTCCGGTAATATTCGTAACAGGAAACGAATGGTTTCAAATGATAGCAAACAATAGACATTCCAAGATATTTGATAATGAGAATTATTGGTATTTGTACGGTTCTGATAAAACATTTTGATAAGAAGATGTATATCTCCAGATTGATTAAGCCTCGATCAATTTTTGAGTACTTTTTAATTAATTAGTATTATTTTTAACCGATGCTTTCGCGAATAAATCTGCCATTTCGTTCGGGGTGAATAAGAAACGATTTCACGAATTTGCTGTCGGACCACTTCGTACTTTTGAAACAACAAACGAGAACTTATGGTTCACTCGGTCACGAGCAACGACTGAGCGCCTTAATATGGCTCTTATCAAATTTATGATACTCGTCGAGATTAATGGATCGAGTTATTGCAAGTTTGTTTTTCGTCCTTTATTTTTTGGCTGACATTTGGATAAATGCGGAATAACGTACGCGTTGCAAGTCGAGGAACACTTTAGACATAGACAATCTGAACTATCAACGATATTAACAATTTTCAATCTACTGCAGCAATTTATTATTCAAAACAACCAGGATACATTATAATAGAATTTACCTACAATTTATAATTTTGCCACTTTTTAACTATTTCATTAAATTAAATTAATAATCCCTAGAAGCTATAATTTTTCCATTTTTTAATTATTTAATTTGATTGAATTAATAATGCCTAGAACCTATAATTTTTCCAGTTTTTAATTATTTAATTAAATTAAATTAATAATGCCTACAACTTATCATTTTTCCATTTTTTAATCATTTAATTAAATTAAATTAAATTAATAAAATCATACGTAGGTATGATCTTCTTTTATATTCTGTATTTTGCAATTATTTCACTAGCGCCAGGTACCAGTGACCCTCATGCCAGTCACCCTGTTAATAAGTTAACAAAACGCCGTTAATTGAATTTCTCGGCACGTGTCGGTGGCGAGCACGTCGAGCTGGTTGAGATTCAACAATCGTACGACCGCGACGATTTTATTATGCTGATTCACAACAAGCCCGTAAAATGACGTTTCCACAGAACGATGCAGCTCGGGTCAATATTGTTCTCCAGGTACACTGATTGGACGCCTGTAAAAATTTCCATCGACCAGTGACGTATTTACGACGCTTTCGAAACTTACAGCTGCGCTTTTATCTTATCGAGGAACAATTTTTTTCTGTCGTTTTACACGTGCCAAATTACACTGACAGTTTAAAGGTACCACTTATAACGTGAATATCTAACGCACTTGTCTAGTTGCGAAATAACGCGTTTGCAAAAAAAAACGATGCACATTATTTTTTTTATAAACACACAAATATCTACAGTCTAATAATAACGAAGAAACGACTGGTATAATAATGAAATAACAGGATAGAAAAACTATGAAAACGGACTGTTAACGCTTTCTACGATTCAGTCTGAATTCCATTCTATCTGGATATTCGTGCCACACGAAACGGGATGCAATTGCTAGCGCAAAAGCGAGCAAAAGTTGCCGGCTGATACGCAATGCAGCGAAGGTGCAGTGGCATTTAACGGGTCTACCTCGTCCGTTCAGTCGAGTGCAGTCGCGCAGCTGTTGTCCAGGTAAAACGCATTAGCTGTGAAAAATGCGAAAGTTTACTTTATTAATATGGTAATGACAAGCCGTTTAAATAAAAACAACAAAAGAAAAAAAATGAATAAGAAATGTCTGAGTAATAGCATTGGTCCTTGAAATTCTTCGCAGGACAAATCCTTTTTGGAATCCATTGAAACAATGTATGTATGGCGATGCAGGTGAGTTTGATTAAATGTCAGATATCCTTTCGTTCTAACGCCCGAGGAAAGTTACATGTTTGTTTAATTTAATCGCACCGCTGATAAGAGGTAAATAAATTGAAACTCGAGTACATTTATGTCAAAGTGTATAAAATCAGTATAAAGTCATAAGACAAACGATTAAAGCACGTATTACACGATACAAAGTCGTAAAACATTAAACCATAAATTAAAAGAGTTTATTGGATCACTTTCGATACAGAAAGAGTGACCGACGTACACATCATTGATCTATAAAACTGATCTTTATGGTTTCACGCCAAGTCTGAACAAGTTCGACATCACTTACGGTTATACAGAGCCGTTTATGAGAAATTAGCTCTCATTAGAGTGCATTAAAACTGCATTCGAGATAAACTGTTAATAATCCTGAAAATTTTGAAGGGTTTAAAAGAATAATACTTCGATTTATGTTTTAATTATATTTTAATGAAATATTTGATGGAATGTAATTCGTAGCGTCGGCCATTAGTACCAACGTGGCGGCGAACGTGTTGAAGAGTCACGTGCTTTCGTTCTACCGTCCACCATACGAGTGGTACGCATGATTCCTACACACAAAAGGGTTGATAGGGTAGATTATTGTACAGAAGATGAAAAGTAATCAATGTAAAAGGAAAATAGATCTGATTGTGTGAGAATGTTCGCATTTTCCGCGTTGCCGGTGGCGCCTGGTTCCATCGCGACGACTAGGCCGGCAGCTTTCGGGCAAATTCGGGCAGACGCGCGGATTGCCTTCCGCGGTGGTGGGGGGAGTTACGCAGCGTTCGGGTCGAGTCGGGTGGGGCGACATCACGCCGGGACCGTGTAGCATGAGATCCTCGCAGTGTCGAATCCCGCCGGTCGTCTCGTTGTTCTTTTCCGTAATCGTTGTCGACTCCCTTCAATCGTCACCCTTGAACGCACGCACTGCCGAATACACGCGTGTGCGTCAACCGCTTCCGGTTTCCCCAAAACTGTGCGCGACACGAACAAACATTTCGATTCTCTCGCTCGATTTTTCTGCCTGCCCGACCACGTGACACGTTCTCGTACGTTACGGCACCGTACAATCATAAAAGTGTTAGTTCCGTGAGTTCCGTCGCGCGACAAGAACATTCCGAAGACAAGGTTCACAGTGAATCGATCGATCATCGTCCTTTTAACCTGTACTTACAAACAGTAGTTGTTCGTCTTTCTCTCGTGGAAAGAGTAAGAAGCGTAGTGAGAGACCGGTGGATTCAGATATCGTACGCAGTGAAGGTTGTCCCGATCATGGAGGAGATGAATCGTAACGTCGAGAACCGATTACCAGAACAACAAAAGGAAATGGAGATTCGTTCTGGGGACGTAACAAAGGACGAGCCGACACCGAGGAAGGAGACGAGCAAATCCGTCGTCGATCCCGGCCACGTTCTACCTCTGATGCAGGTAAGCTTACGTAACCTGACACGGTTGTGTGGGTCATATTAGCTCGCATGTCGTGTACCCACGATATTCTACCCATATAATGGGCGATCCGCACGCGTGACGCAGAGTGTGCGCCGATGCTCGTGCGTGTCGTTAACCTAAGAAATTAAAAGGGATTTAAGTAGTTCGAGCGTCTAGTCGGACGCGGCTGATCTATCGAATCCTATGGAATCATGGCGAGCCAGCCGATAACGGACAATATGTATAACATACGTGCTTTTTTCAAAGATATCCAACAACGATTTTCGTTGTTCTGTTCGACTGCAATGCCGGTTCTAGAAACGTGTCGTATTTCAACGGTACGTGCAGAATCGTATCACGGTCGGTAATGCCGAGAAATGCTAGCGGAAATCATTGAATTTATATGGAACGACACTTATGAAATTAGCATAACGGGTGTCCAGACATGATCCAGGGTGTTGGCCAATCACTGTCCTGGAATGTATTAATTTGCCGGTTAGAAACTTTGCTGCTTGAGAGGTGCCTGTCAGACACGTGACCTTTTTTTCTTCTCCCCCCCATCGAAGACGTATGGCACGAATCGTTGCGTGTTTCCACGAAATACGAGCACTATCGTTTTACCGGATCGCTTTCGGTTTTGCGGTCAACTCGAATAAATTCATTTTCATGAAACAGATACAGGAACCCCTTTTCGAAAGGTCGAACGAAATATTGCGTTAACGGTGTTTCGCTGGTAAGACAATGGCGATATTAGCTAACTATGAAGCGTGCTTCCTTCTCGAAGCATTTTTAATGCTCCTATGAGCCCATTACATCCACCCACGCAACAACCGTTCTCCTATTGCTATTTCACTCGGAATGACGTCACTTCGGGCCGCCTGTCTCGATTCCAAAGGATCACTTCCGGAGCAATGGCACGAGTATCGATTGGCCGACACGCCTGAGACAAGATGCTGGCCGTGTAGGATGCGACATTGTTCTCCATTGATATTGAAATAAGGAAAAAGAACGTGTTTCACGCGTGGGATATATAATTGTGGGTTAGCGAGCGAATTTCAATGCGATAAGGCAACTATAAAAAGGAGTGATTATCTTTCGCAAGTTATATATTTTCGAGTTTCTATGAGTCGCGTTTCTATCATTTGAATAATTTTTCTGATAAATAACGAATAGCGTTCAGACACGAACACGTGGAAAAAATATAGATAATACTTATTTTATTGTATTCTTAGTGATTGTTAGTGTAATAGTGGATACAACCACTATGGCGGATGTGTTTTGCCGCTATGTCCGTTTTCAAAATGGCGGCCAGTGACGGCCATTAATTTTCAAATTGAAGCTTTTAGTTAACTGTTTATTAATTTTCATTTATAAAACGATACAAGTTTTTTTCTCTAGATAGGAATATGAGGTGCCGATGACCAATGACCCCCGTAACAGTTAACGCGTTAAACATTGCCATTTTGCGATAGTTCAACTCGGAAAACATTTAATTAACCATTTCGTGATACGCTTACATGTTTTCTGAATATTAATAACAATATTGGTAATAATAATTACTCGTTATCTCTGTGCGTGGTAATTTATATGAAGTCAAATCTGTTGTCCTATAAACGGCACGATAAATTTATTTATTCTTGTAAAAACAAATTATAAGTTCTTGTCGAGCACGACGCGTGAAGACAAACAAATTTATCCATCCTGTACTATTGAAAATAGAATCATAATACTGGGGGTCATATTTTTCTTCTGTTTCCTTTTTTTCATGTAGGGAATGTTCTTGCTGTAGGCATAGCTAGTCTAACGACGAATAACAGAACAGATTGAAATAGAAGGGATATTCTGTCATAGTTACTATCTGTACATAATAAGTGATAACCTTTTTCCCTGAAAAATCTCATCTCGTCTTCTCGTCGTCTAATGTCTGTGTATCTATTCTCGATGTTATTTTCTAGCCGAGAGTAAGTTTTTCTCGCTAATGATAACGATAACGTTCGGTTCTTAATCATTACCGTCTGGATCTCCTTAATTGTATTAAATATTCGAAAACATGTTTGGACTTCAGACTGCTTTGTATAGGGTGATTCGTGATAAAACGGCTGGCGATATTGCAAAAATAAAACGGGACTCTTTTTCATTTTCTTCTTTTTCTTTTTTTATTTTTTTCTTTTCTTTAAGGATCCGGTGCTATTTGAGAGTTAATTTATTTTTTGTCATTTCGAATTAATAATATTGTATATTGGAGCAGCAGTTTTCCAATGGGACACAAATCACATTTCTAGTAATTTAAATGAAATTAAATTTCTAGTGGAGTAAAATAAAAATGATATTGTTTAGAAATTTAATTGGAGCAGCAATGTTACAAAAAGGACAGAGATCAAATTTTTAATAAATTATAAAAAAATTAAATTTCTATTGGAGTAGAATAAAAATTGAATTTTTCTATATTTATGAAATACTAACTAATACATTTGTGCAGGCTTTAATTTTCATTTATTCAAATAATATTTATTGGTAATGGACTTGAACAGTACACAAGTAAATTTGAAATGCTAGGAATCTCGCTGAAGCAGAGTATCACGCAGTTTCTTGTTGTCGTACAAGTTTACGTGTTAGATATTTAGCTTTGCTTGTTTACTGAAAGTTCATAGGAAGGTCGGATTCAAAGTTGCTCACAGTATCTTTTTTCTTTCCCTGGTGAATAAACTTTTTTCCAAATCCTTCGGTTCTCGTTAGAAACAAAAATGTTTAATACAAAAAACATAGAAATTCCGGACTTAAAATTAATTAAGAACCATCGTTAAACATTAAATACTTCAATTACTTCGAGTAGCCCTTTTCCACTGAAAATTTATTCGTTATTCACAGTGATTGAAAGCTTTCGTTAAATGTAAAATATAGTAGGTGAAGCATTTTCCAATTACCCGGAGCAATGTTTATTACAAAAATTGATCGACGAAAAGTAGATTACACTTGTACCAGAGGCAAGCGACGATTTAATACTTATAAACCTTGCAATGAAGTGTTCGCTCCAAAGGAACTCCATGCACATATAATTTTACTTTGAATTCGAAAACGATAATCCGGGAGTCTTTTGGTTCATCCCGATGAATATGCAATAAAAGGACCGTTATTATTCAGCCCGTTCCAACCGCGAAACGGTCAGCATGAAATTCATAAATCTGTTACGTTACCACGATTCTCATTAACAAATGAAAATACGAACAGGGGATTGAATTTTGAACCAAAAATCATCTAGTTTCGTACGTGACAATTATTTAAAACGATCGAAATAATTTCATTTGATCGTCGGTGCAATTTAATCAATGCTTTAGTAATATTGTTTCTCCCTGGATCAACATAAATTTTCATTTACCGGGATGTTTATTGATTTCAATCGAGAGTGGTAACTTTTATTTTCATCGGTTATCTTGTTTGATCAATCTGCAAGCACAGAAATAAATTTCGCTGTTTTTAATAATAAAATTCTTTTTTATTATCTCAGTACGTTTGTTCGGTGTACTTGAAATACAATTGTTGAAAGGAATGATTACTTAACAGATCTCGTTCCATGTACACTCATCGGCTTTTAATACAATCGCTCGCGAATATTCCAGCACGAGTTACTGTTGAATTAATTAATTTGAACGATGACGTATTCGAAGGTGTTATGCAATCGGCTTAGTTATAATACCAATGGTTTTTATTCTAATGACAGCAAGGTGGACCTCGAGTCATTATTCCAACCGTTTGTTAGAAATAATTGCTCTAAAGAAAATTTCATAAAATTTTGCGCGAAATATGATAAATTAAGTGTAGAAGAAATTAGATTTGAAGATTAATTATGAATTTTATTTTGGAAATTTAAAACGGTACAAAGCTTCCATGGGAACAACGACTGTATTGTTTATAATAAAATTCTCATTTATAATTTAGACACAATTGTACATAATTTTTCAATAATCGTTCACATTAATTATTTTTCCACGCTATTAATTATTCATTATTGACTCTAATATTTGCATTTAATTTTTATGTAAAATTCCTTTGAAGCATGAGATTTTCTTTTCCACCCCTTTCTTTACAAATCTGTCTCATTTGTTATCCTCCGTCTTCCGTTAAACAAATTCCGGTACGTTTGAGCGATAGTAATTACTGAGTTACCTCGTTTAATCTGATCTTATTTACATAAAATTTTAATTAATTCCCGGTGATTCGATCATTTGAATTTGATTAGAAATTCATTTCGCGTGTAAATAAATCTCGTCTGATAGGTGTTGAAAAATTTTGCGAATCGGTCGCGTGTCGTTGCGTGCAAACGCTTAAAATTCATTGTAGCGTTTGCATACCGGAAGCTCGTGCTCGCTCTTCCCCATTGTAAATTCAAATGGAACGTCTCGGTAAAAGGTGTCACTGTGCTACCGGAAGCCTACGCATCTTCCAGTGAAAGCTTCTTTCGTATTCTTCGCTTGCCGATTACCGTGTAATTGCCCGTCCGCATACGCTAATGAGCCAATTCTTCTACGATCTCAAATTCAAAAGTAAATTATTTCAAATTCTACGCGGAATTTTTCAAAAATTTTATTCTTATTATTGGTTTTTGAGAAGTAGGAAAACTATGAAATGAAAAACAAAATATCTATACATATAAATAAAATTGAAGTGTCTGTCTGTGATTTCGAAATAATGGTTTTTTTGTAGCTCATATATGGTTTTTCGCACCTTGCTAAAACCCAAACACGCTTTTGCAACATTTTTGTCTTTTTGTCTATCTGTCTGTTTAAACGAGCTAATCTTCGAAACGACTGAACCGATTTTGACGAGACTTTCATTGGCAGATTCAGAATGTATAGAGTAATAATTTAGACTTCTTTTTATTCTGGAAATATTATCAGAGTTCTCGTGTAAATTTAGAAAAACTGTAAAAATTAGGCGCTAATGAGGCAACTTTTTTATAGTCCGTTTATGCAGTTCACGCATTTACACATATACATATATTATACTGATTTTAATTGTGAAATTAATCACAAAATTAAAGAAACTTATGTTTATTTATATGCATGCAATGCGAACGAACATGTAACTTTTGTATATAACATTTTTTTGTGCAACGCGTATTTTGGAAGTTATAAAGGTGCACACGTTGCGTGGACCACTCTGTATATATATATATATATATATACGTGTGGATGTTCTCTCTTAGGCTTTTCTTAAACGACTACATAACTGGCAAAGACCAAAAGTCCTCATGCCAGGCGCGTCGGCTTTCATTAGCCCTTATCTATATTTCAACACTCTGCGTTCACGTATTGAGTTACGAATGCCTTTTGGTCCAGGAAGTTCGAAGAATAAACTATTTGACTCTCGGCATCTTATTTGATCGTGAACGCGTTGTTGATATAAGATCATATTAATTTTTGCCCACTTTAGATATATTGAATTGCAGTACACTTTGTCAGGATAAATAAATAATTGAATACCGTCCGTTTAATGGCAACTAGAGAAGATGAAAGGGTATTAATAGGCATTACGATCATTGATAAGAGCGAACTCCATTTAAAGTCAGTTGGATTGGCGACTAGTAAATCGTTTAACTTTAGGTAGACCAAAGTGGTTCTACCTTTCGCTTAACCTTTTCTTCATTCTCGTTACTTTCACGCACGATCACCGATCCCTGGTATCGGTGACAAAACGTTATTCTATTTAAAGATCAGTCCGGTTATCGATGTCGACCGGCGACCGTATCGAAGAATGCCTATGCGTGGGCGTATGAAAAAATTTTTCACGCAAGAACAAAAGTAACCGCGACGAGACCGTACCGTGTACTTTACTGACGTAACTGTTCCATGAAAGCAATGATTAGTGGACGAGAAAACGGGGAATTATGTAATGACAAGCTTCTTAATGTCCTCCGGGTGAATTGAAATTGGAGAAGTTCAAGAAATCGGTACTTGGCGATTTGTACTGTGAACTGGTTCGAAAAATTATCTTTTATTATTTATAAGGGCTGTCTTTGGGTTGGTTTTTTTATTTTGAGAGTCTAGTCTCTCGCAGTGGGAGAGATGATGTTGGTTCTGTATTTGGAAAAGTAGGAAAACTCTAGGAATAGAAGAGTTTGAATGCTGGGAGAGGAATGGATAGACCATGCTATTTTAACGCGTTACTGTTAGTTGTAGAGAAGAAATAAAGGGTTATCGCGTTGCCATTGGCGTAAGTAGGATTTTTTTCTGTGGTGATCCTTTTGATTTTGCAAAAGAATTTTAGAATTTTGGAGTTTTAGAGTTCTGGAACTTTAGAGTTTGGGAATATTAAAGTATTAGAATTTTGCAATTTCGGAATTTGGGAATTTTAAAGTTTGCGAATATTAGAATTTGAGAAATTTGGAATTCGGAAATTTTAGAATCTTAGAATCTTGAAATTTTTGAACCCTGAAATCCTCAAATTTAGAAATTCTGGAATTTCAGAAATTTAAAACCTTAGATTTTACCTACAACCAACAGAGATGACTATTGTGGTAGCTAGGTTGGTCCAGCTCATTGGACGGGTTCATTTAGTCAGCATCGAAATGACGAATCGTTTCACGTGGTTTCGTCATGGAATCAGTGTCACTCAGATCGTGTACGAGAACATGAAGCTATGTCACTTTCGGCCATTGGCAAAAATAGACAGGCTCGGCGCGGCGGTCAAACACGCATGAACGCAGCATCTGAGGGGACTAGCTCTAGTTAAGGTCAGGATATTTGTGGACAGCGATGAAAGTGGCGTGCCACTTCGTGATCCTTAGGACATGAACCTCTTTCGTCTGAAATGACAAGTAATGCATCAAATTAGGACAATTTTTCTAGCATTTTCGTCAAATGAAAATATACATTTTCATCTTGCAAATGAACAAATTAATATTGAAAAACATCCTTCTGATTATGACTCTGATTTTTCTAATTCTAATTGTCACGGTCAGATTGTGACTCATTAAGAAAAAGAAAGTGCAATAACATCGAACGCATCAAATAATCATTAACACGTCGATTAAGAAAGCATCGTGATGTAATGATTCTTCTTATCGTTTCTTTCTTTCTTAACCTCTTACCAAATCAAAAAATGAAAGATAATATTGTGAGTTAATCATATCGAGCTGTCCAAACTCTTCAACAGCGATTACAAAATAATAATTTCATCAAATAATAAATACTTTTCTTTTTCAATGCTTTAAACCTTGAACAAAAATTTTTAAATAAAATTGACAATTCATTTAACAGCGGCATTTCTTACATTTATCTTAAATTGAATAATTCTTACCGTGAACGATTCTGCGTAGAAAATATAAATAGGTTCGAAACCCAGAAACCGTGTATTGTTTACCGCGTTCTCTTCATGGGTCATGATTGCCACACGCATCCAGCTGTGGCTGTAAATTAGAAAACGCCGGGTTAATCGAGGTGTGGAAAATAGAAACGGAAAATTCTCATATTTCGCGTTGGCCGATGTTATCGAGTACCGTGAAGAAGAAACGAATTTCTCGTGTGAAAAGTAGGAGAAAGAAAAAAGACACTTGATTATTTATCGCGTGGAGGAGTCGAGAATTTCACTTGCCGTGCTCCTGTTGGCCAGTTCTGATGCTGAGGCCACGGGGCAATGACCCATTGATCCTAGGGGTGGGTCTGCATCGTTTCAACGGTAAAGGATTTCCCTCTCTTCCTACCTCTTATTGCTCGCATGAAATAATTAAAATAACAATGTCGTAACAATGTTCTGTCGGAGCACAATGCGTGGCAAAGAAAAACAAGGCGATATGATGAAATTTTTCGTGCTGGTTAGGCTAGGACCTTGATGGAGGATAAAAAATCAGGTAAATTCGTTCATGCACGGAGTACCTTGTGTGTTTACCGGTAGAAAGACCACGTAATTTTATGAAATTTCTTTTGATTATGAATTAATTGTATCTCTGGGTAATTAACATTAAGTTATGTATTAAATGACCGATTTCGACGCGGTGAAAGTCTGACATGATTTCATCACATAAAAGTATCACAAAACAGCACTTACGATAGATCAAATTAAAGCTTAAAATTTGATGAAAATGACTGCACAAATGGCTCATTAATATTCCTAATACAAAATGGCTGATTACCATTTGCAGCAAACAATGATCTATATTGCGATGTACAAAGTCTATCAGAATTTGATGACATAAAAGTATCATCAAATGGTGCTTATGATACATCAATTTAAAGCTTAAAGTTTAATAAAAATAACCACGTAAATGATTCCATAAAAAATTGCAAGGAGCATCATAGAGGAAGAGTGGAATACGTGCACGTTAAAGTGTTACAAATAGGTTGAATTCAGGTGAATTAGGTAATAATTGGTTCACTTACCCAGTGAAACACACTGTCAGTGGGTCATTCGATATCCTGGAAGTTAATATCGTTAATATTGTAAAAAAACCAAGTGAAAGCGCAAGATATTAATTTCATCGGAATGGATTTTTAGGCCTTTGAGGTTTCGACTTCTTTTTGTGGTTACCTGTTCTTATGACTCGCAGAAAAGTATTATTTATCTCATTGCACGGAAGTAATGTTGCAATTAGAAACGATACATATTTCCGATACGTAATGCAGCCTAACCGACCTCCTTAATTAAAACGTCTACCGTGTATCCATTTTTCAAGATGTTTTAAAATATTGTTCCTTCTAATCACCTGTATCTTTTATGTCAAAATTAATTCGTCATTTAATGGAAACACTCATGGAGCTTAATAATGCAATTACTGCAACATTTCTACTACTAATTGTAAAAAAAAAAATAAAAAAAAATAAAAAAAATTGGTATGCCTTAATTAGGAGGCACGTATTAGCATACGCTGCGTTTTAAATGAGCTCTTTTGTATTTGCTTTTTTCCTTCTAAGAAAAAAAAATAAGCGAGTTAATATGTTAAATAACGACCACAAGTTTTCGACATCTGCCGTAATCACTTTCGCGAATCGACATCCGGGGAATAAATTAGCATGAATCTAGCACGACGAACCGGATCCATCAAGCTCGACGAAGAAAGAATATCTACAAGTTCGATGAAAGATACCAAAGTATAAGTCAGGTGGACAAAAACGGGCTATTGTCATAATAAATTCGTCGATCTTTTCAAAGAACCATTCGACTAGGTAATAAAATTGTCGGGACAGGTGCGAACCGGTTGCTTTCGATTTCGTTTGCGCTTCTGTAATACGTTTGCTAACTAATTTTCATTCTAATACGTCAACCTTGCTCGGAAATGAAAGGATAATTTATAACACCTGCGATCTTTCAAATGGTTTTCTTATCATTAGAAAAGAATAATTGCTCGTGTCGTGTTTGAGATATCGAAGCAACTGATAATTATGATAATAGAATCATTAAAATAAAAAATAAATAAATAAGGAAAGTATGGTTATTGTGTTATTAGTGTTACTAATTATTATTATTATTATTATATTTGTGTTAAATGAAATGTTCATTGAAATGTTTTGTTTATGGTTCTGTTTAGATGCAACATATCTTGGAAAATATTTCGCATAAGCTTATCTTATGTATTCCCTATCAATTTTGTTTTTCTTCCAATCGTTCGACATTACGTAAGAATAATGGAGGTCTTTGATTTTTCGCCCGATATTATTGCCGGCATGGTGCTATTTGTGAATCAAGGCCTTGCCAACGATTCACGCGTTCCATAATATCAACTTGCATTGCCAGGCCTGCGAGAATCATCAAAAATTCAGGCCCGCAATTAATGTACAGTCGTGGGTGTAACCTTTCCCGGAAAGTATCGTCCATCGCGCTTCTCTTATGCTACATATAATAAATTACCATTCGTTGTTTCGTGAATTATTTTTAAAAAGTTCGAAGAACAACTTTGTATTTTTCAATGAATTATTTATTAGTATAGATAGTATTATCAAATATTGGTCATTTTTATCAATGTTTCTTGTAATAGAATAACATTTCAGAAGAGAAATTGATTGGACAAACAAAATTTTGAAATGGCAATAGAGGATTCCCCGAGAAGCTCGAATTTCATGCTTGAAAGAGAATCGAATGTACCGTGCAGCGTTTCTCATAAATCATGTGTCATCATTATCATCGTTTTCTTGCCGACTGTAAATTGATTACACGTTTCACGAAAAAATACTTCGTATGAATTCGTGTCGTGTTGTTGTCATTCATCGTTATAATGAATCCTTCGCGATTGTAGCTATTCTTTGACATTGTTACGTTCAATGCAAAAGGTAATTTCATTGTTTGTGTAATTTTACTTACATTTCCTGGTTGTTCTTATCGTTCTCCTCGTAATAAACAGTTGATTTCTATAAGTATGCCAGTGCATGAGCTTCAGCCCTTTAAAGAAACAGTGAAAAATTAAATTAAAATTAGGGCTCTCTCCATGGTCCGCCGTCAGAGGATTAACAATCTTTGATAGATTTTCTTCCTATGCTTGGATGAAAACGACCCAGCATCCACCATATTAGAGTTAACAACGAAACGAATCAGTATTGGGTTCGATCGATTAATCAGACATGTATAATCCAACGAGGATCCAATAATAATCGTCTTATCTCTAGCTTATCGTTGTTCAATTAATGCTGATTTAATCACAGCCGTTGAAACAATGATCGAATCGATATCCGTATCAAAACTCATTATAGAACAAATAAAAAGTTTATGTAATGTGGAAATTACTGATATCAAACTTTCAATTATGTAAACATTATAAGTATTTCAGATTGTTATTTCCAATAAAGAAATATAGCTCGTTGGAAATGATATTAATTGAAGAATATATTTGAAAATTTGTTTATTCTAATGAACAATAGTGTAAATTTCGAATAAGAATTGATCGTTCGGGTTGAATTGAACTTCTTGGCTTGGAATTGAATGATTCCTCTTCCTATTGGTGGATAACGATCAAGTTTACGTGTATCGTTTTGGCAAGAGACTACGTTGGAGGTGAACCAATTGTCGATTCATTCTTATAGACCTTCGAACCTCGATTCTTTGATTAGAAATGCCTAGAATAGACGTTTTAATTTCATCAAGATACTCTTTATTACTCTGTCTCCGCAGAAATACACTGAACCTTTTAATTGATAAATAAAAAAGAAATATCAAATGCATATAGAAATTCGATAACGTTATCAAATATCCCCTTTCATATCCCTCCTGGGAATATCTACCCAAAATAAATTTCTAAATGAACGTATCACTTCCGTGTATCTAAAATTTCAAAGCCCCTCAAATCTACCCTTCAAATCAATCAGTAATACAAACATCCCTTCCGGGTATCTGAAATCTACATAGTAATAACATTACTATCTTCCACCATGTTCAAAAATATCACAGAAACATTTTTAATTAAGCTCTAAATTATAAAAGAAACCATCTTTCGAATCCTAAAGAAAAATATCGCAAGAACACCTGTCTTTCCTTTATTTCAAGTTTCACCACCCCATGAAATTTAAAATCTACCCCTGATTCGATGACGTCTCGCATCCCTTTCCTTCTATTTCAAATTTCGCCACCCCATGAAATTTAAAATCTACCCCCAATTCGACGACGTCTCGCATCCCTTTCCTTCTATTTCAAATTTCACCACCCTTTAAAATTCGAAATCTACCCCCGTTCGATAAACGTCTCACATCCCTTGCGCGTATCTAAAATTTCACCTAGTCTGAAACATCGCGGGAACCTTTCGACTGAACCGATATAAATCGTTCGAGCCAGGAAAGGAAATCGTCGAACGAAGCGTACGGCGGCCGGTGCTCGTTACGCCTGAAGGCTTTCGACGTTGAAATACCACACGTAGAATTCCAACGTCCCTTTCATCGAACCTCCAATCATCCTCGGTGCAGCATCGACGGTGTCGCGCATCAAGCGTGTTACTTACATACAACCGTGTCTCGAAGTGGACGTAAGAAAGTAAGCGAGCACTGTTACCTTACTAGAGAACGATCGATCGAACCGCGTTTTCTTCAGCAGCTGGTTACGTAAACAGCCGGCGCAGACACAGGCTAATCTAGCATCACGTAGATAATAGAACGGCGATATCGAATTCGCGCCAGGTAAATCGACGTGGAAAAGACGTGTACGCGTTCGAATATGTAACGCGACCGACTCTCCTGGAACCAATTCTCTTTGCCGGTCAATCTTAGATGCGACGTGGCGGATTCATCACTCTCTTTTACCGTACGAGCGTGTACCGCGATCTCGTGAAAGGCCGCGTGGTTCGGCTTGGGTAATCGCAGCCGATTTTTTCGCACGAGACGAGTTTTGAAATAGGCAACGCCACGGGCCGAGCACAAAGAAAGATGCTGGAGAGAAAAAAAAAAAAAAAATAAGAAGAAAGGATATCCAGTATTCCTTAATGACTGGGTTTTCTACTGATTATTAAGATACTTTCCGCTTTCGTTCAGCCGTTCTTTATGTAATTTGTCCGCTAGTAGATTGGGGAAGTATTTATCTTAACAAGATGACTATCATACCTCTGCATAATTTATTGGAATGATTATAAAACAGGAAAAGAAAGGAGATTCTAAACGTTATTAACGTTTTAATGGTAGAAGGAAATCGCAAGGGCAATCAAACTTTAAAATGATCGCATCCTGGATAATTCTAGTGATAGTGTGCATTAAGGGTCGCTGGTACTATGGAAATATCCATACCCTCGGATGACGGACCCTATTTTATAAATTTAATTTTGTAGCAATTTTAATTTTATCTTGGTATAAAATTATTTTATTTTATTTTATTTTATTTTATTTTGTTTGTAGAAAAGAAATTTCTGATTGACTTTCTCGTGTTCTTTCTTATCGTGTAATTATTTATTACACTTCAGGTGTTTATCTTGTAGAAGTGGTAACCTGCGCAGTTGTATTCACTAAAAATTCCCTCTTTATCGATTTGTAATAGATAATTAATAGTCGAACGATCTCACTGGAAAATTGTGATGATGATTTCATTGCTATGCACGTAATCGTCGATGAATAGGAAAACAACAGTGTTGAATGCACATTGACCAAGTAATAATGTAAGGTAAAAAGTTGAATATTTAATGTAAACAGCCATGTTCATAATTTTTTCATAATTTTCGTAATGAAATCAAACAACCATCATTAAGTATCATTATTTATCGAATTGTGCGAGAAGTGAGTGAAGAAAATATTAAATATTTTTGTTAAAATAATTGAAAATAAATCCTTGTTCACTGAAAATTCCTACAAATAGCATCGCTCGTTAGGCGGTGCAAATTGGGTTTGATTCGAATTTTCAAATTTTCAAATTTAATTAAATTTCAAAAAAATCTTACGATAAAATCAGTTTGTAATTGAAGGGTAAGAGGCAAGATCGGCACGGTAAATTTCAAGATCAAATATCGTGGCCGTGGCTTGTGCAAGTATTCCCATTAATTTGCGGGGAATCTAATCGGTCTGTCGAGAAAGTAATTAGCCGGCTAAGACACGGCTAAGATCCTTTGTCCTGGTGGTTTTCGCGCGACACCAAGCCGGCTACAATTAGCCGCGTAAACTGGTTTAATTTTTTTTTTTTTCTCCCATTTATTCCCGCACGTTTCACGAGCGACTGTGGCCTCAACAGCCGAGAGAAGCCTGCTTCCATTCTGATACTTTTGTCCCGGACAGCAGCAGCAGGCCTTTGAATCTGTCCACCGTGGCAAAGAGACAGACAGAGAAAGAGAGAGTAATAGTAGAAACGAGGCCTGCACCAATCCCAAGCGGATAATTCTCAAAGCATATTATACGAAATATCAAGGCCTTGCCTTTCTACGGTTAGCGTGCACGTTCGAGTACCGCACGTGAACAAGCTGCACACGCAATGAAAACGAAGCTCTCGGCCGATTTAACCTGTTAACCGCTTCGTTCTCTCCTCTTTTTTCCTCTTTTTCTTTCGCATCTCTTAACTGGACCATTTTTTAAGCCGAAAAATGAGTCGCTATCTAGGACGCACACACGCCAATACCACCTATAGGGTTAAAAGACTAATTATTCTAAGCGCAGTTGATTAATTTTCCAATTTATGCCTTCAATTTACTACCTTAGATTATTAGAGTAATATTAGGGCTATTCAAAGCTTCGCTTCCTTTTATTAATTATTAAATTATACAAAATTGAAATTCTGGGTCACCAATGAGCCCAAGGATAACTTTCAAGCTTTACAATTTCTACCTTGCATTTCGTCAGAATTACCTTAGCAATTACCGTCTGTAATTTATTAAATCTTCCATAATTAAATCACCATTTCAAAGGCTATCCAAGGAACCCCTTATTGATAGATCAACGTCGGAAGCACAGGAGTATGTACGAAGAGAAATGTAGAACAAGGATTGATAGCCGTCGTTTGAAATTTACTCGCATGAATTTTCACGCGATTGCAGAAGTTTCTTCGATCGATCTCGTACAGGCCTGTCCGCCCGGAGAGTTGTTCGCTATCGAGCGGTGTCGATTGAGCGGTTAAGTCGAAAATCGCGTCGTTATCGCGGACCATTCCGAGATTCGCACCAAATAGAGAGACGTGGCCGAGCGACGTGGTTTGTGTTACGAACGCACGCCCGCTCGACAAATTGATCATTGAACGGAATAACTTTGCTTGTCTCCCGCTCACTTACGCAACCCGGTGTCCCCGTGCGCTCGCTGAACCGATAAGTCCACGCACGAAATCAATTTCTTCCTTTTTTTTCTTTTTATCCCCACCCTTTCATTCGTCGCGGCGCGTTTAACGAATTCTGAGAGAGAATCAGGGAAATTGTGAAAAATTGCTCGGTACCGGTCTCTTTGATCCGTTTATGGGCACAGAGATCAAGAGCACTTGTAAAAATTGTAAAATTGAGCCACTTTTTTTTCGGGAAAATTGCACCGCTCCCTCGATCGAAACTAACCGCGACAATTATCGGAGTAGGCTAATTTTTTTGTATCTTCAACTGAATTTTTTGGAATTCAAAGAAATTATGTTACCTAATTAAATTAGAAGAATTTTAAAACGAAAGTCAAATTAGAATTGCATAGTCAAAGTTCAAATTAGAAGGATAACGTGGTTGTTTGAAAAAGAGAAAAGGTACACGCGATCGTCTCGTGAACACGGTTTATCCAAAACCACTTGCCTCTATCTGAACACTCGCAAATATTTTTCATGCTGTATTGTGATCAACAATGTTGTTGTTTATGCGAGCACACGCGTCAAATCGCGCGATAAACGCGCGACCGATCCTCGATTCCTTGCTTTTCGCTTCGGTTGTACACGAGTTGCGACTAGCAAGAACGAGGAAATTTCTAATCAATTCGACTGTTCGTATGATTTGAACAATGATGAGTAAATGGTTTAGAAAAGTTCTTCACTAACTGCGTTCAATCTTTTTAAAATGAGATAAGAATGCCATTTTATTTATTATCTTTGTACAAATAAAATAATATCAAATGATATTATCTGTACACTCGCAATCAAATCGGGCTTCTCTGAAAAAAGTGAAGATGTTCTGCCCCCACCCTTCCCTGTGGGTGGCCCAGGAAGGAATGACAATGTGAAGGAGAAGGCCTTATATATATATAGGTCCGTCGCTCCCCACCACTTACACGTAAACGTGTAGAAGGGAAAATTTGAATTGATATTTATTTATTATTTATATTTCTCAGTTATATATTAAATTTTATAATATCTAATAATTAAAAATTATATCATTCTTTATCTAAATTACATTTAATATTAATATTTTAAGAATTCCTGTTTCCCCTAGATCGCCACTTCCTCTAGGGAAACCTGATTTAGTCACTAGTGTACTAATTATTTCTCACTCGTATAAGCAATTATATCATGAATGACATTAAGCTTTCGAAGATCTCCAGGACCTTTAAAATATGAAAAAAAAAATTTTATTTCAAAAGATATTCCAAGCAATTACAGGCTTATCGCTAATCACGGTTGCACTGGCCTCGATAAGGCTTTCATTTTCAAAATGAAATTTAAAAAAAAGAAAACATTTAATCAGTAACAATGATAATTGTGTAATTTTGTCATCTTATAAGCTAAGGATAATGAGTTTCAGTAATATCTGAAAAGTTTGTTCAACTCGTCAGTGTGCCATCGTAAAAAATGGCTCTGATACGGGAATTCAGCAGTCGTTAAACAAGCAATTAATCGTAACCCGAGCGAATAAAAGACGAGGCGGTTCGTTAATTATTGTAAAAAAGCGCTCGTGACAATTAGCTCATTAATAAGTGGAAAAGGATCGAAAAAAGTGACGTCCGAGACTAAGAAAATTGCAAAAAAACAAACATCGTTAAAGAGATATCCTGTTTCTGTTTAATTAAGAATGTAGGGTAATAAATAGGTGCTGGGTAATTAATATTAATGTTGCTTGAATGAATAAAAATATGATAATTTCGAAGGATGCGAATTTATCCATGAGGAATTTCTCATATTTCTGACTAATTTTAAGATTCTTTTTTCTAATGTCTTTAAATACTACTTTGTAGATGATAATATACACATTTAAAAAAATTATAATTTATCTAAAAATAGCAGCTGCTGTAATATTATTTTACAAGTCCGAGTTAATTAGCTCGTTTCTCTTTTCATCCTTTTATTTACCGAAGAACGTGTGCCTTTTAATCCTTTTAACCGGATTCATAGCTTCCATGTGAGAATTACAGAATACGTAGGTAATCGAGGTTAATTAAAGGGAAACAGAATGTACCCACACGAGCATGGTTTCAGCTTGTGGTTCGTGTCGTTAGCCTGAGCTGGCAATAGAAGCTTTCAGTGTTATCAGGTGCATAGATAAACGTTGCCATACAGATCCAGCTGACTTTGTTTTGCAAACCGCTGAAAAATAGGTGATCGAATGATCGTCGTGGGTGGTGTATTAACCCCTCTTCGAATTTCCAATCTCTGGTTAGTTGCATAGTTGATTTTCTGGAGCCATTATTTAAATACCATTTTAACAAATTTCCGATATTTAAATGCCATTTTAACAAATTTACAATATTTAAATACTTGAATTTAAATATAGAAATGCAGAAATTTTTGAATAATTATATTAAATTTTAAGATTTATTATTCTAAGAAGCTTTAAATCGTTGATTTTTAATTCTTTATATAATTAAAATTAATTTCCCTCATTTATATTTCGTAGCAACAGAAAAATGTACTTTCGTCAGCTTTTTCGTTTGCTTAAAAAAAAAAAAAGGAAGAGGCTTTCAATTATTGCGTAAAGTTATTTTTCTCACCCATTATCGCGCGGAGCGGCAAGAATTTTGAGTAAGCGGCGATTAAAACGGGAGAAAGATGGAAGGCGAACGCGTAAACAGAATTTTAGCCGGGAGAGATTATTTCTTGTTTGCTCGGCTTCGCGTTTAGGGGCCGCTTTGCAAATGTAATTAACTCGAGCGAGTTACGAGGGGTTGCGATGAAGCTTTGCCTTTAATACTTCGTACAAAACCGTATGCACACGTAGATATGTATGTCACCGGCGGGTTTGTTATTTGTGGTTCCACCTGCGATCAAACAAATATCATTCCGTTGTATCGCAACAACACTGGTAGCATAGCAATTTTGTTCGAAGAGAAGGTAAATTCATTTCGGAAGACCGAGAATGATTTACGATTCCTCGTCGACGAAATGTTGAAACAAAAAGAAAAAACAGGCCATTATTGTTATACGAGTCTGGAAAATTTCAAGTTGTAAAATGTCTTTGGGGAACAAGACTGATTCGAACAACATTGCTTTATAGAATAATGAATTATAATATTAATCGACTTCAGTAATTAAGGATTAAATTAGAATAATAATATAGAAAATTTTTTTTATTTTTGTATTTAATATCCGGGTAATATAATATAATTTCAAAGATAAATAATATTTTACTTCTAAAAGATTTAGTTTAAAAAAAATTTGATGTAGGAAATGAAATAATAGACATCACCGGAAAAGTAGTAATATTTTTTGAAAAATTTAAAAAAGTGTCTTTTATCTTTTACTATTTATTCTATTCATCGTGAAGGTTTAACGGAACAATAGAATTGGTGATCAATAGAGTATCCGGTGAATTAGAAAGATTCCACGTGAAAGTCGGCATAATCAGGAGTTTTCCCCCTGAAAAACAGATTTCAAGGCTCGACTTGTGTGAAAGAGAGAGAAAAAACGTATACGCTTCCAGGAAGCACGATACAGCGTCATGTCAGATCTGATTGGTTAGATAGGTGGCAGTCGTGTCAAGTGATAAGAGAGACCCTGACTGGGATAGAGAAACCTTCTCTTTCTCTCCATTTGCCAGATAGCTGTTGACTGACACTTGTTGCTAGAACGGTGCAACAACCATTCAATTCCAAGGTGATTCTTTTGCACCTGTTACGAGCGAGAAAACTGAAAATTCTTCGGTTTATGATTTTTGCGAATGAATAATATTTACACGAACGGGAGGTTAGGTAAAATTCTTCTCGAAAAAATATTTGGCTTAATTCATTCAATTTACTGATTAAAATACCAAATTGAAGCACTTCCCACGTGTACCCTTGGGGAAACTTGTACTTGAGTTACTTTGTTTGTTATACCGCTGGCTACGAGTGGAGGACCATTTAATGCAAATTATATTTTATGGCATAAATACATACAATACTAATTAAAAATTTTTATAAGCTAATAAAAATTCTACTCTCTTCTTTCTATAGCGAAGAAAGAAAAAAATTAAATTAAATATACGAGTGCTTTTGAATATTAATTAACACACGAATTTTACCATTGGGGCGATCAAAGAAAATTAATTCAATTTAATCATTTAATTAACGCAAACTGGATGAAAAATTTCGTCTCATTGTTCGATTTCACCTTTCGATCTTTGAACTACCGTGACCAATATCGTGTTATTGGTTTTCGAAATTCCGTTATCTGTCTTATCAGCGATAATGCTCGGTACGCAGACACGTGTAGCTAACATTAAAACGTGCCTCGCAAATAATCGGCCAATGATATCTCTGCTCGCTATAAATAAAATCGACGGCAAGATTCACAAGCAGATCGATTTACATTCAATTATGATCGTCAATATTTTTCAATTTTCATTATTATTATTCTTTTTTTAAATACAATTAATGATTTATTTTCTTTATAATATTTGCAAGATTATGTAAATTATTATTGTTAAATATGATGTGGGGTGTAAAATACATCACAGAAATTATGAAAAATTTTTAACACGTGGTCTGGTAATTACATCATAAATTAGAAACTGCTTGATCGATAAAATAGAAAAGCGTTGATTTTTCGTGTCTTTTCATTCACAACATCGATCAAACTTTTCCTTTCGTTTATCACGCTTGGTCGGGGGTCACCACGAGTCTGTGATAAGAATCACGTCGCTTTATCAGCGATTTCACCGAGACCTTTGAACCTTTTCAATGGGTAAGCGATCACTATACCCCTGGCAGGAAACGTTGCTCTGTTCATTGAATATTCCGACAATGTCGGCTTCAATTGAATTCCGATCGATTCATTAGAAGTCGATATTTTGAACCGTTCTTCAAGTTCTCATTTTTAGTCATACGAACCCTTAGACAAAATAGCCACGTGCCTAGAAATGCTTAAGAAATGCTTCGATTTCTAAATTTCATTAATAAATAAATACAAGAAGGACGCGAATTTTCATTCTTATACCTGGGGTCCGAAAAGCTTTAGATACAGCTCTGATCGAAGATTGGAATTTCCAGTTTATTTTTTCGAATTCTTTTCCATATTCGTCGACCGGATGTCGCTTATCTGCTTGTCCCAGGGACCGTTCGAAGCCGCGGTAAATCAACGCGAAAAGGAAAACACCGTCCTCGCTCGGTATATAGAATAATAACAACGAATCATCCTATGGATTATCAAGTGATTGATCGGCAATAGTCAGACCTCGTAGATGGCCCGATTATCGCTGATTTCATTCGTTCCCGGCAATTTTTGTTTAACTTGCATTAACCTCTGTTTGTCCGGCTAATAATCGAACAGTGAATTTCCCTTCTAAATATTGATCGAGCTTCTTGCCACTTCTATCGCGACCCTCTTCATCTAGACTGATATAGGAAAACCATGTTAATCTATAGAAAAAATTAAAATCCATCATTGTAATGGATAGTTGGCGCGTGACTGTGAATAGATTACAAACGTGAACATCGTGACAATTTGTTCAATGTCACCTGTTCGTACGGGTGCTCATCGATTTAACCTTAACTCTTTGAAAGAAACCACGATTACCGTCCGTATCACCGGCGTGTTACGTGTTTTTCGCGGTATCCGTTGCCAATCATCTCGTTTTTTTATTTTTTTATTAGCGAGATCCCTTATCTCCAGCGACGACTTATCAGACAATGAATAACGAAGGATCGTTCGACTTGTGTCAGTGGAAATTTCCAGCAACCGAATTCATTCGCTCCATGAAAATGGATATAAAATTTCATCATATTTTATTATATGTATATTCTTATTAAATTAATATATGTATTAATAGAAATGATAAAAATACAAAATCACCATATTTATTTAGAATTTTAATAGAAAAGTTGCAAATTCAATAACCCGAAAATTTTCGTAACAAAATTCAAAGTGTTACGGAAAGAAAATTATTTTTCTTTCCTTGTTCCATGATTCAACGGAACAGACAAAGGGGTTGATGGCGGTTCGTTTACCCCAACACGGGAAAGTGAATCAAATCCCAAACGCCTACCGGTTTGATTACTCGTTCGTCCACGTAATTGATTTAAAATCGACCCGACGACATCCTGGCCCGCGTCCTGCGGACGTCCGCGGGGACCTTCCCTCACGGTTTATTTCCCTATTCAACGAGCAACGTAGTCGGTTTTCCGACGATGCGTGGGAAGAGACGAGGCAAGTTGGTTGCCAGGCAACCGATTGACCCAGATCTCCTATTCGGTTGCCCTCGCGGTGACGTTGCTCAGGGCGTCCCGTTGTCGCTGAAGGGTCGAAGGTTGAAGGGGTTGAACCGTGGAAAGACAGACAAACCGTGAAGTGTGAAAATGCTCTCTCTTTTTTCCACAAGAATTATCTGACTGTTAGCAGGGAATTCTGATACCCTCTTCATTGTCGTTGACAATTGATCCTTCTTTATAGACTGCTCGACACTTTGACACCCTATATTCATCGAATTTTCACAGAGACAAACAATTTTACTTTCGGTCCATTAGAAGGTGTCGTGCGATTCTATCGGTGGGAATTGAAGGTAAAAAAAAAAAGAACAAGTAATTACTATTTTACCAAATAAAATTTGGTAGATTTCAGGCTAATTTTTAGAAAAATTTGGCGAATACTTCCTGTTTCAGTCTTAAATGTTAAAAGCGTGTTACATTCACTGAAGAATATATGAAAAACAGAATAATAGAGTTTTCACTGGGGCTTTAATAAAATTTATATTCTTTAATGCAACATAAAAATTGCAAATATTATAAAATGATTTGAAGAAATAACATTTAACGATTTGTGACCCAGGCCAAGCAACTAAAATTAATAATTCATAAATTCCATCTATTGTTATCTATTATATAACTTCACAATATTTTATTACGTTAATGATACACTTTTGTATCGTTCATCGATAATTGTAAATAATTGTCTTGGTGGTTGCTTCAGAACAATTCGTGCAACACGTGCTCATGGAACTGCAGCTGTACGAATTGTTAAATTACATTTGCAACTAATTAGTATCTTTTCTGTTTCGTTGTCACGAGGCGCATTACGTTTCTCGGCTTTGAAAAAAGCTGATGGTTAATTATGCCTTTCTGAATAATTCAGCTATTGACTCTTTGAAGTCGTGTCATTCGTTTCCTTTTTGTTACTTCTCCAATTGTCAAGTCAATATTTGCTGTTATCTTGACAATGATTAACTGGAAAAATATATTTTCATCAGTTTCAATGAATAATAGTTTTCGATAAAGTTGGCCAATATAAAAATTTTTTAAAAATCTTTCATTACCTAATGTTCTAAATATATCAAAATTAATCAAATTTCCTCTACTATACTTAATTAAGTAAGATACCTTTAGTTTATCACGAAAGTAGGATTCTCTTATGTCATTTTTCAAAACAGGTAAAATGGGGAACACACGTTTGAATAAAAAAGGTCCGCTGGTTCGCGTCACACTGATAAATCGAGGCTGTTTATATCCGAAACGATAAGGCAAGTACGTCAGAATGGTGCAAATTGCGTCGATAGTGCCGGCAGAGATAGAGAACTATTGACCTTCTATCATTCATGAAGTCGAATTAATGCATCGGAGGTAGACTATTAATTTTTCGAACCGAATTAAATCGTTATTCCAAGTTACGTTGACATACCAATAACGTCAGTAAATTTTTTTTACGATGAAATAACACGTGTAACATTTTATTACCTGATATAAATTTTAAATTAGTTAATGTTGTTTTTAAATGATTCGGAGGATAATTAATCACATTTCAGTTGACGATCTAAAATTGATCCAATTCCGGCTAAAATATGTTATATAGCCCATAAAATCTAAAAACGATCACTTTGTTAAACGTTGAACGCCATGGGGCTCATCGGTGACCGATACTGTAAATTACACATATCTGAATAATTAAAAGGAAACAATAGAGAAACATTATTTTTACACATCATTATGTAAAATGGCAAATAGAAAGCTTAAAACTTGAAATTTGAAAATTAACTACTTCTATTTTTAATAATTAGTACTTCAATTCGTCCCACAATAAATGGCCATTTTCACCGTGGCATTCAACATGTTAAACGTTGAAATAAATAAACATGAAACTATCACCGAAACAAAACATCTTAAATGGTAACGATCGTTCAAAGTCGGCGGACAGGTTCTGGAGTTGTTGAATTGTCATCAAGTGGTCCCAGCGGGATCAGCGTCAGTCATTGTTGTCAGTGGCGTGACATTTACATATCACACGCGTCGTTGTCAGCGCGCTATTGTTATTACGTGAATGGACGTTTATTGTCAATTTCTGGCTCGTCGGTTGGCTGCAAGGTCCGTCGGTCATTGCCATTGAATGGACCTACTGATTCAGACACGCCGTACATATTATGCCCTAAACACAATTCTAATCGTTCGAACGCGTTCGATAATTATCACCGATGCTCGTAATACCATGTCGAATTTATTTTATTGTACGTCTGTAATGTTTACACCTTGACTATCGTTGAGGTCATCAGGCTTTGCCCTTCCAAATTTTGTGTGTTTCAAATTATTATATTAACCATACAAGGTATACTCGCGATCAAATCAGACTTCCCCAGGGAAAATGATGTCCTGGGTACCGCCCTTGTCCTGAGGCGTTTCCAAGGAGAATGACGATATAAAGGGGAGACCCCATATACATATATGTAGGTCTATGACGGAGCAACACTTGCATATACGCGGGTAAATTGAAATTACTATAATATTTACTTCGTCGTTTGTACTTCCAAGTTATATACTAAATTTTGTAATATTTAATAACTGAAAGCTATATCATTTTTTTAAAATTATTTTTAATATTAATATTAATATTTTTAATATAATGAAATAATTAAAATTATTTCATTAAATTGTCAAGCTTTCTGTTAACGATTCTCATGAAAATGTAACGTCCGTATCTACCGTGGTAATGAACACGTTAAGCAAACGAGCGAATCAATTACTTAGGTAATCAATACAGACACGCGAATCAATTCGAAACTATCTCAATCCAGTCTGACAAACTCATTAAATCTCGGTAGGTTGGAACTTCGATCCCTTTGAACACCTGTTAATCTGCCACGTGATTCCTAGCGGAAAACTTGTTGAAAACGATCGTACGAGGATGACGTTCGATGAGTTGCTTCTCGAGGGATTGATGAACGTTTGAAAACCGATAACATTTCTATTCCGTGGACTTCCGTTTCCCTTGGTAGCCCGATCGCGGACCAGTTATAACGGGTGAAAATCAATCGTCGGTGCTGCCTTGAAGCGTGTCCCGAAGTGTTGAGGGCGGTACCATGAGGAAGGATCGATCCGTCCATGTATCCTTTATACATGGACAACTGCGACTGAATAGCAGCTGGTAGACGACGATAAATCCCACGAGATGTTACCTTTCATTATTTAACGGTCCTTATCGATCCCCATGGCTAATGCAAGGCCACCAGGTGTTTCGTATCTTTGTAAAGTGAAATCTTAAGTCGCATTATTTTCCGGTTAACCAAATGTGATTCCCTTCGTCCTTTTTTAAATGTTCAATGAATATCAGCAAAACTTGATCACCTTCAACTCGCATAAATTCCTAAGGCTCCCTTTAATTTAATTTTAATAATAATTATTATATTTACCATTGGTAGTAACGAAAATAATTTTAACTCTACACGGTTCCTAAAGTTTTATTTAGCAAGACTTTCTTCGCCTTTGATTTTATGATTCAATCAGGGAACAAGGGTCTTTGTTGACCGGGGACTGTCTGAAATGTTTCAGCAAGGTTTCAACGATTCAATCCGCCGTTCGATAGAAACGGGGACAATTTTTAACACTGGTTCGTTTAACAATTCGTTCGAGCGAGAGCAGATAATGGCGCCAACGTGAATGTAGTCAACCTTGTGCGTTACCTACCACACCCTGGTGTGCGATGTAAAACGTCGAGAGGTCGGTTTTCACCAGTTTCGAACACAGTGGAAGGTCGCAAAGTGACAGGAAAATTGATTTTTTTCCCCCTTTCATATTCCTGCTACCGGTTTCGTTGGCGTTTCTTTTTCTTTCCCGCTTTTTTCCCCGATTTCTTTTTTTTTTTTTTCCTTTCCTCTATCACCACGCGGAACGGAACCTATTCGATCCGTAACCCTATTATGCACCGATCGCTTACGCTTGTTATGATGGAATTCGCTGCCGTTTCGTTTGTCCAGGTGAGCGTACGTGAACAAGATTTCTCTGACAGATAAGAAGAACCTTATCGTACGATAAGGAATTAATTAACGACCGAGCAGATTCCGCATTTACGCACGTGTAATTAACAAACAAATCCGTTATAACTTCGATTGACGTGTTTCGATGCCAGGTGTTCGAAATGACTGATAATTCGAACCGCGAAAATATCAAACGAACTAGTTCTAATATCGCTCCACCTTTCTATTCTTGTTATTCAAAATATTATCCGAAGCTGCGGCTATTTTCCCAATCATCCCAAAGCTATGTTTTCTCAGAGGTATCGGTATTGATAAAAATGAGAACAGCTTCAGATAATATTTTCAATGATGAGAATAGCAGGAGGTATAAATAATATAAACAAATTTTTATTTGTCACCAATTATGTGCATTAAAAGACATGAAATAACAAAAATCATAAATTCCATGAAATGAGTAATCGTCGAAGTATGAAATAAAAAAATTTAAATATTTAGAGAAATATTATGTCTCCAATTATGTACATTAAAAGATATAAAATTACAAAAATGATAAATTCCTCGAAATGAGTAATCGTCAATATATGAAATAAAAAATTTAAAAACATGAAAATTTTTCAATATTAAAAGAAATGTTAATATTTATTGTTAAAATGACATAACAGTGTTGATGAGAAGAAGCCAAATTCCAAATAGCATGTAACAATGGCAGGCGTGTGGATGATTTTGGCACGAGATTACCCTGATCGCCAGCAAGATCGTGCATGCACGGAAGCGGAAAGTAGTATAATAAACTCGTGACGATCGATCTCGTGACGCGTGTCCCTAAGGAACGAACAGTGACAGGATGATACGGGTTACACATCGTGTCGAATGCGCTATGACGTACATTTTTGGTAGCCGGCCGAGACACCAGTTGGATCAGTTTCAAAATTCTCGCATGGCGCGCCGTATCAGTGTATGAATGCATCGAGGAAACGATATCGACTGCATTCTGTCGATTGTTGACCGCGATTGTATGCATTGTGTAGCTTCGCGATGAATCGTGTTGTCGTGTGACAGGAATTTCTGTTCAAACTGTTGTGTCGAGGCCTTCTATGCAGTTTCCATATGTTTTTGGATGCAACAGTGGCGCGAGCTGAGATTTATTTTTCTATTTTTATACAGTGGAAAAATAATAGGTAAAGAAATAATTTAGAGCTTGGAAAATGAAAATAGAGTTTGTCGAAATGAAATTTACATTGCTGCTATTTTAGTAGTCCATCTTTTAGGGGTTAATATTCTACTATTTTAATATTATTTTTTTTAAATCGAATCATCCAACTAGGTATCTTCCTTTTTTTTAAAAAAGCTCTCACCAAAAATCAACATTTCTTCAAAATTTCTGTCTTCATCGGCCATTATTATCATTTTCAAAGCAAAGACACGAAAAGAAATAGTATAATCATGTCGATTATGACATCAATCGCATTGCTAGAATTTCTATCGTCTGCCAATTCAATAAACTATAACGTAACTGGCGCTATTCTTTCTACCCAACAGTATATAAATATCCCTGATTGCAATTGTGTTTGACAAAATACAAAATACGTATGGATTTTAAAAGTAGATTAAACTATTTACTATTGATAATTATACCTGACAGACAAACGCCCGTTGATACTAACAACTAACGGAAGATATGCAAAAACAGTACATGTTTATCAGAACAGGAAGCACCGTTTTAAAGAGCAGTGTGCCACTCAAGGAAATGCTTATCGGTGAACATGTTTTGACCGTAACTTTATTTCTTCAGGAAAATTAGCATGTTCTAAAAAAATAAGTATGATAATACAAGTAATCATGGAACTTTTGGCAAACAACAGGTGCAAGCAGCACTGGATTAAGGGAGGATACAGCCTCGGGCCTCACTTTGGGGTAGATCCCTTATATTTTTCTACTTTGCCTTTTTTCTGTATAATTAAATATTATTTAATTTTATTTAGAATAAATTTTAATCATTGAGCCACGTTTCAAGCAATGGGGCTCTCGAAGATTTCATATCCCCAGGCCCCAAAAATCTAAATCCGATCCTGGGTACAAGAACAAAGGTGACTGATTTTACCTAGAGGGTTCGTTAACCGCTCAGGTTAATTTATCAACCCACTATCCGTAGGTGGACATGGTTGCGTGCACGCTTGGCGAAAGTTGCAACTATGTTAGCAACAGGTGTCGTAGGAGCATTGGGTGTCACAGCACCCAGAGGTGAATCGATTTTCTTCCTCTTCCACTGAAATTTTCTTCTTACTATTTATTTAAAGTATCCAAACAACGATGAAACGAATAATACCGTTCGATTATCGTCAGGCGTAACTTGTTTTCATTCGGAACTCCGAGTAATCTAGCGAAACCGTTTCCTGTGGTATGAACTTCCTTCCAACGCGCCAACGATTATCGTATTGAAATAACTTACCGTTTCTATTAGTTGGGCTTGTGATTACATTAAACGACGCCGACTTAATCGTCTAAATTGGCCGCAGAGCCGACATTAAACATTTCCATTCCTCGGACTGGTGCAAAGGTCAGTTTGCACCGATCCTCGTCTGCTGTTCCTGTCGAACAAAATGTGTCGAACGAATGTTGATCGAACGTTCTAGTAGCCCTTTATTAAAAATCGCTATTCTATAAACAAAATTCGGTACACTGATTTGAAGTCACTGTGATTTATATTACCATTTATATATCACCAGAGAAACGAAACTGGGCACAATAGCGTTTATTCTACGTTACTCGTTTCATTTTTTGTTATTTTTATTATAGGATTTCCAACAATATATTTCATTGTGATTGTTATTATACAATTGCATTTTTAAGTAATTTTAATAGCAAAATTATGTCAGAATTTCAATATCCTCAAGCTTCCTCGATATGACGTTGATATTTAATCACCTCGTCGAGGGGCTGACAAGCTCAACCGATTTCTATCCCTTTTCCACCCCCTTCATACTCTATACCCTTTGACCACTCTCTGACGTATCAATCAACGTTAAGCTTCGATTACAAGCACCAACATAGGAAGGATATTGAACAATGACCCAACACTGTTTGCTATTTCCTCCAAACATGGGTCTACCCTTAGAAAATACTCGTTTCTGCAATCTCTTCATCCCTTGCGAGAAAACAACCAAATATTTTCCTCTAGTCAAAATAATAACAATAATGATCGCATAAAAAGTATGTTGGATCCATGGAACCCCGAAGAAATTTGGGGTGAAAATAAGAAGGGTAAATTAATTAAACGTAGTAAATTGCTGGAATTCGATAGAATTGTAACGATTGTCGTCTGCGTTGCACCAAGATTCGATAGAATTCCTGCAAGTTGGTGTATTTCAACGAGTAGATCAATCTCGTTGCTGTCTGTTCCATCTTGCACGTTTTCTTTCGTCTACTATACGATCATTATCATTCCTACGCAAGCCGAAGAATCTGTTGTCGGAGAGGGTATTTATGGACAGCGAGCTAAGATTCCGAGCGTACGCTTGAAAGAGAGGCGCTTCGTTGAAGAACGCTCGAGACACGAACGGTATGCAAGATTTTGCTACCATCAATTAATTATTTACGCGATCGTTGAATTGCTTTCTGTGACTTTTTGTTACGGGAAGCATCCTGTTCTGAATCGTCAATGTATATCGAGTTGGTAGAACATTAAATACGACCCAAATCTTTGAAACGTATTATACAAAAGAAATTCAAATTTTTTTAATGAAAAATCTTCAGATATTAAGAAAATAAAAATAATAAGAAATAGTATGAAATTTGAAAAATCAAAATCAAAAGGAAATTAAGATTTACTTTTTGAAATATATGCTAAGTTAGCAAGAGTCTAATTCTACTGTTTAAGGGTTAAAAAGTGTAACAAATTTTTTCTAATTTTTTTTCAACTTTCAATATATCAGATATTGGAGATTTTCAGAAAAATTAATTAGAAATTGTATTCGTTTCGTGCACTTGTTACGGACGCAGTGGAATGTGTCTGAAAGAACATATAGCGATGTAAAGAATCCAGCGTGCACGGTTGTTGAGGAAAAGGTGGCACCGGAGAAATGTAGTTTTTCCTTTTATTCTAGTCAGCCGATCTCCTTAAAGGATACAATGTAAAGCTGTTCGGAACAATTATGGAGGGGTCAGAAGTAAACGAATGAATCACCCGTTAGAAACGTTAGGAATCACTGCGAAGGAAGCAGCATCTTAAATATTCCAATCGACGAGCTGCTTAATCGGATTAATTAAATCAATATCGATCGAGTTATACGGGGCTAAGCCCGTCGTTCCAGTTGCCCTGGTAACCGCATAAATGGAAGATGATCACGTCACAGCGTGACCCCCATTACGTATTCGAGACGGTGAAATCGGTGAAAAACGAAGGGACACTGTTCCAAGGCGACCAACTAATCCTCGTTGAACGAACAACCACCCTGGGTCAATCGCAACGAGTTTCACCGTAAGATGCAAATCGTGTCAACGATTTTTCGATCGGAACACGATCGACCGGTCGGTTCGTAGAAAGTGAATTAACATTCAATCAAGATCGAGCCGTTCAGATAGTAGCATCGTGTTATTTTTCAAACTTATTAATTTTGATAATCACGGTAACATTCTGATGAGGAATTGAAAATTTGCAATATTTGCAACGAGAAGTTTGGAAAAATTCGCATATTTCGGAAAACAAGAATTGAGAGTTTGAAATTTGAGGGAGCAGAATCTAAGTACCGTGCGTCGCGTCGCCGACCTTCCGGACGAATTTTTGGTACCTATATGGAGACATAGTACCAAAAGTAAATTGTAACTGGATGTACCAATATTACTTGATTCTCTGTATAAAAATAAGGATCCATTCGTAGTGGTAACCCTTTTGACAGCATGTTTACAGTGGCGAGAATTCAATCTCTGCGATTCTACGTTCCGCCAGATTGGACATCGTGACTTATAGGACTTATCGTAGCGACAGAATCCAGTTTTTATCCGAAACTGGTCTCAACCTAGTAGTTTTAAGAACTTTTTATTTAACGATTGCCAATTAATAAATGGCTAGGGGAACGAAACAAATTCGCCGGTTTCCGACTAAAAAAGCAAATGAATTATGGTGTTTGTTGACTGTCGAATAACTTCGTTTTATCATGTAATTATATCATTTGCAATAATATATGCTTATATATTTTGAAATATAACGCATACTTCACTGTGCGTTCCATTAATATTACACGTCGTACGTAATGAAAGGGTGTTAATTATTTTATTTTCAATAACGCGACATCGATAACGGCAGACAAAACGTCTGTCGGTAGCGATTCGAAATGACTGGTTGAATTGTTTCCCCGAAGAGACGTACATATGTACAGTTATCTCGGGCTGCAGTCTTTGAACTCTGGCATCGAAGATTCATTGCATCTACCATCGGCTATGTTTCGTCGTTTATTAAAGTGTAATTGTAATTGCGTTACGCAATGAGACACGGACATCTGTTTCAAAGATACGAGCCTCTCTTATACGTACTTTCCTAACGATATACCTGCGAAAATACCGTGTTTCTCGATCGCCGCGGGAACACAGACACGCAGGACTGCTTATCAACGATTAAATTCTTGCGAATAGTGTGCGGCTAGGCTGTTGCGCAAGATTATCGGCTGTACCGTAACGTTTGCGAACCGTTATCTTGCGCAAGTCATCGTGAACTATATTTTCGAATCGAAGCTTTAGCCGTTCATAACAGCAATGCTATTTCTGTTTTGTTATAAATTTTAATAATACTCCAAACTATCTTACAATTTTCATTTGTTCGTTATTTCGTATTGGTTATCATTGATCGATCTAACCACGATGCAACGAGAATGACATAAATTTTTCCCTAGAACAGCACTGTTTCAATTTCAATCGTTTAAATCAAAAGTATTATAGCCTGCAAGTCCAGTTTTCTCCCAATGAATAAGAGCATTGCTTCGAATCGGCCATGCTATTCCTCCGGCACGCGATCGATCCACGCTCTATCCCCCTGTCCATGCGTTATGCACAGTTCTGTTTATGGCGAACGACGGATAGTCAGTGGGTGCACGGATAAATGTCTTTGTTACGGTACAACGACGGAGGAGAAACGTTTGTAGATGCCAGGATGGTGAAACGCTCGATCAACTATATCGCGGGTCATTGATTTAGCCGTGCTCGCACTTATATCCGTGCAGCCGCGTGCCCGCACGGTCGTTATGCATTATGCAGAACTTTTTTCCAACCTGCTTGCCGTGACTTTAGTCATCGGCTTAAAAAAGCACCGTGTCGCAAACGCTTTGTCGTTTCGCCGGCTTGTTTCCCCGCTGAAAATCGTGTCAAACAGGTAACCGAAATTCTTCAGTGATCTTATGTTTGTTATATGGGATCACTGTTATAGTTTGTTTAGCGACTTGTTGACGTAAAGAATTTTTTATGCTTCCTTAATTAACAGCTGGACAAATTTTTTTCATTCTTAAGTTTATATTTAATTTAAGATCCTTTTTAAAATTCTTCCGCGAAACTAATCGAATTTCGAATCGAACGAACGGGTGAAAAGAATATGAAAACGTTTTGCAATTGACTAGCCGTTAAGGTGTAACGAAGGATTTCAACGATCGTGATTAACGTTTGCACGGTTTTTCAATGAAACGTCGTCGGAGCTTGGCCGACGTGTTTCGCGCGCAAGAAACCGCGACGCATATTGTGTTACAATTTCAAGCGATTCGCTTGATGAAAGGGATCGGTTTTTCGTATTATTAGAGGCTCAGTCCGCGGCTTTGATCGATAACCCGATGGCCTTGAATAGACACCGGACTTTTCTAACGAAGTAAAAGTTGACTCGGTTGAGGCCAGGCTGGCTTTGTGGGATTTTAAGAGATTGCACGTCGCCGAGGGCACGTTCGATCGTACGTGTTTATCCTGCCACGATCGATCCAACTAGGTACTTTCTAATACGATGCTGATTTTTAATAATACAGGATGTCATGTAACTCACCATTACCAGCTGTTACCTGCTGATTCTATTTGAAACAACTATAAAGACAAAGATTTTCAAATGAACGATTTCAAAACCTTCAGTCTTGCGCAATTCTGTGACATAAGAGTATCGCAAAATAACACTTATGATTTATCAAGTTGAAGCTTAAAGTTTACCGAAAGAAATGTCATAGAGTTTTCATGAATAATTTTAATACGAACTGGGTGATCATCGGAATATTAACACAAGATTGGAGTCATCAGTTTTTAATTTAAAAAGTTATCTAAAGAAATTGTTCAACATGCAAATCGTTTTTTGGTAATTAAAAAGTAATCAAACGTTTAAACTCGCTGTTACACAACGAGGCCACAGGATACGATTGTCTGGATGAGCGAAAGACCGGTGAAAATTTGGTTAAGGGTCGGAAACGTGTTCGAAAGAGGTGGCATGGAAACACCCTGGAAAACGAGCGGCAATCTCGTTCTATCCGACCGCAATATATCCAAGGCCGATCGAGGCCGATCGAGTGGCTCGAATTCGTCGGTTCGCGGGTGCAGTAGACAGAAGGCACTCTCTTTTTCTCTTTCTCTCTTTCTCCCATTTTGCGAATGATCGGTCGGCTTCTCTCCTTCGTCCTCCCGATTAAACACCTAGTCTCTATTCAACGCCCTCGCTATCTCTCCCTCTTTATTTCTCTCTTACGTACGCTCGTTCACTCTCCCTCTCGCTTAGTCGCATGATATTCCAGTCACATCCCCCTCTCTCCCTCCCACTCGATTGCATTTTATTTATTCTGAATCCAAATGGTTGTATTTGCGTCTAATAGATTTGTTACTTAAAAAGAAAAAAGAAAAGTTAGTATCAAGATCCCTAGATGGACATAATCCAGCGAAGACTTGTAACTTTCACGACCATCAACTTCCTACTATAATTTTCTTTAAACTGTTTGAAGTAAAAAATTAAATATTTCTGTAGTTTGCAACGCGCGTCACCGGTTCCACTTGTTACTTCCCCGCCATAGGTTATTCAAACGAGCGCTTTGCATAATATGTTGAGCTGCAATTTATATCGAGAGAGCGTTCGGTCGTTCGTCAAAATTATTCAACCGAAAGGAATTCTGTCGAATGTAATTATTTTATACTAATTGTATTTCTAAGTATTCGAGCAATTCCTAACTGTTGCTTTCTCTCTGTCTAACGCTCGACACTGCACCCGGTGCACAAACGTCCTTGACGGTCGCCGTAGCGACTGCGCAACAGGCCACAGCGCAGCGTTGCATCTCGCTGCGCATGCGCACCCTCGATGCACTCTTTCCCCCACCACTCGTTGTGACAAGACACTCCCCCACTCCGATCAGACGTTTACCGTCACAAGCAGCTATACATATATGTATATAGCTGTTGCCGCATATTACGTCATCGACACCTTCACTTCGCTCGTGCTATCGAGCATGATGCTCTGCCATTCGTTGCTCTCTCGTTACGCTCGCACGTTGCCACCTTCGCAGCATATTGTTGCTGATTCCATTAAAATTTTCTTCTCTCAGCAGGTTGTTGCATTTTCATTTCCTCGCTTTCTGAGGAATCTATTTCTTTGCTCGAAGAAAAACCCTTGATAAGATTGTAATCGATAATTACAATGTATGTAGAGGTCTGTTTTAAAATATTATTTTTCTTCGGTTCACCCTAAAATTTAAAGGAATTGGGATTCAGTGATTAAGGTAGTCATTGTATTAATTTTAACTTTTTACTCAATTACTTCTACATTCAATAGTTTTTGTACATTCTAATCATATACAATCTATGTTCCGTAACTTATGAACAATGCTGTAGACGCGAAGCTGCTATCAAACTTGTTAAATTAATAAACTTACGAGTAAATAGATTTCAAACGAATCTCGAAGCGTCATAAAATATGTAACAGAGAATCAAAAAGGATGACTCCTTCGACTGGAACAACCAGTTTGAAGAGTAGCAACGCAAGTATAGCCGAGCTCATTGGTCGACGAAGAAATGTTACGTGGATAGGGTAAGATATCCCCGGGTTAATCGGTCCGGCAATTGAAAAATTCAAATCGAACCAGGGAAGTGACCTTCCCTCGGGAAACTGGTCGCTCCTACGGAATGTTGCAAGCTCGTAGTTGTTCCAATTAAGAATGGATTTTTCCGCAACGATGCCGATAGGAATCTGAATACGATTTAATGATCGGTCACTGTCGTTGGAAAAAAGAAATACACCAGAAATCGCGGTATTTTAAATAGCCATTATGCGAACGAGCTCGTGGAAATCGTGGGAAATGGTTTTTCTCCATCGATGAAATTTCTTCTTCCCTTATCTGAACGGTGAGGAAAGGAGAAGAGAAGGAATTCGAGACACGCGAATTCTTGTGTCGTTCAAACGATTATCGATGAATGACACCGGTCGTCGATGTAGCGCATCCGAGAATAGATGAAACAACCGCGGCTTCGATTGAAAAGCACCAGACTAATACTATAACGTGAAAGTAACGATCTGATGCAGAGTCAATAACCTGCAATAACTGTTTGACCTAAAAGTGTCTTTGAAACTCTATCCAATGTATTTTTTTCCACTTTCCACCAAGTCCATGTAACTTGCGAGCCGTCCTGCAAGCACGGTCCTACGAAATCTCTTCTCCGATGAATTAACCCTTTCTACACTCGGCCATTCTCACTGTGCTGGTCAAAGTGGTAAATATCGTTTCCAAAATGCTAGGATTTTTATCTAGGGTGGGTTTAGCCCCTTGGTTTTATTAAAAAATGTCAAGGACTTAATATTGTTAAATCTAATTTGGTCTCTGAAAGTACAGATAACACTTTATCTGGAATCTAATATTCTAGCACATCTTGCTCTATCAATCGTGCAAGAGTATCAAGCAGAATATTTCTCGTTTAATTTCAAGCAACTCGATTGCTCGTTAATTAGCTATTAGCTAGTTACGATGTTTCTTGTTTTTTTCAAACGACCAAGGATTTACAGAGAACGCGTAGGTTCCAGCTGATAAACGCTCGGGTACCCGCTGATACTGTTACCATTTTATCGTGCATGAACATTATGAAAATATTATGCATATGTTATGAAAACACGATCGTTCCAGACGAAATAGAATGTTTCACGGTAGTTGGTTAAACCATGATTTCGGTTCGAGCGGCACTTTTTAATCCTTGCGTGGGTTGCCGAGTGCAAATGCACTAATTTACATGTTTTTGCGATAAATTTTCACAGTTCTTATCAGAGTATTTGTCCGCGCGTAAAATTTTTATAACAATCACTCGAGAGTATTTTTCATAAATGAAAAACTTTCAGCTAAAAATTCGAATATTCAAATATACACAATTAATTATTTAATTATTTTCAATTATTCGAATGATTCAGTATTGTACAACTCTAGTTGAATACCCACATGATGGTTCAAAGATGCATAAAGGTGCATGTCCATAGTGCACGCGTTGTCGGGACGTCGATTCTAGCATGTTGCATCTTAATTGCATCAATTATCGTCTTCCTTTTTCCGCGTACAGTCCGGTTGGATTTCTACGGGAACGGTATTCGATAGCGGAAGCGACGAAGCTCGCATGGAGCACGACATCGCTCGGGTGGTAGAAAATTCCTGAAGAGGCAGGAAAAGTAGGGCGACAACTCTTTAAAAAGTTTCGTCGATGTGGAAACATTCTCAGTCGATTATAAGAAAACGATCAGCTTTACACGCGACTCGTCTATAGAATCGGTCGATTCTAGAAGCGGATAGATAGCTCGTGTGCTGGAGAGGAAAGGCTCCCAGAAAGCAGCTGGAAAAATATTTCTGATTATTTTATGAACGAAATACAACCGGCGAGAACAACGCCGACTATTCGGTTACGTTTTATCGCTCGAAATCGTCGCGGTTGTTACGTAATTCGTGGCGACAACCACGGCCAGATAAGAATTGTGCAATTTATAAAGCGTTCGTTCGCGTTTGAAACGAGTCAAACACGAAGTCTGCGACGTAGTAAAACTTGTCGGGAACCCCCTACGTTGCATTCGTGTGCTTCGGCACGTTCGCAGTCCTCTGACGCACCTTGTGCGTACTGCACTATGCAGCTCATGTAGGTTACATCTTTTACATGCACTCGGTCATGCACTTTTAAGCTAAAGTGAATAAGTGACGTCCAGTTGATTACAAAGTACATGTTACAATTTAAATTTGTTTTTTTATTATTTTAAACATTTATTTTTTAATTTATAGCCTGTTCAGTCTATTTTTCTATATCTGATTACTAAAAAATGAAAGAAGACTTATTGATCCTGAAAAGAAAACATTAAAACAACAGTTTGATTCAAATAGTCAATTAATTATATACAACATTTCTTATTTATTATTCAAATAATTATTTGTTATTCTGTTTCCAACAATGCCCGATTTGTTAAAAAGTGAACTCGCTCGAAGGAAATAAGCATGACTCTCGCCATCGTCGGTATGGAAATTCATGCTGATCCATGAACTTAAAAATACAACCGCTTATGTAAACTATCATTTTGCCGGCCGGCGTTGCTCATACTTTTCGTAACGCGCGTAACACGCGTGCATACGTCAAAACCGAGTTGAATCGTGACTCAGGATCGCGTGGAAGCGCCGAAAGGGAAGAGCAGCACGGATGACGTTTACAGTAGCGCCGGTGGGGATAGAGTGTCCTAGGCGTGGAGTGGGGGTAGAGGTATCCATCGAGTAAGAGGGAAGGTGAGAATGGTGGGGGAAGGTAGAGTGCGTGCGCGGTCGAGTTGAACGGCGCTGTCAGTGTCGATTGGTTCGCCGCGGCGACTTGAAGTGCCGTTGACGTGTTAACCGACGTTGTTTGTATCCGTGTAACAACAAATTTTTTTCTTCTCTTCGCGCTCTTCGTCACAGTTGGAAACGGTACGGTTACCGTTCGTATCGGTCCTTTGTCGCTCCTTGTGTGTTTACCATCTACCGCGAGGTCAAACGTTACAACGGTGGTTCGCAAACGGATCGAAATCGATCAGGAACAGGAACTTCGAATTTATTCGTCACTCTCAACGTTGCGTTTACGCCTGCCCGTCATTCAAGACGGGCAGCAACGTCCTGTACATTCGCATTGAATAAAAAGTTGTCTTTTTGGTGATCCTGATAAAGCATATACATATATCTGTAAAAATACTTAAAAACGGTGCGTCTGTTGGTGATCATCCATACAGTGCATCGACTAGCCGCGAGAAACTTTCGCGAAGCGTATTCGTCATTTCTGTTCTCTGATCGGTACGCCACCGGTCGAAATAAAAACGTCACGTGTGGTGCCGGACGACGAGAGCATATATGCGAGAGTAATCAGAGACGAGTTCGCATCCCCGTACACCAAGCTGTCGGGAGAACACTCGGATCGGATACATGTTAAAGCGTGCTTTGACATCGGTGAACATCTAGTGAGACGTGCTGTGTCACTGCGCCCCGATAACAGCCCGAAGAGACGCTTCCAAGATGTAAGTAACTATCATCCACCTGATATGTATATAGAATATCATCGTAGCTCCATATGGTAGGGTTGAAAAACAGTGAACCCTGCGATCAGTTTTTCAAACAGGGTAATTCAGGTTTCCGCGTCGACCTAACCTGATTCGACACGGCGGAGCTGAGAAAATTCGTAGGGAAGTGGCAGTGGCGCTCGTGTGTCGCGCAACCGACGATTCTAGAAAATGCGTCGTTGGCGATACACGACACATTGCCGGCGAATTTTAGAACCGTTCCGTTCCGTCGCGTTCGTTTACCAGTTTTTCCTTTTCTATACCCGTCCGTTGACGTATCGCGGCTCTGCATTACCGACGGCGTTTTCAAAACAACCGTATATGTTCGTGAACGCGGATATACGAACAGTCGCGCTCTTTCCAGAATATCCATTGTACGCGCAGGCGCGCGACCTTTCCTAAATCCTTTTCTTCCTTTCGCCGCGACCGTAGATAGATCTGAAAATCAGAGTATAATAACACATTGACCATCAGTTTTATATTTTCCCCTGGTTATCACCATAGAATAAAATATTGAATAATATGACTATGTCCTTATCAACAGAGTGAGTTTATCTCGCTTGTAGTCGTTCGGTGTTTTCAAAATTTCCAAAGTTTGAAATATTTTAGTATAATATACCTAAAATTTCATTTCTGTGAAATATTCTATAATTATAAACATTATTAATAGTTGGGAGGTGTAATTTTTATTTTGTTATGACAGTAGAAAAGGTGAAAGATTTATATGAAATTTTCCGCTATGTTATTTTACGCGTTTCGTGTTAATATTTATGTAGCAATCGTTCCATATGTAATTCTTTTTTCTACTTAAATAACTTTTCCTGTAGCTTTTTCCAATATCAACTGATTCAGTTATACATATGTATATTCGATTACGTGTCTCTCCATCACGAATGTTACTATCTTCCAATAAAGTGATATAAGGTATTACAAAATAAAATAAAAGAAATTGAAAACCAGTTTGAAATTGACAGTTTGCTCTGGAGAATCAGTAATAGTGGGTTATTGATTGGAAAATTGCTTTTCCCTTGGGACGAAATTGTCTTTTGCGCGACACTGGTTGCAGTTTTGCATTCGGAGAATTTTTCACGTTTATCAAGGTTAAGAGCACTGCTGGCATTCCCGGAATCAAATCGTAGGTGTAGTCCGCGATGGCCGATTCGTCTGTTAAACGCAATCGCAGGCGGATTCCTGTGAGACGCGACGCGATTAGAATCTTCGTCGCGACGCCAGGATCGATCCTGTCGTCGTGTTTTATCGCATCCTGTTTATCGCGGTTGTGTTTGTCTCGCCTACGAGAATTCTTTTTTATTTTATGTTATTACTGCGTACAAGTGATTTCGTTTCGTACGAAAATAAATATGTTGCAATTTTATTTTGAATGTTGGATGTGAATTATCGGTACCGAGTATCGATTGGTTAATATTTTTAATTTCATTGATTGATTAACGCTGATGAGCGAAAAAGTTAATTAGTATCAAGTATTTGATAGTGGTATATTGAAATATTAATTTTACCATGAAAAGAATTAGTTAATGGAAGTAGTTCATTAATTATTTAATCGACAATTAAAAACGATCGTTAATCTAATTCATAATTAAATATCTATTTTCATCGTTGAATTCCAAGTTTAATCGTTAATTGCGTTAAATATCGCCAACACTCGAAACAGAAAAAAGAAATTAATTTTTATTTGTTGATTATCTGCATTGATGATCGAGCGATTCGTGTTATAACTACGTGTAACATTAAAAACGATCATTCATTACATATTACGTGTATATCTTTCAGTGTATTTTTTCCATCTTTCCGGACTGTTGAGTTGCATAATATATACTTTAACGTTAATGATTTTTGAGGATTAATTTTTTTGCACGACGCTAATTATTCTTACGTTATGAATATTCTAAAATGCCTGAGAAAATCTGATTATTGTTTCTTTTATAAACGTAACCCTCGGGCTTTTCATTATCTATATCAATATCCTTGTTTGTTTGGCATATATTTGAAATATTAATCAAGTAATATCGTGATTGAATAATTAAACTGATTTTCATTTAGTAATTCGTAGTAAAAATGAAAAACAAAATATTAAGAATTACATTTTTTAAATGTAGGTAATAAATTATCCAAGTTACTTGGTACGAGGTAACTGGGAATTAATCTCTAGCAATTAGTAGGTTCCCTTAATTAATTACCTAAACTAGAATGTTGCGGCGACCACGAACTGCAGGACACGCGCAGTACTCAACTCTACTACAGAGCAGTAGAGAATAGAAGACGGTGAAACGCGATAAGAGCGAACGTCACCGATCTCTTATGCTTTTTAACGTTATCCATGCAGCTCGCTGCAGGGCGGCGCAGCGATAAGACCATTTCATTTATGCCGGTCGTTCGATCGGTACGCGACCGAGGAATGTCAAGCGGATTCTCGTTAAGTCCGACACGCATAACGCGCGACGCTAGCCTGCTTTTGGCACGGTGGCTCGATTAATTACGTAGTCAACAGGTTGTTTTCGATTACGAGCGCGGTAAGATCGCGGTTAAACGATCGATACGCCTGGAGAATTCATTTTCTCGCCGAATGATTTTGTAACGCTCGCTGCAATTCCTTACGCACTCCGTACTGCACAAGAATGAGGAAAAATCAAATACAGTTTTCTATTTTTAAAATTTGCATTACAAAAAGAATTAAATTTTTGTTCTCGTAGAATTCTTTACGCTTCGATACAGAGTGTTTAAGCATCAAAAATGTATCTCATTTGTAAAGCATAGCTTATATAAATTCGGCTGTGAACGGAAGTCAGATCCCGGATAGATTAAAATAAAGCGTCACAAGTTGTAACCTTGAACGGGCGTACCAAGCAGAACAAAGAAAATTAAGTACCGAAGCGAAAGTAATGAGATTTTACCGTGATGACACGCCAGACGAAGCCGTAAAAGTGCACCGTGTGAGATTATGCTAACGTAGAAAAACAGCCTGTTGCATCGACGTTGTCCTAGGTCGACTATCTTCGTACGTGTTGTTCTCTCCAACGGGATTTCGTAATCACTCTAGCGATACTACGCGGTATCAATCGTGTCGTCGTAACACGTCTAACGGAATTAGTCACACCAAAATAACGTATTTGGAATTTGATATTTACTTTCACTTTACATGACTCACCGATACGTTATCGGTACCATCAGGTAGCGCGAAACGCACCTGGTGCGTCGTCGGTTGATTCAATTAGTGCAAGACGCATACGCTGTATCATTGATTGTACATATTGGGTAGATTGCATAAGACGCACATGATGTGTCATTGATTATATTGGACAAATGGCATAAGACGCACCTGGTGTGTCAACGATTGCAATCGATAGAACACAGGATGCACCTATGCATCACTGACTGCACTCTAGATAATGCAAGGGGCAGACGTTTCACGGTCGGTTTCTAACGCATGTTATCCCGTCGATCGTATCAATTTTTCTGGAAACGAGCAACGTGAACGCGATTCGTGACGGCCGTTGATTCTTTACAAGAGAAGAAATCAAGTAGAATAGCAACGTTACGTGACGCGACGGTAGGCGATATGACGCGCACGTGCATCGAGTTCCAGTGGTAATCTCTGACCGCTGAATTTTCCAATCACGCCTTTCACTCGTCTCGACACTTCCTCCTTTCTTCGTCCCTCATTTTTCAACAAGATAATTCCGCTATCGGTACGCTGCACGGCATTGTTATTGCACGCTTTGCTTTTATCCTCTTCGATTTTTTTTTCTTTTTTTTTTTTATTCTTTCGCTAGGCACCGTTCTTCGAAAGCAAGAAGAGACAGTTTCTTGAAATCTTGATCGATTTTGGTAGCGTTGTATAATTTCGCGAACTCGTCGAATTACTGACAGATTTTAGACACTGACAACCCAATGAACAGAGTATAACAGGTTTTTGTGGAAGAGTAAATTGGAGGTTTCGGCTTAGTAAATTATGCAACAAAACCATTGTAGATGAGCCTACGCAGAACACTGAATTTTAAAGTTCCCAGAAGCCTACAGTTTTTTAACTTTCCCATTTATTTGGATCTTTAAATATCATTCTCATTGACCTACCATTAACCCAACGCTAATAATACCTCCTGTAGTCTGTTTTTAATGATTATCCTTTCACCGGTGGATCACTTCCTTCTTTCTCTATCATCGGTGAATGCCAGGCGTTGTTATATCACAATCCGTCTTATCACAATCTCCCTGTTTGTTTCATTTTTCGAAGCCTTCCGATCGAAGCACTCTCGCGACGACAGCGTAGCGAAATTCAGCAACCCTTTCACTGCAACTTCCTCCTTTCGTCGACTTTGTTGCACGCTCCGACAGGTTGCAGAACGGTTGATCGCGAGCGCGCTTTCTTGCTCGCGGCGCGACGAGATTGGAATCCGCTTCCGCAACGAATAATCGATCTCCTTCGAGAAAGGGAATGTATGAGATTCTTGCCGGATATGGTTTCATCGAGCACGATATACCCTATTACACGGTTAATTGTGGCATTTCTTTCGGACAGTCATTCTCTTCAATTCTTGCTTAATGATTTCAGTCTCCTCTATCGTGCGAGGAATGCGACGAAGTATGAATATGGATTAATCGGTTGAAAGACGCGAAGAATGTTATCTCTGAAATTCTTTTACTTTTTTCTGAAAGAATCCAGAATTACAAATCGAATTATTTTTAATTTTTGCAAAAATATTCTATATCAAATATTTTGCAATAAATTATGAAATATTGTATTTTGATTTTTGGAGTCACTTTAAAAGAAATGGAGAAGCGATGTTATCGTTATCATCGTATAATGCAATAGGTCTCGATTGTAATTTACGAAGTGTAATTACTAGGCTGATCGTAGTAACAAGACTCGACGATGTTCGTTGCTTTTAAACGCGATACACGTGCCCCTGCCTTTCGTCTGAATCATTCATGTGTAGCGCACGTGATGCGTTGTTTGCGTTGGTTAATGCAGAACGAAGATAACCGTGTCAAAGAAACACCGTGGGGTCAGTTGAAATTTAACCAGCGTACGAAAAATCGAGGTAGATACCGACCAGTCTTTGATCAATCTTTTTTCTGATTCTCGTCAATGAGATTCGTTCATTTGAGTTTATATTTTAAACGGTGGAATTACGTGGAAAAAAAATTCGATCATTAGTAGAAGGTTACTTTGTGAAAGAGTCTTTGATATTTGAGCGGATTTATGGTTGAGGATTATTTTTATATTCCTCTTCCTTTGGTAATTATTATGGGCTGAAATAACGTGGAAATTAATTTTTGATTATTATAAATTTTGAAATATTTAATTAGGTTACTGTGAATTTAAAGAATTTCATTTTTGATCATTGTAAATTTTCATTATCGTGAATTTAAAAAATTTAATTACCACCTAATTGTAAGATTCTTTTCCATCTAAACCTGTGTAGAATGCTAAAACACTTGTTTCAATGCAATTACTATGTAACTATCGTGTCGCAAATTTGCATCATTTGCAACTTTCGTTTTCTCTTGAACGCGTTGAAGAGAACGAAACAAGCGTGTTGATTTCTTGTGAAAGAAAGAATTTTCTACCGTCAAATATCACAGGTCGTCGTTGACAATCCATTCAACGAGCGTAGCAACGAAATTGAGAATTCGTTGCAATTAAATGATTCAATTTATCTAGTTACGCAAATCACGATCCGCCCGGTGAATTTGCAACTTGACATTGCACGCTCTTGTTCAACAGCATAATATTTCACGTAAAACAGGCGGACGATTACAGGTTTGCCTTTCACCAGGATTGATAATGTGATTTAATTAAATTTCACGATGCCAGCGAGCACGAATGAGCATCATCGATTAGTTCGAATTGAAGGAGTTTGTTCGTTGGTCGGTCGTTGACATCGCTCGATGACGAAATCGACGATCTCCTTTTTATTATCGCGTAACAAATAAGAAAGGTCTCTGTTCTTTGCTAATTTTGTTCATTTTTTCCTCCTCTATCTCTTTCGTTCTTATTTTTAGACCCAATTAGATATACTGTTTTTCATTGTTGAAGGCCAAGATCGTCAGAAGTATCAGTGTGCTCTTTGTAATTGGAGTAATCATGTTAAAAATGGTATTATGTAATGGTATTTTTCTTATTTAAAAATTGAAATTGTTTAATAGGATTATAAGTATGTTACAAAATTACTAATTTTCAAATACTAATTAGTATGTAATATAATTGGCCCAAATAGAGTATAATATAATAGGCTCCAATAGAGTAAAAAATGGTACCATAGAAAATCATGTTTTAAATATAGAAAATCAATGCATAAATAATTCAGGACGATTTAACATTCACTTTAACAACGTATTTTCTTGAAACAAAAATGCTGAGAAAAATAGAAAATGAACGTTTAAAGTTCTTCCTCGTTCGCCTTTCTCACAGAAACCTCTCTCTTGAAATTTATTATATTACTTTCTCGTTGAAAAGCGACTGGTTAATCAGGAAAGTGTACAGAACGCAATCATTATTAAATTTAATAAAAAAGATTAAAGCAGCAAAGGAAATTAAAAAAGGGAAAAAGTGATTATTCATTGGTGAACGAAGAGCAGAAAGGTGCGGTGTTTTACTTTCGTGATATGTAAGCTACGAGTAGGCAAAGCTAAAAGATTCCTTCACCTTCTCTCTTGCATATTCAGATTAATAAATTCCAACAGAGGAATAGAGTGGACTAAAGAAAACGAGAGGCAACAGTCGCTTCTAATCGAGCCTCGGATGCAACGCTGAACAATAGAGTCTGAAATGCACGAAACGGGTCACTTGTGTCGCTACGTGGGCGTAATGCATTCTATACTGCTCGAAAATATTGGAAATATTCAGGTTGTTCGATACTTTATAGTGCTACAAATTTTATGAGGATTAATTGCGATACGAATGAATGTTTTATATTTTACGGATATTACTTACTTACTTAAAATTACTTTTATTAATGATCAAAAGTATTATTTAATATTCGGAACCATTCAGAGGAATATTAATTATATTTTTCAATAGATATTTCATTTTTTTAAATTTCTGTTAAGAGTTATTTAAAATTTCATCACCTCATTTGCAAATTTTAACTTTCCACTTGTTACTTAACAAAATTAATAAAATACTTAAAATTTCTTTTTTAGTAATTATTTTTCTCTTCATTTAATTTTGTTAAATTAAAATACTTAAAACACTTGGTATATTTTCTAATTCTAATATTAATATTAGAAATAATTTCATTAGTAATAACTCTTGCAGTGTCAAAAAAGATTAAATGAGAATATTTAAATTATTGCTTTCTATCAACTATAAAGATAATTTGAAGTTGGTAATTGTTACGAGACAATCAAAACTCGAGGAAGTTCTATTAACCGTGTATTCGAATTCCGGTTGCCGGATTTCGGAGATAAACATATTATCTGAGCTAACCGGATGTCCGGGCAACGGGTTACGGTCCGGGTGGCTCCGAATGGGTAGATTATTATTCGCCGACAGAAAATAGATGAATATTGCTATTTATACACCAGCTTTATTTATACGTTGCATTTGCAGTAGAATCACTCTAATCGACGCTGATAGGAACGAGCAAATATTTAGCTCGCTGTTCTACTAAAGACAATAATGATAATTCAGTAAGAGATTAATGTAGAGAAGACGGGATAAACACTTTTGAAAATACGACTTCACGTTGGAATTGAATTTGTCACAAGATTTTCATTCATAGAAATTTCCAAATAAAACACTTGGTATATTTTCGAATTCTAATATTAATATTAGAAATAATTTTCATTCCGTGCTGTTTGTTAAATATTTTTTAAATAAATGTGTTATGGTTTTATATTTTCTTGGGATTATAGGGGTCGCAGCGACCCCTATAATAAAATGGTACTTTTATCCAAATTATTACTAACCCAAAAGAGTTGCAATAAAATTAATTTTCATTTAAAATTGTAGACGTTTTTCTAATTTGCATTACGATTTACCGGTAGATCGGTTATTCTTAGAAATCATTGCTATTGTTACCAGTCGAGATTATATACGTAACGGTTTTGAATAATAATATCCGCAAGAGTAAGATTCCATGGGAGTTAATTATCCCCTTCTCACGACCGATGTTTACATCCAGTTCGTCCAAGGTATCGCTCCTCTTGAAAAGAATTCTTCTGTATCGTACACTACATTGATTCGAATAATTCGTCGGTTAAATTCCAACGGAGTCGATCGAGTTTTGAATCATCGATTTAAATATACAACACTCTGTGTCATTTGTGTATTAATATCCGAAGCTATACGCGATTCTGTTCAACCTATTCAGCAATTTAAATTTTCAACCAATCATTTTATATTAATGCCATTCTGAACATTCCTTTTTTGAATTTTATTGCTGATCAACAGTGACTTGGCATCACTCATAAATTAATTATCAGTTATTTGTGATCCTCGTGGGATTCAGCTGTATAAGACGTATAATATTGGCGATTCTACTGAAAGGGATTAACCCTTTAACATTAATTTGGTATGTTAAATTTTGAAAATTAATTATTCGTCTACTTTATAAGTAAAATTTCACTTTGTCTGACTATGCGTGTTCATTTTCACTGTGGCGTTCACTGCAAGGTTCCCATTCGAAAGGGTTAGATTTTTATTAATAATATAAATATTTTTCATACAGTGATATTTGCTGAATATATTTTTTCTTATAAATAAATGTCTTATAATTGTGATCATTCATCAGATTGTAAGGGTCGAAGTGATTTCTTGAAATTTACAACTAAAACACAATTAATCTATGACAAAAGCGGGTACAGAAGGAACAGGTTGTTGGTGTGTCTTTGAAAGACGACAATTGAACACTTTGAATGAATATCTGACGAATAGGTTTCCGTGATCGGTACAGGGGTTAATCTGTTGGAGGTCGCGCAATTAATCGCATAAAGGATAGCCGTTCGAGGTGGACGCTAGTATAGCCCACGTTCTGATTGTTGCAAAACGCGTTGCACGCCTTCCTTGACATTAAAACGTGCACTTACGACGCGCGTTCCATCGCAAAAGCGTAATGCTCGCGCCTACCTTTGCTCTAACCCCTCTCTTCTGTTCGCGTTCCACCTTTTCCTACGCGTTCCTTCTCCTTTTCGTGTTTCTTTCTGCTCGTTATCCGCAACGTGACACCGCGTGCATCCTGGGTCAAGTGCGTCGCTTGCGCATATACATACTTTTCTCTTTGCTTTTTCTCGTCTGACGAAACTCTGATTTGCTTTTCGATCCGAGGGAACTTGTGCCAGGCTCGTAAATATGTAAATTTTCAATTATTGAATCATGTCGCGGGTTAAATGCTTTTTTTATTCTTAATTTTATGACAGAGTAACAAATGTTATTCATTCGCAATAGGATCAGGTTTCTTTAGCGAAAATGGTGATACAGGGGAAGCAGGGATTCTTAAGATCTTCATTTTGACGGTATTAATATTAAAAGTAATTTAAAAGCAAAATAATTTTATTTTTTAATTATTAGATATTATGAAATTTAGTATATAACTGAGAAGCATGAATAATAAGTAAATATGAATTCAAATTTTCCCGCGTACACGCAACTGGTGGTCCGCCACTGGCCTATATATAGAGGGTCTTCTCCCCTGTATCGTCATTCTTCTTGGGAACGCCTAAGGGGAAAGATGGGAGTCCGGGTAAAAGAGGAGGCCCATGTCGAGGGCATAGAAACTCAGAATCTGAGAATTCGGAAATCCATAAAAGCCTATTGGAAGAGAGACATTACCATTTTTCCTGAGAAAGCCTTATTATTTAATATTCTAAATATTATTTTATTTTGGTAATTCCCAACTCTGAGTATAATCTTTCAATGAGAAAAACACGAAGCTTACAATCTCATTTATCAATGTGTTACATATTTGTCCCCTGTAGTTTGCTATTTTTCATTGTTTTTCTCTTATTATCTTTATCACCAGTTTATCACCAATTTATCATCGGTAGTGTAATACGTTCGAGAGGCTCCAGTATCGCAATACTTTCATTAACTTCTTCAATTGCTTATCAACGTGCTCGTTCCTTTCACTTTTCCCGAGCTTTTCTTTTTCCTTGACCATTTTATCAGCCTTGTATCAGTAGCGTTACCACGTGTGTAAGGTCAAGTACTTGCAAGATGCATGCTTTTCTCTTTCGCTCGGCTGCTTCATGAATTTCATTTCTCAAACTTTCAATGTGTTTGAATTCGAAGATTTTAGGAAAGTCTGTTCTCTTGCTCGTTAAATTAATGTCAGCCTACTTTTTCTTTCATTATTTGGTATTCGTCGTTTGTTGTCGGCCATCAGTGTTGGAAAATTCTGGGAAATTGATTGCGTGAAACTTGAAGTGAAAATAATTAAACTTAGTTTTTAAGGATTGTTAAAGAATTTCTCCTTTTTAGAATTAAATAGCTGAAAGTTGACTTGAATTATAAGTTTAGGCAATTAGATGCTATGAATTTCCTTTTTTTCCCCAACAGAAAATAAGTGCTAGTAGAATTATGATATTGACTTGAAATAGCAGATTGGAACATTAGATTAGGAAAATAATTAATAACATCCTGTGTATCTAATTTATATTAATCTATAGTAATCTGTACTATTATGTATAATAGGAAAATAGATTATTCAGGATATTACCGATTAATTCTCCAAGCTAATGCACTGATTTGGTAACATCATTAGTAACCTATACTATCATATGCCATACTAAACATAGCTTTTACTACTGTGACAATTAGCGTGTTAATTACATAAGATTCCTTAAGATTTTCTCTATGATTTTGTCGGATAATTATCGTAATTAATAGTTGCCATAAAATTAGCAATAATTCTTGTGAAATATTTAAAGTTGCACGCATCTCTTCGTATAAGTGCAACGAGTAGTGTATCTCACCGATGGTCAGACAGGAGAGGAGGCTCGTGTCGAAATTTCTCAGAAACGTGCGCGCACCTTTAACATTTGCACATGCAATGTTATATCAATTAACAAGCAAATAAGCAACATTATTTGACAAGAGATTCGAAATTTCGAAAGAGTCGTCAAGTGAGAGCATAAAAAGGAATTGTTACGTGAATTGCAAATTGGTGAACGACTACTGGTAGTGACTTTCTAAAAATTTCATAGGGAATATTAAGAGGCAATAATGTCTGTCACTTACGTTATACACCTATCGTACCGTATATTTATTTTTTACTTGCGAAAACTATTCGTTGCGTAAAAATTGAAATTTATGTGATGCATTTTCATTCAATTACCTGGTAAAGAACTAAATGAAGGTAATTAGGCTAATTGTGTAAATGAAATGTCATGTATTATTGTCGTTTACATAAATTTTCAATATAATTTAAATGTAGTGTAATAATTTCGCAAAGTATTTGAAATATTTCATTCATTGTTGAGCTTCTTTTAAATAAATATTCTGCAAAATCTATGTAAACAAAACATTCAATTTCAATTTTTTTAAAAGTGCATTATTGCATTTTTTGAAGTGCATTGTTGCATTTTTTTCCTATTCATGTCTAATCAAGTAGTACTAATTGCTCAACTCTTTTTGTACATTATATCAAAATTGCATCACAATAATTGTCACGTGTCAATCGATTGACCGTCCCTTGCGAACGGGTGTTTAGGATTCTCCAAGTAGATACGGGATGGTCAAGGATACCGTTGACCTTCAAAATCCTAGAAAGTTGCTTGCAGATTTTTCGAATGGTGTCTCCTGGCACGGTGTCAAGTATAGGCCTGTTGGCCGAGCGCGCACGCTCGTAGATTTAGAGCATTCGAGCCGAAGTAAGACGTAAAGGCGCGTGTACGAGTTCTCGAAACAGGTGACCGACCGTTTACGGTCCGAGCGCATAATTAATCGGCCGTCTAAATACGGTGCATGAGGCGAAAGACTTACCTTTTCCACCGCTTCGGCTTCGCCTGGCCAATTAAAGAACGACGAATATCGGCCAACCGAGGAAAAACCTCGAGGAGAACACCCTGTTGCACGAGTTCGAACCACTTTCTTCTTCTTCTACAACTTTCTTTTCTTTCTTGTATTTCCATTACGGTTTAAATAACTTAAGGGTTGTTTCATCCAATCGAGTTCCGTTTAACTTCCGGACGACGGACCATGGAGAGAATCCCAATTCTAATTTAATTTCGTATTTCATATTATTTTCACATTCCATTACCATTTATTTGCTATTAATTCAAAGAAAATTGTTCTTGGCTATCGATAGTGATTCTTTCGAAGCAATTGAGCTGCATGGGACAATTGCACCAATCCTTCTTATCTTTTCCTCACATTGCACCATTTTCTTTCTTCGACCTTTAAAAGAGCCCTTCCAAGATGTCGTATCGTAAACCGTGACATTAAAACTGTCCCTTGTTCCACCAGTCACCTGATCGTGAGAGCAATTTACAGAATTGCAACTTTTGCTCACTGCAAAATGCACCGCTTGTCGTTGGCTATATTATGTGTCAGCCAAAACGGAGTATTATTTTTTATTGAATAAATATAAAATTTATCGAAGGATTGATTGAATTTTCGACGTTTCGAAGGAAACAAGAAATAATCCTCTCGTTTCTTTTCATCTATTCCACGATTGTTCCGTACGAAGCCGTTTCCCATAAAATCGTGCAACAGCACTGGTAACAAGACCCAGAGCGCGTATTTTCACCGATTGCTGGTGGTACGCCCGTTTCCAGCGTCACCGCGTCGCGTTTTATGCGAGAACGCTCCAGTTCTGCCCTGTAAAAGGAATGTCGCTGGTCTTTCAAGGTTCGCGAGCACGTACCAGGGCGTGGTATGCACCTGGAAATCCGACTGACCAATGGAACTGGCTAATAGAACTTGTGAAAACAGACAGAAAACTCTTCAAACTAATCATATTCCGGTTGTTCGATTATTTATTTCTGCTGAAATTGATATTACCTACGTTTCAATTAAAATAAATATAAAATTAAAATTTGAAAAATTGTCCATTGCTTTAACAGGACTAAAGAAATTCTGTTTTTCTTTTTCTTTTCTTTTCTTTTTTCGTTAGTTGTGCTACTATGATTATTTCGCAAAAGATGAATTGCGCCAGAAGGTATGGTTGTTGCACGATTCAATCGATTGACCGGGTGTCGAAACTGGCAACGATCGTCGGAGCATCTGGGAAATCCATTTGAATCGGATTAGCCGGGGTCGTAGAAGAGAAAATCAAACGTCGTATGCGACGCACGAGGCAAGCCACCTCGTCTTGGCCATTCGTGGGAGGAGTTGTCGCCTCTGTCAAGGTCCTACTCGCATATATTTCTATCGACAAGGCGATGCGAGTCGCGAGTCGTGTCCTAGATCGGGGACTGCCTCGAGGTCGGATCTTTTCTTACGACGAAAGGGAGACTTTTCTTAGAACTTTTCCAAAAATTCATCATCGATCATCGTTTACACTTTTATAGCTAAACAAATGAGGCAGAAGTAAAATAAATGACTTTTAGCCTTCATTTGCCAAAAATTATTTATTTATTTATTTATATAAAATATTTTATTTGAATAATCAGTAAATAGGATAACATGTACAGCTATTTACTTTTTTCCTAAAAAAGTAACAAATGTAATATGATGCGTTTCTTATATAATAAACTATAATTTTATTTGGAACAAAAAGTATTCGGACTGCGAAGAATAATTATATTTTGTTATTTAACCCTTGGACAAAAAGAAAATAATACGAGATACAAAATTAACACTAGAACTACCGACGTTTGATGCACATTTATTTTTAAGTTGAAAATAATGTAAATTACTAAATAGACAAAAGATGAAGCATCATTTAATATATACATTCATTCTTTAGCTCGATAACAACCAACATAGATTTTGACAAAAATACCTCGATAAAGTTTTTAATTTAAAATAAGAAACTGGAAACAAGTCATTTTGACCCCTTTGATAGTTCTAATGTTAAATTAAATTTGTGGCTCTTTTCATGGTCCTCCGTCTTGAGGCTCTCTCCATGGTCCGCCATCCGAGAGTTAAGAAATGCATTTTATTATATTTCCTATTTCCTTAGGAAAAGAATCATCAACAGTATACGTTACCGCAGAGATTTTCAAAATTACATGTATAGAATTCAACGCGATACGTTTGGCAATGATTTTTCAAACGCCTGTTGGACATCTTCGAAATTATCATCACGGTTGACCATTGTCTGCGATGTCAGGCTAACGATAGCGAAACGAAACGAGTGCTGCTCTCGATAAGGAAGAATAAATGGGCCAGCAACCGATAAAACAACGATCTTGCGGCATTGTTTCCAGCGAATTCGTGGGCGGAGGCCAGTTGGTCGCGTGCTCGTGAATAAGTCAGTGTTCCGTGTCCCTATTACACGGGCACACATATATATTTCAAACGTTTACGATGCTTTTTTAATCGTTCAACGAGCCTTTTCATTTCGTGTCGTTATGCAATCAATCCGCTCGTAAAACGCGAATGTGTAAATTACAAGCATGGCTGACGATTTAATTAACCGAGTGCCTGATGAAAATCGGAGATCTTAGAGAAATATTTACAGATCATATAGTGATGGATTTATTAAATATTTCGGAGCATTTCGGGTGCTGTTTTTCAATTTAAAGGGTTGAAAAATAGTTTGATAAAAGTTGGTAAACTTTAATATTTATTTATTTGAATTTTAATATAATTTATTTTAATATGGTGAATTTGATAGTTTCTTGATCAGCTGATTGTTGCTTATGTTCGTTAATATGTATATGTGAATAGCAAGTGTGATTTTGATTACTTCAAGTTAGCAAAGAACGAATCACTCGATGACCTGGATAACTCAATTAGATCAAGCATCTAGCGTGCGAAGAGAGTTAAGTAAGACAATAGAGCTGATAGAAATCAGACGAAACTGTTTCAAATATATGCTCAGATGAAAGTGATGAGTCTTGGTATCTAGAAATCTTCGATCCATGTCAAATGGTTCATTTTCGAAACGTAGAATTTTGAAATTTGACGCCTTTAGAATGTTGATGATCCGAAATTCGAGGCGCTGAAGTTGAAGTTTCCAAATTCAGAGAGCTAACATTCGAAGATTTGCAAATTTGGAACTGTGAAGCTCTCGAAAATTTCAATTTTTGTGCTTCTGAAATACTTTAACTCACAAACCTCTGAAGCACCGTAATTTGAAAGCTATCAAAGTGGAAAATATGAAATTTGAAAATTTTGAAATGGAAATTTCTCGATTTCTTTTAGCGTAAAAATATCTAAGCGCTCTTGAAATTCCATCAAATCGACGAAGGTTCCGCTCGAAGGACCACGTAATTTGTTACGCGACCGCTGCTACAATGTATACTATTACTCGAAGATTGAACAGAACGCGACCTAATTTCCGGAGCAGTTTCGTATTTCTACCTTGAGACCCTTCGAGGTTACGCTCGCCGTCTTTTCTCGTAGCATCTCGTTTTCCTCGAAGATTCAGGGCGATGGAAAAGAATAATACCGAACGCTTGTTCTGGAGGACATTACGTGAACGTAATATCTTTCATTTGTAAGAAATTGTACCTCAGAGTAATTTCATCTCTCTTTAAAAGCGTTATAACAATTAAATAACAGTAAAATTAATTATGTTTAACTCTTGATACAAAATAAAATTAAATTAAATTTGGGGCTCTCTTCATGGTCCGCCATAATTTATAACACTTTTCTCCGTTTTCTTAGCAATTAGCAATTTTCTCCGTTTTCTTAGAAAAAATATTCGATAAATCGTTATAATTTCATTAATTTAGTAAATGAGAATCTAAAAAGTCAATCTACAGGGAATGCTTGTTACAAATTGGCGAATATGTGTATATGTGAGAATAAGGTTGGATGAACTTTAAAAAGCTGATCCCTCGACGACTGAAAGGTATGTTAAAGCTTTCAAGTCCGTTGTTCCATAATTTCCCCGAGGACACGGTTGACGTAGTTGCACGTAAGAAAATGAGAAAATGTTGCGATGAAAAAGAAGGAAAATTTTTTCTAATATTATCTAATATATTTCATATTATAACCAATAAAAATACTATTTATTTCTTTAATTGTCAATTACAAAAGAGCCTACAATTAAATATTAAAAATTCAGAATTATAATTAAATTTCTCGGTGATCTTCTAGATCATCGGAGGGTGAAAATAAGAAAGAAAATGAATCAAAAGGAGCATTGCTCAGCGTTGCAATTTCAACGAACGTTATTCCATAAGCAACCAACTAGGAGAGACATCGTGTTGCATAAAGAGGCCACTTCCCGGTTGCGTTGGAACGTTCACTTTCTTTGTGTTCGAGCGAAACAGAGAAACTCGGAGCGTTCTCAGAGCAGAGAAAACGAGACAGAGAAACACGGCCTCGTTGTGTTTCTACTCGTCCCGTGAAAGTATCAGCGGAGATGCATCCGCGGAAAACAGTGTCGTCTCCTCTCTGTTCCATAGACTGACTTCGCGTCTCTTTCAGTCGAACAAAAGCATCGGTGTATTACATGTGTAAAGTAAACATTACATGTATATCATACATATACTATTTACTGAGTAATAGATATCAGGTTAATTAAATATTAATTTTATTAACCTTCAGACGCAAAGCGATGGGTTAATTAAAATTAGGCATTACAAACGAAAGGCTTTAATATTTAAAAAAGAATAAAAGTAGAAAATTAAAAAATAAATACAATGGGGCAACGCAAAGATTTAGTGAACATCTGTCTAGAAATGAATCCCTCTCAAAATATTGAATAAGTAATTGTATGTAATTTATGATGTCATCTACAGTTTACTCAGTTTATCGTCATCATAAATGTCACTTACCATTATGTATCATCGGTGAAAAGTTGCCTAAGAATATTAAAACAAAAGAACAATCGGAATATTTCGAAAGGGATTAATTTTCAGAGACAAACGTTCATTAAACCCACGCACCGAATAAACAATTCAAACACACGAAAGTTTGCAAAGTCAAGAGCCTCGAAGAAGCATTTCAATTAAGTTTCGTAATCGATCAAATTTATTTGGTGTCCCAGTAAATTGAAGCTTTGAAAATTATAATCCAAGTGCTTTGTGCAACTGTAAAGTAGGTATTAGACTGTTCATTCGCTCGTGACCTTTTTATGGTATTTAGGATGAATCGAGCACCAGATGTCCGCGGGCGAATCTGACTGGTGTATTGCACCGTGAAATCAATCTTCAATATGGTGATTTTAAATGACGGTAATGACAATGACGAGACGTGGGTTCTTGAAGAAGAATGTACAAATTTATCGCTGATAATTGGCGTCATTTTTATTATTATTGTTCATATATCAGAATTTTGCAAATGTTTTACAAAATAATATTTTGCAAAATAATAGCTTGCAAAAATAATATTTTATACAATATTTTACAAAATAATATTTTACAAAATAATATTTTACAAAATAATATCTTAGAAAATAATATCTTACAAAATAATATCTTGCAAAATAATATTTTGTAAAATAGCTCGCTTGGTTTTCCTCAAAATTAACAATATAAGAATATGTCTATTTTAAGTTATGAAGGCAATGGAAAGGAGATATGGAAAGTATAGATCAGCCATCGTAGATAATAGGGAAACTACTCACCCTATGATCAAACTGTACCCTATCTATTACAATTAACCTCCTTAGCTTCTCTTGTACACAGCTAATCACTGTCTTGCTCGGTATCTTCCTCTCCAAACAGCATCCGTCAATTACAATATCTTTTTGACTATATATTTACGATTTTTCCGGGGTCAACGTCCTTTCCAAGCCAATCTATTGTAATTTATCTGGTGTTAATTGCTCTTCTATCTATTATTACTTCACCAGTTCCATCAAATTCCAACGAGTTTCATCCGTTTAACCTTTCACCCTTGTCTCGTTCCCTGTCGACGGGAACAGCGAATCGATGTAATGGATTTATGACGTTAACACGAGATAATTCGTTGTTTTTATAATTAACTGTTAGAAACGATAGGATTTTATGGTATGGTTGAGCAATGGGTTTCTTGGATAGTTACCAGAGAAAATAGAATAAAATTTTTATTTATTATTAACCTAATTTCATTTAGAATTTAATTTTTACTTAATTTAACGCTAATGGAATTGAAAATTTAATAAAATTTGATAGCACTTTGATGGATTCTTTTGTAATTTTTTACATATTGCAATTTGAAAATTAGTAATTATACCAATAATTGATTACCATAATGATAAACGTGTATAGATCTTCCGGTACATCGCGATTAAGTGTCAAACAGAATTACCTTAGGTAGAATGCAAAAAATGTTAAAAGTATTTTCATCCGAGCGTGTACAGACGTTGGATAAATCAACGGTGACTGGAAAGCATGCTAATAAATAAAATGGTCGTCATGCGTGAGATTCCAACGGCACATTGTGCACTACTGACTTGGTCCGCGGTCTCTTTGTGCAACCTACACGTAACTCACTCGCGCTCGCGCCTAATTACACCTGAATTTCTCGAGTGTTTCGGCTTCATTTAATCCGTTATGCGGACAAGATGCTTAGCCGGCTGTCGTTTCTCCTCTTGACCGATGCCTTTTCCATCGTACCAGCATTTACGGTTCGATAATTAAGCTGTAGCAATTAGAAAAGAGGCTGACAATCAAAGAAACTTTCCCTCCTCTTCATTTTCTGTTGTAAAAATCTCAAGATTTCTTCTTTTCGGAGACAGGTAGTTTTGCAGATTTCAATCGCCGAGGTAATTAATGACTATAATAGTTGCTCGCTGTAAAATGGTCGTTAGGTACACTCCGTGGTCAAAGGCTTCTCCGGAGCGTTATATTGGTTTTTGGGGAAGTAGGATAAATATGAAATGAAAATAAAAAATATATATATATATACGTTTGGATGTTTTCTCTTAAGCTTTTTTTAAACGATTGCATCTTGCATCCTCGAGTTTAGAGGACCATGGCACTTATCCCAGAACCGTGAACGAATACGCATCGCAAAATATTTATGCAACATATCTAACATACATATGTTACATAGATCTCTTGCATGTAAACTTTTACGCGGGAAAATTTGAATTAAATCTGATTTGATTACCAGTGTCCTATAATTATCCAACGTAATAGGAAACGTGCAATGAAATTTTTTTAAATGCTTACAGTAAAAATAGAATACAATACAACTGAAATTTTGTAATATGAGAGGATATACAGAGCGGATGATTAACAAGTGTGGATTATTTAATAAACTGTGGGCGTATTGCAAACAAAACGTGCTCTTTATTTCAAACAGTCGTGCACTTCGACGGTCAGAAAAAGAATGTCCTGCCGTCCCAACAATCCTCGGTCATGAGGACGCCTTCGACAGTATCTTTTGTTTACGACACCCCCAAGTTGGAGGACTTCCCCTTAAGAAAGGGAAACGCGCTGACAAAATGCATATGGCCTGTATCAAACGTTCGTCTATTTCGAATTTTCTAATACATAGTAAAAGTTTCTATTTTTTCTTCATTACTACCTACCAGTATACGGTCATCTAGACACCCATCCGTCGCACCTGTTCGCCACCGAAGTCCACTAATCGCGTCAGTGACGTTCGCCAATAATTTACGTGATTATTCCCATAGAGTGCACATGTCTGCTTGGTTACGTAACATTCATGCTTGCTAAAAGCCCGCTACGAGGCTTCGGTTAAATTGATTATCAAATAATAGATACACAGGTGCACCTGCATGCACCTGTTCATGTAGAGAAGAACCTGTGTTTCATTTTCAATGATTCTTTTAGTTTCAAATTAAAAGCTTGTCGTTTTTTTAGCGTTTCAAGTACTTGATGCAATTAAATTTCGATAATAGATTAATAATAATTGTGGTCCAATTAATTTTATTTAAAAATTAAGGAATTATGAGGAAAAGGATTATATTTGGAGGTAGTTAATCTTTAATAGTGTTGTGGGTTGAAATTCTTCAAAGAAGAATTTCTTAAAAGAAATTCATCCATTTTCATTAACATTCATTAACATCCATTTTCATATCGCTATTATGAATGCTATGTCACGTTGCGCAATCCATGGAGCTTCTAGATTCTTCTACCCGATGTCTAATCGACGAATGGCTGCCGTTTCAAATTACATGGTATTAGTGATTAGGCGTTTAGGATATTTATACTTGCAAAGCTTTATGGACTAATTATACAGTAATTATACTCGCTACATTAGTAGCGAGTGTCTCTATAAATTATAAAGTTGTTAATTTAATTCATGAATAGGCATCTAGTAATCGCTCTCCGGTAGAAAATAGTATATCTACAGTGACAATGCGAATAGGTTCGCCATAAGTTCGCCGACCAGTATACAAGTAGTATAAGAAATATGTAGAAACTAGGCGTCGCTGATGAATATAAGACGAACTTGAAGCAAAGTACTTATTACGCATGAGAATCGTATAGTAATGTTTGAATGAATGAGAATCGATTAGTAGTCGACTTGAATCGTCGCGTTAGCGCTACTCGATCGTACATAATGCGATCTATCGTTTCGTGTTCGCATAAGGCAGACTCATACTGGTGTATGGTGACCAGCTCCTCTTACAATTTATTAAGTCCACTCGCATTCACCAGATAAACGATCGATTACAAACACGTACCGGAAATGGAAAGATAACACATTGTATACTAGCGACGCGATGTTTTATTTCTTCTCTTAACAGCGTATTAATGATGATACTTCAATTTCGATTTGATTAATGTTCGCCTTTGTGGCATAAATTCAAATCAATTCAAATTCTCCCGCATAAACATTTATATGCAAGCGGTGGGGGGCACAGGCTTATATTCCTGAAATATGAATATTTCTACTGTGACGATGAACGTGTTAAAATACATATTATTTTTGCTAATCTATAAGACCTTTATATTCCAGCACATAACTTATTTTTATTATCATGTATTTAACAACAAGTGAAACTAATCACACTTGAAATTACACCGAACACATAAGCATAATTGCTACTCATATTTCTTGCATTCAAAACCGCAACCATTATATTTTACTCGTTCATATCGCCTGAGGGGGAACACCCCGGAGTGTAATAATGTTTATTGCAAGGCACACAGACATTGTGCACGTCACTTTGTCGAAAATGTCAGCTTTCACGAAGTCTCTATTGGCTGTACTCTGTTCGTCGCAAATTCAGGAGGGAGCTTTCAGCCACCGTTTCACTAGGGTGAAATTCTCCCCTATGTTAAAGTGAACTCAATCTCCGACGACACCGTTAACACGAGGAGCTTCGTTAATTGCCTGCTGATTACATCATAGTGTGTACAAGCCGTTACATAGTTGCTTTCTGTCACGGTTAACCCGTTTCGAAACATTGTTACCGTGATTTTCGTACGTTCATTATTCTGCTTGCAAAATAGTAAAATTGTTTCAAATCTCAGCTTGGCGGGCCACAATTTCAATTTAATTTCAATTTCAATTTTCTTTTTTTTTTTTTGTTAATCTTGCAGTGCTTGCAAATTAAATACAATAGGCGTTCGCTAATTTCCTGCAGGAAATTATCAAGCGGCTACTGTAAACCAATCGTACATTCTGACGGTCTCATATTTTATTGAACTCTACATTTTTTCCGCAAGAAAATCAAACAGAAGATTGATAAAACCGTTTCGTTTGTAAATATTGTTTCGATATCTGTATCGGTTCTGTTTGCTCGTTAGTAGGTGGAAGTCTCGACGATCGGAACCTTGCGTGCTTTAATAAGCAACGTTCAATCAACGGGTAAACGTTTCACGTCAGTGACAACGTCGTTCGGCATTACGTTTATCGCAGAACTTAATTACTATGGTAATGTGCGGGTATTTTTAAAACAAATTAACCTAGCCCAATGATCTGTCGATATTTTAGCCGGCATCGTTAATTGTAGCCTTCAATTTTTTGTATCTACATTATTTATATATTATATATATATATAAAATGATTTATTGTGAGTTTTACATGACGTCTAATATGAAATTGTTTAAATAATAGGGCTTTGTGTGGATATGCTTTGAAAATGATAATTTTTAAATCGCTGTGTTGAATAATCACCTTTTGTTACGCAACCGAAAGTAATTATAGAAACAGCTGCTTTTATTACCGATAAGATAGCTGTCCGATATAAGTACCACTACTCAGGATTTAATTCATTATTTCGAAATATTAATTAGTTTGTTCAGTATTATGTCAGCATTTAATTGTATAAATCTTCTTACGATTATCCTATTTCGTGGTAGGTGTACCTAAATAGTTACATGAAATACAAGAATACAATGAAAATTAGAGTATAAACAGTGTAATATAATTGATTAAATATATTTTAATGGAAAACTCTGAATTCCATATGGTATATGATATATAGAGTTACTTTTAAATCTTCTGTTATTGAAATTAGAATTCAGTAATGTGATCCAGATATTTACACTCGAGACACATGTCCGAATTAACGCTGAATACATTTCGGAAGCAGTTGTTTAATAATTTAATCAGAGATAAGTAAAAGAAGAAAAAAAGAAATTGTGGTCACATCGCTTCAGTAGAATACGGTAGACTCGCGTTATATTGCCGCGGACAGGCAATATTGGAATTATTTCCACATAGGTATGATGGTGGAAGCCACCTGCATGATTGAAAATCTCTGTAAAGATCAAATCGCTCACGTGGCAATATAACGAGGGTTTGCTGTGGGTCGTTGCATGTCAGACAGTTCAACCTGAAACGAATATTCAGAGAAAGATTAACACGGTATCATCGTGACAAAGGGAAAAAGCGGTCGATCAACAATTGTTCGATTGATTTCGCTATCAAAGACCGTTTAGTCATGCAATAAATCGGTATTAAAGTAATCGAATACTGATTTAGTTTTAGTATTCCCAATTTCTATTTTCAATTTTTCAACCATTTAACCGATGGTACTAATATTCTAATCAAATCAAAATTAATTATTGATTATTTATAAGTATTTGCAATGATGTAAAATGTTCAAGATCAGTAGTTCTAATTAGTTAATATCAAATTTACAATAATACAGAAATCTCTGATTAATCAGTAATTACATTAAATCAATTGATTCATATCTGTCATTAAATAAAAATGCACTCGAAACTGATAACACAAATATCACCTGAGATTGATTGGTTGCATCCTGATACATAATTGCAAACAAAAAAGAAATTGATCGATTCGAAGAGTAGATAGTATCGCAAAATCAATCGAATGAGTATTACTTTCTTTTTTCGTGCGTCAATATCACGTGGTCGCCCATTCGCGTGATCAATAGATCGCTTGTGCGAATAGGAGGGGAGAATCGAAAGCGACTGTTGGCAAAGCTTACCGCGATTACATAACATTAAAATGCTTCGAATTAAAAAGCTGACGTCTGAACACCTCGAGGTGGAAGTGACTAATCCAATCTCCATGAATCTTCTCGGCCATTCTCAAAATATTCTCTATTTCTTCTTCAAATATTACATATTCTTATCGAGAACATCCTAATAAATAAAATGTTAAAATTATGAAAAATTTGAATTTGGAAACAAGAAATAAAATATCGTTATATTCTGTTTATACAATTATTGCTTCTTTTTTTCTGGCTTCATTCATTGGATCCTAGAGAAGGCACGTGGGCGGCTCAACCACTTGTAGATTTTGACCTAAATCCGTCGACGAGCGTTTCGGGGTTCGAGAACGAACGTCGAGACAGCTTATTTGCATGTACAGCTGCGAAATTCAGCAACGAAGCCAGTAAGAGTTCGCCTTCAGCCTCGACAAGGTCGCGATGTTTCCTCCGTAACATCCTCCTTCGAGGTTTCCCTCTCTTCCATCTACAGGGTGTTTATTTTCATCCGTTCGAACCATTAATTTTTCAAGTTGCTGTAAAATTCATGATGCAAATGAAGAAAATAATGATGGTATCGAAACGAGTTTGAATTATGCTATTAAATCTTGTATTCTATTTTTGGCTTCGTTCAGGAGAAAAACAACTTAGCAATTTATATTACCGGCTCATCACTAGCTACGGGTAAATCGTGCGTAGACGACGCTCTCGCGTTTCGACGCGACGAGATTACGAGCAAGCGACGCGGCGAGGAGCCCCGACGCCACATAATTGCCAATTTAACTATCAGCTGATCGTCCGGCGCCTTTGTGATACCTTACTCCGTGGTAATCAATTCTAAATTTTTTATTTAAACCAAACACTCATTTTTCATTATTTTATTGAAAAAAATAAATTGAAAAAATCCAATCTCCGAAATTTGTTGTCAAAGAAAAAATATCAAATTATACCAATTATTTCTATAATATTTCGATGAAATTAAAAAACATAAAATTGATTCGGCAAATTGATGATCGTGCATTGATTGAGAACAATAATTAATTTACTTGGTATATTGACACGAAAGAAACTTTTTACTCCTACGAGAAAAAAAAGTAAATAAATTAATGGTACTAAAAATAGTGGAAGCTTGTGTAAAGGATAAACGATACGACGTGGTAATTTGCATTCGAATGGTTTGACCTAAGATCAATGGTCAGTAAACGTCTGGATCACTGATCACTGGATCATGGATGCAAATCTTGTGCATCAAGTAGCTAGGATTGTTCTTGTGCAATTTGCATACACCGGTTGATAGTGGAAGTTGAAGGACAAGCAGACACAGAAATACACTGAATTTTCCTGCTGTTACTATAAATCATTTTCATTTTACGAAACAATCAATTTGTGCAGATGTTTGTATCCAAACATAAATTAATAAATTAATTTTGAAATGGTAAGAGAAATCTTTTGACAGCTCTCTTATCGATCTTCAAAATTGACATACGGTTATCTGATTTTATAAATAAACAGCTCTTGTAGTTATCTCTGTCTTTATCGCTTATCAGTTCATTTGCTATCTTTTATTCCATTTCATTGTACAATCAATGGAAATTGTGAAGAAATTTCATAGTCTATTTAAAATTATCAAAATAAATAAGAATCGGAAAAAAGAAGTCTCGGTGACTTCCTGTTAGTATTTTCTCAAGGCACAATCATTTCACTGACACGGTTTCGTGTCAATCCCTCCTTACTCTTCTTTCTCGTCGTCGAAGTTTCTTTTTCGTACCCATTGTGTTACTCTGCTCTTACGTCAGAGAACCTAATCACGAAGATGCCTAAAAGCGAGACGAATTATTTCTAATTAATCCTTCGAAAGAGTTCGATAATGTAATCATTGATTTATTTGTCAAACTGTGCTATCAAAGCGACAAGTAATAGTTGGTACTTCATTGTTGACTCTGGAAAAGCTCTTTACACTCATTGTATCTCAGGGGTGTGTTTCCCTGTGTCAAGAGTTGGAAAAGGACAAAATGGTGTTCCTCCAGGAGGTGCAACAACCTGGCGAGCTGGTTACATCGAATCACACTCGGCAAACACTTTCATGGAATTTTCGAAGGGGTAGGTTTGCGAAGCGACAAGTGGATCTGGGATTCTAAGCTGCGGTGAGGGTGAAACGGGTTCATAGAAACTAAATGCAGAGGATCATTTTCGAAACACTCTTGAGGTCTGTAAATGAATTTTGGACTAAAAGATTGAAATTTAATTTAATCGCTTCATTTGCATCGGAATTAGAATATAAATAATTATCTTTGATTATATATTATATTATATTGAAATGCATACGTTATCGGTATCACGAGCGCGAGTCGTGTTTCATTAAAATTTCGATAACGAACCACGAGTACGATTAGATATAAAACAGCAGATTAGAGGATTGATCATATATTCGAGGGTGAAAGTTTGACAATGAGCTGCGTGAAATTATTGATCGCACTCGCAAATAACGATGAACGTAATATCTTCCTATTGATTTTCAGATATAACACAAGAATGTAAGAACAAAGAAAAACACCGAAGTTTGTAGCTTTAGGGGATTACACATAAAGAAATACGCGTTACGTAATCTAAACAATTTATCGCAATTTCGAAGAAGCTGTAGAAATGAGTTCCTTGTATCGTTTTACGTCATTTGACACGATATCGAAAAGAAAAAAAATCACGTTGTTTTCTGTATGTTGAAAACCACTAAATGATGAATAATTTTTCTGCTGTTCTTTCCTGTTCATCAAGTATGCGATGATTCAAGTACATATTAATGGTATATTAAAAGCCAAGATTTTTCATTCTTTTAGACTAGTATTTCTTCTATGTTAATTTATTCAAAGACACACATGGTGCGTCATTGATTGTCTCGGATAGATAAAGACGCACCAGGTGCGTCTGGAGTCAACGTCTGACATCATATTTAGGATTTATTTTCTCTTTTAATTACAACTTCTCCAGTCTATTTTTTTATTATTCCACTTTCCCATATTCTCATCTACAAGACGCACCCGGTGCGTCATTGAGTGTCCTGGACAAATAGGGTAAGACACACCAGGTGCGTCTGAAGTCAAAGTTTGACTACGACACCACCTTCTGCATTTCTTTTCTATTTTAATTTCAACTTCTCTACCCTAATTTTTATCATTTCACTTTGCCATATTCTTATCTTCAAGACGCACCTGGTGCGTCGGCTATCAAGAAACTTATATACTCCATACCTCGAACCCCAACATCGACACCATTTTACAAATGATGGTATTATTTTCCACAAATACTCTCTCCTAATTACACAAATGAAATTGCTATTAATTTCAAAGAGAGACTCTCTGTAATTACCTTGTGGCTTTTATGAGAGGAAGCAAAAAGGGGGAGTATCCGCGTGCTCTCCGCCCATATGGTACGTTCGCATACCGAATTTCGCCGGGGTAGTACCTTGTTGATCCGCGATTCCGTTTCTTACGAGTGCTCCGGGAATTACGTATCCCGGATGCGCGCGATCGCGAAATCGAAACTCTCGCGGTTGTGTGGAGTGCGCTCGCGCTGACTGATGCCGAGTACAACGACCCCGGTGCCACGAAACGGGGACATCCTCGGTTGTTCAACGACGTCGTCTTTGCTCGCGTACACGCGATGACCCCGTTTCCCAGTCGTCAGCCACGCGACGAACGCTCATCGTTTCGATTTTTACCCACCCCTTCTTCCCTTTATCCTCGCGATCGCGCTTCCTCCGTTTCCGTATTCGACGCCTGTTGCGTTTCGAATTCGAAAGAAATCGAAGCTTTTCCCTGCACCTGCTCGCTACTTGCGCGAAGGAACCTTCCGGAGAGTCGGCGACGCACGGTGCTTAAATTGAAACTTAAGTTTCCCCCGTCGATTCAAACAATTTATTATCAAGTAAAAAATATATAAATTACTTTAAAAATGGGTAATTGTATTAGTAGAAATAGAAATTGATAATTTTGTAAAGGAATTTGTTCGGTTTTCACACGAGCGGATCGGTAACTATAACTGAAATTGCAGTAATACACATCGTGCGAAATAATTGCGGTCGTTTCGATTCGATTCCTTGGCCGACGATATGAGATCTGGTTGAACGACGATGCCGTGAACCGAGCACGATTAACGAGAACAGAAAAAGCGGAGAACAACGTAGATAGAGCCGACAGAGGCTGGCGATCTTAATTACATTAATTAAATTCGAAGTTATCACGGGTAACGTAAGAAGGAAGCAGATTCACACTAATTACCTTGCGAACTATCGTTACCCGGTGTATACGAAACACGAAATCTTACGTTGCAACGAGTTGCATCAGCAAACGAATATAGTAGGAAAAAGTAAAGAAGCATTAACAAGGATAAAATGGTTAGAAAAACGTGTGTACCAGGGCCGAGTTCGATCACTGTGGGAATTGATATTGAATCGTGACTTCGATACCGATTTCAACAAGAATCTTCCGTTCATTTTAATTAGAAATTTTTTAATTTGAAATTTTTTAATTTGAAATTTTAACATTGGTCTGATTTGTAAAATAATTTATTACGAGAAACAAAATAAATGTTCTTTTGAAAACTTGCAAAGATTAAAGTTTCACGGTGAAAAAGTTGAGTATAAAGGTTCATAGCTATCTCTTGCTGGCAGATCGAAGAGCAACCTTTCGCTGCCGTTTTTCTCCATTATAATTCACGACGTACGTGTATATACGTGGGTCGCTTTCATTTTCTGTGCACCGTTATGAGACGTCATAGGACGGGTCGCAAAAGTATTTTCGCCTTTTCCCTTTTGATCAAAAGCTCCCGTTTTCTCTTTACGCTTTCGTTCCGTCTCGAAGAGTAAAAGTGTTCGCAAGCAAGAAGTATTTACATACATATTTGAAGATGATTTCACTAGTCCTGTGCCATTTATTTTTTCCATCCCTTATTTACAAATTTCCAGACAATTTATTATGTTCCATTTTTTCTTCAAAATTGTTAATTAATCCCATTAAAAAAAAAAAGAAAAAGAAATTGAAATCGCTTACCAATTAATGAAAAATGAAAATGCGAATTGCAAGCGTTCATACGATAATTATAACTTTCATAGAAATTTAATTACGGTTCCATCTCCGTCTGTAAATTTACAGAAAGTATTTACTAATTTACAGATAGTAGATGAATTTCAGAATAATGATGGAATATTGTTTAAAGATCCTCTGTTTTGATTATAAAGGGTCGAAAAAGCGTTTCTTCTTCCCGATTGCGCAATAATCGAAGCTGAGAGAAGACGGCATCGGCATCGCGGAAACCCCAGCAATTTTCCATAGAGCACGAATCGACGGAATGATAATATTCCCTGGCCACGGTGCAGAGAATGTAGGCCAACAAATGACGCTTTATGCAACGGCTAGGCACCGTGAAACGAACGTTTTAAATTCTTTAGCGCGTCGATGCACGATCAATTATTTATCAATTTTCTACCGGTCAGCTTTGCATCTATAGCATTAGAACACACGCTCCGACTGTCGCGCGATTCACCACCGTTCGTGTCCGTTCGTCTTTCGTGCTCTAAGCTAATCGATTTTACTTACCAAGTGTCAGTAATATTATACGTAATCTCTATTTCTTTGAAATATTATCTAATGTTACATCGATTCTTTGGCTATAATGAAACACTGTTCTTTGACAATATTTAATTAATAGAGAATTCTTTATAAAAGTCTCTGTTGTCATTTTGGGATATTAAAGAAAATTTCTAGATAAGTTTCCGAATGGCTCTACCAAAATTGAGAACTCAGGTTCGGTATATAACCTAAATTGATTACCAGAAACCGATTAAAATTGGTTTCAAAGCTGGAAGTCTTACCGTTTTTTAAGATATTGTGGTAAGAAATTTTTGTACAATTTTGGTACTACGTATGCGCTATTCAATACTACGCATGCGCTATTCGATACAGCGCATACACAGAAACTAACCTAACCTTACCTAACCTTACCACGATATCTCGAAAACGGTAAGACATCCAGCTCTGAAACAAACTTTATTCGGTTTCTTGTAGTCAATTTAGGTTATGTACCGAACCTGAGTTCTCAATTTTGGAAACACAGCCAAATTTCTTTTTTGATACATATTTGGGGAAAACTGACTTTGCAGTTGAGAAGAACGAGGAATGAACGATTGCACCGCAAACGATTAAACGCGGTTTCTTTGAGGATCTCGAAGCGCATCGCGAACGAGCGGACAGAAGCGGACAGCACGCTGTTAAACCGGAATTATGACCGCAATAAACCGTTGCTGGTGCCTTGGCTTCTCTGTCGGGGTTCCTGATGATATCCTCGTCGTGCCTCGTTGCATCGAGGTTTAATAAGCGTTTCGAAGATAAATAAATCCCGCGTCTGCGATTGATTAAACGCGTGCACCTTTCGGCCTGACTTATTACTCTATTCCGATCGCCTTTTCTAATTTATCGACTGCATTTCTCTATATAGATTGTTCAATTTTTAACTGACAATGAGAAAAACTTGTTTGACAGTATTAAATATTTTTCGTAAGTGGGTGAAGGTTAATTTTTATTCCATTAAAGAATTACATATTTTGGTTCTTAAATTTTAACAAAATTTACTACAATTAATGAAGATTTTTGAATTTATTATACAGAACTCTCTAGATTCTTATTTGATACTATCTTGAACACTCTAATTTCTCTCAATTTACTCTAATAAAAAAGTTACGTATAAGTCTTCTAGATGTAGGTGTTCTTAGAATTCATTCATTCAATAAAAGTCTATTTCACGCGATGCGTTTGTAAGAATAGCTGTTAGACATAAAGAGAGTGTAGCGATAAATTAATCAGTATTGATCGTAACGAATAAATTATTAAGCAGCAAATTGAAATGATGAAAGAAATAGAACGGAATGGAAATTGCGAAACGGAGAGGATGGTAGAATTCAAAAAGTAACAGAGTGTAAAAGCTGTTCCCTATCGCGCCCGGGTTTGTAACGCATTCATTCGCAAGCGCAAACAAACGAGCGTAATTGAATTTTATCAAGTGTAGATAATGCCGGCAGAAGTCTGCCGTAATTTGCAATTCAATGAACAGTATTTTTCCTAGTTTGCCGTCACGTTTCACGTAAATTCGCTTTTACCTTATTATCCGCGATTACAATCGACCAAAACGCGATCAGTCTCTATCAATATTATTGCAATCGAATACGAATTATTTTCATACTTGATCTATTTATTTGATCAGAAATTCTGTTTTCCAATAATTTCTGTCGAAATTTTCAAAAGTTTATCCCTTTGAAATCAAATATTATCACTGTGTGCATTACAAGGCTCGAAATGCATTCGATTGAATTAGATTACACTTTGGATGGAATTTATTTTCAAGCGATAAATATTTATCCACATTCGAGAGGTTTTATACCATATTTGGAAATTTGATGACGTCCAAGCAATTATCCTAATTAGAATAAAAATTGCTTATGGAAACTTGTTCGTTTACCCATTAGTTTATTTAATCGACATTTTACCATATATACATCAGGTCGGAGAAACTTGTGGTGACCGTAGGAAAGCGAAACATTACGATTTCACATAGCCTGTGAACCCATCCCGTCGACGATCCTCATCTGGCCACGGTGCATTCCCCTGCATCTTGTACGCTGCAGCCATTCGTTGACCCTTGCAGTTACCTGCATTCGAACGCTTCCGGATGCGCGACGAGGCTGCCGGTTTTTCCGCGTCCCGATCACCTCGAGATTTCACTGAAATTAATTCGCGTGAATTTCCTTGCTGACGAGAGGAACGTTTTACCAGGAGTTTGCGTAATCTCTGTTGCCTCGTTCCTGGAAACGTTCCCCAGACTCCTAATCTTCTTGACGACCGTCCTCCGATAATGTATCGTCGTGTTTCCTAGTCAAATGGATGCTGGTTCGATCGATCGAAATAATGGCTCTGTTGTTGCCTTTAATCGTCCATTATTCGTCATCTCTTTAGGGAGGGCTCATTGATGACCGGCGTTGATGAATTTAATTTCGTCTGTAATTGGAAGGAATTCGAGATATCAAAAGTACTGTGGGACGTTTTTTATTTTATATAGGATAGTGTATTGGGCTATTTTGGGGCGGGATGGGTCTCTTAGAAATTTTCTAATTTTGTAATTCTGAAATATTGGAATTTTGAAATTCTACAATTATGAAGTTTTAAAATTCTAAAATTGTTGAATTCTGAAATTTTTAAATTTTAGAATAGGAAGGGGTCCACAGTTTTGAAGATGGGCTAATAAAAATTTTGGGGAGAGGGACAGGCTCTAGCCCCTACCTAGTTACACCGATTTGAGTCCAAAGGGTTAAATTTTACTTCGATATTTTTCAATTTTTTCCTACACATATCACCATATCTCCTACATCAAAGCCTCATTGAAATCGATCCACATAGAATCAAATACCAACCTAGAGTATGATTGTTGCTCGTAAGAATCTGTTCATGCGGAAAGGTCGATCGGGTTCATTTGAAAGCAGATTCCAACGCAACGTTGAAGACCTCCAACGTAGACATAATAACGCTTGCCAGATTTTTGTTCTCGTTAGCATATTTACCGTGTTACGCAAACTCGACTGGTTAATACGTACCGTTCATCCTATCATAAGCTAGAAATATCTTCTTTAACAATCTCTAACTTAATTTCCAGACAAAAACTAGGCACGTTAACGTAAATAAGGGATGTTTTATTTTGTGGTAGAAAATTGAGGAGCTTCTTTCTATTTTCGTTGCTTCGTAAACACGTGACATTTAGGAATACAGTTTAGAGGAAAAGTTGAGGAAAATGGGATGGAAATATGAGGTGGTGTCTATCAGTTTTTGACAATGTTTTGTGACAAGGAAAAAGTATAGAATGAATAGCAACAATATTTCATCGAGAAAATAATAGGTAGACTATATTTAATCATTTCTCTTAATGTTTCCATTTATCAAACGAAATCATTGGTTCAAGAGTACCGTTAATTTATTAAATTCCAAAATTCACAATTGATTCTGACTGAAATAAGAAAGGGGAGGGACAGTGATTGATTCAAGCTAAAATAACATAGAAATTCAACCCTAAGAGTTTCAGTTATTCTTTCTTCTTCATTACTGACGAAATTGTTAAAATTCATCTACGTTAAATTTCACAAAATACTGATTCAGACGTTTTTAATGATGAACGAACCAACCCCTACTCATAGTACACTAAGAACAGTTCATAATCGCTATGCACACCATCCACAGTATATAATATGAAAACATGTGTCCTTTCACGTGGTTCGAATAATGTTTCTAAAAATTATTCCAACTTTCCATGTGGTATTCACTGTTTACTGTGAAATGGTCATTTCCAGGGAAAATAATGATATAGGGAAAGCATGAATGTTTAGAGTCTTAATTTTGAAGATATTAATAGTAAAAGTAATTTAGAACAAAAGGTAGTATAACTTTTTATTATTATATGTTATAAAATTTAGTATATAACTGAGAAAAATGAATAATAAGTAAATATCAATTCAAATTTTCCCGCGTATACGCAAGTGGTGGTCTGCCACGGGCCTATATATACGGGGCCTCCTCCTCTGCATCGTCATTTTCCTCGGAAACGCCTAAGGGGAAGGATGAGAACCCAGGACGTTACCTTTTTTCCTGGAGAAGCCTGGAAAAGTTAGTTATCTATTATTTTCACAATATTTCATTATTTAAAATTTCCAAAATTTCATTGTCTAATATGAATATATTTTTAATTAACTAAGTAAAAAAATTCTTAATGATATAAGTAGTAAATTACTGTGTTAATTAGAAAATAATGTAATCTAAATTACCTTAAAAAGAGCTATTCAAGTATCACCATGTACAAATCCTTTTCAACAAGTAAAGCAAGAAAAATTCCAAGTACCACCCTCTTGTCCACGTATTTCGTCAGAGAGCACCCCCATCCTTAAAAATAAGGGTCGATTGTGCGGTTTACGTGGGTTGACGACTGCTAAGAGAGGAGGAGAGATCGATAATACTTTGTCGACCCTCCTCGTTGGTCCAGCCTCCTCCTTCCTCCTCTCTATGTTTCCCGGTTCGACGCGTGGGCGTCGAGGAAATACGGCACCCTACTTCACACCGACACAAAATTTCGCACACGAAAACATCTGTGGTAGGTGAACCTACGGGCAGAATATAACCTTAGCCTGGCTGGTTCATTCAGAGACACCCACGCGTTCCTCGCGTGACGTCATTGAAGTCGCTGATGGAACACGAGGGAGATTCAAGGGTAGGATCTGGGCCACTGTTCCCCTTCTATCCTTTCTATTTTTCTTCTTTTCTGGTTGATCAGAGTTTAACTCGAAGGCAGATCGTTTTTCCAGTTGATTTAAGCATAACTGTTTCGTTCTTGCTGTGATAGAGTAGCGGAGCAGAAAGAAGGGGGGTTGATGAGGTTTGTTTTGAAAGTTTATTTATGGCTGTCTGATACATAAGGACAGCGATAACAGGATCAAAAATAATATATCGTAAGTTTTATACAAGTTTTGAATTTTGAACTAAAAGATAATTTTAATCGCAACTAAGTATTTTTTATGTTTTTTTTTTTTATTTTGAAAGAAATGAAGATAATAGAAATAATTATCAAAAGATTTGATAATTTGTCAGATATTTTTAAATCTTTCTATGCTGATAATACAATGATCCGTAAGAGAATGGAAGTTTTGGTTTTAGTTTGAAAAATGGCAGATAATGGAGGAATCAAGTTCATCCGAAATTGAACTTTAAATAACACACATGATAACGTTATTCTTATCGGAAACCAAGAAATTTTGTTGAATGATATAATACAAGAAATATTTCAACAGACATTATTTGTGGTTTCGATGAATATCCTTGACAAATAATTCACCGATATGTAAAATATTAAATATGGAAATTGTGAAAGCGTTAGAGAGGTATTCTTCCGAGAATCTATTGTTTCATTATTTCGAAGCATGGTTCTCGTAAAATAGTGTTTGAAAATGAGACAACCGATAAGAGTAAGAGTTTCCAACCTTGAGATTGATTAAGCGTTTCGCACCGCTTAACTTTGCGAACTTTTGATTACGTAATTTCCGCGAGGAGCGCAAAAAGTATTGATGCAACAGCGTCGAGAAAGTACACGAACGTTTGTTGTAGCAACGAATATAACTTCGTTTAAAATAAGCAACAAAAATTTTAAGGTTCGTTAACGTTCATTTTTATTAGAATTTTCCTTAATTTTCTTCTCTTTTATCGAATCATCGGTGATCATTAAAGCATTCAAAGTGTTCTAAATCACAAGTTATTTAACATCTGAGTATATTAATAGCACACTCGGTAGGTTTCCTTCACATATAATATTGAAAGGGTTCACCATTCAAACGTGGATCCAAAAACAGCACCCAACTGTCTCAGTCCAAGTTTAGACACAAACGCATTTCATAGTGTATAGAAATAGTAATGATATCTTTATGCTACCCCCTCTTAATCTTTCTAAGATTAATAGAACACACAATAGTCCTCGTCATAATTAAAAGAGCTCACCATCCAACCATGGATCTACATTGTCACCCAAGTGTCTACATTCTAAATCCAAATTAATTTCATGGTCACGACAAGACATATAAATAACAATTATAGTTCTTTATCCTTACCCTCTCTTAGTCCTTATAGAGTTAATAGAGCACCTTATTGGAAATACTCAGAAAGAATCCATCACCCAAATATGAATCCAAAATGTATTTTTCTATCCCCTTTCCTTAATATTCCTGAGTCAATAAAACATCCAATTTTCCTTCGCCCCTATCATTGAAAGGGTTAATAAAGCATCCAATAAACCTCCAACCCCGAAAGATCCATCATCCATGGACCCAAGCAGCACCCAACTGTCTCAAACCTATTCCATGATGCAGCGAAGTAGCAACACGTATCGATAGCAATGATAGCTTTGTGCTGCCCCTCTACCTCCCTCCCTAGTGCATTCGCGACGCCGCTACCGACGGTGCTATCGCCTCCACCTCCGCCACCACCACCACCACCTCCGTCCTCAGTCCTCCTCGTTCTCCTTTCACTGCGCTGGCCTCAGTTCGCTGGTGCCTCTCATCAGCTTCGGATCTCTCGGTTTGAACCGAAGCCCTCCGTATCGTTTAGCGCACGCTTCCTTCTTTCTGGCGGGATTCATTCTCAGCTGTTCGTCGTTAAAGAAGCTTCTGGAACGAGATACTGGACCGGTGAACCAAGGACCCACTCGACCACGTCGAGTGCTTCTTCATGGTAAGCCTCGATGGCTTCGATGGTGTTCCACAGGTGGTGCCTCTTCTTCTCATTCGAGTGAAAGTTCCTTGGACGCTCGACTCTGATGAGCGTTCAGGTGAATCTCAGCTGACCATCCACGAGGAAGTAACCCCGTTAACGTAATTACGGAAACGCGTTCGATGATGATGGCTTGCGATTCATTCTTGTGATTTCTTCAGCGATTCTGGTGCAACGAATCGAGTGAGATTGTTGGGATCAATAGTTCTGACGGATACGATTGTTATAGTGCGATCACCATTGTTTCTATCAGGGATACCGTGGGTGGGACTTGGTATCCATGGAGCGTTAATGATACTTGGAATTTTATTATCAGTGGATATACTCTTAATTTGAAAAATAAAAATATTAATACCAAACGAAATTTTAAAAACATTACATTTCTGAAATGAGTATATAAAATTCGATAAAATTAATATTTGAGAGTTTGTATAATTTGTATTTTGACTCTTCTTTGGATTAGGAGGATCGCAATGATCGTCTAGTTAATTGAACTAAGGATTCTTTAATTATTGTTCGCAATTACCAGTTTTATAAAATGGTAACTGAATCGAATAATGATGTATGAAATGAAATTTGAAAATTCGTAATAGAAAAGTAGAAATATTTACCGGCTGTCAAACTATGTTAAGTGTACCAAAGATAGAAACAGAACGTCGCAAAGTGGATCGAAAACTGTGACGCAACTGACTGGTAATCGACTATACGTGCTTGTGTACGCGTGTCGCTATTAGCTAACGAAGTTACCATGATTAGGTGTTGTCATTTCCAAGTGCACGGTGAAAATGATAGCGTGAAAAGAGCGAATATTGCACTCGGTTCATGAGAAATTTATCTAATGACCGATTCGATTGACGTATCGAGCTATCGTGTCGATAACGATGTCTCTTAGCTAATAATCGACTTATCATTTGCTAATGAAACGACGATAATTGTACGGTATCATGGTGTCGAACGAGTTCAAAATGATTTCTGATAGTACGATCTCTGCTGAATTATCCAGGCTGTTACTTTGAATCGTTTCTCGTGCACTTTTCGAACAGCTGATCGTCGAAACATGTCTGATTAAACATTCTATCTGGATTTAAACTTTAATTTTTTAATTACAGAGGACAGAACAGGTGTTGTGCTATTTAGTGATAGAGATTTATAATTAATTTCAATTAAAACAATTTTTATTAGCTACACATAATTATTCGTCTGACCATGTTCGTTCGTGTTCTACTGCGATCTCGCATCGATATTACACCCATTGACGCTGATTCCATTGACGACCACACCAATCAGCGGAGGTCATTGATCGGGTTAAGAGGGCCATTGAAACAATACCTTGTTCTTCACTTATCTATAATACTCGCTTTGTTACCCGAAATAATTTCAATACGATAAATTTTAACGAAGATCCTTCAATCAGTGCCTTTCAATTTTTTCAGGTATTATTAATCGAGAAATGATAAAAGGAATAACAATACTCGTTTGATTTCTGATTGCAGTGTGGCTCCCTGGAGATCGGCGAGGAACGCCAGCGTCGGGTCGCTATGATGGAGTCCCTGTGCCAGGTGAACGGCACCAAGAGCAACGGCGGCAACGAGAACACTACGACCAATAGCAACAACAATAACAACAACAACCCAGACTGCCCGGATCCTCAGCAGAGGTTGGCGGTGCTGAGTTTCGAGCAAGTGCGACGATTGAACGATGTGATGAACGAGGTGGTGTGCATTCACGGTAGAGGAAACTTCCCTACGTTGGAGGTGCGATTAAGGGACCTGGTGACCGTGGTACGGAGCAAATTGGAGACCGATCCGAGCAACGGCGGCGCCGGAATGAGGGTACGCGATATAAGATTAAACGGAGGCGCGGCATCTCACGTATTGGCAACCGAGTCTCAGCCGTACAACGACCTGGACCTTATATTCGCCGTGGAATTATCGAGCGGGCGAAATTACGACAAGGTGAAGGCCGCGGTTCTCGGCTCGTTGTTCGACCTGTTGCCAGAAGGGGTCAGCCGCAAACGTATAACCACGTGCAGCCTGAAAGAGGCGTACGTGAGCAAGATGGTGAAAGTGAACAACGACGGTGACAGATGGTCCCTGATCTCCCTTGGCAATTCCCGAGGTCACAGGAACGTCGAGCTTAAGTTCGTCGACACGATGAGGCGGCAATTCGAGTTCTCCGTCGACTCATTTCAGATCGTCCTCGATTCTCTATTGTTGTTCTACGAGTGCAGCAAATTACCGATCGGTGAGAATTTCTATCCGACCGTCGTAGGGGAGTCGGTTTACGGTGACTTCCAAGAGGCGTTGTATCATCTTCACAAGAAACTGATCTCGACGAGGCACCCGGAAGAGATACGCGGCGGCGGTTTGCTCAAGTACTGCAATCTACTGGTGAAGATGTACAAACCGTCCCAGCCCGACTACATAAAGACCCTCGAGCGATACATGTGCTCGAGATTCTTCATCGACTTTCCCGATATAAGCCAGCAACGAGCGAAACTCGAGAACTACCTGTGGAACCATTTCGTCGGGCCCGAGGAGGAGGCCCTCAAGTATCAGTACCTGATGCTACTCCACAGCGTGGTGGAGGAGTCCACCGTGTGCCTGATGGGACACGAGAGACGACAGACCTTGGCTCTGATCGAGAGCCTCGCCTATCAGGTATTCTGTCAGGAACAACAGCAACGGTTGACGAATCATCAACAAGCACCACCCGGACCTCCGGCCACCTACGTTTACGCGAACGGTTACTATTACGCTCCAGTTATACCCACCGCGTGCTACACGTGCACCTGTAACTCGTGGATGGCTTGCTCGTCGTGATGCGACCTAGACGACATCGTCGCAACTAGCACCGCCATCACCACCGCTACGACCACCACTGACCTTCAACGCCACGCTTCCACCATCCTCGCTAACAAAACCCGGACCCGGATCGAGTCTACCGCGTTCGTTGGCCAATATCATCATCATCCTCGATCAGGCTACCATAGATGCGACCCGGCTGATCCCGTTGGCTCGTCCCCTCTTGGGGATCACGAGGACGACGACGACGACGACGACCACGACGTACGTCGTCGCGAGTCAAAGGAACGCTGCTTGCTCCTCAGTTGACGGTCGGGGACCACATCAGGTCGAGCATCCAAATGTGTAACGCCTGTCCAGAGTGTGACGTAGACGAGATAACTCGTCGGAATTAATGGGAATGGAGCCAATCAGAGATCGTGGTACATCCGGTGTCCATGAGGAGTCGGTGAAACAGGTTTAAGGAAGACTGAAGAATAGAGGGAAAGAAAAGAATTAAACGGGACGGATCGGTTTTCAATCTAACTTTACCAGCTGATCCGTCCGGTGGGTAGGGTCTTTTCGTTTCTCTTGGACGCGTTTAAATCCAACTCTGCGGTGGCCGTTTAGTTGTCGCGCGGGGGTAAGGACCAATTACCGATGGCACTTGCTGCAACACGGTCGTAGGGGATCAACCGAGAGACTACAAGACTCCAAAAACAAAAAACATATATTACAAAAGAAATGATTAAAATGACAAAAAAAAGAAAAAAAAAAAATGAAAAATGAATACAATTGTAACAAAAATGTGTTGTGCCTAATGAAATTCGAACGGATGGTAGAGAAAGATATAAAGGAAAAAAAAAAAACGGAACGCATGCGTACGCGCGAAAATTATGATATATAGTTAGTTTACGAGAGGAGACACTCGGTGGTAGTAGAAGAGACGCGCTGTTCTCGGTGCGGGTCGCGGACGGGAGCCGTTTATTGTTCCCCGAGAATGATAGAAAAAGTGTTCTGAGAGTCAGGAGCGCGGACCGAGCGCTACCTCTTGCCGGTTAATCCGTTCTCCAAGTCATTCCGAGCGGAAGCGGAAGTTCGGTTACGAAGCGGGAGCGAGCGTTTAAAAGAAAATATAATATTGTCGATGAGTAGAAAACGCCGGCGACGAGGGAGAAAAATAAAAAATCGTAGGGCGACTATTGGAAACACGACTGGAGTTAAATCACGACTGACATTTATAGTAGCGAAAAAAAGGTTCCATGGTCGTCTATTTCTTTTTTTCCGTAATACAAAAAAGTAAAATACAAAAAAAACATATATATATATATATAAAAAAGAAAAATATTTCGAAAACGTGTAACTGAGAGAAAATAATGGTAGTGGTAACACAGATTTCAGCAACAACAAAAAAAAAAAGTAATCAAGCGAACCGATAGACAAAAAACATTAACGGGCGTGGCGTTTGCAACAAGAATTATTATAAATATATAAATATATATATATATTTAAATATATAAATACATGTATAAAATCTATGTATAAATATTAATGTGTGGCTGTGAACACATTTCATTTAGATACTACTGTTACGTGATATAGGAAGATTGAAATTCGAGGATGAGCAGCGCGATTGGTGCGACAACGAGAGAATGAAAAGTAATTGTACGTAAATAGAGAGAGAGAGAGAGAGAGAGAGAGAGAGAGAGAAGTAAGAGCGACAGAAAAGGAACAGAAAAGTGTGGAGGAGAAGAAATAGGGGGTGAGAGAGACATTTTCCATTCGTTTCTTTAATTTTCATGAAAAACAATCATCACACACGCGATGCAAAAAAAAATCATAGTAGAATATTGAAATAATAAATAAATATTGTTAAATAGATAGAAGATGATCCAGGCACAAAGGACAAACGAAAAACACCTCTCGAAGGTGGACAATTTTTTTAATAAGGAAAATTCCTCAGCTGTCTCTTGAGATTTTAATAAGCCTTTGCATTTTAATAAATCAGATTGTTAGGAATTCCTATGCATAATTTTGGGTGTAGATGATTGCTAGTTTAGAAGATATTTAGTGATGAAGTCCAAATAGGGTTTATCTATCATACTATGATATAATATATCATATTATAATAGAATCTTCCAACACTAGTACCAATAGAGTTTACTTACCATATTATTTATGATATTATCATAATATCATATTATAATACTTCCCTTTGACCCTAGAAATTACAAAATTACATTTTCATTATTTTCTATATTCAGTCGCTCCTTTATTGAAAATCTACAATCAGAGTAAATAAATCTTATCAAAACTTTAACATTAGATATTTTTTAGCTATTGATCATCTATATCAAAAATTACACACAGGTTGCACAAGATTCTCTATGACACCATCTATTAAGGTGCAAAAGCTCATTAACCCTTTTCCTGAAAAGAAGGTATGGAAAATTAAGGAATATTAAAAAATTTCTAAAATTGATTGAACACCCAAGAGCGGACTCCTAAGCGTCCATAGCCATCGCTAGCAATGAAAGGGTTAAAATCGAAGGGGTGACATTTGAATAGACATAAATCTCTTTAAGAGATACCCAAATCGAGCGATCTTTGCGGCGACCCTAGTCTCTCGTAGGCTTGCATAACTTTCTTTATTAGATAGCGGTAATTATTTAATACCGCGAGCGAGAGTGTCGAGTGCGTTTACCCGCGCGCGCGTACACGCGTGTACCAGGCGTATTGTATCTCGGTATACACCGCGAACGGAGGTGGACTGTGTGTATCTCCCTCGAGCGTTCTTCGTTACACGTACACGTGTGCGCGCGCATGAAGAATCATAGAGAGAAAGGATGTATGCAAGTACTCGGGTCTTGTCTTTACATGCGTGTCCGTATAGACTGGTGACCCCGTTAGTTAGGCACAGTCAGTCACTTTACTCGCTCGCTCGCTACTTTAGCAGGCCTCGCTCGCTCACTCTTCCTTTCAGTTTGCAAGCGAAAGTAAAGGCCTAATAAAAAGACCACGCAAACTGGTTTTTCTGGTATATCGCGTGTTAATGCTAAGGAGAGCCAGGACGACTAGCGTGTTCTGCACCCGGTGCACCTCCACCATCCTGCTCATTCCCTAACTACACCACCACCACCACCACCACCACCACCCTCTTTTAAACCGGCTGATTTATCCATTTCGTTCCCAAATTATTTCTATGAAAATTATCTTCTTCTTCTGCTTCTTCTGCTGTTCAAAGAGATTTTAATCATTCCGTTAGCGTGAATAATAAATTTTTATCTTTTTAAAATATTTTATTTTCAAAAGTATAGTATTAAATACAGCTATGATATATTTTATAATTTTCAAACCTGTTAACCATTTATTATTTTCCAACAATACCTATTTTTACCGATAACCTTTTAATTAGAGTGCGTGATTATGTCACTGAAAGGGGAACGAAAATGTCAATCCCTTTGAATATAATACAGAATTTCGCTTTTCTTCGCCGAGATTGGTTCTTCGCCTGGTTTGTATTCAGAATTCTATTAGTCGGCCGCTAATTACCCCCCACAGCAGTCAACGTGTTAATTGGTACTAGAATCATTGTCTTTTTTTTAATATAGCTGACAGGATTACGATCTATATGGTGTTAACCCTTTAACCAAACAGATTTATTAAACTCGTGTTCTTTTATCAATGTGTTATATCTTTTACAGTCTATATAGAATTTTTTAATCTTTCTTTAGAAGAATTTCCTTGATGGTTGAAGGGTTAAATCGGATGGTTTTCAAACAGATTTCATCAATTTTAATCGTGTCGCTCGCCTCTCTTCGAATCGAACCTTTTTTTTACGGACGATGAATTAATTTTTAGATGAAAATGATAAATACGATCGATGATGAGAAACCGCTGTGAATTCGTAGGATAGCAGGAGGAAAATGATATTTTATAACGAAAGGGAATAATTCAGAGATAGCCGGTTTTAATCGCAAGCTACAGATATTGTCATAAATGTTCGTTCGTCGTTTGTTTATCGATGATCCTTCATGATTTTTTGTCGTTCGTTTTGCCTGGATGATCGATCATCGTGCGAAGATAATAACAGACCGGTCGCCAGTTTATCGCGACTAATTTCTTGATCAGAGATAGATAAGCCTCGGACTGATTGAGATGCTTCTTTGATAAGAAGATTGATCATTCTTCCTTCGAATTATCATTGTTCTTGAATCAAATGAAGCGTTATTTGATGACGTCAGGTTCCTTTTGATCGGTGAATTCTTCCGGAATTATTGAACAGTCGGGGTTGAAATTGTTTCTCATTAATTATTATATTAATTTTTTTATTTGAGAGTGTGATTAGATTATTTATGATACTTTGCAATTTTTATTAATGAAAAGTTCTGTGCATTCATTTCATTGACTCTGGTGGGATATTAATTGCAAAATTCTAATTAATGTCATGTGTCATTTAACTGAACGGGGTATTCCAAGACCCCTCTATATAATTATAGGTTCTTTTTCTTCATTTCTCTGAATTAATTTCTCTGATAACTTAGGGGATGAAAACTAATCTCAGCCATTATCTTATCATTAACACGTTGACTGTCACAGTGTATTAATCATCAATTCACATCACCTATAGAGTTAGTTTTAAATATCTTCAGAGAAATGAATTTCTTATTACAGCCTCAAAATCACCCTCTGAATTGTAATCAAGGAAATTAATTTCACCTCGTTGACGTTCGTTTCTCGCGTTGAATTCCACATTCATCCTCGAAACGAGATTCTAATTGAAACACGGCAATTCGAAAATTGTTAAAAAAAAAATCGATAAACGATCAGATGATCGAACGACGAACAAGCAGAAAAATTTTGCGAAACGACTTAGATGAACACGAAAAGAGAAGTAGTTGCACACGGATAAAAATTGAAGAAAATTCCAAAAAAAAAAAAAAAAAAAAAAAAAAATAGTAGGTTTTTAAGTCGGTGAGCCAAGATTCAAAGAGGATTTCGCCAGCTGCGTTCCGTCGCGTGTGTACAAATTTATTGTAATTTTCGCGTCGTTTAATTGTAATTATCGTACGAGAGCGTGATCGATGACCGTAATCATCGATCAATGAACCGCAGGTAAATCAGAGTCACGAAATAATGATTTTAAAGAAACAAAATTGTTGGAAGGTGTTCTCGTTACGATCTACAATGACAAAACTGTAAGATGATTTCGAATCGGATCGTTAACGAGATCATCGTTATTCCTTCTTTATTAATTCTAGTTTTTTTTTCTCTTTTTTGTTGTTTTTCCGTATTGATCGCACGAGCAATCACTCCGAGGCTCGAACGTGAATAATAACCATAAAAAAGAAAAATTACGCTCGCCACAGGAAGTTTTCTTTTTTTTTTTTGGTACGATGATTCCGCGCGACACTGTACTCGCTCCGATGAATGATTATATTGATTCTTTTTTATATTTGAAAGAGAAGAGAAAATAAAATGCATTTACACTCGACGCTATGGTTATTATTCAGTGGTTGAAAAGGATTCTGCAAGAGTTCTCCTATCACTGATTATTACGACGATCGATTGGATTTTTTATTATTATCATTCTTTTTTCTTTTACTTTTGAATGTTTGATGATAGAAAATAAAAAATAAAATGGAGGGATGCGTGATGGGAGACAAAGGAACGCAAATACATATGTCTAATACACTTTGGGAAATAATATTTTACTGATACTTATGGCTGAAAATTATTATTCTTAAATAATTTTCATTGAAATATTATGAGAAGCATAAAATTGAAAAAATCATAGATTCCATAAAATGTGGAGCCTTCAGAGTGTTAAGTATTATTTTTCTTATCTTTAAACGAATACCGGGTTAATTTTAATAGAATTTTGAAATTTACCTTTAAATTAGGATTCTTTGGTTGCTACTTTTCGAATAAATAAGTGAGTATATATAATAATTCAAGAGACGACTGATCGACCACTTTGGTGGCAAACTTTCATTTTTGATGGATAAATATATACATATATATTCTTTGAGACGAAACTTTAAGAAATTTAGTGTAGCCATTAAAATACTGTAACTTTTGAATCTAGATTTAAGGGAACGATTCAGAATTTTTCGAGCAGAAGACTAAAATTGCATTAATAACATAAGTAAAGAAGAAGGATACGAAGATTAATTAAAACCTAAATCAAAAAAATATAATCGACTAATGTTAAGATATTGCGAAACAAGGTTTCCATCCCTCGTGGATTCTTTCACCCTTGAACGATGGTGGTCGGGTCGATTATGACCGAAATTAAAATTAACCATCCGCTAAAAAATAATTCCACCATCCGAGGGTTGAATAAGGAAATTTGAAATTCTTTGATTTTCCATCAGGTCATCTTTCGTCGTCGATTCACTGATCGCCCGTAGATTCGCCGATTCCGCTTCTGCATCAAACGAAATTAACTAGGAATTTAGGCATACACGTCCATTTTATTCATCCGTGTACACTTCCATTCTATTTTAATACGAATACCAGCGAGACTGTCTCCTCCGTTCACCTAGAAGATAAATTAAGAAAAGTGACCCTTCTTCGGATCCTCGGATTTTCGGAGGCCATTATTACAAGTAGAGAAGAAAGAAAAAATGAAAAATATCAAACACTATAAATATTTCTCCGCAGTTATTTAATAATAATTAATTCGATTCGTGGACGAAAATTGTCCGATTTTTAAAAATTATATTTTTCAATTTATTTAACGCTGAATTGCATAGATTTTCAGGTAATTATTAAAGTATTATTCGTAAATCGAAGAAGGGTTAAAACATCATTGTAAAAGTACTGGATCCCCTGAAGATCGTCTGGATCCTCGAAAGAATCAAACAGGAAGCGAAAGCCTACGAAACGAAGAGAAAAAAATTTCCAAGTCGCGTATCTTCGTTCGATTTTGAGAAGAATAGATAAAAAAAAAGAACGATTCGTTGTCGAAATATCGAAGCTCGGACAGACTGATCGCAGATACTCGATAAGCTGTACAAACGCGACGTTCTATTCTGATTAGGCTAAGCTTAACGATAACAAATGATGGCATAGAAAAATCCAAGCGTAGAAATGTTAGATATAGAAATTTCCTAAAATCGAGGATCAAAAAATAAAAAGATCAACCGAGGATCAAACTTTGAAGTTCATCGCGAAATTGTCGATAATTAATTAGCATTTTAAAAATTTCGCTTATTTTTATCTTTTTTAAATATATACGTGAAATACGGGAATTTGATTTAATTGCAGATCAAAAATTTTCAAAAATGATAAATATAAATGATTAAAACCATGTTGGTACTTTAATCATAGTGTTCTTCAAATCGTTTTCAATTATAATTGCAAAACTTGAAAACGTTATATTATTAATTTATTTGAATAGAATTATATCATTATAATTAATTTCTTATAATTATATCATTAGCCCCTTTTTTTCTTTTCTTGATTTGATACACTTTCTAACGAAGGCTGATTGTATTTCACGATAAATGCTTTGAGGATTTGATTTCGAATCCTCTGGAGAAGAATAGATATCCTCGATTAGAAAAGGAACTCGCGAGATCCCGAACTCTCGCGCCACAATCCTCGTCTATTTGAAATAATCGCGCAGATTTTAACGATTAAGAATAATCAGAGCGTTTCGTAGTCCTCTCGTGTCCGATGAATTCTACTTGAAAAAAAAAAAAAACGCTACTTTGGATGCGCATTTTGCTTCGTTGCATTAACAAAAGCAAAATGAAATTGAAGAAGATTTAATGGCATCCCAGATCTCAAAATTCGGGACACGAAGGGCTCGCGAACCCAGCGTTTTTACCATTTACGAATTAGCGTCGTATTAGAATCATTTAGCTGTCATTCCTTCGCGGATCCTCGGTGATGCCAGATTCTCTCGCTATTCCTTTTGTACCAAACGATCAGTATTCGTTTGCTGATTAATTGTTTTCAAAAAAAGAAGAAGAAATGAAAAATAACAAAAAAAGAATAAATAGAAATTTTTCTCGGATGTTTACAAGCATTTCCAATCTGGCATCACGCGAAGAGGAAGTGCACACGTACGTAAGGGTATTGAAACACCAATATATTCGTAATTAATCTTCGCTAATTAAACAACTTTCCCACTCGCTCAAAATTGTCAAATAAAGAAATTATATAAATTGAAAAATATGGGAGGATTATTCACCTCCAAAATATTGTCTACCAAAAACATTGAGAATTACTTAAAAAATATATTAATTTTAATTATGAATCTATTGCTGTTTAAATAGCTTCGTGTACTAGTGTAGATTAGGGATGTGCCGATACCCGATATTACGGGCTCGGGCGGGCTCGGGCGGGCTCGGGCGGGCGTCCGATACATGCGTGCAGTCGGGTGGCCCAACTATTTCCGGTTCAGTCGGGGACAGTCGGACTGACTCGGACGGCTCGTGATCCAACTCTCATGTACTTGTTAATACTTGCAAAAATCTGTTTTATATGGAATTTTGGAATAAGATAATCCGAAATAGTCGGGCTACCCGACCGCACGCCTGCCCTAGCCCGGCCGATGTTTTCCGAACCGACCCGACTAGTCGGGCCGCACATCCCTAGTGTAGATCGATCGAAGCGACGGAACTTCCGTCCGTTTCCGGTCGCTGCTCCACAGTATGACACAGCAACGTGTAACTTCTTCGAACGAGCACCAATCAGCAGGGTTCTCCCCGATATTATTTTTAAACTCAAAAATAAGTATGTCTTTTCTTTTTGTTTAGAAACAATATTTTTAATAATTGTGCTAAATGATGAGTTCGTGGATCGTGATCGATGAGGAATTAAAATTGATTCGGTTCGAATGCCGCGCATCTAGATTGTGTTTAATTGATTTCGATGCCAGATATTGTTAATTAATTACAACAGACGTGTGACGATACAAATTTTTACTTTTATTTTTCAATACTCTTCACGAGTTGTGTTTGTGTTCCATAAAAATCATGCATTATTTTTATTATAATAATTGCGATACGTGGATCTGTGTTGTAGAAATAATAGATTTTTGTTGTTGAGCGAAAACAGTTGATCGAATTCGATATAAAATGCATTTATCTAAGGCAATTTAAAAAAAAAAGGCAAGGAGTTATTTAATAGAGTAACATTAAGAGAACGAGAGGTTGAATAACCATTGAAATCAATGGAAAAGAACGCGTTCGGTTAACAATTTGGGATACAAATAAAAATGCACTTAATTAAAAAGAACGCGTTCGAGGTGAATGCGTTCAACCTCTCACGGTTCGTTTCTCTGCTTTTACGTAATGGAAACTCGATTTAATAAATTCGTGCGTGATCGAGATAACGAGGCAACGGAAAAACGAACGAAATCGTCCCGCTTGCATATACTGTGTTATCGAAAACACGAATCTTTGCTTTTAACCTACTTAAATTAATGCAATACTTGAAAAGTTTTTCAAGTTTTCCTCCTGAATTATTACTCGATGAAATTTGCAAAAATGGGGTCGTCGAATTGCAAAGTAGCTTGAAAAATTTTCCAAGTTTTCCTATTAAAAAAAGAAAAGTAAAGATTTGGAAAAGGAAAGTGCATTTTTAATCGAGAAAAATTTGATAAACCGACGAGCTAATCGCGAAGAAAAAATAAGGAATTGGAAAGCGAAACCGGAAGTGCTCGTGGTCTCTCGATGAACCGCGATCGTCACTGCACTTCCGGTTCAGAGAAACTTCTTCGCGATCGATTTCTTCATTCTTCGTCGGTGCTCGTGTTCCCTCGAGAACAATTCTTTTCCCTCGCCACCGTTTGACTTTGAAAATGATGTTGTATGCACAAAAGAAAAGATAAAATGGCAAATAGAAAGTCGAATAAGCGAAGCAAGACAACGACTGACGCACATAAAGGTGTACGAAAAAAATTAACGATTAATTGTTGTTTAATGATTGATCGACGATTCACTAGATACAATGAAAACTAACGGCGATAAATATTAAAGTTTAACATTACTCGTTTGTATATTAAGGAGAAAAATTTGCAAAAAAAAAAGATATGGAAGAGTGAAAGAGAGATATATAATTATAGTGATATACTTGTGTAAGTGATATAACACGTGTATGAGAGAGAAAGAGTTATTTTGAGGGATGTTCGAAGAGTACGTAAGTGGACGGCGATTAATATCTCTTTTGTTTTTTATTTCTCTGACTTGCCCGATGAGTATATATTCCCATATGTAAGAAATGTTATAAGGATTACCTATAAAACATGAGAAATAAATATCATGTAAACGCCGAGAATACGTGGAATTTTTTTATTATCATTACTCGGTCTCTTTTTCATTACATCACTTACACACGAACCATTACATTACTGTGTCAGATTATTCAGTTTTTAGAATTTTAGAATTAACAAAATTACTAGCAACACGTTATATGTAGATCATTTCTTTTTTAACACGTTGAATGCTACAGTGAAAATGGGTATTTACTAATTATTAAAAATAGGAATAGTTAATTTTCGAATTTCAAGCTTTCTAATTTCTATTTTGCATCTAGTTATTAAAAATAGGAATAGTTAATTTTCGAATGTCAAGCTTTCTATTTGCTATTTTACATCTAATTATTAAAAAAAGGAACAATTAATTTCCAAATTTCAAGCTTTCTATTCGCTATTTTGCATCTAATTATTAATTTTCAAATTTCAAGCTTTCTAATTGCATTTTTACATTATTTATGCGATAGCAATATTATTTCAAATAATACTTTTCTATCTTTTCTTTTAATTATTCAGACATGTGTAATTTGCAGTACGGTCACCAGTGACCCCCATAGCATTCAACGTGTTAATATAAAAACATAGAATCATTGAAAAAATTATATCTTTTTAGTCAAACATCTTGAAATCACAGACAATATTTCATGAAACCTAAGTAATTAAGTTCCCTAACGAAAAGTGTCGTTTAAAGGATTGAACGAAAATCCAGCGATGAAACATTACAATTGTCCCCGTTAATCGTTAGGAATGAATAATACATTGTCAACTGTATGATTGAAGAAGAGACAAGAACAGTTTGTGTACTCGTCCCACACAACTACTTACGTCAAACCCCACGTGTGTTCCTAGAATTAAGTCGCTTTCAAATATCCACTCACTTTCTCCCACAAACTATTCCAAACACTTGTATCCAATGTAGGGGGAAGTTCATTTATCTATATATTTCAGTAATCGGTAAATCTCTCCATCTTCAACAGAAATACGATCCAAAGATACCATCTTTTGATTTACAAATTTGTATTTCAATTAAATTTGGAAAGATACTCGTCGAATGAATTTTGAAGAAAAATAGGGAAAAATTTTTCTATAAATCATTCTTCTTATTTAAGTTTTATCTCATTTCTTAATTCTCAAGCATTAATTTTTTATTTTATTATTTAATAATAATAGGACGGTTATAATTAAATGAAAAAAAGGGCTCGGTTGCAATTACTCGCTATTCGTCGGGCGTCTATGATTCGAGCAGAGACAGTGGTCGCATTCCAAAAGGCATCGAGCAGGTCGCGACTTCCGGTTCGCCGAACGCTATGGGTCGCAATTTTCGACGACAGGCGAGTCGCAAGCTAAATACTCTTGGTCGTCTCGGTCAGTTGACCGACGGTATGCGTCGGTGGTCGCCATTGGAACTCGTAAAATTCACTTTTCACGTGGTTATATACATATGTATGCATTTGCATGACCAATAAATAATCCCCGCTTGATAGAAACCATCAGTTTCATCGCCATGATGATTCCAATGAGTTTGATGAAAAGAAGAGTAAAATAAGTTCCTCTTCCTTGATTAAGTAACACAACTGCTTCATAGAAAATAAAGCAAGAGATATGTATAAGGGATATAATAAAAAATCCAAAATAAATAAAAATAAAATGTATGTTGAAATATAGAATTTATTTATAAAAGTAGATAGCATCCTAAAATAAATAATCTATAATAAATAAAAATAAAATATATATTGAAATATAGAATTTATTTAAAATAGTAGACAGAACGATATAAATAGGAAAATTTCAATTTTATATTGAAAAAGTTATTTCCACTTTGGTTCGCCGATAGATAGTAATAAATGGTCAGGGATTGAAGAATAATGTGGAGTTCCTGTGGTTTGTCCGCGACGATATGGACTAGATAAGATGAGTGCACGACCACGTACACGGTGGACGTTGCAAACTGGCTGGATTCCACTTTTCTTGGAATGCAATCGGTCTTTCCGTTCCTGCGCGGTAACTCTATCGCTTGATTCCACTCGAGGATCCACCGGTCACTTTTACTTTTGCTTCCTTCACCTTCGAGCCGCCTCCTTGCTCTCGCCTTTTTTCTCACGGTAACATCTGTCCGAGACTCGACTACACACCACTCGCCAACTACACTCTATCGTTCATTATTCTCTTTAACTTACAATTAGCCGAAGTGCTATTACCGAATAGAGTGAGGTCGAGGGTTATTTTTAATTATTATGAGTAATTAGAGAAGGATTTGTTAATCAGTTATTGTCGATAGGATTGAATTTGGAGATATTAGTTTCATAATTTTAGAATAATTAGAATTAAAAATTGAGTAGAATACAGTTCTATGATATAGGATTTGTTAATAGAATTGAATAGAATGCATTTTGAGGTAATTAAAATCCCATAATTTTAGAGTGATGAGAGTTAAAAATTTATTATAATTGAGTTCTATGGTATAAGGTTTATTAATTTGTTAAATTTTGTGATTTGAGAATAATTGTTGTAGAGTCCCATTCCTTAGGATCATTAGTGACTCACTATCACTTTCTCTATCATTATAATTGAGTTCCATAACTCCAATATATCATCACTGAAATTCAAAACTCAAATTATAATTTTTATTATAAATCATTCCCAACTTGAAAATCACCATTATTAATATTATTCCAAAATACTTGAATTCAAGGGTCTCTGGAAAGGAGTTCCATGACTTTCAGGGTCATACCTATCGGGTGCTCTCCTAACAAGGAGTCGTAAAACATTGACGTGATAAGTTAAGAATCATTAATTCACAACCTTCTACCGCCTTCAATGATCTTTTACTGTTGTTTATTGAATTCATTGCAATTTCCAAGGATGCTTGGTCTTCCTCTTCTTTTTCTTTCCTCTGTTCTCGATCAACGAAAATTAATATAAAAAGCAAGGATACCGATTCTTGAAACGTAGGAAGAATCACGTTATCATTCGAATAAGAACATCGAAACTCTTGAAGCTACGCAATTGAGAAGTCAATGAACGCAATGAATTAAATTGATCGGCTGCGTAATGGAGACAAATTGAAGGAACACCGTCGAATTAGACGATGCGCGTCTTGTTTGCACGACATTACGTGTATGGAATTCCTGTGCTAGAATTTCATTTCAATTCTTTTATGAAATAACAAATATATTTAATTATACATTAGTTAAATGCATAATTTGTATAAGTACAGTGTAAAATTTAGAGAACAAAATTAAATTTAAAATGGGGCTCCCTCCATGGTCCGTCATCCAAGGATTAATGCCAGGCTCTAAATTATAGCATAAATTATAATTTATATTCGCTACCTTAGGATACTTTCCCGCGGCGTGGAAAGTGGCCAAGGTTGTCCCTATTTACAAACCGTGCAAGCCTCGAAATTTAGTTTCTACTTTTAGACCAATCAGCTTTCTCTCCGTTCTGGATAAATTCTTTGAGAGGTGTATCTTTGACATTCTTTTAAAACGCCTGAACGACAAGGGCACGATCATCGATCAGCAGTTGGGCTTTAGGAGAAATCACTCCATAATCCAACAGGTCATTCGAATAGCACAGTCTATCACTTGCAATCTCAATCTTCGGCATTGCAGCGGAATGATCTTACTTGATTTGGCCAAGGCGTTTGATACGGTTTGGCACGATGCACTGCTTTATAAGTTGCATCGGATGGGCCTTGATCATGGCACTATACGGCTTATACAGGTGTACCTAAGTCACAGACTGATGTCGCTCCACTACCGAGGTTCAAGCTGACGCTCGTACCATGTGCCCGCTAGGGTTCCCTAGGGCTCGATCCTAGGTCCTTTACTTTTTATTCTTTACATCAATGACATACCGTCCGTCTTTAACTACCTTCTCGCGTTGTTCGCAGATTATAATATAAATATAAAAATGACGAAAATAAGAATCAATATATAGACGCTTATTTTCGATGAACAATTAGTATAAAATATTTAACGAATTATATTTGCTTCATACTTCATTATACCAATGTCCAACATTGGTATATGGTCGCCCCACTGTGCGGCGGGACGACGCTAATCATCCATTTCTCTACTCATTGCTAAAAAATAACAGCATAAATTATAATTTATTATTTCCTAAAAGAATAGAAAATTGATAATAAAATAAAAATTAATACTTGTATAAAAATAAATACACTGTCCCATTCGATATCATAATTTTTTTCTCAAATACAACAAAGTAAACCAGGATCATAATGAAAAAACTGATTAATATTCAGTATGGAATATTTCAACGTTCATAATCGAGAAACACATGAATGTTTTCCCGGTACGAGATTATTGAAACGGATACACCGACGAGGATGTATAAGTGCAGGCAAGGACATTCGATATTACAACTCCTATGCGTGTACATATTATTCAGATTTCTTGCTTGAATCGGCTGTTTACGGGACCACGGTGGCCCATGAATTCCAATGCATATAAATACGATTATTTATAAAGGTCCCGCGTCAATTTGCGCGTGAAATTAGACCGCGTTCCATTTTCGACACGTTCAGAAAGGCACGTGAAAGTTGTCGCGAAAAAAAGATAATACTGTCCTCGATAAGCATACCGAGTTTTTGTTCATGGTGCTCGAGAGTGGAGGTGTAGTTTCTTGTTAAGAAACAATATTATATTCTCTGTTCAGAATATTTAAAAATTTAAATATCTCTTAATGAAAATATAATAATAATTTAAGATTCTTACAAAAATAGTACACCCTATAGACACCGTAGCACTCAGAAAAGGAATATAAAGTAGGAGAGGGTGACAAATAAAGAAGAGCGGTAAAAAAGAAAGGTAAAAATAGAAATAGAAATAAGATGAAAGCGAGGAGATAAAAATAGAAGAAAGAGTCTGGTTGACTGGAAGAAGAATGAGAAGGACCGGTTAATCCGTAAATGAGGACGTTGATGGTGGTACGACGCAAGTAAAATGGAATCGAAGCAAGGGGTGTGGAGGACAAGGCGGATACAATGCCAATCCCATTGCAATTACTCTTGCACCAGAGTACACGCAATCTTGCTTTTGAGAATTGTCAATGTATCAAATATGTCATTAGCATTGGGAAAGATCGTTCTCTTTGTCATAGGTCAGGTACCCAGAATTACAAACTGAAGTCATCGTAGACCCTGAGGAGATTTTATTTAAAATTAAAATATGAAACAGCTGTTAATAATAGTAATCTTTTTTGATGAATTGGAAAAATATTTTCAAATAAATATTACTAGATTTTACAAATTTGCAACTGCTACCAAAATTCTGATTTTTCAATACGAAATTATCAATAAAAATCGCTCTTCCATAAAGAATGAAAATAAAAATATAAATAACATCTTAATTGATATTCCTACACTTTTAAGTTTACCTGTATTATACGATCGATTTAATCGAAAATCATCCAGTCATTTCAGAATAGAATAAAAAACTGATAAATAAGAGAAAATAAATTTTACGATACGCTCGATCGTTATTAAGTCATCGAATACACTTTGGCTCATCGATGACCGGTAGCAATTTCAATTTTTTGCCATAAATTATTCCCTGGATACATCTCCTCTCGAGCACTTCCAGCAACGTGTTATCCATAATAATTGCATAACGAGGAAATACCTGGTTGGTCGTCGTTCGTGTTTCGAAAATTTCTCGCAATCCATTTGGTTACTATGAAACAAAGAGTGTGTGTGTTAGAATCAAACTTGGCGTAAAGACGATCGTAAAATGACGCTTAGCTCATGAATTTGCGACGATTTACGGAGAAACTGTTTTTACCGTTCTTCCTTCCATTCGGTTTAAAGCATTTGCGAAACGTTGTAATTTTTCTTTAAGATTCTGCGATTTTTCAGGCTAACTTTATGATTTCGTGTACGTCAGTTTAATATTTCTTTTGTTTTCTGTAAACGAATGTGCATCGTCTGAGAAAAAATATGTAATACGATCTGTAGCGTTAATTAGACATTTTGCTTCAGAGTAAGTGTCAATGAACACTGGAAAATCCGTTGTTTACTCTACATCTTCACGTAGACCTTAATAGTCCCACTATTCGTGCCGTGTTTCAAGGTAGACGCAAAGGAATGCGAAAGATGCCACTGCATAGTCTACAGCTTCAAGAACTTCAAAGGTACCATTATTTGCTCTACTGCGAGTGGGCATCAATGGAAGCCCTGGATACCTTACAATTCCAAGTAGACATCAATGAACAACTCGCAGTATTATTGCTTACCTTACACTTCCAAGTAGATGCCGAAGGCATTATTACTTATTCTACATCTTCAAACAGAGATTTCAACGTGCCATTACTCTGAGCAGACTTAAAGCAATACCAGAAACTACATTGTTTGTTCTACATATCCTCCTGCAGTTTATTCAACCCTGGATCACTAATCAAACATGGATTACTAGATGCCTCTAACCAAACATCAAAGTAGTACCGAAGGTGCCATTATCCACTCCGCGTCGCGAAACACGAGTCAGTGAACCCTGAAGACGTGTTATTACGCGTTCTGAGGTTGTAAGAAGCATTCATCGAGAGGAGCTTCCTTGGATCTTCTTAGGATCGATATAAGCTTTCTCTAGGTTCGTGTTTGGATCCTCCTAGAATCGTCTTTAAGCTTTCCTAGGTTCAACTTTCAGTCCTCCTAAATTCGCTCTTGGATCTTCCTAGAACCGACTTTGGAACCTCCGAGGGTCTCCTTTAAGTTTCCCTAGGGTTATCTTTGAATCTACCTAAATTCGCTCTTGGATTTCCCTAGATTCCACTTTAGATCCCCTATAATTGTCTTTGGATTTTCCTAGAATCAACTTTGGATCTCCCTGGGATCGCTTTTAAATTTACCTAGGATCGACGTTGGATCTCCCTAGAATCGCCTTTAAGTTTCCCTAGGTTCAACTTTGAATCCTCCTAAATTCGTTCTTGGATCTTCCTAGAATCAACTTTGGAACCTCCTAGGGTCTCCTTCAAGTTTCTTTAGAGTGGACTTTGTATCTTCCTAAAGTTGCTCTTGGATTTCCTTAGATTTCATTTGAAATCCCCTAGAATCGCCTTTAGATTTCCCTAGAGTCAGCTTTGGATCTCCCTAGGATCGCCTTTAAGTTTCCCTAGGATCAACTTCGTTGCCTTTGAATCTCGCTTGAATTTCCCTTGAATCTCCTTTGAATTTACCTTGAATCTCCCTTTGATTAACTTCGTCTCTCCCTCGAGCGACTGTTGGCAGAACAAAAGCAACAAGTGTAGCTGGAAACTAGTTCTTACGACGAGATGTTGCGTAAACTGGACCGATCAACAATGCGCGTTAAGTCGAACGGAAAGCAACTCCCTACCTAGCAGGTCGAGGCAACAACACACAGCAGGATCGAGAGAAGCTGCTGGCAGTGCGTGGCGGGTAGTTGCTCGACCAGGTACCGGATCCGAGGATTATTTTTCTTCGCTCCAACACAAGTCTCGAGGTGCACGGCGTGGCCAGCTTCGAAGGTGAAGGCAATGGAAGCGGTGCCGCGCGTGTTTACGAGCTGGAAACGACGCGACGCACGCATCCGCGAGGAAAGCGCGGACGAGGCCGCGCTCTTAGATCCGGGATTCCTGGAAATTACTGCCTCCGGCCTGTCCCTGCGGATTGCTCGTAACACGCCAGCTGACTTATGCCACACCATCGCCACAAACAACACAGAGGACTGGTTTCGCGACGCTACCAGCCTCTGCTTCGAAATTTCGGCGACCTTGACTCGCTTATGTCCACCCTCACGGAATTCGACCGTCTTTATTAACACGTTGAATGTCTCCGACCCACCGATGACTGATACCATCGATTTAATATAATTGAATAATTGGAAGAGATAAATTTGAGAAAATTTCACCTGATATTAATATTGTATTATTTTCTTTTTTCAGATTATGAATGCCACAGGAGACCTGCTTTAATGTGAGTTGATACAATCATTCAAAAATTTCCATAATTATTATTATTATAGCATGTTCACTGAAAATTTTAAACAATGTCGTCCAGTTGGTCCATTTAGAGTTTCCTTGTTTGGGGTACCATTAAATGGACTTTCTCGATTTTCTCGTTCACCTTCCTTTCTTAAAAACAACCATTCGACAATGTTGAACATTTTATCGTTTTAAATATTCATATGTTAAGAATGGAAGAAATGTGTCTGGTACAAACAGTTGCTCGGCAAACGAAACAGCAAAACAGATTTTTTCAATTAAACAACAATCGCGCGGACGGTTAATTGGAAATACGCGTAAACCGTTCGTTGGACCGTTCTGTTCGTCGACTGTGAAATAATTCTTATTCCTTTCGAATTGCTTTATTTCCTTCGGTAAATACTCCCAAGGCGAAACTCAACGCAATCTCGAGGATGTTCCACCGGACAAGCGAAATTAATCAAATTTAATAGGTTGAAGTTGCATTCATTGTCCACCGCGCGTTTCGCGATAAAGCTGGTAAGTGTGATTTCATGTCACGAAGAGAAAAAGATGAGTCTTGATTGTAAAATGAAATTGGTTTACGAATTTAATTGAACGAGAGAAACGCCCATCTCAGGTAGATGGATTATTGAGGATACAGAAGAATGATAATTATTTGTAAAGTATGATTAGCTTTCAAGTTATTCAATTTCTTTACTTCCATGTTGGAACGTGTACAGAAATTGATGTTAATTATGAATTAATTAATTGCATCGTTACACTGTTTCCTCAGTCATTAAGCAACCTTATTAAATATCAAAATATTGATTTACTTAATGTAATTAAACCATTGGATATCTATTTTAAAATTACAGTATGTTAACTGTAATTTGTAGAGAAATTCAGAAATTAATAACAAATGAATATTTTCAATTAATTTTATCAGGAAGGAATAACTTAAAAACTGTTTGATTTTCAATAACAAGAGGTAATTTTTCTTTAAAAAATACTTGCAAATTTACTGACAACATTATAAGCCTCATTATGAAGATAAAAAGTTATTTTCATATGAATGAAATTGAAAAAAATGTTATTTATAGAAGATACGTGGTCGTTTATGAATAATGATGAGCATACGCGAGCTCAAATTATCTGTAGCTTCCTGGAATTCTTTCTTTCCTGCAATATCGTTCATTAATAACTCGTTGATCGTCTTTAGCAACACAAAACGTATAAATTTGGTCCCTGATGGCATTAATGAACGTACGGTTACACGGCGATTTATTCCACTCATCGTCCTCGATTACAGTAAAGGATCGATAAATCATGCGAAGAGTATTGCATCTTTGTAGCCGAATATCTTTTTTCTTTTCTTTCGAATTTGTACTCGTCACTTCCCTATCACGGTCTATTAATTAAATGTCGGCTGAATCGCAACGACACCTTGTCATTTCTTCAACATCACCCATCGTTCACCGTATGTACACGCTTATTTTACTCACACCCATCCGATTGTTCGCTCCAGACGATCATTAATTATATGAATTACACTTTAATTAACCGGTTCCATAGCACGCGTCGACGATACAAACTTTTATTCGACGCGACAGTGAATACTTATTAATAGAATGGATGGCTAATTGCACTTTTCGTTTGTTAGCTTCTTTATCATAAACGTGTAATTTTACAATTAAAATTCTTCTAATTCAATTTGTCCAGAACTAGGTACTAATACTTTTAAGTTTTCTTCTTGAAAAATTCATAGATAGGAAAATTATAATATTACTAATTTGACTTGTAAAATTGTTTCAAAGTTTATTATACAAAACTAGATCAAGAAAATTACAAATCTAATATTGTAAATATCTTAAAAATTATAACAATTTATATGTAGCAAAATTTCTATTTGAAGATAGACATTTGGGAGGGGTTAATCTACTTACTATTTATTCTACTTATTGCTATTGCTTCATTTGTAATATAATTTCAATTTACTTCTATGCTTGGAAGGATTAATCAATTTCAGGTAGAAAGCAATAGGACGACTATCGACGCTTGAATAATTTCTTGAATCGCAGAGGGAAGAGGAGCAAGATAATCGGTACGTTGAACCAGATCGTGTTCCTCTTAGGAAACTTGTAAATCCTGTATCGAACGTAAGCTAGTCGCGAGAAACGGGATCGAGAAATATCACGGCTAGATCGATCCTCTCGTTCGTTTAATCACAGGAAATAGTATACCTGTGATAAGCGGCTGCAATAACTGTTTTACGAGTCATGTTTGTAAAGTAAAGATATAGGGAGCCCATAAAAAATATTTATATCTATTTATTCACCAATTTCCTCGGTTGAAAAATGTTCAAAAATTTATCATCGAACGGGCTATATTTACGGGTTTCCATGCAATTGGACCGATTTATAACTTTTAAAAGATAGAAAAAAAAATTCCATCAAATTTTATGAATTTTTAAGTGAAAATTAATATATTCTTTTTTATTTTCACCAAGTGATTGTACAACACAATTTCTCTGGCAAATCATAGGAACACGTAAGAATGGAAAAAAGTATAGCCATTAATGAATAGCATTAATTATGGTTAATGACGTAACGATTGTCTGGATACTGTCGATAGCACCGTTTCCAGGCGAATTTTTACGTATTACTCAGATCGTAGTTTTGCAACCGGTCTTCCAATCTCCTCTTGCTCTGCACGAAAGTAGCAATTATCCATTATTCTTGCGATATCGTTTAGAAGTTTTTGCCAGCTCGTTAATGGCCACCCGGATTAAGCAACGAGGATGACGAGGAACAAGCGTGCATTCTACCGCGATATTCACGAAAAAGTGAAACTATACAGAGGTGAAAGAATCAAAGAATAAATGCCTTTAATCTAAATACGAAATTCCATAAATTGTGAATTTTTTTTGAAAAATTCGACAGAACGCCTTGTGTCGTTCACGCGCGATAAGCTTATCCGTGAATTAACCATCGAATCCGTACGAGAGAATGTTATCATTGCAAAATGCAAACTTGTATTTCAAGATATAGAGCAGTATTTCGTTATCGTTGACCTTTGGAAATTGATACACCCACGGGTACACCTTTACGACTGATGGAGAACAACGCGTAGGTGAGGAACGACATACTGATAGGGAGCGATACTTTAATTCCATAGATCTAGGGCTATTATTCAGTTTAAATAGATAATAGATGATTATACTAATTTTCAAATAATTACACTTTCTCCCCTTACAGCGTGTTTAATTTAATTTTTAAAATCATAACCCTCCAAAAAATACCAAAATTATTAATTATTAATTATTACTATTAATTTCATTTTCTATTTAGTTAATATGTAGTTATAAAATCAGCCTAAAATTGTTAGGTTTTATTATGATACATAAGATTTCCAAGGAAATCTCTGTTGATTCTGAAGCCACTCCCTGTTTATGTTATCACATATGTACATACATACAAGATGTGTTTGCATGCAACCATACGAGTGCATAAAGGACGACTCGGCGAACAGGTAGCTCGAGATGCAGCGAGAAATCGAGTTCAAGGACCTCGCTTTTCCGGAATAGAATGCACGTCGCGCGTACTGTTTATGTGTATTACCAACCAACTGGATGCGCAGTCTTTAACTACTAACAATAAGTCTGCATTCTGCATTCAGGAAATGGAAGACAATCGAGATACTAAATCATTCTTCACAGAAGTACGGGGAAAGATATAAAAATTTCAAAATTTATCAGCAATTACAAGCTGTTATAGAAACTAAGATTTTATTCAATATAAGTTTAGGTCAAAATGGCAGTTCAAATATTATACGCTTTCCTTGCTCCTTACAATTTCAATAGAGAAACAATCGATACGTCGAGACTCGTTTAGAAAAGTAATGTTTTTGGAATAGTTGTCTCAAGTCAATTTTCTAAAGCGTCCAAAATGTCCAGACCACGGAGAGACGCCTCGAGCCACGTAACAGCCTACATTTTATTTCCCTGCACTTTTACTCTGCGACTGTGCACGCGGTTCGGCCTTGCTGCGACCTGAATACCTCGGTTCACTATCGTCGGAATTCTGCGCTCGATTTCGATAGATTCGCGATTATCCGTGCCTCTTCCGCGGCCAATGAACGTAATTCAAACAAGTGAAATTTCCATCCCGTGTTATTTGTATTATGCTCGTCCATGGTAAATCGTTAAAATTAAGATTTTTAGAATTTCTACTTCCCCTCTAGCGCCATTTTCCTTAGTCGAGCTTACTTTACTCGATAACATTTTTGCTAAATTACTAACCTTCCTCGTCATACAGAAACCAGAGTCTATTTTTACCTGAATCACCTCGCCACCCTGTGTAACGACTGAGCGCCATAACTATTCGTTTTTCCGCTTCGACTAGACAAAAGCCACTTTTGGAATTCTCTTATCGAGCATGAAACGAAAACACCACGTAACTTTGCGAGCATGTCGGTTTTTATAGTGTCATAGAGACGGCTCGTCGATGAGGCAGGATCGTCCGAACGCAGCAAGAGCCAATGGTAAATTTCACGGATACGTCTCGAGATGCTGCGATCCTGTTTGCTCCAAAGATAACTTCTCTTTTCGTCGCCGATCGAAGCGAGACGAGCGTGTAACCTGTTGCTGAACGAGAGAGGAGCGAGTAGTTTATGTCCATCCAGCTCGTAAAACGTAATGGTTAAGTGGCATGCAGATACGATCGGTGGCCTAGCGAATGGACCCAGCCACACGGTACACCGTACAAAGGACCTGCAGTAACTGCCACGGGCCACGTTTCTATGGTTTGCATGAAAATTGCACGTACCAAGTTCGTTTTCCCGAACGACGATGAGGAAAGTGGTCTGGGACAGGCTGTTTTAAGTTTCGTCATTTTATTGAACTACGAACAGAGAGGGTTTGGACACTGAAATTCCATGGATTCCGGTTATTTATTTAATCGGATTTTTCATGTTGTCCAGCAGTGATTCGAGAATATCTTGAATCTTACTAGTCGGTGCTCGCGGTGTAATCGAGCAGATTGTTTCTAAATACAGTCTCGGACTATCAGATACTGGCAATGATCGTGTAAAATCATATTATTATAGGGTGATTTCCGAGAAACTAAAGACAAGTTATTAAATTTGCGATATGAAACGTTCTGAATAATAAGAAAGTTGAAACTTCGTCTAAAGAATACTCTACTGATCTAGAAAATGATACTAAAGCCAATTTGGACGTATAGGAAGTAAAATAAAATTTCAATCTAACGATTTCAAGATCCTCCAAGGATTCTTAATATTCTGAACGCTTTCTTAGAAAGAACGCATCGACTTTGCCTCTCCCATCGAAGGAAATTTTTTCTTTCGCGAGTTTGCTCGCAACAATAATACACTGCAGGATCGAATGGTGATTCGTGAAAGGCTCTGGCATCATCCTCTCAAATGCCACGTACACGGCGGGGGCTAATCGGAAAGAAGATCCTGGGAACCGCCCTTTTATCTTTGATATCCTATTTCTCATTTCATTCCATTATTATTACTACTCGTTAATGTACGTTTAAAAATTCTATCTTTCTCGAAACGTTTAATTTCTTATTTACCATTTCCAAGAATCTCAACACACGGAATGTAGAATAGGTTTATGCTTTTTCCATGACTTTGTTGCAAGATTGCACTTGATACCCTTAAAGTAAATGGAAAAAGAAAAACATGATGAAATCCTTGAAAAGAATGAAACAGAAGGAAGAAAGAACAGCGTCGGAGGTGTAGATTTGCGGGCGCAACATTCACCAGGTCGAGCAGGGAGGAAGGCACCTGGTGGGGAGGGCCTTCTGGTTACCAAGGGGACTCTCGTCCTGACTCCTGGTTACACGAACAAGGAGGAAGAGGAGGGATATGAACGATTACGCAACAATGCACCGCCACCTGCACTCGTTTCGTCACCGCAGCTTTAACCAACTCGATAGTAGTTGGTCGGTTCGCATTACTTTCGCCAATTAAGACTGTGGACGGTCGCTGGTATTCAACTTAAATATGAAATTCCAGCATTATTCGAAATTTCAGATCTATAAATCTATGAATGACTTCAAAAAATCTGAGGAAATTGACGTAGATCTGACGGTCCAGATCCGGATCTTATGTATATCCTGTATCGGACTTCATAAAACAATAATATAAAATCTAAGCTCAAAAACTCATTGTATGTAAATTGAAAAAAAAAAAAAATGAAATGAATAATGTATCTTCAAACTTGACCGAATTCACGTGATACCCTTCATGTGAAAAATGTATTAATTTATTCATTGAATTATGACATCGATTATTCGGATTAAATATGCTAGTAAGAATATTTTAACTATCTAACACTTTTAATGAAAATTATATCATGTAAATTTTATAGTTCCAATTATTAATGACGAAAAGAATATACAGTCTGAAGGTACAGAAAATGAAATTTTGATAAATATCGATTGTCCTCTTCAATTGATATTGAATTATATTCGAAATGTAGTAGGACTAGATGATACAAGTAAGGAAAACGTATCTTTAAAATAGAGAAAGTCAAACTATAAGCAAATATTTATAGCTGAGATTGATTTATGTGATGAGATTAATTGTCAATTAAGAAAGGTTTCCTTCTTTGAACCTCGTACACCTGGTTTCAATGTCTTCCAAGCAGATTTAATATATTTGATAGTTACATATGAACGTAAGTAGATGTACAAGTAACATGTAAAGTATTATTTTTCTTAAAAAATAATTCATATAGGAGATGTAAATGGTCAAATGATAAATCTTGTACCACTTCTTAGTGGAAAGGCAGCAAAGAGATGTTCTGATATCCTATCGAAGTCTCATACTTTAGTTAAAAAGAATTCATTATCTAAATCTTCCATTAAAAAAGACAATAATACAGTAAAGTAATAATTATAACTATATACAATTAAAATAAATCAATTTGATTTTGTACCAAAGTTTTAATTGAAACTTAAGTATATTATGTACATTCGTCATAGAATCTCTGTACAAATCTCTTCTCTTTTGAGAAGGAAACATACATATATACAATTTTTATAAGAGATTTTTATCTAATTCCCTAAACTCTGTATTCGCTTTTGTTATATCTAAAAATTTTCCATGCTTTCCTATCCCTTCTGTAATAAACCTTTTTGCTCCTTTAACACCTTCTTCAAATAATAAATGAGATGCATGGTCTTTTTCAAACTGTAAAGCTTCTTCTAGTTGTTTAGCAGAAAACGTGGCAAAGCGCGCAGAAGCACGATCTGCGAGCAGTGTTTTTTGAGAAAACTTAACAAGTGATTTTGCAAGAATCAATGCATCACCTAATGCTAAAATCAAAACATAAGTTTATGTTGTATTACATTTATAACATTTATTATTAATTATTACAAAGTAAATTTTACCTGTACCCTCGCACGTGTATCGGTTAATTAAACCCCACGAAAATGCTTCTTTTGCGCCGATAATTCGACCTGTTAAAATGAGATCCATTGCTCTTGAATAACCGATTAAAGCTGGTAATCTAACAGTGCCACCAGATAATATCGGAATACCAAAACGTCTATTTACAAATCCTAACATAGCACTTTCTTCCATTACTCTTAAATCACACATTAAAGCAAGTTCAAATCCTACACCTAAAGCATACCCATCTATAGCAGCAATTAAAGGTTTTTTACTTAATTCAATCCTATTACCCTGTAAGTATTTTATGGTACAATAGTTAATACAGTATAAGAAATTTTACATAAAATACAAACTATAAATTCACTTTGTTTACCAATGAACCAAACTGTGGTAAAATTTCTTCATTCTTTCCATTATACTGTGCAATTTCTTCAAGATCATAACCGCTACAAAAATTTCCTCCAACACCGTGAAGTACAGCTACTACAGAATTCTCATCATTATCAAATTTATCTAACTCCTCTGACAGTTCTTGTGCAGTCACAGTATTTAAACAGTTCTTCTTCTCTGGACGACTTATACCGATTGTAGTAATTTTATCATAATAATTTATCATAATATTCTGCTCTGAAATAATTTGATTATATACATTGCTGTTTATCTGTGGAATATAAACTAAAAGAATTTACCTTTTTGAATTTTAACCTCTTCATTTTCCGATGCTTTAGAGGTTAAACATCTATTTAAACAATGTTTGCGATGTGGATTAATTACCCTTAATAATCTCTTTACAGGATGCATTTATGATTCGAAAATATATTAAAAATTTTATAAGTATCTCAGAAATCTCTTTATAAATTATCTATTTGCACAGAACAAAAGTTCATTTTAAATAATTCTTTTTTGTATTCAGGTGTTTGAAGTAGTGATGGGCGATACAGTATTGATATTTGGAATATCGATATTTTTCAGTTCAAATATCGATATTTAATATGACGATATATTGCAGTATCGATACTTAATATATGAATATCGAAATTTCGATACAATGTATACTTGATGTCACGAGAATCCATAACTGCGAAAAGACCAGTTTTCGTTCTTTTCTGCGCATTGTCGCTCTGATTGGCGATACTTCCAGCGGAAGTGGAAAGCGATTGGCGGATCGCTTTCCCCCACCATCTTCCAACCTGCGCGCTTAGTTATGGACTCTCGTGACATCAAGTATATGTATGTATATATTCAGGTGTTTGAAGATAAGTATCAACAATGCGCATTTACAAAGCATAAAATTCTATTTTTAAACATTAAAGGCATGTTCGAATTGCAAGTCGTTCAATGTAAACGTACCTTACAAATACATACCTAACCAAAATTTTATAAATGTTCAAATAATCTTTTAATATTCTTTTTTTGAACGATTGTAGTTGAATAAGAATCGTTTTATCTACTTCTTTTTTTTGTAAACACTGAATTTATGATAAACTGTAACTTAATTAAACGATTTTAAAAATGGAAGATCTTCAGAAATTAGAAGAAGAGGCTAAGGCAAGAGCAACAAAATATGTGTCAAATTTGTTACAACGACCAGGTCAATTGGAGAAGATTGATATGTACAAACGTAGAATTAGCCGGAAGAAAGCTTCCGTAGAAACTATGCTCAAAACTGCAATGCAAAGTCAATTAGATGGGGTTCGTGTTGGCTTTGAACAACTTCAAAGTTCCTTAGAGAGTATTGCTTCCATAAAACAGGATTTAGATGATATTGGCAAACTGTTTAGTCAGGTTCCAGAGCTAAGTGCAAAATTACAAGCTGTCCAAGAAGAAAATATGCGTCATTCACAATATGTCACAGCTAAAGAAAACCTAAAGCACACATTTACCTTACCTGAAAGCGTTGAAATGACTAAACAGTGGATAAATCAGGGCAACCTTTTGTATGCTCATCAGATCATTATGGATCTTGAAAATTCCAGAGACGATTTGCTTTATGAACTTCATAAGCTTCCAAATCAATCACCAGCTGATACAGTTATGTTAAAAGCTTATTTAGAAGATGTTGAAATGCTATCAGAATTAATGGAAAAACAAATCAGACTGGTATTAAGCAGAACATTGAACACAGTTAGAAAAGAGCCTACTGTTATTGTGACAGCTTTAAGAATAATAGAAAGAGAAGAAAAAGCAGATCATTTTGCCATTCAAAGACACAAGCAAAGCGGATTCATACCACCGGGGAGACCTAAGAAATGGAAAGATATGGCAATGAAAGTTTTAGAAAAATCTGTAGCTAACAGAATTGAAGGAACTCATGTCGAAGAAAGGGTAGATAATAAAATGTGGTTGGTTAGATATCTAGAACTTACAAGACTTTTAATCTTGGAGGATTTAAGGGTTGTTAAAACTCTTTGTGAACCTTGTTTTCCACCTTGGTGGAACATTGTAAGAACTTTTGTGAAAATGTATCATACAAGTTTGTCCTTGCATTTAAAGGACATAATTGCTAATGGCTTAGAAGGAAACGAATATGTCTCCTTGTTATCGTGGATCATGAATACTTATACTGGGCCAGAATTAATGCAACACCCTGAATTAAATATCGACACAAGTGATATCGGTCCTTTGTTGAGCCCTGAAATTATAAGCGATCTTCAAGAAAAATACTTGAAGAATATGTGCCAAAATTATGAAGATTGGATGAAAAAGACTTTAGAAACTGAGAAAGTTGATTGGTGGTGTGGAATACTGCCAGAAGGAAGTACTCAGGAAGCATACTATCATACAGCAGCACCAGTGATTATATTTCAGATGATCGATCAAAATCTTCAAGTTACTAAAACAATTAGTACTGAATTAACAGCCCAAGCTATTGTTCTGTGCATTGAACAAGTTATTAAATATGGATTTATGTACAGACAAGCAATATTAGAATTTAAAAGCAAACATTTTGAGGACAGAAGTCAAGTACCTTACTTTACGCATCATATGATTACTATTGTTAATAACTGTATACAGTTTACAGAACTTGCACAACAAATGAAACAGCTTTATTGGGTTTCCAATGCTAGTGGAGATGCTACTGTTAAATTTGAAAATTTATTGTCAAATTATCAACAGTTAAGAAATGAAGCGGTAGCTATACTACTGGAAGAATCATTTTTAGATTTAGAGTTACAATTTCAAGATTTAATTACTCCCAAATGGTTATCATCTCCAATTCCAGTAGAAACAATTTGTGTAACCTTAGAAGATTATTTTCAAGATTACAATCATTTGTGTCCAAAAAATTTTGAGTATGTAATTACAGAGGCACAAAACCTTATTGCAAAACGTTATATCTCTGCTATGTTGCAGAGAAAGATATCTTTGAAAACGTATGATGAATGCTTAACGTGTACTTCAAAAATAATGACAGAAGCAGATAAATTGAAGAACTTTTTTGATAGAATAGCTCCAAAGTTAGGAAATTTTAATTCTCCTTTTGAAATAATCAAACGTCTTGCTGAAGTATTACGTTGTGAAGATTCCGAAATTCTTTCTCTTGACTTACATTCTTTAGTTGAAAAATATCCAGATATGACTGAAGATCATTTAGTCAGATTATTGGGTCTTAGAGGTGACATTTCTCGTAGTGAAGCAAGAGAAAAAGTTTCCTATATCTTAGAAGCGCAGCGTAATCGTAAAACTTTACAAACTCTTACGCATAGTATATTTAAACAAATAGTTATACAAGACAGTTTTCTTAGTTGGAAACCTTAAAATTCTATATTATCTAATGATTTGTATGTATGTACATAGTATATTATTCATGCCTAAAAATTTTTAGATTCTCTTTGCAGGTAATTAATGCTAAATTATGATTTAGTAAATCTAATAATTGAGTCACTGCCTTAGCCATAGAATTGATCCATTCACTTCAATTATGAATTTACATAGTTATTAATAGAACCGAACTAATAAAATATAAAAAAAAGTTAAAATTATAGCAACAGCAAAAAAAAGGATAGAAACATAACAGAATTTTGTACATAGTAGTTTGAAAATACCATGGTTAGAAAAAAAATTAGATTAAGTGTTAATAAATAGAACAGTGTTATTCATTCAGTAAAAAACAAATACGCTCATTAATCAAACATTTAGGTTTAATATTCATGTATGATGTAAATATTCATATTGTATTAATTTATATTCAAATTCAAGTTTTGTACACAAGTTCTTCATTTGAATTAATAATTACGAAGTTCATAACTATCATTTGTGCAATAAAGGAACTGTATGTATAATGGAAAAATAAACATTAGTAAAAATGTATCTTAAATTTCAGTATTTAATTAATATAGTTTTTTTTTATTGTGTAAGGCTTTTTCAATAGTATACTTGCATCTAACAATAAAATATTTGAAATAAGAGTTTCAACGAGTGGCAACCAGAGGGACGTGCGTCACAACGCATGTAGCTACAGATCCAACAAAAGAGGACATCGGACATGCCTTTAGTTTCCAGGGCCGGTATTCAGAGTCGCAACTTATTTCTAAGCTGGTCTTTAGCATATTCTTAAGACATCGGCTAGATTCACAGTCGCCGAATAAGCAACGTCTTAAGCATCAGCTTAAGCATTTGCTTAGGAAAGTAAATGCTTATCGGTGTAGATTCACAGTCGATGTTTAAGAAAGATGCTAATAGGATTCTTATCATCCACTTCGATCATATCGTCCAAAATGTATTCCCCATGGAATATAGCATCGCGTCTGTTCTTCTTCTGCGAAATTAGACGATAAAATAGTTGGCGTATTCTTCATTAACGATGGCACGATCTCTGCTATTTCTGGTTTATACCTGTTGCCAATCGCGATTGTCTTTCCCTCATTATCGCATTTCGTTGAGTAGACTTCATAATTAAATAATTTTTAATAGAATAATTAAACAAAATTTTGCAATATACCCACACGGAAATGTAAAGAAATAAACAATTTAAATAGATATAACAATAATTTGATTAATAAACAATTGTAAAATATAAAATAATAATTAAACAAATATTAACAAATATCAGATAGAAATAGTTAAATCAGCGGAACCGGTGAAGCGGAACGTCATGCTTGATTGCGCGCGCCGCGCGCCGGTACAACCGCGACCTGGAGGAAGGTCAAATCTAGTCAGTCTTATCGCGACCGCTGAAGGATACGGATCGAGCTGTCAAACATATACCGGTACGGGTTGACACTATGGATATTCGTCCATGGATTTATCAGTGTGTTATCATAAGTGTTACTGTGTGTGCCTATGGTGTTTCCTATGGTGTTTCCTATAGTGTTTCCCATGTTTTGGAATATTTATACGGATATATTAGTACGATTTATGGTGTGGTCACCCATGTGTTCTGACATTTTTATACAAGTGCATTAGTGTGCTGTGTGGTGTGGTACCCCATGTACCTGCATGTGCTTTATTGTGTTTTATGGTGTGGTTTCCTTTGTGCTTTGGCATATATTTACGGATTTATTAGTGGGTTTTATGGAGTGGTACCCTATGTGTTTTGGCATATTTATACGGATTTATTAGTGGGTTTTATGGAGTAGTACCCTTTGTGTTTTGACGTATTTATACGGATTTATTAGTAGGTTTTTTACTATAATTTTGCAAATATTTTATAGTGTTCTATGGTTTTGATCTTCAAGTGTTTTGGGATGTATTTGCATGTGTTTTGCCGTGTTTTATGGTGTAGCTATTCCCATATAGTTTTGCATGCATATTTTTGAATTATCCTATGTATTAGCATAGTAACTACAACAAATTGAGAGAAAACATATATCGTTCAAGAATCGTGATTTTTATGCTTACAGATGAGTGCTTTGGCTAGTAGGGATACCGTTTCTTTGACGAGCCAACAGACGAGCTATGGGTCAATCTAACAATAAAATGCGTGGCGAGTGCAGTGGTGCAAGTCAACGATCGGTGAGTCGCATGCTTTAAAGTTCCTCCGGTTCCCATCATGTCGTAGGACGAATGGTCCGTAGCGACACGGGAATTGGTTGTAATTTTTATTTTTTGAGCGAGCATAGTGACCCACGAATATCACTGTATCATTTTATACAATGATAATCGTGCAAATTGCTTTTTTGTGTATTTTATGCCTTAGTTCAGGATAGGGTTTTCTTGTACATATTTACATACATAGATTTCGAGTTTAAAAATGTAGAGAAGTCGGATGACCCTCCGACTTCACAATACACTTTCTTTTTTATATGTACAAGAATTTATTTCGCGATGAGCGGATTTCAATATCAAAGTAATAAGCATGAATACTATTAATTATTATAATTACGTACTTTGATAACGAAATCGCTCTTGAAATTGAAACGTTTTTCCGATTTTACTCGTGAAATTGGCATCAGTTTAGTATATGGGCTGGCCCCCAGGGGGGTCAGTATTTGCTCTTCAAGCATTGTATAAAGTTCCCCTTTCGTACTTGAAATTCATTCTGTCACGTTCACAATCATCATTCGCACTTCAGCCTCACGAACTTTATCACATAATCATTTATCCACCCGCATACCCTTGTGTAGTGAAATATTACCCCGTTAGGATTTTCAAGTTTAAGTAGTGTTGCGAAAAATTTTCAACGCGAGAGTAAATATTACCCCGTTAGAATTTTCAAGTTCAAGTAGTGTTGCGAAATATTTCCGGCGCGAGAGTAAATATGACTATACACTGACTAGTATTCGGTGGGAATCCTTTTGGTTTTTATTTGATAAAATTAGTTACAAGGATTCCGCGGCATAAGACCGTGAACACCACCTCATGGGAGATAAAACCATGCATTACTAGGCCTTTGCAGGCACAGCCATAGAGTACGGAACATTTAAGTATGTTGCATCCCATACGCTAAGCTGTCTTAAAGTCCTTTTGCCTATACTATGAGCGTCCACCACTCGGACACGTTGGATGCAACGTGTTCGATGGGTGGGTAGCGCTCTTAGCGAAGGGGTGCACCCTGCCTGGGCCTAGAGCCTTAAACAGGCGGGGTGGGTGGTATGTAGCGTCGGGCGTAAGTCCAGGGGGCCTAAGAACCTCCGTTGCCAGCTGATATTAGCAGTGGACGAATGTTGAGTCATATTTGCTCAATTTTGCTTTTCAGTATTTGCTCTTCAAGCATAATTTAAAGCTCCCCTTTAGTCATGTTGCTAGATCAGGATTTTCTATTTTAATTAGTGTTGCGAAAAATTTCCAGCGCGAGAGTAACTATGACAATGCACTTACTAGTATTCGGTGGGAATCCTTTTGGTTTTTATGCTCAATGTCTTATTTAATTAATTAAATTAGTTACAAGGATTCCGCGGCATAAGACCGTGAACACCATCTCTGGGAGATATACCCATGCATTACTAGGCCTTTCAAGGTGCAGTTTAGGATGTGGCGCCCATCCATAGGTTCCATTTAATAAACTGCAGTCCTTTTGTCTATACTATGGGCGTCCGTCAATCTGACACGTTGGATGCAACGTGTTGGACGGGCGGGTAGCGCTCTTAGCGAAGGGGTGCACCCTGTTCTAGGCGGGGTGGGTGGTATGTAGCGTCGGGCGTAAGTCCAGGGGGCCCGAAAACCTCCGTTGCCAGCCGATATTAGAAGTGCACCGTTTTTGCGTCATAGTTGCTCTATTTTGCTTTTCAGTATTTGCTCTTCAAGCATTGTAGAAAGCTCTTCGTTCGTACTTCAAATTCATTCTGTCACGTTCACGGTTCTCGACCCTAAACACTCATCATTCACACTCATCATTCATCATTATAGTGAAATATTAGCCCGTTAGAGGTTTATGTACTAGTCATGTTTTTAGATCAGGATTTTCTATTTTGATTAGTGCTGCGAAAAATTTCCAACGCGAGAGTAAATATGACAATGCACTGACTAGTATTTGGTGGGAATCCTTTTGGTTTTTAAACTCAATCCAATATTTTATTTATTTAATCAAATTAGTTACAAGGATTCCGCGGCATAAGACCGTGAAACACCATCTCATGGGAGATAAACCCATGCATTACTAGGCCTTTGCAGGCGCAGCTTTAGAATACGGAACATATGAAAATATGTTACCATATTCTAAACTGTAGTCCTTTTGTCTATACTATGGGCGTCCGTCAATCTGACACGTTGGATGCAACGTGTTGGACGGGCGGGTAGCGCTCTTAGCGAAGGGGTGCATCCTGTCCTGGCGTTACGACGTCCAGGCGGGGTGGGTGGTATGTAGCGTCGGGCGCAAGTCCAGGGGGCCTAAGAACCCTCGTTGCCAGCTGATATTATCAGTGCACCATGTTTGCGTCATAGTTGCTCAATTTTGCTTTTCAGTATTTGCTCTTCAAGCATTGTATAAAGTTCCCCTTTCGAACTTGAAATTCATTCTGTCACGTTCACGGTTCTCGACCCTAAACACTCATCATTCGCACTTCAGCCTCACGAACTCTATCACATAATCGTTTATCCACCCGCATACCCTTGTGTAGTGAAATATTACCCCGTTAGGATTTTCAAGTTAAAGTAGTGTTGCGAAAAATTTTCAACGCGAGAGTAAATATTACCCCGTTAGGATTTTCTAGTTTAAGTAGTGTTGCGAAACATTTTCAACGCAAGAGTAAATATTACCCCGTTAGGATTTTCAAGTTTAAGTAGTGTTGCGAAAAATTTTCAACGCGAGGGTAAATATTACCCCGTTAGAATTTTCAAGTTTAAGTAGTGTTGCGAAAAATTTCCGGCGCGAAAGTAAATATGACTATACACTGACTAGTATTCGGTGGGAATCCTTTTGGTTTTTATTTGATAAAATTAGTTACAAGGATTCCGCGGCATAAGACCGTGAACACCACCTCATGGGAGATAAAACCATGCATTACTAGGCCTTTGCAGGCACAGCCATAGAGTACGGAACATTTAAGTATGTTGCATCCCATACGCTAAGCTGTCTTAAAGTCCTTTTGCCTATACTATGAGCGTCCACCACTCGGACACGTTGGATGCAACGTGTTCGATGGGTGGGTAGCGCTCTTAGCGAAGGGGTGCACCCTGCCTGGGCCTAGAGCCTTAAACAGGCGGGGTGGGTGGTATGTAGCGTCGGGCGTAAGTCCAGGGGGCCTAAGAACCTCCGTTGCCAGCTGATATTAGCAGTGGACGAATGTTGAGTCATATTTGCTCAATTTTGCTTTTCAGTATTTGCTCTTCAAGCATAATTTAAAGCTCCCCTTTAGTCATGTTGCTAGATCGGGATTTTCTATTTTAATTAGTGTTGCGAAAAATTTCCAGCGCGAGAGTAACTATGACAGTGTACTTACTAGTATTCGGTGGGAATCCTTTTGGTTTTTAAACTCAATGTCTTATTTAATTAATTAAATTAGTTACAAGGATTCCGCGGCATAAGACCGTGAACACCATCTCATGGGAGATAAAACCATGCATTACTAGGCCTTTCAAGGCGCAGTTTAGAATGTGGCGCACATCCATATGTTCCATTTAATAAACTGCAGTCCTTTTGCCTATACTATGGGCGTCCGTCAATCTGACACGTTGGATGCAACGTGTTGGACGGGCGGGTAGCGCTCTTAGCGAAGGGGTGCATCCTTTCCTAGGCGGGGTGGGTGGTATGTAGCGTCGGGCGTAAGTCCAGGGGGCCCGAAAACCTCCGTTGCCAGCCGATATTAGAAGTGCACCATTTTTGCGTCATAGTTGCTCTATTTTGCTTTTCAGTATTTGCTCTTCAAGCATTGCAGAAAGCTCTTCGTTCGTACTTCAAATTCATTCTGTCACGTTCACGGTTCTCGACCCTAAACACTCATCATTCACACTCATCATTCATCATTATAGTGAAATATTAGCCCGTTAGAGGTTTATGTACTAGTCATGTTTTTAGATCAGGATTTTCTATTTTGATTAGTGTTGCGAAAAATTTCCAACGCGAGAGTAAATATGACAATGCACTGACTAGTATTTGGTGGGAATCCTTTTGGTTTTTAAACTCAATCCAATATTTTATTTATTTAATCAAATTAGTTACAAGGATTCCGCGGCATAAGACCGTGAAACACCATCTCATGGGAGATAAACCCATGCATTACTAGGCCTTCGCAGGCGCAGCTTTAGAATACGGAACATATGAAAATATGTTACCATATTCTAAACTGTAGTCCTTTTGTCTATACTATGGGCGTCCGTCAATCTGACACGTTGGATGCAACGTGTTGGATGGGCGGGTAGCGCTCTTAGCGAAGGGGTGCATCCTGTCCTGGCGTTACGACGTCCAGGCGGGGTGGGTGGTATGTAGCGTCGGGCGCAAGTCCAGGGGGCCTAAGAACCCTCGTTGCCAGCTGATATTATCAGTGCACCATGTTTGCGTCATAGTTGCTCAATTTTGCTTTTCTGTATTTGCTCTTCAAGCTTTATATTTGCAAAGTCGAATCACTTTTATTAAAAATAAAACCCCTTGTGGGGGCCAGCCCATGTACTAAATCGGAGCCGTGAAATTTCGCTGATATTCTTACTTTTAATAAAGTGAGAATATCATCTTTAGTTTTTGCTAATCATACGTTTTAGCTTAGGCATTTCAGCACACATGAAGAAAACTGGTAGGTGAAAATACCTTTGGCCTTGTTCATTTTTATGCCCAAAGCTCATTCGGGTACTTAGATGTACTCGCGTGGGTGGAGGGCGGTGGACAAGGTTTAGTTTTAAGTGTAATACATTTTGGCGACTGACAAAAGTAGTGAACCAATAGTGAACCACGATAGAAGTTCCACATGTGTGTGTGTGGTTAGGATGTGGGATTTGTATCGTTTATTAACAAGCTTAACTTACTATAACATTATAAAATACTTATCAAGAATAAATTGAAAAATTTTTACATTAGATAATTCAACAGAATACGAAAATGAAATGTATTACTTTAGCATAATGTTCACTATTATTTGTCAGTCGATTTCAGCAAAAAGGTATGATTTTATTAGAGTGTGAAAGTTGAATTGAACTCGGGTGTCGGAGGCGTCCCGGGACGTTCTCCCTAGGTGTAGGCATTTTTGCACCCGGGTGGTTGTATGAGAACCGTGGAGTGAATTTTTGTGAGAATGATTTTTGCCCTTTTTTAAATATAGCGATAGGCAGGCAGGTAGTTTACTTCTGGTGTGATTGAGTTTAGTTTATAAGTAGGCAGGGCCAGAGCAAGCTTTCATGTTTCTCTTCGTATTCTCCTCTAATACATGAGAAGCTTGTATCTGGGGTTGGGAAACCAAAAATCAAGAGAAAAGATGAAAATGCAATTTAATTAATTTATCAATTAATTAATTTAGCATTCTCTCTTGATTTTTTCAAGGCCAAGCCTTATTAGTTTGTAAGTCGTAGTCGTGGTACTAGACCCGATTACAAAAATGAAGTATTACAGTGAAAGTGCAGTGAAGTGAAGTGAAGTGAAGTGAAATTAAAAAGTGTCTTGTGCTTGGACATTTGCAAAAATTGTGCAGGTATGCGAGTAGCGATTCAAGGGATCGTTGCTCGTTTACATGTTACGTTTTTACAAATGTCTGAGCAAACGTAAAATTTTCGCGAGTGATTTTTGTGAGGCTATTGCCGAAGAAAGAAGAGGCTATATGCTGAAGAGCCCCGGCAAAATTTGCCCAGAAGAGGGGAACTACTAATGGCTCTCCATCGTCGGATGGACAGTCATTCTGTCACTATGCTCGCTAATTTGTTTTTTCATTTTTTGTGTTTTCCCTTGAACGGTATGAATAATACCGTCCAAGACGTATTGAACTCGACATTTTACGAGTTCAATACCCAGCTCGTTGAATGGTCAACTCGCGATTTTATTTCCCCTATTTGTTTTTCGTTTATTGCTTTATTGAAATAAATTATTCTTTTCTTATTGATTTGCACATCATCTATATTTCATGTTCTTATTTTAATTATGTTCTGTTTATTTAAAACATACTCTGAGATTGTAATGGTAATTATATTTTCTGTTGTCGACATTTTTCATTTCAATTGTAATCAAAATTATGATGTTAATTATATTTTCTATTTCAGCATTTTATTGTTGAATTATTTTTTAATTGTTACTAAAATTATGATGTTAATTATATTTTCTATTTCAGCATTTTATTGTTGAATTGTTATTTTGTTAATTCTTACAGAAATTATGATGTTAATTATATTTTCTATTTCAGCATTTTATTGTTGAATTGTTATTTTGTTAATTCTTACAGAAATTATGATGTTAATTATATTTTCTATTTCAGCATTTTATTGTTGAATTGTTATTTTCTCAATTGTTTCTGATATTAGGCTGTTAATTATATTTTCTATTTCAGCATTTTATTGTTGAATTGTTATTTTCTCAATTGTTTCTGATATTAGGATGTTAATTCTATTTCCTATTTCAAGATTGTATTGTTTAAATTTTTATTTTAGTTTGTCTGTTTTGTATGGTTTCACGTTATTGTATATCTAATCCTAATAATTATGTTTTCCGTTACAGCATTTTATTGTTAAATTATTATTATTTTCTCAATTGTTTCTGATATTAGGATGTTAATTTTATTTTCTATTTCAAGATTGTATTGTTTAAATTTTTATTTTATGTTGTATGTTTTGAATGGTTTCACGTTCTTATGATTTTAGGGTGGGTCACTAACGTAGCCACCTCCATGTGGTGTGACCTGGTAATTGATATCGTTTTCTAAAGATAACTTTTAGAAAGCGATATCAAGCTAAGAGCTACGATAAAAAGATTTATATATTTTTTAATTGGGAAACAATAGTTTAAATTCAGAAAAGTATTTTCGGGATTGCAATATTACCATATAGAACGTATAACTATAGTAATTTTATAGTTCCTGAAAAAGGAACTTGTATGATTTTTGACTAATTACAAATGACTAATTACCTCCTTCTTTTCGAAGTCAGTTAAAAATAAAATAAAAAGAAAATCACAAAATATGGAATTTAGAAAGAACGAAGTTGTTTGATACGCAATGGTGAAAGATATTTCAAGCAGAGACGTTGTACATTGGAAAAGCCATGACTTTATCCATGACTCTGGTCAGACGCCAGATCTCGCTCTTGTTCACAGAACACATAATTTCTGCTTTTCATTTGATAGAAATTCGCTACGTTGACTAACAAATATGTTTCTTATAACAATTTTCGAGAGGAATTCATTATTGAATGAAAGTAAAAATTTGCATAAATGGAGGGTGGATGGGATGAGGTAGGGTGGGTCTCCAAACAGCAGCAACCTCCTCGTGGTGAGACCTGGGCAATCGTTATTATTTGATGACTAATTAATAACTGTATCATTATTTCTATGGTACATTTATTAATTATGCAGCAAATAATACGAGCGAAATGGCTGCGAAATTTATACTGTTTTTTTCTATTTAATCTCTGTTATATATTTTTCAGGAACTAAACCTTTCAGATTCTGAAGTGTATCACATTGCAACTACAATTTTACGGAAAGAAAATTAGTAATAATGAATGCATGGTCAGTATTGTTTAATTATGTACTTATACATATAGCTATCGTAGCATACACGTGTCATTTAGGTGTATGCGAAAGGTAATGTAGCATAGCATGCCGTTAGTTGATAGCATGCGATAATTGAGGTGGCGCTTAAATCAGTTTCTGTTCAGCCTAATTTTCGATGAAACGTTGACTGTTTTACCGACGCGGAATTCGAAGTTCGGCCTCCTAAGGTGCATGAAATGAATACAAGTTTGTCTTACAATTATCTTAATAGTTTTTCGAATAAATCTAACTAACTCAGACAGTATCAAATTTACGATTTGACCAAACCCACTAAAGCGATCGGCACCCACATGCGTCTGCCCGCAGCTAGCGACAGCGTTCATTGGACAAGAAGCCAATATGGCACTAAAGTGTCTAACTTTACACGCTCATAACTAAAGTTAAGACTTGCATTTTTGGATTCTACACATCAAAAACTATAGATTAAAAAAAAGGTCCAAAATTTTGGGTCCAGTAAAGTACAGTTTACCCGCCAATGCAATTATTATACTGACTGTGCTATTTGCATGTAGACTTGTATAGACCTAATTTTATCTAAGGGTATCTGAGACCCCCTGAAATCATAACCCCACGAGGATAAAGGCATGTCAATCTTTATGTATCTGTAGTCACTGTCTGTAGTGTGCGTCATATTTACGTTTCACTGCACCAGTAAACTACTGTGATTAGTATTTTTACAACGAAATTGTTCCTTGCGGAGAGCATTTTCAAATTAAAGTCATGTGTACCATGGAAGGTGATCTTGTAAATGATAGCATTATACATAGTAATGATGTTGGAGATGCGTTCGGATGTTCCAGGTATTGTTCAATCTATATACAAAGATACTTGTTCATAACCACACAATGTTATCAGATAATTCCATTATGATACATGCATCATTTTCCATATTGATACATATTTCTCTCTCCACTGTAATAGAATTATATTTATTATTATAATAGGTTAATAATGATTTCTTAATAATGATTTTACTAATGTTAATTAATAAAAGCATACTCAAGTTTAAAATTATTTTAGTTATCATGAGTTATTGTTCTATTAATTGGACTTAGATGTCAAGCATGCATTTTTTCTTTTATTTTTCAGAAATACTGTCAGTCCACTTGTGGGTCCCTTACAAATAGCACCCACAGAACGTTATGACACACATTACAACATGAATCATGCTAAACGTGGACTAGCTATGATTTTTAATCATGAATTTTTCACTGTTACACATCTTAAACCGAGATGTGGAACAAATGTGGATTGTGATAATCTTGTTAATACATTGAAAAGTCTTGGTTTTGAAGTAAATGATTTTCATAATTCAACTCATAGAGATATAGTGAAAAATTTAGAAAGAGGTACTTAATAAATGTGTGCTTTTTTTATGTTTTGTATTTTAACATATGCTCAGAAAGACATTAAACATCAATTAACAGTTGTATTTTTCTTTTACAGTTTCTGGTATGGATCACTCTCAACACGACTGTCTAATTGTAGCTGTTTTAAGCCATGGAGAATTAGGATTACTTTACGCTCATGATACTCCTTATAAGCCTGATTCCATTTGGGCTCATTTTACAGCTGATAAATGTCCTACACTTGCTGGAAAACCAAAGTTATTTTTTATACAAGCCTGCCAAGGAGATAGATTAGATAGTGGTTTAACATTAAAGGAACGTACAGAAACTGACGGTCAACCAGCTTCAACATTCCGTATACCAAGTCAAGCTGACTTTTTAATTGCTTATTCAACAATACCAGGTAAAAATGAAAACACAATTGTTTTTAAATTTTCTATTTTATGTTTTGTAGTTCGTTTTAAATAATTCGTATTCTAAAAATATTTGGAAAAGCATTAAGATAAACATTAATCACATTATACAAATCTATATTAATTATATAGGTTACTATTCATGGAGAAATACCACTCGCGGCTCATGGTTCATGCAAGCATTATGCATGGAATTACGTGAAAACGGTACTCGCTACGATTTATTAACTTTGCTGACTTTTGTTTGTCAAAGAGTCGCTCTTGATTTTGAGTCAAATACTCCGGACAATATTACTATGCATCAACAGAAACAAATTCCATGCATTACCTCGATGTTAACTCGTTTAGTGAAATTTACACCTCCAAAAAATGGAATTGTATAGCTGTTTTATATACAAAAGAATTTATAAAGTGCAATACAGATTGCACAGTGTGTATCTGTATGGTACAAGTCACACCATTGTTGGAAGTTATATTCTAATATGTTACCTGTACAATTTCTATTTGGTGTGACTGAAAATGTATTGCATTTAAATGATAGCATTTATTTTACACAAACTGCCATTATATTATGCAACATTTGCACTACAAGATAATATATTATAGCAATACTACTTATTAGATTTTATGCTGCATACAACTTTTATACTAAGCTAAGAAGAAGTCTTACAAGTCATATATGTTTTGTAAGGTTTATACCTGTACTAGAAATTTATAATGATCAAATTTTTAAATGTAACTCCTAATTATTTTTAAATGATTAGAAAGCTGCATAGAATGAGTGTAATAGTGGTCATATAACATTATATTATGATAATATTCAACACATTACAAATAAGATACAGAGTAAGTACAAATGAAAAGTAAAGTTAAGAAAAAAAAAGAACATTATAAATATAGTAAAATTGATTGCCTTTGTGATTGCTGCTTTATGAACAAAATTTTATAAGTAATTTGTATACTATCTATGCAATTTCAATATCATATTTAAAAAAATGGTATTTTTTCATTATTGTGATGCAAGCAACTTAAGACGAATTATCTATTTAATGACTACTACATTGTACAAAGTCAGAAGGACAAAACTTGTGTCTTTTTGCAACAAGCAATAGTCGTTTTATATAAAAAAAAAAAAAAAAAACTGAAATATTTTCAACTTAGTAATAGTAACCTAGTAATCTTGCCTGATTAAAGTAGTTGTGATTATATAAGGTGCAATTACAACGAATATTCAAGTTTCACCTATTGTTAAGAAAATAATTATGGATTAAGAAATGCAATTTGCACACACTTTTGGAATTGCTGATAACATAAAATGTTACGTTGCTTCATAGTTTGAGAAATGGCATTGCTAAATAAAGTAGATAAGGAATAAAAGTATCTATTAATATTATCGTAAAAATTATTATATTTGTAATTAAAATGGCATTATTATGATAGATTGGAAACTTCTAAAATGGTGATACAACAGTCTTTCAAAATATGAATATGTAGTTTTTAAATTCTAATTAATGTAATTTTATAGTATCTGATACTGTTTCTGATACTTTGGCCACTACATTTATTACCGTATTTGTATATGTGTATGTGTAATGTAGTTTATGTGAAACATTTTCTTTAGAAAATTTAATGATCTTTACATTACACAAAATATATCGTTCCTTACAATAACAACTTTCAATATCATTTTTCAACACATTAGTATATCATATTTAATAAAGTAGTTGCTCAAGGAGATATATTATACAAATCTTTACAATATTTATAGTATTGAAAATTGTGATAAATATGTGCTGATGATGTATGCTTTACGTGATACAGTGTTTTTTATGCAGTTTTATATGCTATTGTATAATCGAAAGTTTTCTAATGTCTTTATATTATAAATTTTATAAGCCTTTGATATATATTCTCTAGTTCATATATTTACCAAATTTTTGTATACACGAATTTGTGTACAAATTTATGGTACATAATAAAGTTCATGTAAGAACATTTTTTGATATGATATATGTTATAAAAACACCTATCCTTCACATATTTAATATAAAATAACAGGATGATTTATTGCATAACAAGGTATTTGTATGAATAAATAATCTATAACCTAAATAAGAACAAATTTTTATTCATATTCAATGACGACAAAATAAAAGAAATACAAAACATATACTGCAGTTCACCAGAGTCCATAACTGCGACGCGCAGGTTGGAAGATGGTGGGGGAACGCAGCGAGCTCTCTGCTAATCGCTTTCCACTTCGTTTGGAAGTATCGCCAATCAGGGCGAAGATGCGCACTGGAGAAGCGCGAAGAACGAAAACTGGTCTTTTCGCAGTTATGGACTCTGGTGAACTGCGGTATAGGTATAGGTGAACTGCGGTATAGGTAAAAACATAAAACAGTTCAGCATATTTTATAAAGTAATTTTTCTCGCTTTTTCATTTGCAAACACGACTATTATATCGTTATAATTTAATCTTTTGGCAACGTCTTTTTCAATTGATATTATAGACATGTTTGTTAATCGCTCTTGTCGAATAGAAGAACGAAGGTACGATTTTTGGACCCCAAATCCAGTTGCGCTAATGGCAGGCGCCTTTTTCGCCACCAAGGGGTCCTCGGCCGAGGCCCAGAGGAGGGATACAATCATAAATGTTATTCCCTTTCGACGAGCTTATTTAATAAGCAAAGAAAATAAATAAAGTAAATTAAATAAACTCCGGGAAGAAATTAGAGGACGATTATTATACTGGTTGTATGTACCCTGATGTGCTGATATCATCCTGGGGTGTCAGGGACCCTGAAGCTAAAATGTGCCACTCAGACTTTTTGTAGAAAAATTAAAACCTCTGTAATTTTTGACTCTGACTCTGACTACTTAGCCGCACAAACGCAACGGTTTTAAGCTAGTCTCAGAGACCTTTTTACCATCTTTGTGCTTTATATATATATAAGATAAAAAATAAGTTTATGCAATTGCTTTTACATTTTATTAATATAGTAAAATCAACAGATACAAAACATTCTTAATGCAATGTAAAATAAAATTATTATTATTATATTTTTATACGATTTAAGTATTTTTACAATGGTCCCTTATTATTGTTTAAATACAAACTTAAAAATATCATCCTTGCATCACTTGTCCAGGTATATTAATTACTGTTATTTTGTTTATAAAATGTTGTGAACACCCTGGAGCTGTATATGGACGGGTTAAGTTTAATCTAGTTGCATTTGATTCTGCATTCAATGCTGCTGGATTTAATGTTGGAGAAAAAGTTTGCAGACTTCTCTGAGTTCTTAAACCTCTAGTAGTATATTTATCAGTTTCTGATATATCTTTCATTTCAATAACAGATTCTTCAACAGTAAGTGGTGCAGTCTTATTTTTATGCATGAACATATTTTTCAATTTTTTTCCATTTGTTAAAACACCTACAAATACATTTCATATATTTTGAATAAATCATTTGTTAATTTTGATGTAAATATTACATACCATTTTCTGAAATATTTATTGCTGGAACTACTTCCTGAAATTATAATAAATGATAGTTTAAAATATATAATAATAAACAATAATTATAAAATATGATAGCTTCCTCAATACATGTAAGGTTTATAAGAAGTTTTACCTTTTTTGAAATTAATTCTTTAATTGGTTTAAAAGGATTTGAATGAATTGAGAGCTTTGATGGCGAATCCAATGTTGTAGTTTGTACTTCTATATGTCTTTCATTTTGAGCATTCTGAGAACCTTTCAGTCTGTTATTTAGAACACTGTAATTTTTTGCTATTGTATCCAATAACCATCTGTACAAATTATTTATTTCTGTTTAATACAAAGTTAAGCTTCTTTAGAATGCTAAAAAATTAACAAGTAAAAAGTTAATTACACATACCTGTATCCATTTTTAATGCCTATGCTACTATCTTTTAATTGTTCTCCCTTACAACTGCATGAACATATTTCCACTCTTGTAGGACATTTCATAGTATTAACAGCATGTTCTACATCTAAATGTTCAACAAGATCTAATTCATCTATAGCTCCATTTATATCCTGTTTGTTTGCAAGCCTATTATAAAATATATTGAAATGAAATGTAATATTTCAATACTCAGGAACATAAACAACACATTTAACAATATGAATGCCCACTACATACAGATACAAATATATCTTTTAGGAGAGTTTAATTGGTGCATATTGTGCATATGTAAGGTAGTGTTTTGTGTATAAACAAAAATACACAAGCATAAATACATTCAATTATCTTACAATAATAATGGTTTTCCTGAAATATACTCATGTGAAATTAATTCACCAAATACAACTTTATTTTCTGTAAGACGAGAAATATCACTAGCATCCACCACATATATAAGACCATGTATCTAAAAGATGTAAAATGAAGAAAAAAGGACATTTCAAACGAATATTATGTTACTAAATGGGTAATTATGAGGAAGGTTTTACTAAATTTATACAAAATATAACCATAATGTTGGAGATACTGTAATTAAATACTTACACTATTATAATATTTTGGCCATAAAGATCTAATTTGAGAACTACCACCGATGTCATAAATTTTTACCGCATACGATTTACATTTTAAAGATACAGTACGAAATCCCATTGTGGGTAATACAGACTTATCTAATTCTAAAAAATATGCATATTAAATCCATTACAATACATTAATAGATAATTCTCAATGTAGAATAACAATAAAAAAACATATTACAATACATACCACCGCTAATACAATTTAAAACAGAAGTTTTTCCTGCATTATCAAGGCCCACAATCAATAAGATAATAGTCCTGCAATCATATTATTTTTAAACATTTTATTCTGTTTGTATACATATTTTTATGACAAATTAATGTATTACTTTTCAGTACACCTTTTCCTTTCTAACCTTCTCAGTATGCTCCTTATACAATTACCCATTATAATAAATGTTTTATGTTATGTTTATAAGTGAATTAAATGCAGGTTATTGTTTTCTCACATGATATTGTATTGTACATACATACATATATACACACACCCTTCTTCTAGGGAAAATGGTGATCTAAGCCAGCGGAGGGGAAGGTGTCCCCACCACTGGGTATGATACCTTGAGCCAGCTGGCATCATGCCTAATTCACAGGAGATATTTTAGTTCATTTTTTACCGAACTTCCCACAAATTATTGAAAAGACACAATTTTGACTCCCTCTGACTCTATTTTTTATAAATAAATGCGTCTTGATAAATAAATCATTTTAAAAAAGCAACTGAGTTATTATTTAATTTACCTGATTTCTTTTCTGAGTTATCCATTTAACTTACACAATTTCCGTTCTAAGTTATTTATTAAACGCACGTAACTTCTTTCCTCAGTTTTTTAGTTAATTGACTTAAAATCTCCTCTTATTTTATTTATTCAATGTACACAACTTCTTTTTTCAAGTATTTATATATATATATATAACTGTTTGATCTTTAATAAATTATAAACATAGTATACGTAAAAATCAAACTTAAAACACAACAATTACTTCTCAATACGAGAAATTTGACCTAGAACGAGGTGTGACCTCCTCAGTCTTATATCGACAGCCGAGGGATGCGGATCAAATTGTAGAACATACATGTACCTCTAATTTCCAATCTGAACTTTATTTAATTCACTTTATGTATTTGTTTTGTTTATTAAATAAGCTCATCAAAGCAGAATAACATTTATGATTTCATCCCTCTTCTGGACCATCCCTTTTCATTTCACCTTTTCCACTTATTTATTATTTTATCCCTCTTTATGCGTCAAAGTTCACCCCTTTCAGTTATTCATTATGTTATCCTTCTTTATCGGCCAAGACCCACACTTCCTAATCATTTATTATTTTATTTCTCCTTAAGGGCCTCATGGAGATTACCCTAAATCACAGCATTTCTTATATTCCTGCATCTCTTATATCCTGGCATTCCTTATACCCCTGCACCACAGAACTTAGCCGAATTTAGTTTTCATTATAAACCTCTGAGGGCGCTGTTTTGAAGTGTGAAATTTAGTTCAAATTTTTGCCGCTAGAGGGCCAGCAATTTTGCACGCATTTAGTTCCATTTTCTATCACCAGAGGGCGCTGTTTCGACGTGTGAAATTTAGTTCAAATTTTTGCCGCCAGAGGGCCAGCAATTTTGCACAGGTTTAGTTCCTTTTTCTACCGCCAGAGGGCGCTGTTTCGACGTGTGAAATTTAGTTCTAATTTTTGCCGCCAGAGGGCCAGCAATTTTGCACAGATTTAGTTCCTTTTTCTACCGCCGGAGGGCGCTGTTGCGATGTGTGAAATTTAGTTCAAATTTTTGCCACCAGAGGGCCAGCAATTTTGCACAGATTTAGTTCCTTTTTCTACCGCCAGAGGGCGCTGTTTCGACGTGCGAAATTTAGTTCAAATTTTTGCCGCTAGAGGGCCAGCTGCTGGGATATAAAGATTTCAGGGATGTAAGGGACAGAGATGTAAGAGATACAGGGATGTAAGGGTTGCAGGGGTATAAGGAATGCAGGGATGTAAGGAAGGCTGTGATGTGAGGGATGCACAGATGTGACGGATACAGGGATGTAAGGAATACAAGATTCTGCTCCGTGAGGCTCACAAAGAGAGAAAGATAATAAATAAAAGGGATGATGAATAAAATAATAAGCATTTGGAAAGGCTGATTCCTGCGAGGCGTACAAAGAGGGCGTAAAATAATAAATAAAAGGGTAGTGAGACGGAGCATTTAGGAGGAATAAAATCACCACATTAATTCCTTAATGAGTTTATTCAATAAGCTAATTGTAAGATAGTTACAGCAAATTAAATGAACGCAGAAAATATATGAAGACTATACGTATGTTTAACAGGTAGATCCACACCCTTCGGTGGTCGATGTAAGCTTATGTAGGAGGGCTCCGAAACCTTATGTGGAACCCTTCATTGCCTGGCACACAAGTCCCCGTCTCGGGTACAGGCATGTGGCCGATACCGGAAGTCGCACCCGATGCCGGCCTTTCTTCGGGCCATGTGTAAGAGCATCTGATGCTGCCATTATTCATTTTATTGGTTAATTAACAAACCAACTCGCTTTAGCGACTAACTATTTATCTATCTATTATTTCCCTCAAATGTCAGAAAAGGGGCACTAACTATTTATTTGAGAAAATCTTGTTCTTCTATGTATCTATGTATGATTGGTACTTGGACGCCTCCGCTTAAGATGGCGTTTTAGACGGGTAATTCTTCTTTATAGTTTCCCTCTGATAGCAGATTTAAGGATGCATTATCTGCGAGGGTGGCGTACTTTGGGAACTTTGGTTCCCTTTCGCCCACCGAAAATTAGCGGCCGTAGAATCTCGTTTCTTTCGTTATTTCGTTTATTCATTATTCATTATTCATTATTCGTCATTCGCTATCCGCTATTTGTTGCCAACAGCACACGGTCACTTCTTGAATACAAAAGTGTCTGCTGTGGATTAGGCATAATGCCTGGCGGCTCGTGGTATCATACTCTCAGTGGTGGGGACACCTTCCCCTCTGCTGGCTTCATAGACATATGAAAATATGGCTGGCTTAGACTACCATTTTCCCTAAAGGAACGCCGAACGTGCTTGAGAGTGCATGTACAATATGTATGTACTTACATACTTACATACATACATACATACATACGTCGCTTGGAATAAAAGAACTATCGGGAATGAACATTTTATATATTTATTAAAATTGAGTTTAATTTAATAAGTTACAAATAAGATACAAGAATATTGTATTAAACAAATGTGAAATGTTCTAAAATATATTGAAATTTGTATTACTGTAGCCCCGTCACTGACGGGATCTAGAAATAAAAATTGTTATATTATCAAGTAATATTGAACAGTATTATATAATAAATAAATATTAAAGATGATACATAGTAAAAACCATTTTCTTTATTCGATAAAAACATCTTATGAAAAAGAATTCAAAAATTAATGTTTTAGCATTGCTTTTCCCACATCCTACTCCTATAAGTAACTTTAAAGAGTAGATATAATTATTGTAACACAGGAATTACAGTACATACGTAGAAACTGAATCAGGAAGTGAATAAAATCGAAATTTTGTATCAGGTGAAGATGATAATAAAAGAGGTATTCCAATTCGCTAGTTTTGGAAATTTGATTTTGTCAAATTTCCCACAATTATGTTTACACAATATATATATATATATTTATATATAATAGAAAAGTTAAATTTAATAACGAAAAAGAATAAAAAGGCACATCGAGATTCGAACCTGCGCGCAAAGTTTTTGATTTTAATTCCTACCGTCAATAACATTATGATTGAATCGCAATCGATAAGGTAAGATGTGACATAAAAATGATAAGGATGCTCTAAACCACCCTGAACTGTGTGATAAAAATATATGAATGATCTATTTTTTCATAATTCATCTGCGGTGTTATCCTTTGATAAACCTTTTCGTTTTATTTTCATTGAAATGTCTAAACATCTAAAAGAAAACGTTCTTTTGTTTTTCTCCAGCAAAAGCGTCTCTACATCGCAAACGCACCATCGCAAACTAGGCGTGAACGAATCTACAATCTAAAAGCTATATTATTCAGTTCGACAAGACACTGTACAACACTGAGCATGGTAGGCTTCCAAGCCTCTCCCGAGTTCCCAAGTTCCCAGTCCATACCAGGGTAGGGTCCCAAGGAAAATGATGTAGGAGTAGAAGGCCCCGTGACTCCCCACTACTTGCATATAATCATTTACGCAGAAAAATTTTAATTAATATTTACTTTAGTATTCGTATTTTTCAGTTATGTACTAAATTTTGTAACATTTAATAATTAAAAGGATGTTATTTTGTGTTTCTAAATCACTTTTAATATTACTATCGTCAAAATTAAGGTTTTGACGTCATTTTTTCTATGGAAGCCTACTATGCTCGATAATGTACAACAACAGAATTAATTAATCGAAGCTTTTGTCGTTTAATCACACAAGAAGATAAAAAGAAAATAGAACAAACAAACACGCGAAATTTCCTTAATCCTTTCAAGAACATGTTTTCAATTCGTTGAGATTACATTTCAAGGTAACCAGGTGAAAGTAACGCGTTGCGTTACAAAAATTATATGGAATTTACATGGTGTTTCATACTATGTGGAGTATACTTCAGCATAAGAAAATATATCAAATTAACATTGCCGGGTTTTTTTGTTACACGAGCAAAAGGAAAACAGGTTTCATTAGTTGAAAAATTCATGGATTGATTTACTCATCCATGTTATGAAACACCATATATAATTTATTTCTCGAATTATCAACGACACAGAAATGTATTACTCTACTATCTAAAAGAAAAAGATAAATGTATTTTAACACGTTTCGTGCTTTAAATGGAACCAGATACGTTTGTTTTAATCGCACTACTTTGTAATTAATAATCACATTACTCTATAAAAAATTAACAACAACAATTGAACTCTGTATCTTTCACATTTGTATTCACCTAGAAAAATCTCGTGATTTGCTCGTAAGCGCGTGTCTTATCTTCGCGTTATTAAATGCGTCTTGAAACGCTGAATAACGTGGTTCCATTCAAAATAATAATGTCATTGAAATGTCCGTATATAAAAAAGAAAAAAAAAACAGAAAAACGAAAGGGAAAAAGCCTTCGTAACTTTCATACAAGTCGGCAAAACAAAGTACATGTAACTTATGCGAAACGCGTTATAAATAGAACAAGGACGAAAAAGGAACCGACAGAGAAGAGAAAACAAAAGAAACGGCTTATCTCTCACCAATAATGATACGGTACTCAAAGCTTATCAGATTAAATATTCGTTCAATTATTTTTGTAACGATAAATCATAAATATAGATTTCTATTTTTTTCCATTTCTTTTTTTTTTTATAGCTGTAATTGCTGGAACTTTTCTAATCAATTGTCAGTCGTCGACGTTGATAAGATGCTTTTGTTGGAGTCGTCCTCGGATCGGATTGACGCTTTTTTCCCCACAATCGGCATTATCGTCGAAAACGGCTTAGCCACCTCTTAATTCACCGCTCTCATCGCCGCCCCTCCGCCTGTTCCGACCGCGTCCTACAAAAGAACCGGAATTATTCTGTAATATCTCGTTTCTACCGGGGTAAGCGCCTAACGATAGAGCTACTTGTTTGCTTTCTCTAACAGAGGAATGTTGATCGAAGTTAGCAAGACGTTTTAGTGCATTCTTCACGAACAGAATGTCGTGTTTGTTTTGAAAAAGAAAACAAAAAAAATTGATACAGAAAGGGTAGCAGGTACTTCTAGTAGAAAGTTATGAATTTCTTTCATAGCTTCATTTGAATGTGACATAGTGAGAAGAGAGATCAGAGTGTTTAATACAATTACAAGAAAAATCTGATATATGAGTACACACACATTGTTTGGATATTTAAAATGATTAGTACAGATAAGTTTAATCGAATGATCGTTATCGATTGAATTCACTAATTTTAAACGTGATTATCATGAATTAATGAAGAAAATTAACGATACTGATTCGGAATTTTCCTTGATTATATTACGTGACATTGGGAAATAAAGAAAGATGATGGAATATGTGTTTATAAAATATGGTATAAGATACCTGTTTGCACTGTTACAATATAAACAATATCATTTTAACACTATTTATTGAGTAAACAAAGAACGCAATGTAACTATACTCGTTCACGTTTCTTCTTCATTGCAATGATAAACTAAAAGAAAAAAGAAAAAAAAAGAAAAAAAAAGACAATTCAACACGCATTTCCTGGTGTATTAAAGATATTTTTCTTGTGTTTTGATTAAAAACTTTATTTTCATCGCTACAATAATTTTTAGATAGTAATACCGACGCGACATTACACGTACATGTTGTTCCATCAGTATTTTCTTCTCTCTCTCTTTCTCTATCTATCTATCTATCTATCTTATGTATATATATATATGAAAATTTTCTTTAGTAGCATAAAAAATTACAAAATCTGTTTTTTATCTTCATTGTTAGTTATTACGTTTATTGTTCAGTTTTCTATTTATGCCTTTTGTTTTATTTATAATACTTAGCCTCTACGGCTTAGAAATAAGTTAAGACTTTGTACTTTACTCCGAGATCTTCTCGGAGACTTTTCCCCTTAAACTTTATACAACATAAAATTTGATAAGCTTTAACGATATTATACATCTGTATTCATTAAATTGCAAACAAGTGTGTGTGTACCTGATACATCACCACAAGTATCTTTATATAATGCTAAAAAAAAATAAAGATATAGATAGATATATATATATATATATATAATTAAAAAAAAGAAATTTGAATACGATGAAAATTTAATGGTTGTAAATGGTGAAATAATAAAAGCTAGACACATTCACAACGTGGGAAATATAGTCAGATAAAATTCTATACACCGTTATGTACTTGAATACCTGCACGTAACAAGAAAAGCTGCCAAATTCCTCGGTAATATTATTCTTAATTTACGTATCGTTGGTCATTTACTAGTGTAGCGTACTATCAGTAGGTCTTGGGGAAGTATTATTATAAATGTTCACTACCTCTGCGTATCTGATTGAGACATGCCAGCATTCTGATCATAAATACAGCAGGTACAGTCATTGTATCTTTGGTCTCTTCCAACATGACTGCGTTCCTCTTTTTTAGCTGTAAACATTAACAGCGTGAAAAAAAAAAAAGTATATGTCTTATCGTTGTTTGTAACGTGCCCGATAAGGTACGCTCTCAATGTGACTTACATCCTCGGCAAACTTTTCGTCGAAACTAGATTCCTCGTTTATCGGTGCCCAGAGTTTAACGTCGTAATCAATACCAGCGGTAGCCAACAAAGGCAAGTAGGGATGCGGTTGCAAACAGTTCACCACGTGTTGATCAGCTTCGAGTAACATACACAATCTCGCCGTGTCCTTCTCCCATACAAAGACGTGGCCACAATCACTACCCGACATGACGAAATCGTTGCCCCAGAAGTTCGCCTCCTTGATCATAGTCCTAAAGAAACTAGAGTCAAACGAGGGAAGGCCAACTGATCAGATAATATGGCGGGCTTGTACGGAATGGCCCAGTCCGCTCGAAGGCTTTTTCGGAACTTGACAAGTCAAAAACTTTGGTTTCCGATTGATCAAACATCTCACGTACATTCAAAGACGAGTAGAACACTCGGTAAGTTAACGTTATTGTTAACTCCAACAAAATTTGGCTAAAATAGTAAAAATTTTACCACGCTTCTTATTGTCATCACCCAACAAAACTTATCCGATTAAAAAAAGATTTTTATGATGAAAGAAAAAAAAAAAGAATGATTCTGTTAATCTTTTAGTCACAAAGTTTTGATTATACAGCCTTCTCAAGGTTTACGACATAAATATTGCGCATGAATTGCGTTAATTGTTGGTGATCATCAAAATAAAGTTATCACAATAACGAATGAGAAAGTATACCTAGCATTGCGATGCCCCATATATTTTTGCTTCACGCGAAGCTCCGTTACGCACTGTTTATCAAAGGTCGCAGATCCTCGACGCGACCGAGCATTGCCGACGGCTTCGTCCATGTCTGTTTCCATTGTATTTCTTAATCTAAATTAAACAAGGAAAAAAGAAATGTGTGCATAACTCTTCTTTCTCTTTCATACGAACATTGTACAGAAGAAGGTTTCCATTATAAAATTCAAATGTTTTATAATATACCTTTCTCCGGACTGTATATCTTCGTCGTCACTATCAGTAAAATCACTTTCATCAGTCTCTGTCAAGAAGATAACACATGATTTCTGATCTTGTTAAAGATACACATCTATTTACATCGATATACTCACTTTCTTGTGTATTGTTATATCGTATGTGTTTGTCATGATTTCTGCCAGAGAATGTTCCGCTGCTGCAACTTCCAGATGGTCCTACGAAAAACATTCCATTAGAAAGAGAATTTAAAAGATACTGAAAATCGATAGCAATTACCTGCATGATAACCATCGCGAATCATTTCATCAGCTACACCGAGAGATATCGTAGCACTCGTTGAACTTTTGTCTGTATAAGTTAAACTCACAGCAGGCTCGCTACCGTGTCTATAAATAAGACAGAGAAGAATGAAAATATCCTACCAAAGCGTTAACGTTACTTATTTAGCAACTGGTATCGTACTTTTCAAGAAAACCAACTCTCATTTTCGTTAGTCTATCTTGAAGGTTTTTCATCATGTGACCTTCTTGTTTATTTCCCATACTGGTACACGGTGAATCGTCGCTACTAACTTGATCTTCTTCCGGAGCATCGTTGGAATTATCCGCATCGCGCGAAGAACAAGGCTGGACAGAACACTTTTGTGATTCTACTTGACTAGATTCAGTTTCCATAGGAACATACGATTTGCATTCAACTGATGTTTCATCGGTTGTTTCATTAGAAGGCATAGTTTCCGATGATGCTTCTTCTTTCGTTTCCGCGGAATAACTTGTTTCAGGTTTACTTTGTGTACCACTACAACTTGGATGTTCGGATCTGTCAGTGGGTTGTTCTGAAATATCTATATAGTTTTGCTTTATTTATCGCTATAACTTAATTTAAATACATATATTTCAAATAAAATATAGTCAACTACCTGTTTCCTGATTACTCTGAGCTGAAGTTCTTTCTGTTCCTTCAGTTTCGTTATGCCTTTCCTCGGTGGATTCCGTGACATTTTCGTTGTTATTTTGCGCGTTTTCTTGATTATCAATTACACCTTCCAAACTATCCTCACCGCCACCGCACAACGCTGCCCTGGTGGCTGGATCATTTAACATTCTACTGAGAACATCTGTCATTCTTTGCATCAACGACGTATGAAGAACTGGCCTGGCTTGAGCAATTTCTAAAACACAGTTAAGTATATGTTTTACTGCACGAAGAAGGTGACGAAAAAAAATATAATAATCGTAATGTACCTGTCCCACTACGTCGACCACCTTCGCATTCAGGTCGAGCATCGGGACCAGTATCAGACCAGTCACCCCTGAGTCTTAATCTACGTACCGGTAACGGTGAGCGTAACCTTTTCTTTTTACCCATTCCTTTTCCTGTGCCAATACTTTTTTTCAAGTGTACACTAGCTTGATCCTACATTAAATAATTATTTAATACATTTACTTTGCTGACAAAAGAAAAGGATATATTTTGAATACCTTCACATTGAACAGGTAAAGGTGATCACTACTGTAACTAACAAGCACATCTTGCCCATCGGGACTGTAATTTAAGGATGTTATTCTATGAGAATTTCCTTCAAATTCTGGAACAGTGAAACTGCATATAGGCCTTACTGCTCTAGCCTTGTCTGTCCAGCCTAGAAAATTGTTCAATATCTAAGTTTTCCTGAATATTGTTAGATCATTTAAGTAAATGAAACACTGTAGTTACCAGTAGCTGGTGTGCCAAGTGTTCTTCTATCAAATATTCTAACAGTACTATCAGAACAACCGATTGCTATTTGATGGGGTGAAGTGAGGTTTACTGATAAGGCAGTTATAGCTCTTTCGCATGAAATTAATACATCCTGTAGGAACATTAAATGCAATGAATATACTTCCATATTTTATGTGACTTTTGTAATTCATTCATTTACCTCTGTACATCTGGGTGCACTACATTTATCTTTTATTCTTAAATCAAACCATCTTACGCTTCCATCTTCCCCACAACTTAGAAAATTATGTGGTTCGCCAGGTATTGTTGCTATTTCATAAGTAGTACCACTATGACAATTAAATTGATTATGAAATGTTTTAGTCCTTCTCATTAAATCTGCAAGCAAGCGTTAAGGTTTTATTGTTATAAACCAGTCAAGCTGAACTAATACATTGTGATAAATAAAAAATTATCAGATTATCACCTGTATACAAAATAATGCCATCGCCGCTACATGAAACTATTCGATGATCTCCACTATTAGGCAAAAACTTTGCACTAAATATGTTAGCTCTATGACTGGTTTTACAATCTGTTAACACCTGTAATATAAAAACAATAATATAAAAAGGATCCACTAATCTTTGGCATAATCTTTCTTTTTATTATTGACATAATTTTCTTTATTAAACGAGTAAAACTTCTTATTCTGTTTAATTAATAAGGTAGTTCTAGATTGATGGATCTAAATGATAAAATTAGCACTGCATACATCATGCACATAAGTTTTTGTTCATTTGGCAAAGCTTCTGCAATTCTATCTATGTCAATGTTAGACCTTGACTAGAATTAACTATCTACAATATTTCCTTGAAAAAGGTTTATTGCCAATGTAACTTCCTTGAGTATACTTTCTTTTCAATGAATTTGGTGCCAATCAATCTTACATAATAGATTCTCATTATATAGAAACAAAGAAAGAAAATCTTATTTTATGATAATACTACAATAACATATAAATATCAAATTAGAAATAATGATAATTTATATCAAAATTAGATTTAGAAGTTCTATTAAATTTATTTCTTTAATTGGAATTTAATTCAATAAATTTATTAACAATAAATTGCCTCTATTTGGCTTCAATTAATATATGAAGTATGTACTATTATAGACGTAAGACATAAAAATATTAAAATTATCACTATTGTATCAAATGAAATTAAAATGTAATAACACATGGAAGAACAAAGAATGTGTTCATCTCTAAAATGTGCTTTGTCAAAGGTGAAAATTATAAATAACCCTGGCACAAAATTTTACAAGACTCATAAATATATGTATATCTTAATGCAACAAATAGTAACATTATTTATCATACATTGAACATGTTATACAATTAATTTGCTTATAAATCTTTTTTCTTCAAAATTAATAATATATAACAAGAATAACTAATAATAAAATATTGTGCAAACATCAGTAATACTTTACACAGCTATAATTTATAGAAAATTGTCATCTATTTCTTTAAACAAGCTCTTAACACGATTAAATGTAAAAACATATGTATATTGGTGATAAACACTTACCTCATAATTATAAGCATTCGTAAGTACAAGGTGTTGATCATCGCTACCAGATAATATCAAATCACCGGTAGCATTCCAACAAACAGAGTTTACACAACCATTATGAACTTTTAATCTTTTTAATAATGCCATACGCTGCACCATTTGAAGACTTGCTGGAACGTATTGACACAAAACAAAATATAAAGATTGTAAAAAAACATAATAGTCTTTTCACTACTATTTAAGTAAACTATAATATTTATATTTAAACGAGGATTGAAATGAATTTCAATAATCTATTTACGTTTTAAACAAAAAAAGTTCTGTACATTACAGTGTTTCACTTCACAATGACGTTATCGGAAATTTTTGCTTTGAAATACATTATTTAGAATACCTTTACTGCTAGAGTAAAGCTTCATCCTGGTACAATCATCGTATGGCTGGTAATAAATATCATGAAAAATATTCGATCGTGTCTTCTTCATGGTTAATCCTTAACTATCACGGTGAAAATTGAGCGTCAATTTGCGGGGCACATCGATCTCGGATTAATGTCAAACTTGTGATAACTAACGTGAAGAGCGAGCGAGTTTGTTAAATCAGCGAGAAACGTTCGTATATCGACCGAATCAAACACCGAATAACATGCTCTTACGCAGCAAAAATCCACGAGGATCATACCAAACCGACATGGCACGTGTGCTAAAAATAAATTCCAAAGCTTCGAGAATTTGTGCAATCAGATGAGCTGCGATCACTTCTAATCAGAACAGCTGAGCGAATGTATACACACGCAGGGCCGAAAGAAAATGCGCGAGAGCTCGATCATTTCATAGGAGTATAATCGATGTCGACAGTAATGTGACACGAATTTAAAGAACCCTTCTTTTGTGTATAAAAGAAATTATAAATAAAACTCAGAAAATCTTTTATCTTTTATCTTTATCTTTTATAAATTTTCATTTGATAAGTGATAATTTCTTATAAATGATAATTTCTATCTATGTACATACTCGTGTATGCATATTTGTTACGATAGAAATTAATGAAGGAGATTTTCATGACAAAGAATTTGTTAAGACATTTCATGTGCATTTGGCCCAAAGAATTTGGGCAATATCGCTACATCGAATACAGCTTATCGATACATCGAAATTCTCTATCGAGAAGTTTACATTTTTTTAAGGAAAACTCCGCGTAGCGTGTGCCAAGGGTTTCGTCACTGTCGTGATTCACGCGACTTTGATTCCATTATTATCGCTTTTTTCGTATTTCTATAACTAGTGAGGGAAATAAATGTACCCTCTAAGAAGTCATTTTCAAGCCGTGCAAAGGCTTCATAAGGTTATGAACATTTAGCATTTTAAAGCGATCTGATTAACGTGATATTATAATATAAAAAGTGATTTGGCACTACTCACGTTAAAAATGACAGTTATGGATTTTTTTGGTTGTGCCTTTTTGGCCTTTGGCCCACCATTAGCTATGTTTACATTCACCGTTGCGACCGAACCCATTAGAATTATTATACTAATAGCAAGTGCCTTCTTTTGGCTTATTTCTTTATTGTTATCGTCGATTGTATGGTATGCTGTGGTACCACTTCAAAATCACCTTGCATTTGGACTGGTGTTTTCTGTGTTGTTTCAAGAAGCATTCAGGTGATTCAAATATTTACAAAACATATTTCATATTCGATTATATATTCTGTTTTCATTATACTTCACTTAAACAATATATATTTTAACTTTTTTATTGCACATAGGTATCTCTTATATTGGGTACTGAGGAAAGCTGAGAGAGGCTTAGAAAAAGTAACAACGACACATGTAGCAGATAGCAGACACGTATTCGCCTATGTGTGCGGTTTAGGTTTTGGTTTTATGAGCGGTGCCTTTGCTCTAGTTAACGTCCTAGCAGATGCAGTTGGGCCTGGAACTATGGGACTTAGACAAGGCACAGAGTACTTTTTTATAATATCAGCAGCCACCACTCTGTGCTTTGTTCTGCTCCATACATTTTGGGGCGTTATATTCTTTTCTGCTCTTGACAAACAAAATTGGGGACAAGTTATTTGGGTTGTTGGCTCACATTTGTTTGTGTCATGTATGACCTTGTTAAATGTATATCAAACTTATATAGCCACTACTTTATCTGCTTATGTGGTTTTGATAATGACAACTGCACTTGCATTCAAAGTTGTGGGTGGCAGAGCTCAAAACATAGCTCACTGTTTTACAAGAAAGTGAGAATGAAAACATTGATGAGAAAGTTGAAGCAAAAGTGAACATCACAGAATGACAAACGTTTTTTTAAGGTATTATTCTATAAAAAAAATTGTTTACTATTCTAATATACACTATGTGTAAGAACGTATGATGTTAAATTAACAAATCATATCTTATTCTTTGATATTAAAGAGCCAAGGGTGATCAGGAATATATTTGTACAAATCCAGGGGATAAAAAATATGTTAAGTGTATCAGTATTAATCATTGTTCAAAATATAAATGCTTCTTATGTATTGAAAGTATGTAGTTGAATCCATTTTGAAAAGATTTCCTGGGATAATTTGTTCTATTAAATCTCAATACGTTCTAGCACAGAATTCTGTGGTTAAGCTGCTAGTCCGTCCCTTAATCCACTGGAACAAATGTGTAACTAAATCAAGATATTTCGATACAAAATTTAATTGTACTAAAACGTACAATATCCTCTTGTATTTCAGAGAAACAAAAAGAAACTGAGTATGAATGTACATATTTAAGAATGTGTGTATGCATGTATACATGTACATGTTCTATTGGACAAAGAGTAAATTTGTGCATTAATTCAAGACTTATATCTAAAACCAAATTATTCAAAAAGGTTATACAAATGATAATACATAAGGAATTGTTCAGTAGTCTTTGTATATACATATAAAATCCATTAACATTTGTAATTTAGGTGTTCAATATACACATCTGTATATTTGGCATTGTGTTTCACTTACCATTTCATGATGATTTATTACTCAATTCATATTACATTTCATATGTCACTCAAATAAAAACCATTTTTATACAACCAAAGATATATTTAATTGTAATCCTTATTCCAAATAACAAATACCACAGGATGAAATAAATTGTTGTTACTAAAATTGAAATAAATGTAAGAATATTTTAAGTGCTATTTTATTTCAGGAAAAGAATGTTCAAGCATGTTAAGACATTCAAATATAAAATTGAAAAACAATATTAATCACAGATATGAAACACAGCTTGGATAAATTCACGTAGTATTTATACAACTAATGTGTGTATTCAGATGCAAAATAAAATCTAAAAATATGTTTTCACCCTGTGGGACAATTACATTCCTAATCAGTCATTGATCAAATTTAGGAGCTTGTTAATGAAGCCATGAGTAACTCCATTTTATTTAAAAAGTTCTTTCCTTCCATTTTATCCCATCGAACTTCCTTAAAAGAGCCACCTAAGTTTTCCCATTTTCTTTCTCTTACTAACTGTCCTGGGAAAAAGTCTTTCCTAGGGGAATGAGCTATTGCTACTTGTACTCCTGTTTGTGGTTCGCATCTAACGGCTATCATCCTAGAATCCCGAATAATATTTACCTGTTAATAAATTTTAAGTTTCAATAAATAAAAAAGAAACAAATGCTTACCTGTCGCCTATTGGTGAAGCCAAAATACAACTGCTAGCATTTCCTAGAGGTTCAACTGCACCCAAACCAAGATGCGAACTGTTGGCTAAAAACTGCCACCCCATACACTTTGCTAACGATTGTACTGCTGTTATTTGGTGCTGATAAATCTAGAATAATGTAGCATATATTTATAAATGTTCCACATCAATTGAAACAATAAAAAGAAATATAATAATCTACCTGACAAAATATTAAGTCTCGTAATTCCTGAGGTTCGTAACTCATATGCATTACTCTACCGTCACGACAAACACACTTTAAAGACCTTTCTCCCACATGAACAACAAGTGACGTCCGACATACGGTATCGTATCCATGGGTTAAAATGTTAATTTTCACGCAAGACTGTGTAGGAGAATTCAATGCATTCCAATGAGAAACGATTAAAGGATCTTTAACTTCTTTCGCTATTGTGTCTAAAACGTATTCGGTACGTCGCCGCATAAAGAAATGTTGAGCTTGTTGGATAATTTGTTCTAAAAGAGTTTGACTTTTTGTCATTTCTAAGAGTTCGTGTCTATCGGCGGCAGTTGGACCAGCTAAGCATCTTCGTTTACTAGGGCCAAGAGGACCTGAGGAAGGATGTGGAAATGGATGGTGAGTGTTTTTGTGATGTACTTCACGTAGTAATTGATGTAGTGAATGTTCCAATACATGATCGTGATCAATCTTATGAGGAGGTGGAACAGCAGGTTTTTTCTCGTTTCCTGTACTATGACAAAGTCCTATAATTAACTGAATTCCAGGAAGTACCTAAAATTAAATGAAACTTGTAGAATACCCTGTGCGCTACACATCCCAATCACAAAGAAATAGAAATTACCGTTGCCATTATTTGATTACCAACAACCATGTGAGGTATAGGCGCCCGTAAATGCACCGCTTCTCTTGCTAGTTGACTAAATAGTTCTTTACAAAATAAAACGTTTTGCGCAGCCTCTAATTTCTGTTGCCAATGCATGTCTGCATTTGAACTATGTGCACTATTATTAAGTAAACTAATATTTGCACTGCATAGATCTTCTTGATCTAAAAGATAATGTTTTATTTCAGTATTATATAAAGCATAAGCATGTTATATGTATATTTACCTTTCTGACATAATACTTTGATATAAGCAACACCTTGCAATTCGCTAGGTATGGTAACTCTCAGTGCAGAAGCCTTAGAATTTGGAGGATGAGTCTGACCCGATATATTATTACCAGTGCTAGGAGAAGCTGGTGGACTATTACTACTCTTTTCTTCTTCTTCTGCTTTTGTAACTTCAAACATACCAGTTTGAGGAAATTTGGAACCAGCTATAAACATTCATGAAATTAGTGTAATTTTTTCAATAATGACTTACAGTGTGTAAAGCATAATTACAAACCTGTTCTATAACTAAGGTCACCAATGATCGAATTAGAAACTTTCTTCAAACGCCAGTTTTGCCTCAATCTCAGTAATTCAATATGAAAATCTGGAGTTGTTCTATTTCTAGCTAACTCATTCTGACAATTCTTCAATCTATCAGCACCCATCATAATAACAGAGGCTGCTCCAGCTAATGCTTTCTTTCTGGCATAAACTGGTATCATAGACTTTACTTCTACTGGATCTTGGGGAACAGGATCAAGAACCATATAATGTTTTTCTTTTGCAATTGCAAGAACATCTGCCAATACGCATACTTCTGTTAATGCATTCCTACAAATGATAATAAAACTATAGCTTTTATTCTGAAACTAAATATGTATAAATAATGATGAAATAATGTGTGAAACCTCAATTTATTTCTAACGCTATCCCATGGCCATAAGGACAACTGGTAAGAAGCTGAGTCTTTTGTGTCTTCTTCGCCCTTTTCTCCACCTTCAGATTCTTTCTTAATGTCTTCTCCATTGGCTTTGCTGAAGTCAATTTTTTGCGCGATTTTTGCCAAGTTTTCAGAGAGTGTAAGAGGTCTGAAAACGAGCAAATAGTTTAATTTAGTAAGACATAATACAAGATGTAAATAAAAACGTTGCACTAATGTTGAGGTTGGATAAAATGTATAGCTAATTTATTTAATTTTCATCTAATTGATTAATTCATAATTGTAAATTCTTAATGAATAAGCTACGTACGCTTGATAAATTTCTTGGCCATCATAAGTAATTTCTTGAATCTGATTCTCGATCGGTGCTTCCACGGAAACGTTCACCGAATACGCCATTATTGTTTTCTTCAGACAGGAGCACCAATATGAAAAGTTATTTTGACAGCTGGACGAATGAAATTCTCTAAAAGAAATATTATTCTCAACAATGCCACTAGGAAACAAAATTTGCAATTTGAATATACTTTGCATATTATTCCAATTGATTGCAGACATTTCATTCTATATAAATATATTATTGAAAGTCAATTTGTATAATTTTAATTTAATTTCTTCAATCAAATAGTATAGTGTTTAAGAACGCAGTATCTTATTTCAACGAGTTTATGAAAACCAAAATTTTGCCGGGATTTTGATACACATGTGGCTGTACAAGACATATTCGCATTGGAAAAAGATTTATGTAAACGAATAATATTATATAATTTCTGGATTATTTACAAAAAACATTATGTCTAAAGTAAATACATTGTATAATTACTTTACTTCACCAAAAACTCCGAAACAATCGAACAATAAATCGGTACCGGCTGAAAAACCTTCAACACCGAAACGGAGAAGAGAACAAAAGGACAAAGGTATATTTTGTATTTGAATACTTAATTTAATTTATCAGTTATATTAATAATCTTTCTTATGTATTTAAAAAAGATAAAAATAATTTTCGAAACGTATTTGAAGTTGTAAATGCTGTAAAAAGTAATTAAGTTTTAACATGTATGCACAGACAAAACTCCAAGCAAAGGAAAAGAGAATAAGAATGCTGAAGACAGAAAAAGAGTTTACAAAGATGATGAAGAAGAAGACCAGGCAAAGGAGATTGAACTAACACAACCAAAGAAACGAAGATTAATTATTCCTGAGGTTGATTCTGGAGAAGATTCTGGGGATGAGTTTAAACCTGGTCTATATTAAACCTAACTATTATTGTAATTTATTATCAGTGAAACATAATCTAATTTAATCTTTCGTATAAATACAGAGCATGAATCAGAAGAGTCTGATACTGGATCTGAAGGAGACCCTGAAAGTGAACTAGAGAGTGCAAGTGAAGAAGAAACACCAGAGGTAAAACATTAGCAATATTTATAAAATGTAAGTGCTGATTATTAAATGCAAGTTATATTTTAGAAAAAAAAGAAACCTATTCCTACTGAGAAGAAGCATCAAGGAGGAAGAACAAAAAGAAATCCTAAAGAAGTGAGTATATGATTACAGATTATTTTACTTTATTAAATTACAACTTATGTAATTAATTCAATCTGATTTTCATTAGAATAAGAAGGAATCAACACTATCTCAACAAAATCAAATACAAAGCTCAAATAACACTGTGGAATCTTGGCGACATTTAAAATATGATTTCCTGCAACCAAATAAAATAAGAGATATCAATAGAAAACCATCAAATGATCCAGATTATGATCCTAGAACTGTTTATGTTCCCTTAGACTTTTTAAATCAACAGACTCCAGTAAGATATATTCTTAAATTTAGTTCATAAATATGGTATCAGATTTTCTAAGACTGGATTTTTGCAGGCAATGAGACAGTGGTGGGAATTGAAAAGCAAACATTTCGATTGCGTTCTTTTCTTCAAAGTAGGAAAGTTTTATGAATTGTATCATATGGATGCTGTTATCGGCGTCAATGAGCTTAATCTTACCTATATGAGAGTAAGTTATCCAATTATTCTTCAAACATTTACAATATCATAACGATTTTAACTAATTACAGGGTGAATTTGCGCATTCTGGGTTTCCTGAAATCGGGTATGGTCGTTTCTCGTCGAGTCTTATAGAGAAAGGATATAAAGTAGCTAGAGTAGAACAAACCGAGAACCCAGAAATGATGGCACAACGTTGCAGTAAAAGTGAGACAGTTTATAAATAAATACATTTTATTTATGTTAAAAGGATTCTTAATCTTGTGTATTTTTCAGTGAGTAAATTAACAAAATTTGACAAGGTCGTTAAAAGAGAAATTTGTCAAATAAGTACCAGGGGTACAAGAGTATACACTGCATTGGACGTAGAAGCATCGACACCGAATTCCAATTATTTGTTATCACTTGTTGAAAAATGCCCCTCTGGTTCAGGTATATCTCATTATGGAGTGTGCTTTTTGGATACTACAATAGGAGACTTCTATCTTGGACAATTTGAAGATGATCGTTGCGGCTCTAAACTATTGACTTTATTTGCTCATCATCCACCTGTCCACGTAAGCGCTCTGTTACTCCTTAACTTAATATATCAATTTTAATGTGTTTATTCTGTTTTAGGTTGTCTATGAGCGTGGAAATTTGTCTCAAAAAACATTGCAAATTTTAAATAATACTTTAGCGACATGCATCAAAGAACCGCTTCTTCGCGAATCTCAGTTTTGGTCATCTTCAACTACGTTAAAAGTAAGCTTAATATCAACGCACCTTTCAGTGTTTCAAAATCATGTTACTTATTCAAATACTCTTGTAGAATCTTCACGAGGGAGAATATTTCAAGAAAGGAGATGCAGAATTTTCATGGCCTGAAGGTTTAAAACCGTATCTTAATGAGGGTAAGTAATATCACAAATGTAAAGTCGAATTTTTGTTAATATTCAATCGTTTCTTCTTATGTAGGAGACAGTTTAGGTTTAACTCCAGCTGATGATAAAGAGTTAGCAATACACGCTCTAGGAGGATGCATATATTTACTTAAAGACTATTTTCTTGAGCAACAGTTACTTGCGCAAGGACGTTTCAAATCATATACTCCACCAGATTTCTCGAAAAGTGTAACTTCTACAGGTTCGAAGTTCGCGAATAATATGGTAATTATACATTTCATCCAATTAGATATTTGATATTATACACATATGATAATTATGATTGTTAGATTCTAGATGCAGTCACTATTAACAACTTGAGAATTTTTGGTGAAGGATCTTTAATGAAAACGCTGGATCGTTGTTGCACTTCTTTTGGAAAAAGGTATAGATTAGATTAAAATAATTATTTTATATCGTTCTAATTAAACTTGGTTATAGATTGTTGCGTGAATGGATCTGTAGACCATCCTGCCGCAAAAATGTTATACTTCAGCGTCAAGAAGCTATACAAGAATTAATGGACCGTACAGATGTGGTACAAAATGCCCGTAGTATATTAGCTAGTCTCCCTGACCTTGAAAGATTGTTAAGCAAGTGAGATAAAAATCATTATTACAGAGTAAAATAAATATTTTGTTGAATTGTTTAATATACATATATAAATGTATAATACTAGGATACATGCTCAAGGAAATCTAGCACGAATGAATAACCATCCTGATGGCAGAGCAATTATGTTCGAAGGTCAAACGTATTCGAAGAGGAAAATTCTGGGTTTCACTACTACTCTTAGTAGTTTCGAGGATGTATTAAAAGTCGTTGCTTTATTTGAAGGTGTGTATCTTAAATATGTTCTACATAATTTTTAGTCATCATTAATATACCGGAATCGGAAATAATTTCTATTTTCTAGATTTCAACAGTGAATTAATAAAACAGTGCACTAAAACAGAACCGGATGGTGAATTTCCTTCATTAAGAGATTCGTTGGATTATTTCAAGGTAATTAATATCATTTATTTTTAACATTGCACAAGATATAATTTTGGAATATATGTATGTTTAGACTGCGTTCGATCATGAAGAGGCCAAAAAAGTAGGTTGTATTATACCAAAGAAAGGAGTCGATGACGAATATGATTCCGTTTTAATGGAATTAGCAGAAATAAAGAAAGACGCGGAACAATATCTGGAAATGCAAAGACGGCATTTTGGTGTGAAAGTTACATTCCACGGAAGTGATAAGAAACGTTATCAAATCGAGATTCCAGATTCGCAAGTGAAGAAAGTTGGTTCAGGATATGAACTTCAGTCACAGAGAAAAGGATTCAAGCGTTATTATACTGCTGAGGCCAAGGTTTTATTTTTCTTACTGACAACATCATCGTATAACGCGTTAAAAAATACTTAATTTAAATGAATTTTTCAGGAACTTTTGAGCCGACAGATAAACGCCGAAGAACACAAGGACAAAGTATTAAAAGATCTAAACAGAAGAATATTTGCACAATTTAGTGAGAAATATGATATGTGGAACATGGCTGTTTATAAACTAGCAGTGTTGGACGTATTGATTTCTTTGTCAGAATATGCTCTTAGTGGAGATATGTGTGTACCAGAAATTAGCGATGATACAGATGAAGAGGTAGTTTTATATAATCAAAATTGTTTTATTTATGAAAACTAAAAATCCTTACCTATTTTGCAGATATTCATTGATATCCGAGAGGGACGACATCCATGCATTGTCTCTGACACCTTCATACCAAACGATATTTTATTAGGAACGGGAGATCATGCTTTATTTATGATCCTAACTGGACCAAATATGGGTGGTAAATCAACATTGATGCGTCAGGCTGCACTTCTTACCATAATGGCACAAATTGTTAGTTGTATTTCTGTGAAATTGATGGTATATTATATGTAGACAGGAAAGATGACTTTTATGACTTATAGGGAAGTTACGTCCCTGCAGCTTCTTGTCGTTTAACGCTGGTAGATCGTATTTTCACAAGATTGGGAGCAAATGACGATATTCTGGCTGGTCAGAGTACATTCTTAGTAGAGTTAACCGAAACTGCCGCGATATTGCAGCACGCTACACCATATTCCTTAGTTTTACTCGACGAATTGGGTAAGTTCTCTCGATTACAACCTTGATAGAAAAACAAATATGTTAATTGAAAATATTTCACAGGTCGTGGTACGTCGACGTACGATGGAACAGCAATAGCTGCCTCGGTTGTAGATGCCCTTACAAAATTGAAATGTCGTACATTATTCTCAACGCATTATCATTCTTTAGTAGAAGACTATGAAGATAATAAGGACATTACATTGGCTCATATGGTTTGCATTTTGAACAATTTATTCAGCTTTTCAACTGTAATTCTTATTATTCATTTTTTCAGGCATGTATGGTAGAAAACGAGGAAGAGGATAAAGTAACTCAGGAAACGGTAACATTCTTATATAAACTGAGCGAAGGAGCTTGTCCAAAGTCGTACGGTTTCAATGCAGCTCGATTAGCTGGAGTTCCGGTTGTTATTACAAATAGAGGACATGAAATATCAAAGAAACTCGAACGGGAAACAAGTCAGAAACAATTGTTCGCAGCTTTATGCAAGGCAAAAGGGTCAACGATAAAGGAGCTCATTGCTGCAATATGAAATCGCGGGAATCATGAAATATTCGGTGTTTCAGATTAGCGGCAATTGTAACAAGGGCCATGTTAAGTTTATATTTACAAGCGTATTACAGTATTACCTGTTTTCTTTTTTATATAACGATAAACTATTTATTATGTTCCGTTGTAGCTTTCGATTATTATTGATTATTATTATACATATATTTTCATAATAAAATTAACTACAACCTCTGTAATTTGATGGTTTATAAATATTCCTAGTTTTCCACTAAATAATAAGGTAGAGAAACAATGGGACTTTTGTTGCTTACAAAATTTTATTAATGCCAGAGTACAAAAAGGCTACTTATGAGACGAGAATACGATTGCGATACAAACAATGTAATTTTACTCACACCAAAACGACAAAGAAACGTTTTTCTTCTCTTTATTTTCCAAACATAAGAGAGAGAAAAGTGTGCAACGAGTATTTTCTATTGAAACAAGAAATACAATTCCTTATGCGTTATCGTGAAAAAAAAACAAGGAAAATAAGCAAGTGTGTAATGACGACTACAAACGAATAATTGTTAATCCATTCGACAAGATTACATGGTATCTTGTTTAAAGGGGGAGGCCGTAAGATAATACAGCGATAAATATGACCGAATGATAATCATCGTAATTACGTTGATAAAATTGATTATGGACCATTTTTGTGTGTAATTAAAATCCTACGATACAATTAGTAAAAACTAATAGTCTTTTTTCCGCAATTAATGAACGACGCAGAGAAGCTAAGTTTTCTTTTCACTGGAGCGTACAAAGTAACAATAACAAAAATGAAGAAGAAATCAAAGATAGAAAGGAACCGTACTTTCTAATGGATATCTGTTTCACGCCGTTATTGGCGTTCATGCAGAAGAAACAATAGATACGATTTAAAAAGGCACGGAAATTAAGAAAGCACTTGACTGTTTTAATGGGTTACATGATGTATTTTTATTAATATTATTAATATTAATAGTATTATCATTATTATTACTTCTGTCGAATAACATATGTCTACTTCTAATATACAATTCCGAGGTTTCGTCGAACGTTACTAATTAATAATTAATATACCATGGAGTCGAGCATTCTCTCTCTTCTCTCTGGACGTTCGCGTTTTTCAATTGAAATTTCATACTATCTCGTTCAAGTTAAAAGTATAATTCCTTATTCAAAGTATACCAACCGATAGCAGTCTATTTATTTAAAGAAGCGTGTTCAGTGTGATTGCCTGGCGTTCTTTCTGATTAGTTTCGCCTCTGAAAAAAATTTTTTTTTGGCAGGATTCACTCGAATTATCTAGGATTCTCCTCGATTTTTCCTATCGTCCCAAAGTTCATCGTTATTCAAAAGATCACCTCTTCTTCCGTGTCATTTTCTTTCACCCTTACCGCTTTTTCAAATTCGTCACTTCTTTTTTGAATTAATGAAAGATACACTTGAGAATCGTCGTAGAAAGGCGCGCATTTTTGAAAAAAGAGAACCAGCCGGACGTGGGAAAAAATCTTCGTCGAAAATAGGAAACTATCTTACGCCCATTTTCCCTTTATCATTTTTTTCCCCCCCACGATTCAAACAACGAACAGTTCTACATCCTTAAAAGTTATACGCTTAGAAAAACCGAGGAAACGAAGATTTTCTCGGGGAGAGGAATGACATTTTGACCGTGAAAACTGAACGACTATTCTTCATTTTTTTATAAATCCGTTTCGACAATTGGGACCTATGGATCTCGTCAGAAGGATGACAATCGGTATCTTCTCTGCGTCCCCGGAGCTCTCGTCAACCCTTCCAGTATCGTTTCAATTACAAATATTCCATTTCAAAGAATGGACAAGATTCAAGTTTCCAATATAAAAAAAAAAAACAACACAAAGAACAAACACTGTCGAATTTCACGCAAGATAATTCTTTACACCTCGACGTTTGGATTGTTAATTATGAAGCAGAAAACGAACAAACGAGGGTGGATGTAAAATACTGAAACTTCAATTTTTCTAATTAGAGAAACAATAAAATCTGAGTAATCTGCATCTGCCAGTTTCTCTTCATTTTTTTCTGCTTCGGAATCAACCCTTGAAAGGAAGAATCATCCTCGTGAATCGTTCAACAGGTAACACGAAACATGAAGGAACGCTAAAAGAATGAGTAATTAAAAAATACAACGAGGAATCGATGTAAAAAAGAAAAAGAAATATAAACGAAATGATGAGAGTAATCATCATCGATTGTTCCTTTATAATAAAAGGAATAAGGGTGCAATAGGGTGTTTCGATGTTCACGATTGGTTCCGGCAGAAGGAATTTTAATTTTTGCAGAAATTCTTCTGCACTGGAAGGATTAACGGCACCAACCATTGATGGGCATGCCGATTTAGCGGTCGTTCTGTTGCAGATTTTTACCACAATCCGGATGAATAGCCACCGGGTGGCACGCGTGTACGAGCTGGAACCTTGGCCGCCGGCGACGAGTCGTTCGATTTCTCGCCGATGCTGGAATTCGAGCTGGACGTTCCATTTTGCACGGTTGGACCGTTGTTCTGCGATTCTGCGTAGCCAGTTCCAGTCACAGGATTCCCATCTGCGAAGAACATTTGCGTTTTTCAGTTAACGTTTTCCCATTTCATTGGCCGATACCTTTTTTTCTTTTATAGGCAATTTCTTTTGTTTAATGGATAATGAGATAATTTTCATTGAGTGTGGCAGAACAAAAGGAACACTGAAATTTAATGCAAGATACAGTATTTACGTTCGCTACCAAGATGTTGTGTAACTGATTGTATAAAAGGAGAAAATCATGACAGAAAAGTATTGCAAAATGCCACTTATGGCACATCAATTTGTAGCTTAAGATTTAAAAAAAAAGACTACATAAAGGTTTTATCAATATTCTGAACATAACTCGACTGGTTCTTTATTAAAACCGACAAGGAATTCTTAGCTTTTTGGCATTGTCGTCCATCAGCAAATACCTAATATTCAATTGCTCATATCTTACGTTATATTAAGAATATTGACGAAATCTTTATGTAATTATTTTGAACAGACTCTGAGCTTTAAATTGACATATCACAAGCGTTATTTCGTGATACTTTTATGTCATGAAATCGTGTCAGACTCTAACAATGGTAGCGAACGTGTTAACTACTTAGATTCTCGTGATAGCCATGATTGACTGACGGATGAAGTTTTATGGGAGCTACAGTGGCAATAAAAGTCAATTATAAATGATGTTATTAATCGTTTGCCGTCCAGATTACTCTTATAATTGGTGTTCATAAATAACGCGATTATTTCAAATAGTCTGAAAATTGAAATCATTTCAGTGCTCCATTTTTCGTACACCTATACAGGGATAATCTAAAGTATCTTTCTCTATGGCATTATTATAAGAAACGTTTGATAAACTTGTAGAAGACTGATACAATTAATTTTTCTAATGATTAAAATTATTTTAAGTTTCCTATGATTTCCTTGCTCGACCAAAGTCAATTTACCTATCAATACGTGGTCATGCAATAATTATTATCAGAAGCATAAAAACGATTTCATTTTATTGATAGCGTTTCAAGTGAAATGCGTAGAAAGTTGGAATGTGCGGGTACCGGATATTACGTGCTCGGGCGGGCGTCTGATAGATGCGTGCAGTTGGGTAGCTTGACTATTTCGGGTTCAGTCGGGTACAGTCGGGCTGATTTCAATTTTCATGCTTATTGCAAGTATTAACAAGTACATAAGAATTAGGCCGCAGCCTACGGTCCGCAGGAGCTCGTCCGTATCAGCTCGACTATACCCGACTGAACCTGAAATAGTCGGGCTACCCGAATGGCACGCATGTATCGGACGCCCGCCAGAGCCCGCCCGATATTTACCGGACCGACCCGACTAGTCGGGAACCCGACACATTAGTCGGGCCGCACATTCCTAGTAGAAAGATAACCCATCGTTCTGTAATTTCACGCGTATCGAATCGTGTTTTGATGCGTTCGATACACTGATTTATAACATTGTCATAGAGATACATGATATCACGCGAAATCACATGCTGTTCAATCAGATCCCTTCACGAGTTTCCATCTACATTATCCCCGGCCGTTCGAAAGGGGGACAGGGACAACAGGCCAAGTAATGAAGCGTCAAATGTAAGAAACAATCATTGATGCATCGATAAAGAATAATCGAATATAAATGATAGGCTGGATATAAGTACTTAAAACTACGGGCAAGACAGATAGGGATTTCGGTTTGATGTTTTAATTGTCTACGTTTGAAACTAACTTACCGTTCTATCACAGACTATCTGTGTCGACCTAGGTGAAAATTTGTCTAAGAATTGCTTGAATCATGCTACTAATTAATATTAGATTTCTGAGAAATTTAATGATGAATTGTTTAAAATTTTGAAGCAGATTCAAGCAAATCCACGAGACACCAGGTGAAAAAAGTAACACAATGGAAGGGAAAATTGGATTTTGATGGACAATCATCAATTATGTGTTTTTTTTTTTAAAACAAAGTTGGATGAGGAATTGGAAATTGAAAAAAGTTGAAGGTATTGGAAGAGAGAGTACATAATTAAGATAGTAACTAAAACACTGCAATTAATTATTAACACACACGCAAAATTTTAAACAAAATCCAATCCTCTTCATCCACGATGAATAATACGTAAGTTATTCATGGACGAATGCTAAATAAGGTAAAGAAATGATAAGATAAAACAGTGAAAGCTGAAACATTCGTAAACAAATTTATATGGTTCTTTTCTCTTTTGTGGCATTGCCAAAATACCATACAGGAATTTAAGAAACTGTTTAACCTCTTGACGATTCGAAAATTTAAAAAACTACGATGTTGTACAATATTTCTAAGATATATGAATCGTTTCGATGTATTTTTTAACTGTACTGATCGGAATTATTTTCAAATGAAACGTGAAAATTAAAGTACCTAACACATTTTATGGGTTTATCTATGGAATTAATATCATAAATAACCAACATTAAAATATACAATTTATGTTTGACTGAAGCACTAGCACAGAACAATCAAATTGCTCTCGAATCATGCAAATATATTCACCCCTGTCATTAGCCTAATCGAACTAAGATCAACCCACCCCTGGGGATGTACCAAACACTTCCTCCCAGATTCTTAGAATACCCATTGAAATATAATCCTCTTAAGATTAAATATTCCATAATTCTAGTGTGATTAATAGGTATCTTTTATCCAAAGTGGGAAAACACAAGGATATTTTTCCTTTGTAGAATCACTACTTGCACCATGCTCCCCCATAGGTATTAAGGATTCGTCCGGAAGGTCAGCGACGCACGGTACTTAGTCTGTGGTCCTTCTGCCTCCGGTGAAATATCTATTTTTGGCCTTCAATACCATTAGATAGATATAATTAGGACTTAGAAATTGTTTCCTAGGTCCTCAGACTCGTCCTGACACTATGCTACTTTATACAATAGATACCAAGAGTCCGTCCGGAAAGTCGGCAACGCACGGTATTTAGTTCTAGTATCTATTTACCGTCTCAAATACTCAATTCAAAGCAACAGTAGTAACATTAACAAACTGACTCTAATGACGTTTGGCAATGCCACAATTTCTATTTTCATTTTCTATATTTCAGCTTTTCAAAAAGAAAGTTTTTGAAGGTGGTGAAAAGGAAAGGGTTGATAGGAAGTTTAATCGTATGGTGGTCGCTTAAAATGAGAAAAATTGATTGGCCACGTTACCTCGACACCTTCGTGCGCTGCGCCTTATAGGCGTCACGTCAACTCCGTCTCCGGTGACCGGGTTGCGCGTTATGCAGGACGATCCACCTGCCAGGATTCGAGCGGGTAGGAAGGCAGAGAGGACGACAGTTCACAGCCGGTGCACGAAAAGCGACACGCGCCGGAATTCATCACCACCATCACCACCACCCCCATGCACCAACATATCGTAGCAAAACCCATAAACCGTCACCCAACCGTGTTTCGTGTTAATGCACGCGACTAATTCATCCAACGAACGAAACCAAGATCGTTCTTCGAAGATAAAGTTGCTTACGAATAGAAAAGTAGATTTATAAAAAAATATATTTTTTTTTTCTTAGCAGCAATGCAATATAAATTTAAACTTCACGAAGTACGAAAGTTATGAATATTGTATGGAATCTTGTATAAAAATTGAGCATTGAAAGTATAATTAATCAAATCTTTCTTGTTGTAAGTGTAATTAAAAATTCATCAAGCTACGTCTTATCAATTTTTTTTTTCATTTTGTACCTTGGATTCGTTCGCAGAAGGAACAAGTATAAAAGAAAAGAAGAGAATAGTCTACTTATACTACGATTGTGTGGAATAATGCAAGCAAAAGCAGAAACAATAATGCAGAAAAGTAATTCGTATTCAGTCGCTTCAAGGCACCGAGGGCAAAGAAAAGCGAAATTGTAAAAAAAAAAAGAAAAATATGAAATAAACTGAGCAATTTTATACAAACGAAATGGTCACGCATACAAATCCAAGCGATAAGTCGTGTGAAATCATAGAAACAATTCACAGTTCATCAATGTCACGTTAATCATCAAGAAAAAATAAATCAAGCAAACACAATTGAACTTCGATACTTGTATCTCATTTCATTTGCTAAAGAAGATCAAAGGAAATTAATAAAAATCAATTTTAATTGATCAGATCTTCGTATTAAAAAAAAAAAACAGGGTGTAAAAAATTGTTAAATTTGTTTGCCGAAAATCCGTGTGCTTTCAGATTGTTTGCGTGATAAATCAACGGGGAAATAAATGATTATTTGTCGCAGAAAGCAGAAAGTTACGGCGTGAACGGTTCGAATTTAACAGGTAAAAAGAGCGTGAAAATGACGCGACTAACTTAAAATATGTGTTTTCTTATTCTCGTAGCAGGCCCTGTGCTCGTCGATCGGAAAATCTTCGCGATTTATTCTTTTACAAAAATATTCATAAATAACGAAATATAAAAAAAAAGGTAAACAGTGATCGATATGGAAGTTTCGCGAGTTTGATGGCTTGATTTACATTGGCAAATTTTTCTCTTTTAATATCAATTAACCCTTTCAGTGCAAAATTGATTTTATTTTATTTTTGTAAATATATAATTTTTAAACGAAAAAGTTTCATACGTCGAAAGTATAACTTTCAAAGGAACAGTGTAAAATTTAGGAAATGAAAATAATATGAAATACGAAATTAAATTAATTGGAACCCTCTCCATGGTCCGTCGTCCGAGGGTTGATAGACAACATAAATCAAGCCAAAACGATGACGATAGTCCGCGGAACAGAACACGCGAACACTCTTAATTAAAAATCATAATGTGTGGGATATGAGTGTCGTGTGTCATCTACTTGAATGTGTCTTTAGTCCACACTTACGAAATCGTTTGATTCTCCTAAAAGCTGCTTGCGAACAATTCAACAGTATGACTCGGTGTAAGTCATATCATTAGTCACAAGGGGAAAGAACAAGATTCATTCGTGTCTCGCTAGCTCCACATACCGAATAATAAGAAAGCAATAAATAAAAATTTCCATCAATTCATTTGTTTATAAAAACGTAACGAAGAAAACTCTTTTCAAGCTCAATGAAAACGAATCATCGAGCTTTGTTGCGTGATATAATAAGCGTAAAAACTCTAAAAATATATCCTGATTTATTAAAAATAAAAAAAAAAAAAAATTAATTTGACAGAGCTACGCGAAAGAGCCTGCGACACACACATATTTCAAGGTAGCTCGAATACAGTGCGAGTTTAAGTGTAATTGCAGTTCGAGCAATTGCACAACAGAATCAAAATAAACGAAATAATTAATTGAATTGAGAATAACTTTGAAACTTGTTTCAGGCAGAAAAGCTTCGAAATAGAATTAAACTTCCATTGCAATTGCAGCATGAAAGAGAAATAAAATAAAAATTTTGTAAATGAAGCTGTTTCAAAACCATGATCCAGATTTAAATGTATTAATATTCTTTGTTCAAAATAAATCTACATATTATTTCTAGGTGACGACTTAACCCCTTAAAATGAATTTCAAAAAAAAATAATACAAGTTTAATATATTTTTAACCCTTAATCCACCTATAAATATTCTGAAAATCTTTTGGGTTCGTCCCATTAAAAAGATGAATAAATTTTGAACAAAGAATCAAATGATCGAATATCAAAGATCATTATCATTTATTGTGGCAGTAGCTCGTTAGCCACGTTTCTCTCGCTCGCACCGTACAGCAGAGTTCACCTGACCATAGGACAGTGTAGGTATATTTTTGTCATTTTCCTGATTTATAGAGAGGCGGATGCGTGGAAGGTGATAAACGGCCTTACCTGTGACATCGTTGGTCAGGTTGTTGCCATTGCTGGCAGCGTAGCCGTTGAGAACGCCCGCGATCGAGTCCGAGCTGGCGGTGCTCTTCGCGGGCGACGTCGCGGCGGCCAGCGACACCGATGACGACGACGACGAATCCCCGCTGAGGGAGATATTGCTGCGCATATGATTTTTCGCGTTTGGGGTGGTGGGTGGGGCATCGGGAGGGCCAAACAGACGTTTGTATGAATCATTACCGGGCTTGTTGCGCGGCGTTTCGTTGCTGTTGCTGTTGCTATTGCTATTCGGTGTATCGCCGAACAGTGCCGAGCCCAACTGCGACTGGTTGTGATTCTTCACGCGACGGGGGCTCGTCTCTTCCGGCGCGGCGCCGAAAATGTCGCTACTTCCGCCACCAGGGGGTTTCAGCACCCTGAAAACAAACATGGTATTCAAGATTAAATACTGTTCCATCCGAACAGGCATCATTTCGTGACATAAAAGTATCGCCAAATAGTACTTATGGTACCTGAAATTAAAACTTAAAGTTTAAAGGATATGGCTATATAGACGCTCCATCGATCATGTGAGCTCCGTTTCAATATGACCCATGATTTTAGGCAGACTATACAAAAGAGCTTGGTCCTGAATCACCAATTGTCTCACGAATAGCGAACATTTGCACGCGTTTCGATTCATCAACTTTAAAGCGTGCGTTTCGTGGAACTGTTTAGTCACACACGCCGAGTCAGCCACTTCCGTGGCAAAGGGTTGAGAAGCATTGTTCTTGTACGTCGACACGGGAGCACACGAGACACGGTCCCCACGACGGGAGGAGACTCGATCCAATTTGCTCGATAAATCTGCGCTGATTTCAACGTAACGAGGGTCTCCTGCTCGTCTCTCGGCTTGATGCGTGGCACGCGCGCTTTGTCGCGTGCGAGTTGCTGCGTGGGTAACCGTGGAAAGGGAGAGAAGAAGAGAGAAAAGAAGGAAGGGAGCTTCGCCGAGAGGACCAGTCGGCAATTAAAAATATGGAATTCATTCATTTCTCCTCTGCTCGAACGCGCCCCTTCCATGGGGGAGCACAGTTTTAAAGCCGGCTTCATTAACAGAACGGTTCAATTAACGAAGGAATCGCTCGCGCGTGACGATTTTTTTATTTCCACAGAGGAAGCTATCCGATCTTAACTTATGAAAATAAAGAACATCCTTGTTGATCGATGATTCGTTATCTATTAGTTATTTGCTTTTATTCACATTAGTGATGTGTGGCCCGACTAATATGTAGACTAATAGTCCCGACTATTCGGGTCGGTTCGGGAAACATCGGGCGGGCTCGGGCCGGCACATCCCTAATTCACGTCATTTCCTTTTCACATGAGAAAAAGGATATGGAAAATCAAGCGTGACGTTGTCAAAATATTATTAAAATCAAGGAAACAGCCTTTAACAACTGTTATTTCATTTTATATTGAAACACTTCCTGTATTCATTAAGAAGCAATTCTGCACGGTTGATCTCCATAAACACGAGCACTATTTCTAAAGTGGCGAGCAGAACAAGCACTCAGAGAAACAGACGTTTCCCAATTACATTTAATTAACATTCTTACCAACTCGCCACGCGTATCATCCTTCATCGTATACCGGCAACAAGTCGTTAACTCGAGATCGATCAAATAATCGTTCCAGCCTAATTAACGATCGAGCAAGTCTTCGTTTTCAAGACGTATCATAGCGCTCGTTTCATCGATGTTCGACGATAAATCAACGCTTCCTCGTTACGGTGTCTCGGATAATTGAACGACTAGCGCGACTCGATCGAAGCGTTCGTTCCCTCGTCATCGGGGACAAACTCGATGCGCATACTAGCTTCACGCTCCGTTTAACGCTCAAAACTCGCCGCTAGATCATCGTAATTCGGCCGATTATTAAAACGATCTAATTGACCAATTACGTCCGCTTTTTGCGCCCGGATTTCACTTACCGACCGGTAGAAACTGCTTTCGAAATCCATCTTCGAACGGGGATTATCATCTTTACGATGTAGTCGCTTCTGGTTTTTGAGTTTAGTAAAATTTTGGCAATTTTTCAATTTTGAGATCCATCATTTTCAAGTGTTCGTCGAGGAGATTATGGATTTATAGGGAGATGGTAGAGTAAATAAGGATAATCAATGGATCGTAGGAAGCAAGGAATCGTGGAGGGGACAGGATGGGTGTGCCGGGAAATATGCTGGATGACGTATAACGACGCCTCTGCGAGTGTTCTTTTCGACGCTGTGCATCGCTCATGCGTTAATAAGACCGTCAACCTGTTTTACGCAGCCGACGACGCATCTTCAATTATCGAGTACGATAAATGCCGCGTTTTAATGGTCACTAGCGCGCACCAGCTCTGGGCTACGGCATTAATCAGCTACCGTCTCGATATGAATCGAGGTGCAATTATGATGAATGATAAACATCATTCACTTTTATAGCTTTTATTAAACACGACGGCATTTAGTTTGCACGGATGTCATTTGAGCAATCGTTTGATTTAATAGCTTTTATGAGGTTACGCCAGTATTAATCCTCGAATGGCGGACCATGGAGAGAGTCCCAATTTTAACAATTGTACCAATATATGAAATTTTTTCGTTGAAAAATTATACGTTTATCACTAATATTTCAAACGCTAACAATATTTTCTAAAATCAAGAAGATTTATTAACCCTTTCCACTCGTATGTCGCCATAGAGGCGACATTATACGTTTTACCGCTGCGCTCGTATGTCGCCATATAGTCGCCATCCTACATTTTATTATTATACATATACTTACATTAGTATTTCATTCTAGGGACACTTGTTACAATGTTTTCTTTTAGTTTCTGCTTAAATGTGTGTGTATGTATAAAATAAAATGAATAAATAAAAGAAATTCCGAGTTGATTGGTACCCGTTCTCAAATCTAAATACGAGTGCAAATGGTTAAAAGAGGAATCCTTGATATCTAGAATTCTACCGAAGAAGAGAAATGGATCTGCAGTATATCTGCGGCCACTTCCGGTGCCACATTAGTTCCCTGCCGCGAGGATTTTACTTGACTTTCCGTTTACATCGTGTGGGCTGTCGGTGACCCCGGTTGCTGAACCCACCATACCCGCCGGTAATGTACAATTTCTAACGTTCAGAAAATCACGAGAAACTTTTCATCCGTTCCGCGAACCATTATCGTAGCCGAAGAAAATGATTATTATTCAGGAAAATCTATCATCTACCGTTGAATATTTCAAGCAACGAAACATCGGGACGAGCAATTTAGAACGCTGGACACACTCTTACCGTAGCCTAATGAAAACGCTTTTATTACACGGAACGTGGATGTTAATGCTGTTGTAACATGCCGGCGCCGATTTATGTCAGCCACGTTTCAGCAACCTCAAAACATTATCGTTCACCATTGCCGAATAACTGTCTGTCGTTGCAGCAGTCATATCCTCAAGAAATTGCTTGAAAAGTGGACCAGGACACACTTTCGAAAATAATAATCGTTAGCATTTGAGAACGACAATGACTGGACGCATTAGAGAAGCGAGTTATGTTAATGCATTCGGCGGAGGATCGTTAAAGTGAAAATTTCGCGTTTTGCTGGTCGAGTTCGATGACTTTTCCAGGGAGATTGGGAATTTGAACGAATACCGAACTACTTTTCCACGCTGATGATCGTCTTCGTGGAAATCTGGAAAGGAGATCGGCTAATAGACGCTTAAAATCAGATAGAAACTTTTAACTGTCCTGGCATCAAGGTGTTAAACGTTTGATATCAACCATAATCAGAGGAATCTAGAAAATAGAACACCACAGGCCATCATCTACTCTGAGAGCCGTAAAGTTGGATGAAGTTCAATTGAAGCTTATGATACTAAGCGTGATAACGCGTGGGTGTCTACTTTGTGTCAGACGTACTATTATAGACACTTTATAGAGGAAAATCATCGCGTCGAGAACGAAGTTAATAATAATAATGTCTATTATATTGATCAGCGGTTGATTAAAAAAATATTCAACCAAAGCGCACAAAAGCAATCATTTCCAGTGACTGGTACGAAATTTATTCAAGGTAATAGAAGAAAAGAAAAGAAAAAAATGGAAAAGAGTCGTGCCATCCGCGACATCACCCCCGTGTTCGACGTCTTCCTGTCACGGTATCCGTCGTTCCATCAACAAGAAAAGTATGAAAAGCATCGAATAACGATCGATCCGAGCAGACTAACACGCGACGTCGTATCTCTTGGGGGAAGAGTATTCCAAATTCGCTAACAATAATCCACGAAGGGTAACGGATCGAGTAAATCGTATCTGGGTTAACTGAATCTCTAGGCAAACAAATGTAGGTACCTACGTCCTCGTGGGAACAGAAGCATTACACGATTTCCTGGCAAGCATACGTCTGAGATCCGAATTATGCATCGAAAAATGATGTCCGCGATACCGCGGTTCTCCATTCGCATTACCGATATTATCGCCAGCCATATACTCCAGTTACACGCTTCGCGAGTACCAGTTCTTCGATTTCTTCCAGCAACACCGTCCTTTATCGTGGACTTTCTAGCTGGGCGATACGGTGAATCACGGAGAAGCAGGATTATCCTCAGCCGAGATGCTTACACGGGGTTTAATAATCGGTTATTGATAATCAAATGGACGGATTAATCCCTTATGTACGATAACAGTTATGGAACGATTGCAATGTAGATAAAGGATTATCGCTATCAAAACGACGGTCACTTTGCTCGATAAATTTATAAAAATTTAGTTTTGGCGATCAGTCAAATACTCGTCTTTATCATAAAATATACCCATACCTCATACCCCATAATACAGTTTATTCTTTTTATTTCCTATAAAAATGTTTACATAAAAATAAAAGTACAGCATTTTTTTGGCCGTATTAGAAAAATGCTACAGAACTTTTCACTTCGATTTTTCCAGTGATCTATCCAGCGGTGTAGAGGTATTCGGGGTATTTTTTAATACCCTGTATAATCAATTCATTTTTGCTTCCTAGCTGACGCATTATCATTATCAATAATCGAACATAAAATTACCATAAAATATTGCATAACTTGCCATGTGTGCTACACTTGTAAGAACCAGCTTTGGTGCACTACCGAAGCAACCACCACTTGGAACCCATAAATCCTTGGTTCAAGAGGTCGGTACTCGAGTGTTGCACGGGTTAAATGAAAAAATAAAAAAATAAAAAAAATGAAGCTGTACAAGGTGATACGTAATCGGTGTTGCTTTGAAACTTTGGAGAAGGGTTGCTAGCACGAAAAATCCGGCTAGGAAGATAAAGCGGATATGGGATTGGCGATAGAGGAGAGCCGCAAACGGATCGTTTCTGTAGGTGCAGCGGCAATAAGGAGTCACGCTCGAGTACTCGTCCTGGCTGCTGGCAACTTCGTGTGAGGTCCAGAACGAGGATGTCGATAACAAGGAGCGGCATTGTGGCCAATCTTTATCGGCTTTCGGACAATGGTCATTGTTCTGGCATTTAATTACCACCGAGCTGGCTAATACTTCCTCGATTTCACGTTTCGTTAAATTCAACCGACTCGTATGGATCTTTCGCATACTTTCAGAAATTTCTGAAATATCGCTCCCCTCTCCCCCGATCGATTTTGCAATTGATACGGCCCGATGGGTTCAAGATTGAACAAACACGCGATAGGGTGATTTTCGCCAGGTTGTACAATTTGAAATCGATACGAGATAGAGTGTCCGGGATAAGTGCTGGCCAGTAACCGAGATGATCGCTCGATCCATTATTATTCTCTCCTGTGGGAGTTACTTGAATATTCAATCGTTCGTCCCTGACACGCGGCGATCGTTCATCGCCGATTTCACGATCGGTTCGCCGCGGCGCGAGCATCGAAATCCGTTCTCGCCCGATCGAATCGGCCGTTAAAGGCGTTTCCATGGAAATTCAAAGATAGATGATATATGAACGGTATCTCGGATCAAAAGTTGGCAATGCTCGAAAGAATAATTGCATCGAAAAGGTAAAATCATCATTGAGCTACACCCACCGGGAAGGAAATAGGAGACTATCGGTTCCTATTTAGGAGTTCTCTGGTGCGAACCATTCAAACAGGTCAAAAGCAATTTAAATCGAAGTCATGAATATCCCTCGATCGACACGAGCATCATTCTTCAGCCTCTTCGAGCCAACTCATACATCACGCCGTCTGGCAGCAGGCTAGGCCTCTCTCTATACGTACTTTTGCCCACGTGCTTGTTCTCGCTTCGTTTCAATTAGGAGGATCGGTTTTTTAACATCGATTCAGGAAGTCCCGGCCGATTAGCTGAACACGAGAGAGCCGGCCCTATCTACCAGACAGACGCCTTTCGATTCAATTCAATTCAATACCTAATAGCGCGTACGTAAGCGCGAGATGTTGACGTCGATAGATGACCGGAGGAAACTCAGGTATCAGTCTAACTAATTACCCAGAAGGATTTCAGTTTCTTCGACGAGAAAATAAATCGAGCTTAAAATTTCCAATTTTCGCTATCTAAATTCACATCGTTATCTTTTAAAAAATATTTGCATATATTTAGTAAAATATTCACGCTTCTTTCATCTGAATTTAGATCCACAGTTTTCTTAGAAATAATGTTCGTTTCTTCTGAAACTCACACAATTCTGCTAATGACTTAATCGTTACTTTCACAAGGGGTTTCGATTGTTCCGGCGTAATTGTCGTTATGTAAGGGACAAGAAGCATGTACCCCGGTAATTATTCCCATTGACTGCGTGAAAATAAGCACGTGTGAATCGTCTAAACGCGTTGACCCCGATCTCTCCCATCGCGACGACTGAATCAACCTGTCTGAAAGTACAGTTTTTCCAATTCGACGCGAGCAAGTATGAATGGTTAACAAATTTAACGAATCCAATCAGTGTATTCGCGTCAGGGATACAAGATTATATAGGTTTAATTAATCCTGTTGATTCATGGGACGGTTAAACGTTCGATTGGTCTTTGTTAGGGACGAGGTGATAGAAGACGAGCCTTTTAATCAGCTCGCAATATCTCCTGCACGCTCGACGCTTTGTCAGTTGAACGTGAATGATAAATGGCGTAATTGTGACGTATCAATTTGAAGCTTAAACATTTCTATGACTAGAAGACAGAAATTTATTTAAATTCGAAATAATTACACCGTCGAATTAAAAATAATAAATTTGGAAATTGAAATTATCGATTAAGTGGCGATCGCAATGATAGCGTTTGAAAATCTAATTACTGGAGCAGATGAAATTAAAGGGTATTCCTATTCTTTCAATCCACAAAGCGATAAAAATATGATTACGTAAAAAAACGTTGACACGTGTTCAATTATACGAAGGTGCATGGAATAAGAGCTGTTCGACGGAGTTGAGCAACCTCTAACGAGCCCCTGCTGTGATTGAAGGGTATCCATTGTTGCGAGATTCTGTTATGATTGACAGTGGTTTGCGACATCCACAACCGCGCCATATACAGGTTGCAACGATCAATGCAAATGCATGCACCTCGCATTAAACGGCAAAGTCAAAATTAATCGTGGAATCGTGAAAGAAACGATTCTATTTACTCAACGATGGATCGGTATAAAAGATCAGCGGCGATCAATAATCAAGACGTAATCGAGAGATAATCGGCTAATTGGATCGATTTGAATCATACGTAAACAAGAATGGATCGGTTGCATCGATCGAGTATACTTATAAGGAAGCTGGATCGAGCGGACAGAGGTCGGGTTTATGCAATGAATCGTGGCCTGGCTAAAGTAATAGACGAACTTTACGTGAAATTAACTAATTGGCCAATTACGCCTCTGCGCGATCGTCTTATTCGGTTCCGGTGAAATCGTCGTCGATTTAACCAGCCCCTTTTCGACCCTCTTCTTCTCGTTTGCGTAACCGCCACTTAACGAGCGGGTAATCACGCGAAAATAATCAAGCATCGTCATTTACCATTTCCCATGAGATACGTACGTACGACAACTGACAAGAAATTGAAATAATGAAAATAAAGATGTCCAAGAGCGGTTTCAAGGGACAGGAAACCGGCAGGTTTAAATATCGCGTTTCCTCGCGAAACTATGCACACGGTTAGAGGAGGCTCTGGCCAAGTTCACGTCCCCATGGCCCTGAATAATACACAGGAAACATCATGGAACAAAGTATGAGTTATCGCGTCTGTTTGTACCGAGGCGGCGTTCACAAAAGAGAAGCGCCAACGATGATTATCGACGAAGTTGCACGATCAATCGACTTCCAGCCTTATCAGTGGCTATAGCCTCTTACAAACACAGGCGGAGAGTCAATGCTCCGCCAGGGACGGGTATAAATATAGGTGTAGGTGGTATAGAAGCGATATCATTGACCGACGAGAACGTGTTTCCTTTCTTTTTTCTTTCCAACCAGCCACGGTTATCACCCTCCCTTCGACCTCTTTATTATCACCAGCTTCAGCAGCTGAGTCATCGTTAAATGTTTCTGATCCGAGTTAATCATTTTTGATAGTATGTACATTGTTGAACGATTTGTTATCGTTTCGCGGGAATCTAAAGCGATGCTAGCTGAGTCAACGATGATCGTGAACTGAATACACTTGGAGCTTAATATACTCGCGAATTTTCGGTGAAATTTAACGTTCGCACGTGCGAGGCTTCGGGAAAGTACTCGGGTTTTTTTTCGGACGAATTATAGACAGATTATAGAAGAGGTTGAAAATCAAATATGATTCGAAAGGGTTAAAGAGTAACACCACTTTGACTTAAAGTATTAATGCTATTAATCCAGAACTTGATGAGCCTGGAGTCACAGATTAAAGGTAACTTTCATTTCAATAGTTTCTACTCACGAATAAACGGTAACGAAAATTTTAAAAGCGTTTTACTCGAAACAGCATTTTCTTTTGTAATTTAATCGTCACCTATTTTTTTAGTGAAATACGTAGGATTTTCTCAAAATATTGATATTTCGATTTTCTGTATAACTTTGAATAACAAAATGTTTGATTGAAAACCTGTTTTACTTTAAATCGATGCCATTTTATCAAAAATGCATATTTTTGAAAACGGCTACGTATTTCTCTAGCGTTTTGACTAAAAAATCTATTTTTTTTGTTTCATTGTTCTAAGTCACATCTAGATTGAGTTATCGTGCCCACCATTTGATCCTCTTTTTTTGAAGCGCACCCGATCAGCAGTCGAGCTGATTATCGATTTTTCATATATCAACAAAAACAATGATTTCTACTTTAATATATGTATAATAAATTAATATAATTTATAATTTTCATAAACACTGCATTTCTTTAAAAACAAATTCCCGAAAAAGGCTTAAATTTTGAAGCAGTCAAAGTGGTGTTACCCCTTAATATAGGTCCAGACGGAGGGGGTTTCGACGGGGCTTCCACGCGTCACACGTTCGCAAAATCCGTCTTTTCTCGTATGAAGCCCCGATGAACGATGTCCACAAAAGCCTACGTCCGCGAGGGGGAAGCCGCCACCGCGGGGAACAACCTCGTACGTGTCCACCCTTTCGTGTCCGCCGGACAATGGAGGGTGAGTAACCCCATCTGCGCGAGGGCGACGGAGGATACGGAAAGAAAACGACTCGCGCTCGAAACGCGATACCTTTCGATCCACGTGGACAACTCGACTCGTTTTACACGTGTACCACCACCATGGTATCGCGTCGAGAAAGAAATGGCAAAAAAAAAAAAAACAGGAATCATTCGTTAAACTTTGATCGTGTCCTCGTTTGCTCGAATGGAAACGATCAACGAGCAATTCGAACGCTTCTATCTCCTCGAGGGAGGTGTGTAAATATCGAAGAGTAGGAAGAAAATAAAAAAATTCGCTTATGTAATGAACAAAGAGAAAGAGAATTTCAGAGTGAATTTTCGTAATAGAGAGAAACAGAATCGTCTAATTGGATTTTATACTTAAGCCTAATCCTCGGCATGGCTATTGCCCCGATAATTCATCGATGAGTCTGCTTAAAATGTTCAAAATTGATGGAAACTCTCCCACAGAGTGAGGAATTAAAATCAAGCAATGACGAGTATACATTTTAATTTAAATGGTCCTATTATAAATTTTACGAAGAAACTAATAAAGTAAAACGAGGAAGGATTACATTTTTATTCGATAAAAAATTAGCAATTCATCGTTGAAAAGGTTATTGTTATTGAAAACTTAAAAATTGTTAAAAAATAATAAAATTCATAAACAAGAAATTTTAAAGAATAAAGTGACTTTAAGAAGTTGGGGACACCAGATACCAGATGCATTGGGGAAAATAATTAACTTAGTTTGTAAAAAGTAATGCATTATACGGGGAATATTCGATACAACAAAGAGAATAATCAAACTCTTTTATATAAAATACATGGCAGTTTTTTTGGCGATACCTATAAAGAAAACATACCACCAAACAATATTCTTATTACATTTTATTGAAACTTCGAATTTTTATAATCAATAGTAATCTTTTATTTTACACAACGAGGATACACGTCAACCGCACCGCAATAGAGATTTGATTCGACGTGTATAGACGTCAAACGCAGTTAAAGGGTTAATGAGATGAATATTGCAAATTCTTTCGACCATTTCGAGGAAGACAAGTAGGAGGACCGGACATGAATCGAGTCCAGAAGAAAAAACGTGTCGCACCCACGTCTGCCGTTTAACGACATATCTCATTATCCTCGTTAAGAATGGACTAGTTAAAAAGGGTTAATCGTCGATTGATAATTGGATCGAAATTAGAAGTAGCCGCTTATGGGATACGTTCGAATGAAATTGACATTGGTTCTCTGTGACTCACTCGTATAAATAATTCATCGATTATCGCTTTGTAGATTGAAAGAAGAAGGCTACCCTTTAATTTCATTCATTGCGATCGCCATTTAATCGAAAATTTCAATCTCCAAATTTATTATTTTTAATTCGATAGTGTAATTATTTCAAATTTAAATAAATTTCTGTCTTCTAGTCATAGAAAATCAGTAATAATATTTATAATCATCTAGTTACCTAATTTTGTCCCGAGTTTATTAAATATTTCAAGGAGACTCTAATAGAAATCCAAGTTAGCAAGGACTCTACTTGTCGCAAAATCGAATCGAAGCTTTGGCAATCGCGAAGTTGGTCCAGCGATTTTCCATTTGGCAATTGTCCCGAGCTGTTTAAGCCTGTTCGGTTAGGTCAAGACCGGTGAACCATGTATACGGATTCCCAAGTAGGCCATGATTCCACGCGCGGCAAAGATTCCAGTTAACTACTCAAATATTAACCGATTACCATTTTCTGTTTGCCATCCTCCTTTCTAGTTTCTTCGGATTGCAACCGTGGCACGGAAAGTAGGTGGAACAATGCAAATTACTAGTTTCTTCTTTTTCCAAGAAGCTTTTGAATGAATTTATATTTCTCTTAAAGAAACGATCGAATTTCTTGAAAAATGAAAATTCGAGGTAGATATAAAACGATGAATAATCCTCGAAGAAATTCTCGCTGTTACAATGCAGTTTCATGAAACAACACCTCGGGGCTGTAGTTTTTCAAGTAACTATATGTCATCGAAGGAACAGGTTCCAGAAGCAAGCGAGAGATGTTCAAGAAGCATCAAAGATGGGCCTGTTTATCACTCGAGGACAAAGACCGTACTGTACGGGGTCTTGTATAGAGCAGCCATTGTAACGGGAGCATCGATGGGAAACAGGCTGATCCCTGCAAGCTGCAGATAAACATCGATCGAGCTTGATATTACTGATTTGATTAAAATACGATAACGATCCTTTCTTATCTACAGCCTTTTATATCGTGACTTTACACAGGTGCGAATAGAGTCACGCTATTTAAGAATATCTCGGGGTCTCTCTCCATGGTCCGCCGTTCGAGAGTTTCGTTTAATATTTCATCTCGTGGTTAATACTAAACCCTAGTGAAAAATCCACTCGCATTTTCGTTGCTCGATAATTGCCCGTTTCTTGGAAATGCTCGTCCCGAGCTGCGAATCGTCGAGCGGCTACTGTTAAGCTAAAAATCATGACGACGAGGGCAATTAAGTGACAAAACGACGGGAGGTGACATCCTTGCAATTAGAGACACACGGAGCCGCGTACACGTCAATTATTCGAGGGCGTTGACCACGTTTTAACGAAGCTCAATTGCATAAATCTTTTGACCTGCGAAACGTCGACAACCTTTTTTTTCTCTCTCTACTTTTCTAGAGAAGAGCGGGAAAAATGAACAATTCTTGAGAGAAAAAAGAAAAAGATTCTCTTACGAACTGATATTCAGACAAGGTGTTTGTTCTCGCGGAAAATGGCAAGAATGCGGTGAAAAAATACCATTAAGTAATTAGACGGTTAATCTTTTCTGTGCCGCGTAAGAGGCTCGGTACACACGAAGCAGCAGTCACGCTTTCTAAATTTCATCGTCTTCCTACTCTTTTGTTCTTGCGCCTTCTAACTTTTGACACGTCTAGACTTACTTCTGTTACGCGGTTCCTGAACGCGAACCATGAAGAATCGGAGAAGAAACGCTGGAGAGATTGAAATTTTTGAAAGGGTTCATTGTTGAACGATTCGTGAAGAAATTTGGGTGAAATTCATTTTCGTCTACTTTGTTTATTATAATATCGAGAAATTCTTTTTTTTTTTATCTAAGAAAACAGCCACTGTTCCTTGATTACTGACAGTCATTTGAATTCATGCTCGCTGGTCGGCGAGTAATTAGAAAATTCCTCCGAAAGGATGTGCGACTTCCTGCGAGGAGTCCCGGCAATTTTTATCAGCCGGCAAACCACTTAAGTTACTCTTAAAGCACTGTTTCAAAGTACCGCTGTAACAGTTGTTTATCCTATATCCATTGAAACTACTACAACCATCGAATTTTTTTTTTCTACGATAAGAATCCGCCTCGGTTTATCGAGAAATTTAAATAACAGAAAGCTCGAACACGAGAAAGTAATTTAAATCCCATTTTTAGCCTGCAATTTCTCTCGGCATTGAACTTGGAAGTTTTTAGGATCCTTCGGTTAGATATAGTAAAGAGTGCGCTGCAGCATCGTTTCCAAAGTGGCGACCAGATTCAAGGACTGCCCTTCGGCATGTAAATCGATCGAACCAGTCACGGTTGACGACGGATACCACCGCATCCTGTCACTGTCGAAACGTCATCGTCCCAAATCAACTTCCGTTCTCACACCACAATACCTTTCAACTTCCTCGAGAATCAACGAAAATAAAAAACAGCTTATGCACGAATTACACCCACTTATCTGGAATATAATCCTATATTTCAACTGGGTTGAAAATGATTCAACTACGAACTAGTCAGTGTCAAGGTAATGGCACCTTCTTGTCAATGGCGATTTTTGTTATTTTGAATAAAGGGAGCTTGGAATAATTGTAAGAAATTTAAAAAATAATAATTTTGCAAAATCGCAGCACGCACCCTTTGAAAATAGGGAAGAAATTAAAATGATTACTTTCAAGATTTCCTAAATATTCTGAAAAATATGTATTTGGAATGGTTCCTATTTCGATAATAAATTTGATTTTAAGATATAAATAGCACTTTAAAATTGATAACCTTTTAATTATAGTACAAGACGAGACGAAAATTTGCTATGTTTCTTGGAAAACTGAATTTCCAAAATATCTAGGAAGTACCCAGGAAATATCCCGGGGAAAACCGATCGAACGTATCAGTGACGGTGCCCACCGGACGTCCAGAGTCTCACCGGAAAAGCCCGCAGTGCGGTAAAGAGTCGACGTGGAAAAAAGAAGTTCTATCCAGGATTTTACCTTTTCTTTCCGTATCCAACATTGTCGAGTTCGACGTGTCTGTAGGTCGCGTAAGTGGCCATATCGTTCGCCAGTTGCGTCTCAACCCTCGTCGTCAACGTCGACGTTGTCTCACCCTCGACGTACACCAAAAATACCCTGCTGGATGGTGTCTTCAGACAAACGTCAGACGAAAAATCAATGAAGATGTTGTTCTTGAAGAACACGTCCGCCGAAGAGTGAACCTCTTCCTGTGTTACCGATCAAATGTTTTCCCTTCCCGTGGAAAATGTCACGATATTTGGCTGGTCAAGACCAGGGTTACAATCGGTACCGCGTACAGCCGAGAAACTGGCAGTCGAACGAGGATCCAGCCAGTATATAATGCCTCCTCCACCGGTGCTGCTTCCCTCCTCTCTCTCTCCTTGATACTTTTACCGTCTCTCTCTGATTGCTGCGCACCGCTAATCTTCCATCTCTCTTCAACTATTCCCCCCCTGCCCATCCTGTGCAAGCTCTTCCAGTCTGACTTTGTTCTACACGGCTGACTTTGTCCTCTCTCTCTCTCTCTCTCTCTCTTCAACGTTTTGTAAAAGCTTCTCCAGTCTAGCTATCTTCTACTAGATGACTGGCTCTCTCTCTCTTCAATGTTTTTTGAAAGCTTCCAGTCCGATTGTATCGTTCAACACTGGGTTTATGTCAATTTTCAATATACGTTCTTTATAGTTTCATGTTTTGATTAAAAATTGCCCTCGGTTCAGAAATTGTGACAATTTGTGTTAAAGAAAATTTCTATTATTATTTCAAGATTTAGCTTAAATTTATGAAAATTAATATTTGAATGTATTTCACAGATGAATTATTTTCAAAGTAAAATTTCATAAAGAAAAATTGAATAATTTTATGAAAAATGCATAGTGGAAGACGTAAAAAGGGTTAGAAATTTGTTGGCCAGTGTTATCTCGTCAGCAGGAAGGACGGAACGTCATCAGGAGCTACCATCCCGCCACCTTTATCACGGATAACCCCGCCAGTCGTGTATGCATTTCCACCCCCGATGGAAGGCCGACGACGCCGACTCCGACTGCGACGCCGACGCCGACGCGACGTCGTGCATTCACCTCAATCAATACACGCTCGGCGAACCAGAGCGGCTCCGGTGGAGCGGGGACCTAAAGCCGCGTAGGTATCGCGCGCGATCCGCTCGCTGCATGTGCACCACGATGCACGTGCGGTGCAGAGCGCAACGAAGATAATGAGCGGAGAGGAGAAGCCGGAGGTGGAGAATGCTCGCCGCCGTCGAGGGCTGCGATCGTTAGGGATGCTCGCCGCGCGAGCTACGGCGCGTGTCTGCACGATGGTACAAGAGTTAGTGTTTGGATTGGTCATGGTCGGACAGGTGGTAACTTTTGAATATGAAAGTTTATCATCGGCATTGGAATGATTTGAATAATTTATGGAGACATTTAAAAGCAATGAAAGTTGGATAGGGGATGATTTTCGGAATTGTTGTAAGAAAAATAAAGGGTGAATCGTGTGATAAGGGGAATCTGAAGCTTTCTTTTGAGTATACTAAAACAATGGTTCGTGGAAGAATTTGAAGCAGAACAATTTGGGGTGAAACTTGGAAGAGGGAAAATTTTACCCTCGACAAGGGTGAGTCACGCAATTGGCGGGGTTATATCTGGAGTTTATAGACAGAAAGAATGTCACAAAAGGGAAAATAGGGAGTTAGAAAAATATTTTGATCTTAGTCAACTCGCTGCTTACACTCCCCTATAGATACCAAGGATCCGTCCGCAAAGTCGGCGACGCACGGTACTTAGACTTTGCGAATCGGAATCTACGGTATATAACTCCAACGAGTCTCGTCGGTTCATGAAACGTTTCAGTACAATCTAACTGTTTCCATACAAGTTTGCTAACCGTCGCAAGTAAAGTGGACATAATGATCGTTGGAACAACTGGCCTTTTCATACGGTCGACTTGGTTGATTCCACAAAGCCAGGCAAACGTTGTCACTATCGCGAAAGTATCCCTCAACAAGCCTGGTATTCCACTTTCAAAAATCCCTGCTATTCTTCCATCAATTTACAATTCCACGGCGTCACGTCCGTTCAACGTCACGCACCATCATTAACGATCAACGAAGTTCAAAAAGCAGGGCTCCCCGCGATTCCATCGCGATTACAGTCTGCCTTCGCGAAATACACGGTTGTGCTAGTCGCAGAAATGTTATTTAACGTGACACGCAAAAATATGCTCCAACACTGTTATTCACAATGTTGCGCTCAGCGACTTTGCGAGTACCTGTAATTTATTTCTGTATTTCACTGAAAGCACTTCGAATCGAGTCCAAAGAAAATTGATGAATTTTTACATTTTTAATATTTTCCCTACGCGAACCCTTATTTACAGAGGGGGAAATTTTATTTTTTTTCTAATTAATAAATTTTACCCCAAACTTTAAAATACGTCTGACATCACGCGAATACGAGAAAGGGTTGAAAAACCTTGTACGGAGGACGTACGTTTCCCCTCTCGGAGATCACACGCGGATGCACACCAGACGGGGATCTTGCGTTGCAATCGATGCGAAATTTTAAGGGTTTCCAAAGGGACAGGAGGAACACGAAGGGTTGCGTGTTCGCAGCGTAGCCAAATAACGCGGCTCCTGGGATATGTTTTTCGACTGGACGTAACAGAACCCCGAGTAATTGACTGATTAAATTGTCGTCCCCTATGGGAGCGTTCAACACGCTCGATGGAAGCATCGGGTTACTGGCAACGGAGCTTAAAAGATGAGCGACGAGAATTGATTGATCTGGTAATTTCGTTGGCGCCTCTGAAAAGCTTATGCAAACTCCTCGATGTTTATTTAATGACGAATCTCTACACTCAACAATGACAAGCTGAAGATATTCGAGAGGAAAACTTTCAATGAAGCTGATATATGAATTTATAGTGTTTGTGAATGTGACAATGAGTAAATATCGTTTGGTTTGAACTTTTGACACTTTGATAAATTAGTTTTATTTTTAAACTTGGGTGGACTGAAATGCACTTTTAATCAATGTGTTAATTAGTTTTTTTTCCCCTCTTTTTTATTCATAGTGTCTAGTTTGATTTTGATGCTTCATTGGAGAATCCGCAAGATGTTTACGCTATATGGATAGCAGGGTGGAGGTTACCCCTGAGTCAGCCCCTTTTGTTCCGTATCTAGGACGAGTGCTCTGAGGGGTGAGAAAGCCATCTATACGCTTTGAAGTCCTCTTCGGAACATTCATTCTCGAATGTGCTGCACCACGTATTCGCAAGATTGTCTAGCATTAACGTAGACACGTTACTGTCGACTCCTGTTATTTCAACTAAAATTCTGTCAACCCGAATTTCCCTTTCTTCGCTAGCCCATTAAATTAAAAATAAAAACTGACGATTATCTTGAAGATAAAAATAAAATTTCACTGTCTTGTAATATCCAGGTTAATTGTATGAATCAATGAAATCAACGAATAAAATATAAATCCAATTAATTCCTAGGCTTTCCAAATATGATCAAGGATTAAAAACGGATTGATGGAGTGTAAGATACCGTTAACCAGGAACTTGGACAGCAACTGAATCGTACCGTTAATTCGATCGATTACGTTTCCGATAACTATCGATCGTCGATCAGATCTCGATCCGTTCTCAATGAAAATACGTTAATTAGCTACCGATTTCATCGGCCTACGTACGGATCGTGGAAACGTTATTATTTAAGAACGATTATAACTCTGGATCGGTATTTCGTTAAGGAGCGGCAGAAACACGCGTTTACTACTCGCTCCGATCGTTTGCGTGGCCAACCTTATTTCCGCTGGACAATAAAGAATACCGAGGTTAACTCTCCCATTGAATCCAACGAGCATTCGTTGATCTTACCGTGAAATACCGTGCTTCATCCTTCACGGTGTTTCTTGCGCTGTTTAATGGGGACTCTAACGCAATCTACCGATTTGCAATGGTAAATACAGGAAATTCTTTCATTTTTTTAAATGTTTTTATTTCTCGATGCTGTTTTGTTTGAACGATCAATTTTATGGGACTCCATCATTGTACCACTGTTAACTACTCGAGCGATCATTAAGCAATGTCTTCTTTTCTTAATGGGGTAGTTGAATGTGTAACAGGGTTCTTGTTTTTATAGAACGGATAGTACACGTTTACTTCATCAACGGTTGGTAAGGCGTTAATGAGTAGCCTGTTGATGAAACGGTACCGAAACGCGGTTACACAGTCGGTTTCCGTTTCGAGCGAACGCTCGTGTAGCGGTGTACACACAGGGTGAGCAGCGTGGCAAAAAGGCTAAAACGAGTGGACGGGCTAAAATACAGCGGGCTAACATTAGCCCGTAGGCATCCGCGATATTTTATTTTTACGATTATGTTCGTCGACGAAAGTGTTACCAGCCTGCACGACGAAAGTAAGCCTCGACGCGTAACACGCTCTGCTCGATGATATAATTGGGTTCACGAGGTTCCTATAGGGAGTATTCTTGGTATCTATAGTGCTAGGGTGCAGGATGAAAAATGTTGAACTTTTTCTGTCGCCAGATTAACGGAACCGAATTTGGGAGTCTTGGGTTCCAATGCTGAGAGCCTAAGTGCAGCTCCGACTCTCCGGACGGATGTTTAGTACCTATAGGGAAGCACGGTGCAAATAGCAAGTTGACGAAGCGGAAAATTTCTCCGAATCCCTAATTTTGTTAATTTAATGATATACAAATTTAGTAAACTTAAATCTCAAAGTTAGAAGTCCTAAATTCTAGAGCGTTAGCTCAAAGTACCGTGCGTCGCTGACTCTCCGGACGGATCATTATCACAGGTAAAAAGAAATTCAAACTTCGAAAGTAGCAAACACCGACATCCTCTCGCAAGTAAAATGTCATCGTCCTCGATCGAAGAAGTACGAGACACGAAACGAGAACGAAAGAATAAGCACGTGACAGACGATATTCATCCTATTCGAGGTTGTCCGTGACGAAAAGGTGAAATTCTCGCGAAGCGTAGAAATTCCATCAGCATTTTTCAGCACTTTCAAGAAATTTGAAGCAGGTTTAAAGCAGAACAACCACGTATTTATCGAGAAACCAGTTATCCAAGTAGTCGAAATTCTATTATATTAATTAATAACGCAAACCGATGTTCATTAGTCCCCTTGAACAACGTCCTTCTGTCCCTCCCGGCAACTCATTCGTATTTTACTCTCAGAAGATAGATAAATCAATTTAATCTGCATGAACCGCAAAGAAATCGCTGCGAGATACAAATCGATGATAAATCATGCATTAGTCAAGTCCGGTGGACGTAGTTGTTCGACGAGCAAAGCTACCGGATACCCGTACGATTCTTCTGTCAATTTTTCTACCTCGTATCGAGGCAAATAAATAGTAAAATTGAATATTAGTCGTTTCAATCAGACTCACGGGTGGCAATGGCCACGAAAAACGGGACATTTTCACCGAGGTTCCTTTGAAACAGGCTTACATTGTAAGAGCCAGACTGTACGTGTCCCTAATCGCTTCATCTTTGACGACGTATCACGATTGCACGCTCGTTTCAGCTTAGAAAGCAGACTTCCAACTGTCGACTTCGACTTCTTCTAAACGTTACAACGATCTGAACAACGTCGCGGTATTAAATGTTTGACAACTAAATTCTATGACTCACGTCTTTAACCCGTTCGAAGGTAGACCTCTATGATCATGTTCCGGTTACTGTTAGGTAGCTGCATGAAGTCTGACACCATTCGATGACATAAAAGTATTTTGCTATGCCACTTATGATGTATCAATTTAAAGCTTAAAGTTTAGAGCAGGGGTCGCCAAACTTTTTTGATCATTGACTCCTAAAAATTTGCTAATTCTCTTATCGACTCCTTCAATTAAAAAAATGTTAAAAAAGCAAAAAGAACTTATCTGTTTCTTAAATGATTTATTTTATTTTGACAAAATCAAATTTTTAGTTTAGCGTCAGCTATACTTTATTTACTATATTGTAATTACAAATGGCATTCCAAACGAAAATCATTTATATTGTGTTGCTGTTAATAAATTTGCGATTGGTATTCATCGACCCCTAATCCACCCCCTAGATCAGATCGACCCCTAATTATATTATATCAACCCCCACTTTGATGATCCCTGGTTTAGAGAAAACGACTACATAAACGTCCCATCAATCATCTTAATACAAAATGGGTAATTCTTCAATGGAACTCTTCGTTAGCAAATTTCTAATTTTCAATTATTTATTTTCCAAAATGATAATGGATTCTTCGATGGATTGGAATTTTCATGTTATTCAAGGGAGGAATTTAACTTGATAATAAAAGGATTAATTCTACGTTTACAAAGTACCATTCCCAAGAAATTTAAAATCAAAGAATCCACTCTAGATACGTGAGTTGCTTTAAAAGGTACAGGTATTAAAGCACAGCCACTTTCCGAGATAGAAATAGCCTTGCTTAATGATCCAGCCACGTAATGAAGAAGAAAGGAATGCTTTCTGATAAGAGAACTCCGACAATACTTGGCCTAGAAGTGTGAGAGAGTTACTCTTATTTCAAGAGTGAAATTTCGAGGAAACCGTACAAGTGTCACTGTTGTACAATTACCTTTTGCCAGGTGTAAATTAAAATTTATAGCGTAGCGGCGAGCCCAAAGCAACCTCTCATCAACGAGTTGAAACGTATGTACTTTCTATAGATCGCTCTAGCTTTTCCCTATAACCCTTGTTTGTCACATGTGAAAGTGTATCTTCTTGGTCCGTCTGGTAAAATCACGACTTTGAAGCAGCGAAAGTCTTGGGGACGTATAGAGGTTGTCTTAGAAAGGTTACAGATACTGTACGATCTTATTTTTATTTATTAATCATCAGTAAAGCGTAGAATTTTGAAAGAAATTTAAAAAATTTCTGTGTAGTTAGAAATTTGAAAAATTTATACGAGTGAAAATGAAAGGGTTAATAAGTTTTTCACGAGCTGCCGTTAAATTGTACGGTGCAAATTATGCATCCGAAAGTGTGCAAGTTGCAACGCTCGATCGACCGTTCACCTGCATCCGTGCATGCATTAATTTCTTTCGACGTATGTGCCACGTCATGCTTCTCGAGAGATGGACACGCGAGAAAATCTTGCCGGTAACGAGCAAAAGCGAACAAACACGTGGGAACTGGAGGAACGATCGCGGAAACGGTGGATACGTCAGAGGACCGGAAGTCCCACGAAAGGTGTTCCTTCTCGAAATCGTGGAACCGTTAACTACTGTTTGGACGACCACGATGGCCAAAGGGTATGTGACTGAATTTTGTTGCAGGCCTCTCTGTTGAATATCAATTATTTTTCTTAATCAAAAACAAAAATTATTCTATTAACCCATTGCACTACGTTGTCGCCGATAATGCGAAATCAATGGAACAATAACACCTAATTCACCTATTCGTTTATCTATTCATTTATTTTACCACATATGAATAAACAGGCCATGATGATTATTCAGCTCGTGTACCGGTCTCTTAATATTCGAAGTATAAGATGTGCCCAACCCTTCATACAAGCCACGCGAACGTCGTGAATGATCAGTGAAATTCATTAGGATTCGTGCGATGCATCGGCTCGTGCTCGATAACGTTGCACGCGTGTACATTTGAAAAACGGTACCCTCGGTTGTAGGAAGTTAGAAATCGTGAAGTACGTGTTAAAAATTTCACTCGCTCTAACGCGTTACAGCCTATCTGTCTACCATTTTTCTTCCTTCCACAACGACACCTATTTATCATCGTCACGTGTCATCAAGCTATTCTGCGATTAGCGCGGAATTAAAATATGCAACTGGAATCGTGGTGAATAAATAAACGGAAGGTGATCGTGATTGAAAGGGTACGATTTTTATACTGTAGTTGTATAAACGGTATAATTATTAGTTATTACAAAAAAAAGAGATTGCGCCTGAAATTATATACAAATTCCACGAAACGATTATACCAATGTAAATGCAAAAATGGTAAGAAATTAATAAGAAAAAGAAGTAATTTTACATAGCGCCGTTGATAATCGGACAAATTACAGAGTATAGTAAGCATTCTTATCCAAAAGCATGTAATTTACAGGGAACGTATGCTTACATAAAATATGCAAACGGGAAGAAAATTAGATACTTTTGTATTCCATGGAAAATCGTCGCGGTCTTCAAATAGGTAAACATATAATTTATAATCAATTAAATTCGTTACGGTACGACTCGTAAACTGGACTGTGATTTTCCATTACGCGTTTCGAAATTGCAATTATAAAATGAAAGAGGAAGCGGAAGACGGGATGCGCGGATCGACGTTGGATCGTAAATTTCCGAGTAGGACGTTTCATTAAATTTACAAGAAAACAGTTTACACGGGGACGAGTGGCGTACGACCGCGTCGATTTGCACGTCGTTCATTCGCGATTTACGGACTACGGAAAACGAACCTTCAGGTTTCAATGTCGGCGAAAGTAACGTCTGGCCAAAGAAAAACACCGATTCACGATACGTAACAGTTCCATCGAATCGTTGCCTCGTTCGATGCCATAAATCAGATCGTGAAGGATCGTGCGCGCGCACCGGAGTCCTGCACTATTTGCATAGAGTATCATTAAGGCAGAGATCTATCATTTTGTAACGAGTAATATTTGATGCGCGCGCATCTTGCATTGCAGAGATAATTACTTTTCACTTGTGCACCGTTTTTATAGGAACAGCGTAAAACAACATGAAATACGAAATTAAACCGAGGCTCTCTCCATGGTCCGTCATTCGAAAATGAAATGGAGCGAAGCGGTGCGAATGAACACTGAAGAGATTGAAATATTTGTTTCTCAATAAAATAAAGTGCATAAGAAAAATACATTTCCCATGGAACGGAGCCCAGAAGACCCAGAAGATTGAATAAATCCGATCGAACAGAATAGTCACTGTTCAGCAGCCAGACGCAATTTATTACGCATTGTAATCACGATCTATACGTATCAATCAATGAGGATCGAACAACAAAAGCTACCAAGAAACGATACATCTTGGGCTTAAGACGTTCCATCGACTTGGAACAGAACGGCTCTTTCAATCCGTTTGAGACAGGAAGAGATGGCTCGATGGTAGCCTTGAAACTGCACAAGGGAGACAATCAAACCGACCGATGCAGTAACACATCCGGTTCGGTTATGTTTCGTGACGCTTTATTGTTCCATCCTACTATGATTATGATGATTTGGACGAACACCGCGCCCAGGGGTCATTGATGGGCGTCGAGGGGAACCATACACCGCGAAAGGGTCTTTCAAAATTTTTGAAAAAAAATATGAAATACAGCTAATGAGTACCTGCTATTTGCACTTTAATGTGTTCAAATATCTTAAATAGTTTCCGAGAAAAAAAATAGTAAAGTTTTGGAGTTTTACCCTCATATCTCCCTTCTTAGAGAGGGTAGGGGGTTGAAATTGCACACAATTGTTATTTAGACAAAAAGTCATTATGTGGTATAAATATCAACCGAAATTGTTGCTGAGGTGGATTCACCAAAAAAAAATATTCGATAGAATTTTAATAAAACAATGGAGAAATATTTGTTTGTTGAAGATCATAACAGCTGGAAGATTTTTCGCTGCGATAACCGTGACAAAAACTTCCGACAGCCGCAAACAGAGCATCAAAAACCAATAACCTGATGGGTGGGTCGTATAGGGTACTGTGAAAGATATCGTTCAACCCTGATTAAAAACGAGGTCGCACGGGACAGACGTGTCGCAGACAGGAGGGTGAGACTGCAGACATCCAGGAAATTACGAAGATGAGAAAGCTTATCGATTCACCAGCATTTACCAATATTAAACCGGAATGGACATCTTCGAGTAGAAATATGATTAGTCGAACTGCATCGAGTGTTTTTAAAACGCTTAAACAAGGTCATACGTTTAACCCTTTGAGCGCTATGAACACTATGATTTTTTAACGGGTGATTCTAGGGATCAAAATAAGACGAAAATCAAGAATGACGAAATAGCGTTTGCGGCTTTGTTTTCCAGTAATTAACGTTTAAAAATTCGAGTAAAAAGCGCCTAAAACCTGCAATCTGCCCGGCAACGACGTCAGACTATTACGTAGACTAATTTCCCCGTACACGCAGGAAATCGTACCGTTAATCAATCGAACACGCCGAAGTACGTGGCGAAGATAAGAAAGGGGCGATTAGACGTGGACAGCAGATGGAAAAAAGAAGCTGCGGTCAGATGGAATTCAGTGGATGCAATTAGTATCGGCGAGAAAGGTTCCCGTAAGAAATCTAGAGCCCGTGCATGACTGCTGGTGTCCGCTAAACCGAATGAATCTCGTTGCCGCCATCAATTCTCACCGTCTTAAGACCAAGAAGAATCGCGTTGCAGCATTAACGTCCACTGACATCGACGTTACAGGTACGCGAAACACCGTGTGCGTAATTGGATCGTTTCACCTTTCTACGGAAAGTACTGTCTCCCATAATGTCGTGGGATAAATGAGGCGAGTTTGGAACGGAACGGAACGGAAAGGTATACAGGGTGATCGATAACCAATCGACGTTGCAAGGAGACCAAGATTTATGGCTGACATTTAAAGAAAAATTAATTGAAAAATATTGATAAATAGATTTAGCTACCACGGAAATCTTGAAAATTGGCAAAGTCAGCATAGAAATATTGAAAATTGAAATCATCAGCGTAGAAATGAAAGAAAAGTTAGACTATTAGCGTAGAAATGTTGAAAATTGAAATTACCAGCGTGGAAATGAAAAAAAATTAAAACTATCAACGTAGAAATGTTGAAAATCAGAACTATCAGCGTAGAAGTCCTAAAAATTGGTTCATCGAATAGGTAAACAGTGTATCGTTGAACAAAGTTAAACGCACTTCATTGTACTTAGAAAGTGATCCACGGAACGGTGAAAAGGTGAAAATGGATATGAGGTTTCGCATGGCTTGGCGCAAGAAAACGGCCAACGAAATTCGAGCTAACCAAAGAGAGAACTTTCGGTTGTCACGATTGATTGGCATGAAATGGCAACGTGCAGCCACGCTGAATCGCGGAGTTAAATTAACTGGATAACTCTACTGTATCGACACCCTTCTCTATCTCTGTTTTTCTTCCAGTTTCTACCAGTACCATAACGAGTGGCATGCTTTCTTTAAACGAGCCAGCAAAAAAAAAAGAGCAGTTACACTGTAGAAACGATCGGGTGGAAAGCTACTTACTTAGTATAACTATAATAAAAATTCCCTATCCAAGGAAATAAAATAGATGAATAAAAATACTGATCATTAAGCTGTCGCGTATCCCTTCTCTTCCGTTTGTACAATCATTTTCAAGCAAGAAATCGCGGCTCGAAACTAGCTTCCCCTTTCATTAAGCAACGTTCAATTAGCGCAGCTAGCGAAATTTATCGAATCTAAATGAGCCAGCAAATTATATTGAGAAACGAACAAGAAATCCTGTCTGTCCATCGATTAGCCAATTACCTTTATCGGCATCCTTTCCCGGAATTCCCAGAGAGGACAGGATTCTTAGGCTGTTCTTGATACCTATCAAATGAACCACGTCTAATGATTACACCATGACGAAGTTCAAAAGTTAACATCTCTTTGAGAAAATTAATTTTCAATCCTTATTATTCTTAGCAACCCTCGACGCTGAAAATTGCATTTGTTACGAGACATCGTTATGCGCCCGTAGAACCGAAGGGGTTAACACACCGAGTGCAACGTAAGCCACTGGCGGCCAACAATCTTAAACAAAAAGAGTTACTTCTTGTATAATCGAGAGGGGTTCATCGAACACCGCCTTCGTTCGATATGCATCGAGCCAGAAATTCTAATTCGAATTTCTTAAGGCTAGGGTGCAATGGACCGTCGCGCGACTTACTGCACCTTACCAAGTGCATCGCGTGTTGCACGTCATTAGGTGTAAACTTCTACTTGCACGGCTGATAACTGTTAGCAGTGAAACTCTATCGAATAGAGTGTACCACTCCAAGCCACTGTTAATTATCATTTTCATTTCATACATGGAATTGTATCGCGATTCCATATCTCCTTTTCTTCGGTTCATTCATCCAGTAAGATAGAATTAAAAAATATTTTCAATCTTCAATTATTTCGAGAGACAAAAAAAAAAGACGTATAAACTTTGCGTTTCAATCATGCCAACTTTTTAATACGATTTCTTCTACAAAGTACACCCTGAACGTTGAATAATAAACGCCCACGTCTTATCTTAATATACGAGGCTCTTTCACTTCCTTCATAAAATTTTCAAAGATTAAAGAGATTCGCGTCGAGCGAAATGCAGTGCATCTGAATAAAACAGCGTCGAATTTACTTGTATCGTTAACGACCGGTATTAAACGTTATCTAGAAACTGGTACAGATGTTTAAACGTAGAAACAAGACCGAACACGAGGAGGGAATAACAATAATTCTTAGCGAGATTCTACGTGAAATCTTAGCTTCTCGCTGGTTGAACGTAGCCAAGACACGAAAACGCTTGGCGGACTAGACGCCGCGTTTCGGTCAGTGAACACCTTTATGTCCGTTCACACCGGAGCTTCTTAACCGATATTTAAGCTTGTGTGCACGCCAGACCCATTAAGTTCCCGTTTTTCGCGGTCAACTCCCTCTCTCGGCTGGTCGGCCAGCAATTTTATACGATTCGCTCTACCATTCGTTATGAACACGGCCGATCCCGCGAATACAGAGCGTACGTATGCTATTCCTGCTAGCGATCGTGCTTTCTTAATTACTCTTTGCCGAGCGAACTTAAATTAATTGGGAGAGAGAATAAAAAGTACAACGGTTCGCTCGAGCCACGCGAAACGGAACAAAGCTTGTCTGGTGTTGCTATTTCTAATCAAATTTTATGGAAATTTTTATTCAATCAGAAAAAATTTGGATATTTACTGATTTTAGCTGGATTTTTAAGAATAACTACATGAACCGAATATTTTCATATCTTTATATCCCAAAATAATAATTGGTTTTTAAGTTTATTATGCTATAAAAAATTAATAAAGCACCTTATTAACTCAGAGTTTCATCTCCAAGTCGTCTGGTTAATTTTACAAAAATCTATCGACTATAAAATGAAATATGTTAAAGCAACAGGAAGAATACCTTTTTCAATTAAATTGTTCATTAAAGAGTTAATAATATGATGTGGCACAGTGAAAGCTTAAATTTTATCTTCATGTTTACTATGGCAATCAACTTGTTAATTATATAAAAAAGCACTTCGCGAGTTTCAAGCGGAAATAGACCGTTTCACTGAAACGAAGTTCATGTATAATGTATACAAAAAGGTATATACAGTTGTAAATTAATTACAGTAAAACTATTGCTTCCAGGGCCTGATGAATCATTACGTTTTAAATGAAGGAAGTTCTAAATATCGTGGAAACCTTCTCTGATCGAAGGATAAGGGAGAAAGAGGCTGGAGCTTATGTAGGTTTAACAAAAGAAACGGGTTACAAGGTAAACGAATACCTGAAATGAAATTAACGGTATTGAAACTGAAAAGCAACAACCAAACAGGTGTACAATCACCGCTGTCGTACATTACAAGATACAATATTTAAAAAAAAAAAAAAAAAAAAAAAAACAGGATGGGATGAAATCTAGCTCGAACAAGATTCCAATGGAAACACTATTCTCTGATCAGATTCTGACTGTTTCGAAGCTGTTTCATGTGCGAAGAACAATAGAATGAAACGTTCCATTTCTGTGAGATAAATTTTCTAGACAAAAAAAAAAGGACAATTGAATGGATAGATTCTATAGAAAAGAGAAGAATGTATAGTTGATAGATATCCTGAATTTACACCGATTTGGTTGCTGTAAAATTGAAGCAAATATTTTCAAAATTTTCTAATTTTGCAAAGATAATATTAAACTCGAAATTTAAAAAAAATTTCTTTTTTCAAATACCCACTGTAATTCTTTCCACCGGCGATCTTGATCAAGTATGAATACACGAAAATATACTTGAAAAGGGTTAAAAAAGGGTTTTCCGTTCGCCAGGCGTTCAATCATGGAGGGATACACCTCCCGACCCTGATGTTTTTGAATTCCTGGAAGGCACGCAGACGTGGCACGTGATAATGCGGTTTTCTGCTCGTCGTCTTTCGCCCTCTTTCTCCGTCTTTGTAAAGAAAAACAGAGCCGCATATCTCGACCGCAGTGGATCGTTTTAAAATGTGGCTTGAACGGTGGCAGCGCACGCTGCGCGCGCCTAAAACGCGCGAACAACGGGTTCGAGGCTTTTTTTTTTTTCTTCCTTTCTTTCTTTCTTTCTTTCTTCCAATTTCTTTTCGTCGTTGCTTTTCGCTTAGAAACGAGAAGCGGTTCGCTTTTTAGGCGGGAAGAGGATCGTTCCGCGAGGCAGCCTAGCGTGTCGAGCTGAGAGACAGTAATCGTAAAATTTCGTTGCCGCGTAAAATGCGTCCTCGAGAAAGGAATCCCGCCGGTTTCTGCCGCTTCTTCTGACCATCTTCGACAAAGCGTTTCCGGTATCGAAAGAGTAAATCTCTATTCAGCTGCGTCGAAATACACGTATTACTTTCTACTCGCAATCCTGATCGCCGTCTTCCTACCTAACGACCAAATAAAACGATGGAAATGGGAACGATCGACGATCCTCTACGTGTAATAAGTATCGAAACAGAAGGCACCAACACCGATGATTGTCGTTAATTTCTATCCAATCGTGCGGTCCGATGTAGGAGAAGCATCTGCGGCCAATCGGCAATTACCATTCCAGAGGAGAGAGAATTAAATAACCGGGCAATCCGTCGTCGATTATCAGATCCCAATTAAAGCCGCGACGGAAAAACGAGCAACAGATGAAAAACAGAAGCTGCGCGTGGAAACAGGGTGTTGCTGTTCCTTGGCTCATTATGCATCAACTGTAATTACTCCGGTGGCATCCTATCGACGTATTTACCGTTTACCATTAATAGTTTATTGCGATCACGATGCTATCTGCGCTATGGTAATTCGAGGAGAAAATATTTATATACGTACGCGATTGGAAAAGAAACTCGTGACGATGGATAAGAAACGAAGAGACACTTGTTGCTGCTATTAGAATGGAAGATAAGTCGAAGGGCTTTTAATAAAAATTACATTTTCAACATCGAAGCTAATGGTATCTGTTTCAAATAAAAACGATCCGCTTCGAAAAATAATGTTACGACGGAAAATGTGTTGAAATTGAATCCAAACAATCTACTGCAATTACCTGAAAATTGCAATATCATGACACCTTCTCGGATGATTGGGAAAAATAAACAGCTTCAACTTTGATTAGTTAAACAGATACCCCATTCGTTTTCTACTTTCATCTATCCTCCTTTTTTATAGGATTAATGATCGTTTCTATCTCGTAATAGGGATACCACGTAATCGTTGTATTTTATTGTAATTCGAGAGCTAACAGGAAGAGCTCTGGCGAGTTAAAGTTGATTACGAAAAACATTTTCCTTTCCGCGGTGTGCAACGATCGAGAATGACACGTGGCCGTGGATATCGCGTGACACCCTCGCTCGACGTTTCAGTTGTAATTATGTCAGACGACAATGGCCTGTGGCCATAATGACAATAGCACGTGCGCACGCTTGTGTCCGATTTCTCTAAATAATATACTTCCTATAGCCACCTTTCTGCAATCGTAATAACTATGATAAAGAACACTGGAATATTCTATGCTATCGTGTGCAGATCCTTCGTTTAGCTCGACTGGAGGGACTTGACATTGGGGAAGATAAAGGGTAAAATTGAAATTTACTCTTATTAAATTGAAAAGCTGAAGAATTAAATAGTTGCAAATTGGAGAATTGAAAAATCACAAATTGGAGAATTGAAGAATCGAAAATTAGAGAATTGAAGAATCACAAAGTGGAAAACTGAAGAATTGCAAATTGGAAAATTGAAGAATTGAAAAATTGTAGAATCGGAAAATTGCAAAATTGTCAATTCCAAAACTTTACTTTTCTAAAAATATAGAAATCCTAACTTTAAATTATTTTATTCCCAGCTTAATGATCACATCTCGCAGGTATACAGACGCGTTATGCAACAATGCTTTTATAACACCTGACCGTACCTGTACGCGTTCTAAATTCCATGCAACGGTATCAACTAAGTATAAAACAACAGCTTAACAGAACGATCCCGTGCAAATATAAATTAATACGAAAATTGCCGTTTGCGAAGTTCGAACAGCACATAATCCAGGGCAACCGGTAATCTGATGTACTTGAAACTTCGTAACTGTTTTCCCACATGCTGTTCCGTGTTAAGGTTCAACGGTTTAACCGCAGAGTGATCAAGTTTTTCTTTAATCTCCGTCCTTTTTTTTTTTAATCGTATAATTGGATATATCTTGTAACCATAGAGAACCGAACCATGAACCAGTTCGTTTTTAAAGCTGATTTAATCGCGAATCTGACGAGACGAGCGTGAACAGTGAATTATAATTTAAAAGTTTCAAATCATATTCATTCGAGCAGAGCTTCGCTGAGGATAAATTTCAGGATTTACCTTGTTTTATACATCGTCGTGTTATTTTATGAAATTCGTACGGTGTAGAGTTCAACTTTCTTTCGTTAAGTCTCTTATCCGGGCAGACTTATATTCCAAAATGTCTGCTTTGGAAAGGGTTAATAGGTGTTTAAGAAGGTCAGAGTTCAGAATATTCTCCGCTCGAATACGCACCGTGGAGAGTAATAAACCGAGAGTCGAATGAATTAACAAATTTATGCACGATCCGGAAGGAGTACGCGCGACCCTAATAAACAAGATGCTAAACTATACAGCGGGAACAGAATTTACGACGGAGATAAAACGAAGATTTTTATGCGTCTCGTCTGAGGTGGATTTTTAACTCATATGCATCGATCCCCTTGGGCAGACTACACTCTTTGTCACATTTCCTGGATCAGGGCCGAGGTGAGCTCCGAAAAAGGGCCCCTTCACATATATGACATATAAAAAAGTAGTTCAAAGTAGTTCAAATCGTCTTATGGGTGCCCTAGGCGACCGCCTAGTCTGCCTAGGCCCAGGCCCGACCCTGTCTTGGATATATTAAATTTTTCACTAGCCCTTCGACTATTGATTTCTTCAAGAAATAGTAATTTTAATTTTAAATCACCTTAGATAAATACAAAACTTCCAATCATATTAAATACCAAAAACTAATAACCCGTAGAGCATCTATAAAAGCAATCAAAATCACAAGAAGACAGATGCGTTGTCGCGATGGTTCTGTCTCATTCCGCTCGATTAAACGCGCGCAAGACGCGTTTCGATCGTCGATGAAACGCGTTCAAGTAGATCGATGATGATTTATCTCCCCACCTCACCGATCATCAGGACGTTTCCTGTCGTTACCGGCCAGGTAAGCGAGACCGATTTTCATCCGACTTCCGCAGGACGAATAGGTGGATTCCTTCCTTTAATGAATGGAAAATTCACGTGATCGCAACGCGTAATTTAACATCGTATAAATATTCTCCTATATACACGGTGAAGTATTAAAAATGACCAATGAATAATTTTTAAAATTATCGAGTTCGCCAATAATCTAATTATTATCGGACGGCGGACCATGGAGAGAGTCCCAATTATAATTTAATTTTGTATTTCATATTATTTTCTCATATTGCTTATCAATTACTTAATATTATTAGATCAACAAATGAACCCTTATTATCCCGAATAATCACTAGTATCCTCTGCACCCAATAAACATGGTTATTTCTATGTATTAAACAATATTTATCAAAGGGATCTGTATTTAAAATAAACTCAGTCTCATTTATATCTAAAAGCGTGAAAATTGTTAATATTAAATCGATCAATTACACGTTAAATCATCTTTCCTTTTGTTTCCGTTTCCAACTTGAACACCCTGTACACGTTCAAGCAGGAAGACAATAAAGAATAAGAAAAAAAAAAATGACTTGATTAACCAGTTCGCTAACCAGACACGCGAAGCTCACGTGAGCTATAATACAATTAAAATATAATATAATAGTTACACAAGTTAGTAAGTGGCCGTGAGCTGATCGATTATTAGATGATAGTAATCAGGGGAAGATGTAACACCATACAAATTATGGTGTAGCGTTTTAGGAGTACGTGACTTGTTTTAGAAACAATCACTACTCCTTTCTTATAGAAAGTCTATTTTCTAATAGAAGGTGTTTACATTTCTTTTTTTCATTTGAAACTACGGAAATTTTTTAAATATCGCACTGAAAATTTATTAAAATTCGCCAGGCTCCTAATATTATCACTGTTAAACTTTGTATCAAAGGGTTGATCCCGTTTAGTAATGAATAAATATTTGAAATTTTACTAACGATAAATATTTCAAAATATAAGAATACAACTGGAACCCGGGTCTTACGAAATTCTAGTTTGCCCCGATGAGTTCGACGACCCACAAAACAATCGATCGAAAGGTACCCATTATTTCCTCGACCGTGTCATCGCGAAGAAATCGTATCGATCACGAGAATAAATCGATCGTGTTAGACACGATTCGTGTTACGTAACATCGAACCCTTTTCTAAGAGTCAAGATGAGATGAACTTCTTCTTTAAAATGTTTTCCGTTCCTCGTCATGGTGTTCTAGATCGATTCATTCCACTTTCGAACCCTTCTTTTTTCCCCGCAAAGAATTCACTCGATTTCTCTTTTATTTCGAAAAAGGAAAAAATCAAGCGCAACTAATGTGTACAATTCTTTTGCCCCGATTTAGGAAGAGAAAAAAGATGGTGTGGATGAAACCATGAGCGATCGACCGTTTCCTGCATCAGCCAGTAAAACATCCAACGAACGCTTCGTCGACTCGATAAACATTCCGTTTCGTAAGATTCTCTGATAAATGTTTAAAACAAAAAAAAAAGAATGGCAAATAATCATTTTTCAATTTTCAACAACGAAATGTGGCTAAACTACTGATCCCATCGAAAAATGCTACAGAACTTTTCACTTCTATTTTTCGTGATCTATCCAACGATGTAGAGGTCTTCAGAGTATTTTTTAACACCCTGTATATGTTAAATCGTGTTGCATCCTTTATCTATTTAGTAATCTACATTATTTTCAACTTAAAAATAAGCATGCATCAAACGTCGGTAGTTCTAGTGTTAAATACTAGTCAGCCATGTCTGAATTAACCCTCGGACGGCGGACCATGAAGAGAGGCCCAATTTTAATTTAATTTCCTACTTCATATTATTTTCTTATATCACTCATTAATTTTGTAGGAATACAAATTCTGATCAGGTTTGATTTTCCCAAATAGGTCTCTCTCATTGGGGACATCGACTCATCGACCACCCTATTACCGGAAAATACCATGAAATCTTAATAAAGACCGAAAGGGGTGAACAGTCAACTTGATGCTCTTAATTAGAACTCGTGAGACGCATCAAGACCCTTCGACAACATTTACATCCGCATCAAGGTGTACTTACACGCGTCATCCGATGAACGATCGCGTTCCTGAACGAACTTTATAAATCGACCAGCTGTACCACTCCAATCACGATATTTATCATTCATTACCTCCTATCGCTTACGTATCTTTAAGCGACGTGGCAAGACGAATGCCTCGTTACGGTGAAAATAAAATATGTACTGGTAGAATTGATGGAAATTACTGGTTACACTTCGTGAGAATGCAAAGAGAATGTTACATTGAAAAAAAACATTAAAGTGTATCTATGGTAGGGTCAGTGATGACCTACACTTCAAAAATTTCTAAAAATTTCAATATTCTCGATCGATCATCTTGAATATTTTGATCGATAATCTAATATATCCGTTCTAAATCGATCGATTTTCCTTAGATTGATGCTGATAAATCGTCGAACAGGTTCGTTGCACTTCTACCTCGACCTGAGCATAGAAGGCGATTAATCCTTGCCGTGATAACGTTCGTTAAAGCATAGACAAGTGTGTAAGTTGCGCGAAACATATTGTACCTATGGGTTCGATAAGACAGCGTGACGCGTTATCAGGAAGAAAGTGGAACGTAAGTGCTGCTCCATTTCATTTGTTCCTCTCTCAATTTTACTGTTTGAACTTTCTGCCTGGTGTCGTGTTCAGAAATGCTCTATCGTTTCACGTCTATTACACTGATAAATTTATTTGCAAATAAAACGTCGTTGATATCATCCTTTTATCGTAATTGATAAAAATAACGAAAATGATCGATTCGAAGATCTTTATCAATAAACAGCACCATAACATAAATCATCAGTAATGTAATATTTCATTAATAATAATATTATTATCTATTTCAATATCAGATATACTGTACTATATTGATTCCTATATTAAAAAGATAAAGAAATCATATTTTCCTACAGATGAGGTTGTTAATGCTTTACTACAGGGTTCGAAATTAAATGCACTTTTCGGCCAGTTTTCAGAGACTACGCCCTTTTCCTCCCGTCTCTAGTCCTCGAGGCACCTCAGGCACGTACCGTATGAATCTTACCCCATGGGTGACATGAAAACCTATTGATACGAGTGTAGCCCCAATGCGCCCTGAGGTGCATCGAGGACTAGGGCCCTCGCAGGGGGCACAGCGAGCGGTGGGAGAAAAAGGGCGTGGGCTCTGAAAATTGGCCGAAAAGAGCAATCAATTCCGAGCCCTGCTCTACTGTTTTGGTCAATTATATTTAGAGCTACAAAATAGTACATACTTTCATTTAAATAGAATTCAAATTTCAAGAAAGAAGCTATTAATTCTGAATGTAAAAGTTTGTATAGAAGTTGACAGAACACTCCTCTAACAGCTTTCCTACTTTCCTAACGATTCCTAAGATAGCCTCAGAGGGTTGAGACTAATATTTCGAGCTTCCTAAAAATACCCCGCTACAAACTTAACGCAGGCTGATAACTTGGAAGAAAATTCTAAAAATGTCCGAAAACGTAGGTTAAATTTAAACCTCGAAGAAGATTCCCTAAAGATGGTGAAGTTAAACATGTTTACTCAGACCTAACCGGAACCTCGTCGAAACCAGACACAAGTATCGTTTACCCGTCTCCTTGTTCACGGCTGTCCGCAAAACGAGGCACGTTCGACAAAAACAGAGACTTTGTGCAAAGTTTATCGCGTGATAACCGCGGTGGAACAATAATTCGCCGCACTAACGCGGTTTTCAAACCATGATCAGACCGCGAATGCATTACGAATGATCGAGAACAGCACGCGACAGGATCGAGAGACATGCTAACGCCAAAGCGCACGCTCGCACGATTCATCGAGTATCTACAGAGTGGCTCAAAATATATGTACAACCCTTCGAACGTAGATTCTCCGTAAGAAAATGAATAAAAAATTCTTATACCATTTTGCGATTTTGTGACTCCTTTTGAAAATTGGATACTCGACTTCCGGCGCGCGCAATTTGAATTCATATTTTATTCTTTGAAGATTTTCTAATAGAAAAATATAATAAACGCTTGATAATTGATCTCTTCCGGAATACCGTATTTCGGAGCTTAAAATGAAGGGAATTATCTAGCCGTGCTACGTTTGGAAGAGGCTGTATAGGCGTGGAATGTCGCATGCGTGTGCCACGTGAAAACACGCCGCGTGTACACGCACGCCACGCACTCTCACGCGACCCCGAAGAGCCGGTCAATATCAATTTGACATCGACCGGACGTCGGATAACCAACCGCCTTTCACATCGAGCGTTGTCCCGCACTTAGAAAGCGATCGACGCGGCTAGGCTGCTGTAATCATAAGCGAGCGGTACGCCACCGCCTGTTTAATGCATGTCCGTTCCTCCTTCTGATGCTCGACAATAATTTATCACCGTTCGACCGATCGAATATGTCTGTTTATCGATTATTCAAGGTAATCGCGTGCAAAAAAAAAATTCATGCGACTCGGCTACCCTTCGTTGGGGTTGAAAATTATTTTTTCAAGGGAGAGAAGAAAGAAATACTTGGAAAATTAAATATTTAAAAATTGCTAATCCAGCTGCAAAGCTTAACCACTGACATTTTACTACTCCATTTCAAAGGAAAAGTCTTTGCGTAAAGACTCCAACGTCGACCTACATTCTCGACACGGTATTAAAGAGTTAAATATGTTTTTGTATTTCTTCATTTTCTACAAAATAGCCATTCTGCTTTTTCCAATTCTATACAAATTTTTCTTCTTATCAAAAATAATATCAACTTTCATCGGGGCGTTATCGAACGGTACTTCTATCAGTATCTCCCTTTTCGCAGCGTGTTTTCCTAAAGAGAAATCGTTTTAACAGAGATATTTATAACATCGCGCAAGTGCAGTTAGATTCGATTCTATCAATAGATCTCGAAGGATTATTATTGCTGTTACGTTTCACTTCCAATTGAAAACTACACAGATCGAACGGTGTACACGGTTCGACGTTTCGTGCAGTTTCTTCTGATGAAAAATAAAGAAATGTTCGATGTGTGTCAGGTAGAGGAGAGAAAACCGAGAGGCGGCCGTGTTTTTCTTCGATTAAAAAGATTATAACGTGCAGAGGATAGGCCGCAAATATTTCCACGTGCTTTAATTTGCAAGGTGAATTATAGTTCTGCACGAGGAGAGCCGACGGAGGAGCGTGGTCAAGGAAACTGCGAAAAATTGTATGCACACCAGAGCATGATTCCGGCCTCTCTCGAGTATCCTTCTTCCGCGTGCGTTCTACACCACGTATGCCCAATTAAACCCTTAACGCACGATTATTTTTTTTTTTTTTTATATATATCATAGAAAATCATAAGACAGTGAAATTTTTCTATATTCTAAATCGAAAAGACGGAGAAGATATAAGTTCGAAGAAGAATGCAAGATACCATAGATAATCAGGGAATTAACTGGCTACATTAAAGAAAGTAAAGCAATTTGTTTTTTCTCACGGCACACGCACGAAGAATTCAGGTTATGTGCGTTGATCGAGCATGGAGAGATCTATGAAAGAAATTCAACTAAAAACGTAACAATTTCCACGTTTAACACTCGACGAATTTCTACAAGAGTCAATCGTTTATTTTATAGAGAATGATCTCATTTTCATGATTATAAGAAGTGCCGTTAGTATATCTAATGATATAATAAATTAGTTTAATTGAAAATAGAATTACTTTCTACTGCTGTCTTCATTATTAACTCTCTATGCACATATATGTAAATTTGAGATAACACATCTTTATCTTAAATTTATAACTTTCTCAGGGTGTACTATTGTTGTCATTTATAAACTACGCGTTACTTTCTTTTATGATACATTCTTTATGCTACTGTGAATATTTTCATAATATCAACTTTCAAATGCAGTGTTGAAGACAATTAAAGAACTGGGTTAATTCGTAGTTGTTCATAGTGATTGACAGTCACTTCATAGTCAACTATAGTGATTCATAGCCATTCATAGTTGTCTGGAAGTGTCCAAAGTCATTCTGACACATCGAAAATTACCCAGAGTTATCCAGAGTCATCTACAATCAGCCAAAGTTACCTAGCGTCATCCACAATCACCCAGAGTTACATACTCAGAGTTAACCAGAGTCACCCAGAGCCACCCAGAGTTATTCAGAGCAGCAAAAGTAAATAATTTTAATTTCATTTCAAATTTCACAATTATCCTAATAAAGTGAACCCAATTTTATTAAACCAACACAGCGTTAATGCCAAAATAGCTGAGAGTGTAAAGGGTTAACCATTGTCTAGAAGAAAACACTCACTAGCACTTTTTCATTGCGCACATTCCAAGGTAAACACAAAGAGGAGTGTTCCTCGAAGGTAGAATTTCGTTCGAAGGAAAACGAGGCTCGCGGTGGAAAAAATGAACGAGTAACAAAGCAAGCCCTCGCTTCGCAATGAGGATCATCCCATCGTTTTCCTTGCTCGTGATCGACCAGCGTAAAAGCCATGCTCGCCAGAATAATAAACCGTAGCCGACGTCCAGGCTGATCGATCGTCGAAATAAGAAACCCATAAAACTGCACGATTAGCGCAACTTACAGAACCAGGTTCTTGGAATGACACACGCTCGATTCGTTCCACTTCGAACGAGAAAATTTAAAACCCACTCTACAATTTACCAACCAGTAAACTCTACGCGTATATCCTGCACTTACTCGTATATCACTAATTTTTAACTCCACTTACGTTCTTTTTCATTTTTTTTTTTTTTCCTTTAATACAGGTAACGTTATAATTGTTCGGTGATTATTCAGCGATACTCTGGTTAGATTATAGTGAGACGCGAAGCTGTTTGACATATTATTGATCCGTTCGATGAAAAATGAAAGTCCGTTTTCAAGTGTTATCTATTTAATTAACCCAGATGAAGGCAATTTCATATTTTCTTTTAAATTGAATCTAACGCAATTTCATGACATAAAAGTTTCGCAAGATGCCATTTATGATACGTCAATTTGAAGCTTAAAGATTGACTAAAATTTCTACTTAAATGACTCATCAATATTCTTATTACAAGATGGATGATTCTTCATTGGAACAAACAGATACATCAACGTGCAGTTTGTTTGTTCCATCAAGTAACCAGCCATTTTGTACGAAAAATATCGATCAACTGTTTGAACAGTTATTTCAATAAAACTTTAAACTTTAAATTGATATACCACAAGTACATACTTTGAAGGTTACAAGCATTGATTTTCCAACAATGAAAGTTCATATTTAGCTTGGAGGCAAGCATCACGGAAAACGAATCGAACGTTATCCAACAACGTCCAACTTTTCTCTAACTCGATTCGATTCGAGGGTTTCCTGTTTAGTAGACCACAAATGTCGACTCTACACACCGTTGCTTTTCTCCGTTCGAATTCATAGAGCCGCGAGTATTTATCGTTACGACCACGTCGGCTGTCGGAAGATAAAAGAGAAAGACCACACAGAACACCAGGACCAAGTACAACTCGCGATTCTATGATCCTTGTAAAACACAATGCATTGATGCTAGATAAAACGTGTGGATTACTTCATGGATCTGGTAGTGAAAAGAGAACATTAATCCTTTAGGATGAAATTTTCCCTTTGGAAATAAGATTTGGGTATTATATGTAAGAAATTTTGTATTACTGAAAAAAATAATATTTAATTATAATGTTCAATTTGTAATTTTTCCCTCTTTTTTAACAAGGAAAATAACATAAAATGCAATTAATGTTATTTCGATTGAAATTCTAATCATCTCTGAATAATAACATAAACAGGAAATACTTTCAATCATTTGCCTCTCGGCTATCTAATAATTTCTCTTTAAACTTCTATAATCAATTTTTATCTCCTACACCTGTTTTCTCCTTCACATAAAAGACAAACGTTAATCAAGTTTAATTGCAACGTTAATTACGACAAGTTTTTTTTCCTCCCAAAGGGAAGAAGAAAAACTTGATTCGACGAGGGAAAATGAAGCTACCACATTCCAAACAATATAGACATTATCGTGGTGATTGGCAAGACGAAAAACGAAACAAGATCCAGGTAGCTCTAATCTAATGGCATTTCGATAAAAACAACAACAAAACCGTACGACTAACGGCAAAAACAAAGATATTGGTTTACGAGGAGCCCTCGTGGAAGTCGATCAACGATATTTTCCTCTAATTTCACCGGCTCGTGGCGAGATAAATCAACGCCAGGGAACACGGACAAGAAAAAGCCTTGCTCATCCGTGGAACACTGTTATCCGTCTGAAAGTTTTACCCTGCTGCAATCAAGATGCATTAGGTTTTGCACCGAAGATAGCCAGCGAGTGCCTCCAGCATTTTTTCCAATTGTGGTTTTTTCCCGAACAATTGAGAGCTCTGCGAGAAACCAGATTTTTCACGAAACTACGATCCAGCAAATCGCAGCGAGGAATTCACTTAATTCCGAAACCCCTCGATCGTGACTTGTTTTTCTGCGGAAAGAATTCAGAAGGAAAGTGTCGCGTTAGATTTTCTATGGGCACTATTCCAATAATCAAATCACCTATCGCTGATCTAATTTGACTTTTCCCTTTTTGAAAGTTCAATATCCGAGATTTCTACGCTGAAATATTTCAAATTCTAATAATTTGTATTTGAAGTTTCCGAATGAATAAGTTTCCGAATGGCTCCCCCAAAATTGAAAACTCAGGTTCAGTAAATAATCTAAATTGACTACAAGAAACCGATTAAAGTTGGTTTCAGAACTGGATGTTTTACCGTTTTTGAGATATCGTAGTAAGAAATTTTTGTACAATTTTGGGACTACGTATGCGCTATTCGATACTGAGCATGCGCTATTCAATACTGCGCATGCGCTATTCGATACTGAACATGTGCTATTTGATACTGCGCATACACGGAACCTAACCTAACCTTACCACGATATCTTTAAAACGGTAAGACATTCAGCTCTGAAACCAACTTTAATCGGTTTCTTGTAGTCAATTTAGATTATATACCGAACCTGAGTTCTCAATTTTGGGGGACCATTCGGAAACACAGCCGAAATAATTCCAATTGAAAATCCATCACATAATTATTACGTAGACTTTGTACGTTTCGAAATCGTCCATTTGATATGGAACAAAACTGACATTAAATAGCGAGCGTAATATTTGCCAGATAGAATCGCGTACAGACCTTTTCGTTTCGACTAAGACAGGCGTGAAAAATTCATAATACCGGTGTACGAAGGTGCGAACCAGGGCAAACGCGTTTTCACCGATCGTTTTCGTCCGTAGAACAATAGAAACGGACGTTTCACGGCGTGAAAGCTCAATGACTCCGGGGCTGTAAGGTAGGCGAGAGGGGAAAAAGGCTATTTGTTCGAAGAAATTTACGGTCGATCGTACGATTACGTGCTAACATGCACGCACCTCGTTGGCCCTTCTTCAACTGGAATATTAAATCCCCCATAGAGCGAATTTGCATGCGAGCAAACGCAACAACAACAACTCGTTTCAACGATCCTATTCAACGGAGCATCGTCCAGATCAAGAATTCGTTCACGAGCAGGTACTTGGCAGCTTTAACAAACACTCTGACGAATAATTGAATGCAATCACGGCTGATAACAGCAGTCTACATGCGGACAAGACTGATTACTATCGTTAGCGATAGCTAGATTGCACTTGATACTTTCTCTTTTTAAATAGCCTGAGATATTTCGCTGCTCTTTTAGGCTGTTTTTTAAAAATCAAATATTTTTTTATTACTACACTTAATAACTCAAATAATGATCTTAATTAAACAACAGAATCTTTATATTTACCATTTATAGGGAAAGAGTTAAAGAACATAGAAATTCGTGATTTGTTGACAAATTTTGGCTGAAGAAATTGATTAAATGTGAACGGGACACGAGAATATACCGGAGAGGATCGGTGAAACGAGTCACCAGAGAAAAACGACGTTCCCATTGCAACAGGACACCAACGACCACTCTACGCGTCGCGTTTTGCGTGTGCGAACACAACTTTGGTGTAGAAATGAGACCTGCCCTCGAAAAGAATAAGAATAAAACTGAATTAAAAAACTATAGTAATAAAGTGGAAAAATTAATCTATAAATTTCAAAATATTTCATCTGAAATGAAATACTAACAACGTATATGTACTCCACTAATAACGCAACAGATATCATTCAAGAATTACATCATCGAAAAAGAAAGAAGAAAACAGCTCATGAACTAGTATCATCGTGCCACAAATTGCCTCTCTCGTAAATCATTCCTAGGCTCGTGTACAAACTCCTACATCCATTAAAACAACGTTCGTACACCACGACTTCCTCGATCCTCGACAAATCGAGACACCAGATCCGTTGCGCTCAGAATCTCCCCTTTATCAATGACTCGTGCTCTCCACGATCTCCGAACAAACGAGCGGGAATGCCGTCGGAGATTAACGCTGATTCCTAGCGTTTCTTCTTTAACGCGGTGACCAACGACCCGATAAGACGATGTCTCGTCGGGGAATCCGCTCCGCGAACCGACCAGAAACAACGAGAATCGTCGCGTGAAACGCCCACGCGACCAACTAACCAATTACTTTACTTATTATCTCGAGTGATCCTTCAGCCGATTCGAGTGGCCCTCGAAATTGATACTAATTAGGGCGAGGCTTCAGAAAAGCAGGGGAAAATAGAAAAAGATATCCGATAACTATTAAAATAACTAGAATTTTTCTAGGGATCCCTAGATTTACTAAAAGTATCAACTGTCTACTGTTATTTAATTCTAACATAATTTTTATTCATAATTTTACCTGATTAGAGTTTTAATCTTACAATACTAATACCAGAAGAGAGATTCACCATTAAATTTAAATGTCCCTAGCAGTTAAAGGGTTACCAAACATACAAGATCAAACACGTACGATAGAAACTAGACACGTGTACCCTGATGGTAGCACGAAAACGTTATTCACGAACATTCGATATGATATTCAGTGAAATCCGGTCGCGTGAATGCACGGATACCAAGAGTCTTGTTCAAAAACAAGTTCTACCCACACGATAAAGTGAACCGTGTCACACAGTTGCCTCGCCTCTGTACCCGCTTTGTGTTACGAAAATACGATCAATTGTACACGATACGATCGTAGCGAACATAGAAAAATGCTTAAGCGACTTCCAAGAATCCCTGTTTATCGAGTATTTCATACCGCGATAAAGATATTTCCTAAAACGCGTTATCTTTCATGCGAGAAAGATTACATATGCACTCTAAGATGATCGATGTTGCTGGTGCTACATATGTTTCCACGCATTATCGTATTTAACTTCCTTATCGACCGAAATGATTCACCGATTCCAAGTACGACTCAAAGTCTCAACATTGCGTGTATTATGGTACCTATTACTTTTCTTTCTCCTAGTAGCATAAAAAAAAAGGGTAAAATTTAGGACTTCAAATGTAAAAGTATAGGGTAACTATATCACTATCATTTATATCACTAACGAACGTAGACATAGCGTGACTAGAATTTGTTAAAAATTACGAAAGGGAAGAGAGGAGGTTTCTAACGGCTGAATTTATCGATACACTCTGTGAAAAAAACTTAAGATCTCTATTTCTTTGTACGGTAGCAGTAAAGGAACATAGAAGCGTGAAATTTGAAATTCCGAACTTGAGAATAGCGTGACTGGAGCTTATAAACGAGACCGAGTGGTGGAAGCATGTCTGCCCGGTAACTCGTTGCTCTCGTTACACTGGCATTAACCTTTGTACAGTTTCGTGTCTGGAAACGACTCGTCCACGTTCTTGTTCTTTGCCCGTGTCTCGCAGAAATAGAAACTAGACTGAGGGCTCAGTCTCTCTCGATTCCTGTTCTCCTTGAGGCCGTTAATCGTCATCAATTAACATCGAAATTTGTCCCGTCAGGAAATCTCGTTTGTCACCGTATCGCATTTACTGTGCAGCTTCCGCGATTTCAATTGAGAAATTAAAACAACGCGTGGTTAAGATTCTTCAAACGCTAAATATCCACACTATTGGTACTAAATTATTAAACTAGTAGAAAAAAATGTATGACCATAAAAGGCAGGAAGCTGTACCGACTGCAACGTAAAGTTTGAAAGGAAGAAAAATTTGCGACGGACGTTTGTTTGCTCGAAAGGTTCCAAGCATATGTCAAAAGAAAGGCAGGTATCTGGTCCCCGTTCACGAAACCCGACAGATGTTTCAAATAATAGTTGGACCACCACAAGGACACAACTATGAAAATAAACTCCGAAATTCCATAGACTACCCCGGTGCTCGATCGATAAAACAGGGAACACATGCGAGGAAAGCAACAGGCGGGGACACGCAACGCGCTGCACGTTCAATCGTGTTTCAACTAACACATATCAATTGGTGGCTACCTAACGACTTGATCGCGTTTACGGAACTGCGATTTCGATCGTTCGATAGACACGAGGTCGTCGAACTTGTCGCTCGATCGAACAAGCTCGAAGAGAAAGGCATTTCGAGGTTATAAATGGCTTGTCAAAACGAGAATAAAAAAACATGGTGCGATATAAAATGACGAAACAGGAGAAAGAAAATTCACTAAGAAAATTAGTAAGTTGTGGTACGAACCTGGTTTTGAATCTTTGAGTGTCGTCCTGCCCGGCCCACATTTTCTTCTGATTACACGTAAAAATACTTGACGAATTGTGTGTCTGGTGACAATTACAAATCACACGGCCACGCGTTTCGACGGTCACGACACTTCGCGCCGGTTATGCACGTATGAGCGGTGTACGACGTAGGTCAGTCAGGCTGGGTCACCAGCCGTTCTCTTCCCTTTTCCGTTTCTATCCTTATTGCGCACACGCACCACCGTTCGCGAACGAGAGAGACAACGCGATAGAAAATGCGAAGGGAAACTAACGCACGCTACACGAGGAGGCGCCACCTCCAAAAAGTCGAGAAACCACGAAAGGAAGAGCGTTGTTCTGTGCACACACCGTGTTCTCTGCACTGACGGCAGAGATCGACACCGTGTTGCAACGCAAACTTGCGTAGGGAGAATGATCCTCGCGCACGTGTGCATGGGGCCTTAAGCCGGTTATTCGACCTACGAGACTGCGCGAACAGTTCCGAGGGGGCATGTCCTTAAACACACAGGCACGAACGCGATTCACCTACAGACTACTCCGTTTTGGCTATTTCTTCAGGCTAGCCGACGACGATGTTTATATTTATCTTTTGAATCGAGAAGTTCTTACGGATTTTCTTCATTGCGAGAATACCTTGCGTAGTTTCCACTGTAAATAAAGATGCAAGTCGAATACGACTAGGATTTAGACGTGTATCTAATTGTAAGTTGGATAGTTTTAATTTTCATTCGAAACTTGTCTAATTTATTTTTCTGACAGTACTTGCCGAATATAGTTCAATGGTCAAACCGTCCTTAACACCGGTCAAACGGAGCACCTGCTCTGGGCCTTTCGCTTAGTTTTCATATTTTATAGAAATTAACCGAATTAAGTAACTCTTAGTATCAGAATGGAGTATTTATTTAAAATATAGAGATAAATAAAAAATATTTCCTACCCTTTCCATAAATATCATAAGAATTAAAATACGTGCTCTCTATCATCAACGTGGACAGACATAAAAAACACCTAAAAGGGAAAGGTGCATAAAAGGAAAATAAAGGGTGGACAGAATATTGTACCTATCCTATGCAATTACGATAGCCTCCGAGCCTAAATGTACACGCCTCTATGCGGCACGCTAAAGAACTGCAGGACATTGGGTGAGTCATCCTGAAGCAGCGTGACTCGTGTTTCAGAAGCATGCGTATTATCTGCATGCATTCCGAGAAAATTTACAACAAAGGGGACGTACGATTCACGAATATCTCTTGCACAATGCATAATTACATTTGAAATGACAAGATTCGACAAAAAAGTTCATTCTTTGAAGACTGGTATGAGAAAGAAATTTAAACATTTGTGGCTTTCTGTCATCATGATTACAGACATCCGGTACTTTCAACTTATCTAATTTTTATATCATGAACCTCAAACGATGTACATTTATACCGTAAGGATAATCAGACCGGAAATGTAGAAACGTTTCCCATTAAAAAAAAAAAAAAAAAAAAAAATATTTAGCTACTACATATTTTATGTTCTACATTTTTCATCAGTATTAATAAACCAAGCATTCCGTTTATAAGAAACATAGGCTGCAGTGTTTAGTAGTGCTGCGGTAAACCGCTAATTTTTTTCTCTAAAACGTTAGACCTGAAACGTGATACTTTCCAGGTTAAACTCAGTCATCAAGACTTTACAAAATAAGTTGGAATATATAACCCACCCTGCTTTCTTACTTTTCGTTTATCCATAATAATAATATTTACGTTCATTAGATATTTGTTTGGGTAATATGAATGGTATTATAGCTATGTGCTTTTACTAGTATTTAGATTTTACTGGTTACATAGTTTCCATTTAATTAAAAATTTTACTTCAATGTTTTATCAAATGTACTATGTAAATATGAAAATAAAGATAAGTTTATTTAAATAGTGAATTATTTTACTTTTTTAAACTTGAATACGCAACGATACACTCAGCGCAATCTATTGCCACATGTTTATACTTACGACTACCCCGCGTAAGGTACATACACCGACTTTATAATTATTAGATGCAACAGTTCAATTGTGTTTATGAATGACTGATAAAAAATCAACATAAACAAAATCATTCTGTAATGTACTATATTCATTTTTGAGATAAATAAAATTGCTGATTAAGAGATTCATCAATCAAAATTATCAGAAATTTTTATACAGAGATTTATGATATACGCAAAACATTCGTGAATTATCAAAAGTTCATACTATAAACTATGCAACCTTAAACAAAATTAAAAACCTGATAGATACTGTAATCAAATATTTGCTAAAGCGACGAATGCAATTATCAACAAATAATTTACATTTTACGATTGTGATTTTATACTTGAACAATGACAAAAATAATTCAGATTTTTTAAACTCTTAAATATCTTTGGAAAAATTAAATATTCGTTGTAATTAAAAATACATATTCATTGAAAATTGCAAATTTTAATTTACCAAAACGCTACCACAACAAAAAAGGATCATGGATTGTCCGGTTATGACCGGTTCAAACTGACGCACCATGCATAACAAAAAAGTCAGTAACCAACAAGACGCTGTTCGTTTATTTTTGTTATTATTTGATTAAATAAAACAATTAACATTTGTATCTTTTGCAAAAATAATTTTTAAAGATGGACAAATAATAATCATAAAATTAAGATTCATTAAATATCGAAATTCAAATTGTTAAATGATCGAATTTTTTATCAATATATTTAATGACAACTGTAACTGGGAGAAATATATCTCGTGTTTAACGAACAGTTTTCATCTTTTTTTTATCTTACAGAATACAATAAATAATTGACATAGACGATACGAAAAGACAGTATCAGTCTTGATATGATATTCTACGAATGATAAGCCATAAATATAAGCGTGTCACTTACTTGCTAGATTTCTTCTTCTCATCACCAAACCCTTGGAAAGTTCCTGTGGACGTCATCTTCTTGAAAACTTCAAAAATAAGGAAACCTTAATGTTTCTGCGCTAACCGTCACGCAGATTTTGCGGCACACGAGAACCCAAACACGACTCTCCTTTACCGAACGAAATCAAATAGGGTTGTGACATGGGATTGGTAGTCTGCAGCACAAATTTTGACGTCAGATACCTAGTCAAATGAACGTTTGAATTAGAAAATATCTTAAATATATAATTTAATATCATTATAAAATATAATAATTTTTTTAGCTACTTTTTACTATGAGAATAAATAGGAATTTATGAGAATTATAGGATTTACATATGTAATATAATATAACAGTAACTCCAATGCACTCCAATGAGTATTAAGCTCGTTTCACTGTATAAAATGTATAACCATTATTTACATTTAAAAATACATTGCAACGAATAATTATAACTATTATTTATAAAGATTGTTATAATTATTATTTTCAATTGTTGTTATAATAATATTTTGTTATATATGATTTTCTTGTAATGTAGCCTTGTGAATATGTATTCCTGTTTAAACATCTAACGATGAATTTCTTTACTATGTCGTTTGTGAGGTCTTTAATTAAAATACGTATATGAACTTTGGGAGTAAAACAATTGATATTCACAAAGTAATTTATGTTTCCTTCCAAAAAATAAACTCACAGAACACGTTTGTGAGGTCGACGGCCATGTTTAACTTCTCTGACAAATACAGATGGAGTATCAAAAAATAGTGTTGCAACAGTTTACCTACGTTCCGTACGATTTGATTGATCTGGATTGGTGTAGTTGTAAATTAAATGATACATATTTGTATAAATGTTGCGAAAAGTTGAAAACTTTGATATAGTTACTCTGTATATCGTATTAATCAACAAAGTTTCTATATGTTTTAACTATTAAGAATTCATTACAGCGTGAACATGTTAAATCAAGCTGTAGTTGAAGCATTATATTCTGCAACATATATTGAAAATTATTTAGACTGTGTGGAAAATTTGCCAAACGATTTACAAAGACATGTTTCCCGGCTCCGAGAACTCGATGCTACTTGTCAAAGTAATTACAATTAATAAATTTTTAAAAATTTCTCGACTGTGTGTACCAGTATATTTTTATTACAAATATTTTGTTTTTCGTGACTTGAACTAGTTATAAAATTTTTGTGAAATATAGTATATAAAGTTATTAAACAAGAAGAAAACTGGATATCATTAGATACACTGAAACTAATTTGAATTAGAAGTATATTATTTTGTATTTTAACATACTAATAATTATAAAATCTTCCATTTGATTTTTATTTTGATACAGCCTACTTAAGGGAAGTAGATCAACAACAAGAAACATTACGAAATGATGCAGATTTAACAGTTAAAAGGAGGGCACTTTTGAGGGTACAACAAGCCTTGATTGCTGCCCAAGAAATAGGGGATGAAAAGTTACAGATAGTCCAACAAGTCCAGGATCTTATAGAAAATAAATCCAGACAGTTGGATTTAGATTACCGTAATCTTGGTATGTTATTTCTTTTAGAATATCTTGTCATTATAACTATATGCAATAATACCTTTTCTATTTGGAATTTTGTATAGATTTTGGAAAAGAACAAGAGACTAATGAATCAACCCGTGAAACAAACGCAAATGTTAATTCAAATTCTGCTGGTAATGCAAATAATTCAGAAAGGCAACCAAAAAGAGCTAGGAGGACCAGGACAGAAACCATGGTTGAATCTTCTAATGCTATGGACATGATTGTAATGACTGAAACACGTTCTAACTCTTTATCAAATGCAAGTAATGGCAATCAGAAGAAAACAACAACTACTAACACTGGTAAGAAAAAGAAAAGGAAATCTAGGCAGGGAAGCCAACAGAATCAACATCGTGAGGATACTCCACCACCGCCAGAAGATGATCTTGCAATAGATCCAGATGAACCAACGTATTGTCTGTGTGACCAGATATCATATGGAGAAATGATATTATGTGATAATGATTTGTGTCCTATTGAATGGTTCCATTTTTCGTGTGTTTCATTAAGTACTAAGCCAAAAGGAAAATGGTTTTGTCCAAAATGTAGGGGAGATCGTCCGAATGTTATGAAACCTAAAGCACAGTTTCTGAAAGAACTAGAGAGATATAACAAAGAAAAAGAGGAGAAATCGTAGCAGGAGAAAAGTGGTGAGCAATTTAAACACTTTGGAAGACTTACTTAAAATGAAAGGAAATTTTTCAAACGTAATTTTTAATTTTAAGTACACTTTCTAAATCCCACCAATTAGATTGTTTTATTTGTAAGAACCAGTGAGAAAAATTATTGTAATTTTATGAAAAGTTGGATAAAATTACTTTGTTGTTAAATTTTATTGTATAAATGTCTGTGTGAGCTATTATGTAAGAAATTACAATAGTAATAGATTTGTATAATATTAATTATTGTAAATACTGTGAAAATATTAAATAATTAGAGTAAAACAAATATTTTGATCACTGTTACATATGTTTTGAAGTTATTTTATATTTATTAAAAATTTGAAGATTTTACAAAATTATTTTTTACATATTTTGAATAATACCATATAAACATCCTGTATCTGTATAGTAATATATATTTAAAACATAATAGAACAGTATTAAATAAAAAAGATTACATTTTTGTAATATGATTTTATTGTTTGCGAAATGTAAGTTACATGTATAGGAAACAGGATTTAAACTTTCTACAATTATAATGAATCTTTTATATATAAAATATACATGTTTAAGTGCAGATTATTGAATCTCTAAATAGAATAGTCTCATCCTATGTATTTTATTTACTAAAGAAATTTGCTTTGTACATACGAGTGCTGTGTTTAAAATATAAATCTTCTTTAATATATAAGACGTTTGACAAACTACAATTTTTTATAGTCAAACAATAATAAATATTGTTTTATAAAAACAGTTCATATTTTTTGCTTAATTATAAAAAAGCTTTTTTATAGATTATGTTTATAAGAAATAAATTTGATGTTTTCATTAAATTTACTCACTTTTTATTATGATCATTATTGTAATATTTGCACCTCTCCTTCGCAATTGATAATTTCTAAGGAAAGGATATTAATATAAAATATGTTATTATAGATAATATTCTTTCAACTTTATTAGGAAATTACAAATAATCAATATTTATATTCTTCCACTTGATTACTGGTTTAACTATGTACTATATTATTTATACACTGATGCATTTACTTTATGCATTAAAACCAGACTAATTTTTTGTTTATTACTTCCTCAGGATGAATTTAGTAAACCTTAAGTTTATCAATTCTTTGTGTTTTTTTTTACGAAGATATCCTTGTATTTGAATATAGCTGTTAGTTACAATGCAAATTAATGTTACCAAAACAGTATTTATATGCATATATTTATATCCTTCAAATTTTGCTGTGTATGAGCGCCTAAAATCTAGTTATAGTGAGCAAAATCATACGCATTTCGTCTATGTTCGTGGATAAAAATCACATAATGCTTTTCGTATGATTCCACATCACTCCAGTGCTCTACAAGTTTTTCATATCCAAAAAATGTATCAAACTAAAAAGAAATCTTTTCAAATTATAAAATTAAACAGCAATGTTAAATAAATAGAAAACAGTTCTGTAGAACAGTGGAGGATTTAATGTATTGTTTTTGTAATACAGAAAAAAGCATTTCAGGCCATAAATTTCTAAAAACAATATAGAAAAAGGATACGAAATAAACTTCATAAAAATATAGAATGAACTATACTTAATGTCAGCGGGTATCTTCTGTGTGACTTTCTTGGAAGTTCAACCAGGACTGTTCAACAACAGTAGCTACTCTCTTCTCATATTCCCGCTTATTTTCCTGATATAATTGTGCTGCTAATGAATTGGCTGGAGAGTTTGGATTTGGTTCATCCAAAAGGGACTGCAACAAATATATTATAGACATTTGTTATCATATAACGTAAGTTTATTCTAAATGTAAACAGCACAGAAGGTTAAAGAAAACCATAAAACTATAAAGTGAAATTATGTATTTATTATGTATGGTGTGTGTATATATATATATTTTATATGTATATATATAATATATGTATAAGTGAATTTATGTACTATATGAAGTACTAAAATTTAATTGAAATACACTTCTGTACTTGTGAAAGACGATGCTCTTTTTAGCACAGAAACAAAAGCGCCAAGTATCAATTATCCTCTAATATTTAATATTACTAATTTCAATCAAATATCGAAACAATCGATCTGTTATCAAATATCGAAATAAATAAATACACAATTTTATAATAATTTATTATTCAACATTGTAAAAATTCGGTCTAATGTTGCACATTGTGGTAGTTCAATAGAGCTTTAGGAAGAAACATGCTAATGTTTAGCGTTAGCTCCTTGGTAAGGCTGCACGTTCTTCACTGTATCTGATGGCTGTAGGTGGCTGATTGATGCTGCAACAGCATCGTAGAAACGCCTGCGACTAATCCGTAAAACTCTGCTCCACGCAAGCCTTCACTCGCTTCTCGTACTCACGTCGGTTCTCTTTGTACAGTTGTGCTGCCATTGAGTTGGCAGGTGAATTCGGGTTCGGGTCACTTAACAGCGACTGCAACCACATAAGTCATACTCGTTACACAATAATTTTAATATTTTGTTTCTTTTCTTTTTTTTCTTTTTTTAATGATGCATGGCTATAATTATAAGTAGATGATATTCTTACTTAGGATTGGTGATTAGAAATGCACTTTTTGGTCAATTAAACAAATTACAAGCACAATTTTATACTGACATTATATGAAAATAATTTCGAATTTAATGAATCAGACTTTGCTGAATTGCAACCGCTGTTAAGACAAAAACTTGCAGATCTTTCAGGTTTTTGCAAGAGAATTGATAGAAAACAGAAGGAAATAATTACACATTTCAGCGATTTATATAATTTCTATAAAATAAAAAAAAGTTAAGCATACATTATTTCAATAATTTTTATAACATAAGAAATGAATTCTTTAAATTACTTTTGATATTTAGTAACTGCCATGCACAACGTAATTGCAGTTCTTATACAGAAAATTAATCTTGATTGAATAAAAAATAAAAAATAAATAAACTTCAATTACTGATTACATATGAAATTAATAACATTTTATTAATTGCTGAAACATATATCAAATTTGCTGTATCTTATACTTACTGTTGCGAGATGATTTATCATCAATTTATGTAACTTTAGGCATGCAATATGCATTTGTTATGATAACATATGAATCAATGAAAATTTAATATAGAAAAACAATAAACACATAGATGTGAAAAGCATCGATGAAATAAAACTGAGTGTTTTAGTATATATTAAAGCACAAGATGACATGGATTGGCTGCAGTTCCATGTTTCACCACCCGTAGAACCAAAATTAGGATATGTCCCCTGATAGACCTCGACGAGTACTATCGAATGAGCCTAGTCCCAGGTTGCCCAAACGAATAATGAAAACGTTATAACCGGTTGAATTTTTGTATTTTTTACTTAAAAGGAAGTTTAAAGTTCCTATTTATAATAGCGGTTGAGTGGCGCATAGATTAAAGCACTCGCTCTTCGACAGCGAGACCGCGAGTTCAAATCCCCGAGGGAAAAAAAACAATTTTTTTTCCTAAGACCTGAACTATACAAAGCTCAATCGCATTTCCTCTCTCGATTTAATTAGGTTAGGTTAGGATAATTTTTTCCATTTGTGCAACCTGAGACTAGGCTCATTCGAAAGGATTCGTTGAGACCTTTCAGAATATATATATTTTGTCCTATTTTGGGGGCAATGAAACACAGAACTATACCCCATGGATTATTAAATATTTATAATACCTGTATGGATGTCAAAATAGCAGAGACATCGTAAGTGGGACTCCAGCGGTTCTGTAGTATATCCAAACAGATGCCTCCATCAGCATATACATTAGGGTGGAACATCTTACTAATAAACCTGACTGTGGGTGGTTTATTTGGATATTCTTCTGTAAATTCTATTGTAAGTTTGAAGGTACCATCTTCGAATGGAGTGTCATGTGGCCTAAAAAGGTGAAGATGTATGAAAAAACTTATCTTAATAAGAAATTAATATAAAACGCTTAGTTTATTAATTACAAGAATTGTTTAATCTTACCCAAATATAACGGCATTCCATATCATAATATTATTGTCTGTGGGTGCTCCTGATACTCCAGTGGGTGGATCTTCTTGTAGTCTGTTCGTAATAATATTTTATTAGAAATAACATACTAATTACGTTGAAACAGAAAAATTTTATATTTGACAAATATAGATAACATTGAGCAGAATTATTTAAAAATATTATTTCTTTGATAAAACTTTCATAAAATAGTTTATTTTACTTGACAGATTAATGAATCTAAACTTAGTACAAAGTAAGATTTCTTGTAAGTCTCAATGTCATATCAATGGCTCTTAATATAAAACATTTTTTAATAGTAACATGTACATATATACATACAAATTTGAAGTATTTTTATGTATGCATTTGTCATTTGTGATATAAACTGAAAGGCAATCTACATAACAAAAAAAAGTAATTAGAATCACACAAAAATCGAATAAGGTATATTATTATTTATTTTTATCATGAATTTTATTTCTAACACAATTAATTCATAGAAAAATAAAATTTATAAGAAAGGTTACTAGAGGACAATCGAATATTTATAAGAATCAATAGTGAATATCACAATATAAACAAAACCATATTCGTTTACGAATTGTAAGCAATTTTCTAAACATTCTATAAATTATAATAAACAAACGTTTCTAATTCATCGATTAATATTCAAAATATTTCGAAGTGAATATAAATTGAAACGCAATAAATGATCATAAGTTCCTAATAATAACTTCGTAAGACGGGCCACAATGACGTTCCAACGTCGTGTAACCTGAGGAGTCACAAGAGAAATTTTCAATGATTGTAATCAGATGAAAAGATAGGAAAGAAGAAAATACAAACATACAAATTCCAATTATTAATGGCGGTAAATGACACACAAAGTCATGACATAAGAATCTTAAGAGCGAAACGTACCTCTTAAAATCTCTCATTAGTCTCCTTCTTGCGGGGGTAGACATCCCTCACAAATGGGCTCGTCGCTCCCAAATCGTTGATACGAGGAAATTCCAGAACGTTTCTATACCGTCCACACCTTACGTTAATGCTACACTCCGATTGAAGAAATCACAGCTCCGCGCGACGGTTACTTCAACAACCTCGTTACATACACGAGAACGCTAGTTGTTTCTACTGCGTACGTCTTTGCCTTTTGTCAGTCCGAAGGCCACCCTATCGTACAATATCGTTATAGGTTGTTCAAAATTAATTTTACTTAACAGCTTTTCGATTGGCACTCAATCGTGTATTGATATTTTGACACCTTAAATTTCCACTGTCGTTCGTGGAAAAGGCCACCAGCATAAAACCTACGTGATAATCACCCTGAGAAATTCGTTCACCGGACTGCCAAACCACGGACAGCTGGATAGATATACGGAGGGGATAAGGAATGAACTGTTTTGCGCATGACGTCACAGACTAAAATCGGATATCTCAACCAATAGTTCATACTATTATATTTATTATTTCATTTAAATTTATTGTTGAATTAAAGGAATGACGATTGCTAAAGAAAAAACGATTGATTTCGAAAAAACAGAACGCAGTATGTTTTAAAATACGTTTTAGTACGTTCTGAATCTAGAAACATCACTCATCACAAATTGCAAACAATCCTAGTGTCGATAACCTAAACACAGTTTCTATTGCAACTATTTCTTTTACATTTAAAATTTATATTATTTTTACTGAAATACTATGGAGTCTTTCAATTGTAAATAGCAATATGCAATGAGAAAATTGTATTTTTGCTATTCAGAAAAATAACACGTGTACAAATGTGTATTAACCTTTATGTTAGGATAAATTTCTAGGGATTTTGTTATTTTGGAAAACCAAGATTGTTATTGGTTGCAATGTTATCGAACGTAAACTGTATTTTACAAATTACGAATTAGAAATATTTATATGAGAATCGTATTTTGCTTTACCTACAAAAATAGATGATTGAATTCCCTTTTCTTTGATTAGATGTTTCAATAATTTTGTTATTATTGTATATATTAAAAGTTGAACTATGAAAATAAAATCTAAGTTTTTTCACGTAATATTTGTGTATACGTAAAGTATTCAAAAATCGATAATGGAACTGGATATTGTTAAAAGCGCACGCGTCAACTGATACTGATATATGTCAGCTGTCTACCGCTGAATACAAGCGTAAATTGAGAATTAAAATATTCTCTATCCTATTACGAAGTCTTCCAATGAAGAAATATAGTTTTAATTAAACTTAATGGCTTGTGATAATCGTCCTAAAGTGTACCTAGGATATGAAGATGAATACGTTACTGATAAACATCGGCCGAGTATTACTTTTATGACAAATAAAATCGGTGGATTTCCGGTAAGTATTTTCACACATTCAGTTATATTTTACAGATTTAAGCGAGTGGTATTAAAATTGTAAAACTTTTATATTCTTTGTTGGAAATATTTATGTTAAACTATCGTTTTAATTATTGAGTTATACGAATCCGATTAAATACATGATTTTTCTTTCTAGAATTGTTATGAAAAGAATATATTGTCAATACCACAGTGTAGATTATGCAGGTTGTATCAACTCCTGGCTCTTCAACTATATGTTCCATTAGATAACTCTAAGTACCATCGAACACTTTATATTTTCACATGTATCAATCCAAATTGTTGGAATCAAAATGAAAGTTGGACTTGTCTAAGAGTTCAAGTACTAGAAGATGAATATAAATCAAATGCTTTAGACAGTAGTACTATACACGTGCCATCTACAACATCATGGTTATCAGATGCAGATGATTGGGGTGATAATAATTTAAATGATAATTCTGAACAAAATGGAAATAACTTATTATCCAATAATGCAACAGATTTTAAGTTTGGTTTTGAAAAAGAAGTAGATAAAAACATAAGAGAAGAATTCTCTGCACTACATGTTGATGATCCTAATGCAAATAGGTATGTATTAAATAATACCATAGCACATGTAATCACTATTAAAATATAATTCATTTCAGCCCAACAAGCGTAGAATCTCCAGTTGGAATAGGTGCTGTAGGTAGATTAGATTCACCTCAAGCATCAGCTGAAATTGATGGAGAAGAAAGTGAAGTTGTCTGTATTGATAGTCCAGTTAAGCCTCAATGTGATTTAATTAGTTTGCTACGCGAAGTAACTCCATTTCCTATTCAAATAGAATCAAATACAGAAACAAAGTTATCATTTGCTGAAATATTCCTTTCTGTTGAAGAAGAAGATTATAATGCTGACTTGTCACAGCATATTCGTGATTTGATTGTTGAATATCAATATAGAAACCCTGACTTATCAACAAAATCTGTAGGAGATTCGACTGAAAGTAAAACTATAGAAACAGACTCAGAAAAATATGAAAAGGGCATTCCTATGCACGGGGATGAGATGTTCCATAACTTCATTTCTCAGATACAAAAAAATCCTGGTCAGCTATTACGGTAAAAATATTAACGAATTATTCATTCATTTCTGTAATATTTTCTATATGTTGGTATAGAATCATTATTTTATGATTTAGGTATTCACGAGATAATTCTGCGCCACTGATACTATACCCTATCAGCGGTTATGTTGGAAAATGTCAACATTGTGGCAGTGAAATGACATTTGAAGTACAGATTTTGCCTACATTAATTTCCAAATTGATACTACAACCACGAACTGAGAAGAATTTCCAAATTGAATTTGGAACTGTTTTAATATATACTTGTGTAAGAAGTTGTTGGTCACCAATGGATTTATACAGGGAAGAACACGTTATTGTTCAAGCAGAAAGATTATAGTGATATTATAATAAAAATAAATTTAATAGAATTTTAAATTTCCGACTTTAGGAAAAGTATAATTGCATTTCTTTGTAGCAAAATACCGTCCACCTTTTTCTGTATACATTAGGATTCCTGGTAATGGTATGTAAAAATAAAGTTTTAATTCCTGGTATCAAATGCATTGAAAATACATTTTTAAGAGATTATACAAGGGTAGTTATAAGAAAAGATATTTCGGTTTTAAATTCAATATAGTGTAAGAAAAATGATATTATATTTTTAATTTATTATGAACACAGAAGCTATGATGAAATCGTGTGTACTTATTCCATTATGTTTGATCACATTGTTGAATCATAAAGATACATATATATATACATATATATAATACATATACACATACTAAAATGTGTACACATGCATTTTACTTACTAGCTAGATTATTAACAACTTAACGTTAAAACAATGTTCTACATAAAGGATGTTCAATACAATACCTATGTTTTTCATATGCTAATTGACTTGTAACTTTATGAAAATTGTCAGTTACATAAAAAGCTTCATTTTCAAGATTTTGTACAATTTCATTTAGATTAATGAATGTAACATATGCCATCGTCACTCCTATATTTTTTTCAATATCTGTATTTCGAAAACCGTTACAGTACGATCTTGATGAACGGGATAAATTAGCAAATCCTGCATATATTTCTGTTATCATATCAGTTATTCTTTCAAGACTACTATACTGTTGCATAAGTTCTGCTCCATGTTGAATAAGTAATATATTAATACCCCTCTTAAACAAATTTATACTGTCTTCAAAATATTCAACACCTCCTTTTAACGATGGATGGAAATAATTTGGAATAGATTTTTTTGAGTCAGTTATATTAAGTAAAGTGTCCATCATATTAAATATAGGATATTTAACATAATTCCTTTTTTTGTACACATAGTCACTGAACTCCTTTCCAATTTGTTTTAGAATAGATGCTCCTATGTATGTATTTGAATCAAAGTTATTCATATCGAGCGTTGTTAAAGCCAAAGCATCATGAAATGATTGTACATACGATGTATTATTTAAATAACTATGAGCCCCCATTAGTGTCATTCCTGTTTCAATACTCTTTACACATTTGTTTGCACAATATCTTTCGGTAATAGTTTTCTCGATGCTAACATTTTGATTTTCATATTGATCTATTAATCCACTTGTAAAGTATGCCATACTTTCCATAGTATACAGAGTAAATAATATTTTGCCCAAAGTGTGTTGTACATAATCAAACTCGTATAGATTTCTATCAAAATGTTTAGCTTTCAAAATATCTACTATTAATTGATCTGTGAAATGTCGTAAAATAGTAATAGCCTGTGCAGCTATATTTTGTTCCCCTGGCTTTAACAATTCCATTAGTATGTTAAATGCAGCACCAGGTTCACCGATAACATTTTTATTCGGTATTACCGTATCTTCAAAGCTAATTGTACAAGTAGGTACTTCGTGCCTACCGATTGTATCGCAAACTTCAGTACATGTTACACTTTTATCATCTTTTTCTACTAAGAATAAAGAAAATGAATCTGGTTTAAACTTATATGAATCTTTGGAGTGACATCTCGCAAAAACAAAATAAAGATTAGAATGTATCCCATTGATTACAAACGTTTTTTTACCATTTAATAACCACGTATCTCCTTCACCCCGCTCAGCATAACTTTTTATGTTATTAATATTTGTCCCATTATCACCTTCGTTTATACATATTGTGGGAACAATTTCACCACTCATTATTTTTGGATAATATTCTTGTTTTTGACTTGCTGATCCATACTTAGAAAGTACTTTAATAGGTAAAATATTGTTCTTTACTAAATAGGTACCTAACCAAGGTAATGTGCTTACTGTTTCTATTAGTTTCAATGATTCTGTTGTTGTAAGATTTAAACCATAATCTTCTTCCATACATGCTTGAAATACATCAAATTCTCTAAGATGATTTAATATCTCTTCTTTATTGCACTTCTTATTTGTGTCAGCGCAATTTAATACATAATTTTCTATTGGTGCTAACCAATTAAAGAAATCTTTGAATCGGTCAAGAGGCAGTACTTCAGGATATAATAACATTGCCTCATCTACCTGTCCTGTTATTAAACGTTTTATGAAAGGTTCTGTTGGAGGTTTCTTCTTTCTTTGAGGTGCAAAGCAGGTTTTTTCATAATGTACAGCTCCACTTGCTGTTGCTTGTTTTGAATATTGCTTTAATAAATAACTCAGCCTTGAATTTAAAATATTTCTGTGTTGTAACAACTTTTGTGTAAGCATTATAAAGTGCATTTAAGAACAATAATCATAAAAATATGTACCAAAACGTTAAATGCACAATAAATACAATAATGTTAGTGTTCTGTATTTATAGTATTTACTTCATTCTAATCGTTTGCTTAATGAACACCGTTATTTTTTACCTTTATAAGGTAAATACAAGGTAAAGGATTAATATTTACAACACTTCAAATTTTGATCCAACTTTTATAGGAATTATTAACAATTAATGTGAAGTTAGTACAGTCAGTGACTATAGATACAGAAAGAATAGATATGTTTGTTCTTGAGGGGTCATGATTTTGGGGGTCTGAAACACCCCCGGAACAGCGAACACCTTCGTGTGGGACAAAAGCACTGATATTGTATGTATGTATGTATGTACAATACATATATGTATATATCAGAGCGAGCCGGTGGGACATTGTGGGGGGGCTAAAAATTTGTCCCACGTTCCACGGTTAAGTTCTAGCATTGCTGGTTAGATCTCATTAGATCTGTAAACACTGATGGTATTTTAAACGAATGACACTAACCATGCTATTGTCTAAAATGACATCTTTAAGGATAAAAATATTATCTTTTAATTATAACATGTAGTTTTGTATACTGGTACAATATACAGTTAAATAACAAATAGAAATCACTTGACCTTGATAGGTACAAGAGCGTTTAAATCGACTTGTTAAAATTTTTTATGATTTCCTATTTGAAGTATCATTGAATTTAATCAGAATGCAGCGGGACGATTTATTAATTCAAGAAATAGAAGGCATAGATGATTATTTGGGTCCAACTTTTCGGTAGGTACACTTTATTTATCGTTGATGATTTCGTTAAAAGACGCGCCTCCCAAAAACAACCCCTTTACGCAGATGCAGATTATCGTGCATATGCGCACTAGAAGGGTTGAAAATGAGGGTAGATATCTTTATAGTGGAATAAAGAGAAATTTAATTAGGGTTGTATCATGTCAAGGTTGTCAATTAACCAAGTTGACAATCTACTATCAACTATGGTACCAAAACACGAATACTTATTATATGAAATAGAATCCACAGATACTAATAGTATAGGCCTTGTTTTCAGGTATTAACATTATAAATAAATTTTTGACAGGGACATCATTTCAAGATACCAGTTAAAACAATTATAAATATTATTCTTTTCTTTTTTAGAGCAATTTATGATGGACACGAACATCAAAAATTTATGGAAAAATTGGATGAGCGTATCAAAGCCCATGATAAAGACATTGAAAGAATGTGTAATCACCATTATCAGGGTTTTATAGACTCGATCAGAGAACTGTTACAAGTTCGTTCCCAAGCACAACAACTTAATGTTAGTTGAAATTTTATAATCTATTTATTATATAAAATGAAGCATTGTTTGATAAGATGTAACTTCTCTACAGGCCGAGATATTAGAACTTGATAAACGTATTACCGCTACTGCCACCAAAGTAATAGAGAAAGGAGAGGAACTTGTTAAAGCTCGCAAAGTAGAGAGTAACATGGCTGCAGCAGTGGATAGCCTTACCATGTGTCTTCCTGTTTTAGCTGCCTATGCAAAGTTACAAAAACAACTGAAAGATAAACGTTACTACCCAGCATTAAAAACATTAGAACAATTAGAGCATCATGATTTACCAAAAGTAACAAATTATAGATTTTCTTCACAAATTACTCAACAAATTCCACAGTGAGTAACGTCACAAGATAAAAGAACATTTATGTTTACAGCAGATTTTAGCTAAAGAATAGTTTACAAAGACATATTAAGGTACATTAAGTGAATGATTTTAGACTACGTGAAAATATAAAGGATGCTTCCATGTCTGATTTAAGAGACTTTTTAGAAAATATTAGAAAATACTCGCCAAAAATTGGTGAAGTAGCTATGAGACATGTAAGTAAGATTATCACACTTGAAGATAATTCTTTTATTTTTTAATATATTACCTTAATTATATAATAGACTCAAGAACAGCTAATTATTGAAGCCGAAATTGTTGGCCGAAAGAAAAAGAGACCACACGTAACAAATTCCTTGTCAAATGAATGCGAAGAAGAATTAAGTGCCCAAGATTTAATGGACTTCAGTCCAGTTTACCGTTGTATGCATATTTATACTGTACTTCGCGAAGGAGAAACATTTAAAGCTTACTACAGGCAACAGAGAAAGCAACAAGGAAGATTAGTTTTACAATCTCCTATTAATATGGTAAATATCACTTTACATTTTTTAAATAAACCACTTTTACAATTAAATTTATTATTTTTTCAGCACGAAAGTATAACTGGCTATCAAACATATCTACAAGGAATTGTGGGCTTCTTTGTAGTGGAAGATCATATTTTAAATACTGGCAATGGTTTAGCCACTCGTTCTTATTTAGACGAATTATGGTCCATGGCACTATTAAAAATAGTAAATGCATTACGTACTCATTCCGTAAGTATCGGTAAAATTACTAGTAAGCACTGTTGTAATAATATATCAAAACCAGCTTTCTTTTCTCAGGCATATTGTACAGACGCAACTCTCATTTTGAAAATAAAGAATCTTATAATGTTGTTCAACACTACTTTAAGTGTGAGTAATTTGTCACGTTGTAAATTTCTTGTTAATACCATAAATATTTTCTTATTGCTTTTCTTTTAACAGAATTATGGATATTCTGTAGGACAATTATGGGATTTATTGCAAGAAATTCGCGTACATTATAATGAAGTTCTGATGCAACATTGGGTTCAAGTATTTAGAGATATCTTAGATGAAGATAGTTTCTTACCAATTCAAGTAAGCTTTATATTTTTTTTTAAAGAAGATTAATATATTTTGTATATTCTGTGTACATGTCGGTATATTTTTCAGGTTACTACTCAAGAAGAATATGACAATATCCTTGATTTATTTCCTTATCACGATGAAGAATTACAGAGAGCAGAATTTCCTAAAAAATTTCCATTTTCAGACATGGTACCAAAGGTTTATCAACAAGTCAAAGAATTTATTTATGCTTGTTTAAAGTTTTCAGAAGATTTAAATTTTTCACAAACGGAAATAGATGAAATGATCTGTAAATCGACAAATTTATTATTAACAAGAACTTTTAGCGGATGTTTATCATCCTTGTTTCGAAAACCATCATTAGCGTTATTACAAGTTGTTCAGATTATAATAAATACAGGGTACCTTGAAAAATCTACCAAGTATTTAGAAGAATTTGTGTCTAATATCACAGGGTAAGAATTTAATAAATTATAAGTAATGGATTTAGTATGATACAATATGAAAATTTTATAGAACACCACACGAAGGACAGTTAAGTAGTATGGGTGTCGAATCAGCTATGTTTAGAGTAGCTAGAGATGATGCCGAGAAACAAATTTGTGAGAAATTGAAAAACAAACTTGATGAATTCTTGGAATTAGAAAATTATGATTGGAATTTAGCGGAACCTCAAGGGCATGCATCTGGATTCATTACAGATCTCATAGCGTTTTTACAAAGTACTTTTACTTGTTTCACTAATTTACCAGTATGTATTTTAAATACTAACATATTTATATATATATATATATATATATATGATAAAAATATGTAACGATTGAATAACAAATGTGCACATTTTAGGAAGAAGTTGCACAAGTTGCTTGTAAATCAGCCTGTTCTCATATAGCAAAGGCTATATTAGGTATATTAATTAGCGAAGATGTAAAGCAGATATCTATGGGTGCTCTTCAACAAGTCAATTTAGACACTATACAATGTGAGCGTATGTGTTTCATTTTTATTCATAAATAAGATACAATATACGATTACAAAATACTTTTGATAATATTGAATTGATCCGAACATAAATTAGAATATCTTAATTTTTTAGAATTTGCTGCCTCGGAACCTGTTGTCGGTTTACCTGAAGGTACCTTACTTCAATATTTTGCACAGTTAAGACAATTACTAGACTTATTCATGAGTTGGGACTGGCCTACTTATTTCCATGATTATGGTCATGAATCAAGTAAATATAATTTGGTAACTCCAAATATGGCTGTACTTTTGTTAGATAAGTATGCATCATGTTTTGTTTAATATAATACTATGCTACGTATTGATATTTACACATTTTAACGTGGATCCTTACAGGTTAAAAGAATCTGATAAAAAGACGGTATTTTCCGTACTAAAAAAGAGCGAGAGAGATAAGAAGAAGCTTTTAGATACTGTATTAAAACAATTACGCCAATTAGCACAAACTACTCAGCAGTAAATAAAAAAAGTCAGTATGTATATACCTCAAAAAAGATTGTAAATACATAATTTTTAATATATACTTTATGCATAATTCTTTAGAAACTTATTGTAATAAAATTGCGATAAAAAATTTTAATCAGTCATGTATCAACTTTCTTATATTGTCATGATACGGTGATAGTTAAAATAGTTTCTTACGTTTTTTTTCCTTTTCAAATAGCATTTCATGTTACAATAGAAATGACTTACATTTATTATTATGCTTATACCGATATAGCATCAACTTTTCAATGTTCGCTTGTATTGTGATCATCTGTTCTGTTGTAATTATTAATCATTTCACGCAACATCAAATTCCAAGCAATCGAATATAATACATCATTTAAATTCCCATTACACTTATTATTTTAATTGTTTTCTCCTAAATTGGCATTGTTATTTTACATGTAAATGAGTTACATATCGTACAATAACTGTACAGCGGGTGAAGTATGACATATAAAGTCCCAATTCCTAAGTCTTACGGGTGTAATTATCTTTAGAATTAAATATATGAAAAAAAAACCATCATGATGATTGATCCTTCTAAAGTTATCCGAATTTCCACATCGACTTAATGATGTTGAATATTCATATGGAAATATAAAGTAAATACATGTGTAGATAGATAATTATATTAGGAATAATAAAATAGATTAAATACAAATCAACAAGAATTCCTGTAAAGTAATACCAAGAGCTCAGTGTTTGATTTATCATTCAATTCGATAAGTATTTCATAGAGATAAAACAAATTAATAATATGCATATATAGACCAATTATGATGCATGTGGCACAATTTAATTGGTGATGTATAATGATTAAAACTAATCATCGATGATATTGTCAGGATCCACATCATCAGGTAGCATGGAATACTTATTGGAAGCTACGAAATTCTGAAATAAATAAATCATAAATAATCATAAGTATCACTATCGGTATTAACATTTTCAGTTCTGCTATGGAAACTTGTTGCCACTTACTGGAGCTTGTTCATCTTTTGCCTTTGGCATTCTGCTGATATCATCTTTTTCTCTATCTTTTCGATCTCTGGAAATATAGCAATTAAGACATTATCATTTTTTATACAAAAAAGATAACAAAAGATTAAACCATTACTTGTCAGCAGCCCGAGATTCAGTTGATTTCTGAAAGGCTTTTGAAGATGGAGGTCCACCACGAGAGGATGGCTGTCCTTTAGAATCTCCGTATTGATCTAAATTGTAAAACAATATTTACACTGATACTGTTTTAATATATTTATTTACAAATGCTTTCACTTGATTTTACCAGACTGAGTAGGTTGACTTCGCGGTGTTGATCTTTCATTTCGTCGATTTCTGTCATCCTCCGATCGCCAAGTTGGTCGACCTCTCTCTTTTTCTTTGTCATCGCGACCCTCCTATGAAAGACAAGAAGTACTTGATAAATCAAGCAACATAACATACAATGTATTACAAACTTCCATATGATAAACTTACTCCATTACGTTTACCCCAAGTACTGCGTTTCTCTGAATCGCTAAATAGAACAAAATTGTTAGATATTTTAAACACGAATTTAATCAAAGAATATAGCTGCTTTATAATTTACCCTTCTTCTTTGGATTTCGATTCCGCGTATGATTTTGCAAGACGTTCTTCAATTTCTCTCTCCCTGGCAGTGGTATCTACAGGCTTTGCAGCACCAAATATATTCGTTGAGGGAATATGTGCAGGAGCAGCTGCCGCTGGAGCTGCAGGTTCATCTTTCACAGCAGTAGGATCAATAGGCTTTGTACGAGGCTGTAGTTGCAGTTTCGGCCTACTTCTTGCTTCAGCTGCAAAATATAAATTTTTCATGATATTTGTTTTTTATATTTTACATGATGAATCGCTTACGTTTACTATCCAGGCCGGGTTTTCCTTGACTACGTGCACCATCTCTGTTCCAATCAGAATCAAAGTTACGACGTGGTCCAAAACTGCTTCCTTTATCTCCATCTCTGTCTCTACTACCTCTGTCATAACGAGACCATTCTTTATCTTTGTCGTCATCTCTAAAACCACCTCTGTCTTTGAACGTCGGTCTTCCTCTGTCGCTACTTTCACGCCATGCACCAGGCTTATTATCGTAATCAGAAGCTACAGAATAAACACATTAGTTTGATCATTTTATTTGCATTAATAATTTTAAATAAATATGAAATTGTCCTTTAGATATAAACATACTATCACGATCCTCTCTTCGATCTCTATTATCGTATCGACTTCGGTACGAGTCTCCATCTCCCGCTATGTTCTCGTCTCGTGGACCACTTCTCCAATCACCGGATGTACGTTCAGAATCATCATAGTTGTCTCTACGATTATCTCTGCCCATGCGTCCCCCACGACGATCGTCGTTAACACTATTTGAAACATCAATTCGTACTCTTCTTGTCTTCATAGGCTATGAATATAATAATTTATATAAGCTCCTTTTACAGTACTGTTAACAATAAGATATACGACAAACTTACTGTATTAGATAAACATAGAGCATCAACTAAACTCTGACGATCTTCGAATTCTACATATCCATACCCTTTAGGTTTGTTCGACTCTTTTGGCAGACGTATATTAGCAATCTAAAAAGAAATAACAAGGAAAGTTAAAATTAACACTTTAGAGATGTGCTGTGATATGACAAAAAGATGTTGCTCTGTACTAGCCTTCATGTCTGCAAAGAATTCAATTAGATATGATTCATCCACTTCGTAAGGAAGATTAGTGAGATATGCTACGTAAGGTGGATTATTAGGGATATCTTCATCAGCAACACGAGGTCCTCGTGCAGCTCTAGGGGCTGTGGGTAGAATTAATGGCTCCTTGCTGCTCCTTGATGTAAATCCTGCTACCACAAAACAATATGTATGTAGCACATTTTGCAGTAGATATTTAACACTAAAACTACCGACGTTTGATGCACACTTATTTTTAAGTTGAAAATAATATAGACTGCTAAATAGATAAAGGATGAAACACAATTTAATATATACATTCATTCTTTAGCTCGGTAACAGTCAACATACATTTCAACAAAAATACCTTGATAAAATTTATAATTTAAAATAAGAAATTGGAAACAAGTCATTCTGATCCTTTTGGTAGCTCTAATGTTAAGGTAAATAATCTTTCATAATAAATATTTTACAAACTCTATAATTGTAACATGTAATTTTAAGCGTACATGTATTTCATTCATCTATATACAATCACAAGAATATAATATAAGAATGAATCATAAAAACTGAGAAAAGTTATGACTGTATTTTACCCTGTTCTTCGTCCGTTTCATCAGCCCAGCTGCTTGATGGTTTCACTGGCACAGTGGGTGTTCCACTCCCATCAGCCAAGAATGCCATCAAATCTACAGTTTTGCACTTCTTCTTCTTCCCTTTCTTGCCTGGTCAAAATTGGCGTAAATATGGATAAACATTTTTTGAAAAGATCTTTAATATGCGATAGTACAATATTGAAAGCATGCTGCGTATCGTAAAGGGTTTGGTTATGTTGCGAAAAAAAAATAAGAAAATGTAACAACGTCACTGTTTTAAATGTTGAGAACATAATAGAAAGAACGAAGAATTAGTAGCATAATTTTATTTAAGAAAAAGAATTACCTGAAGACATGATTATGGGTCAAATTTAAAGCGATGCAAATCAAATTCGCGTTCCGATGAACCACACGACCAACCTCAGGATCCATAAGGCATGAAACACGTTTAAGATAGATACAAGTCGGTCAACATTGTATATCACAAAGTAGAAAACAGGAAAATATAAATTATTTTAAACCCATTGTATATATAATGTTGATCAATTTTTTCATATTAATAATTGAAAATAATTTTTTCATTCGTTAGAACATAATCAATAAAAAAAAAAGAAATTAATTAAATTTTGAGAATAATTCAATGCCATTAGTAGCAAAAAATTGTATAAAGATGTTTTTAAATTACAATGCAGTGAAACATTTCTGCAAATTTATTAAATCTAGCTGAAAAGATAATCATGTGCCCTTAATTAACAGAGATACTGTATACCGCAGTTCACCAGAGTCCATAACTGCGACGCGCAAGTTGGAAGATGGTGGGGGAACGCAGCGAGCTCTCTGCTAATCGCTTTCCACTTCGTTTGGGAGTATCGCCAATCAGGGCGAAGATGCGCACTGGAGAAGCGCGAAGAACGAAAACTGGTCTTTTCGCAGTTATGGACTCTGGTGAACTGCGGTATAGAGGGCATGTGTAAAACATTTCGGAACGCACAGTTTTATTCGAAAGAGAGTAGGTAGCGACGGTAGCGTTTACAGGAAGCAACTGCAAAGCAGTCGTAAGTCACGTGATCGTAACAGTGTGCTGAAGACATGGCGGACAAAGAGGAGACTGAGAAGACCATCGCCGAAGACTTGGTTGTCACCAAGTATAAAATGGCCGGCGAGATCGTAAATCGTAAGAAAACGAATTAACGTTCTCTAATGAAATCCAGAAAGCAAAAGTGAAACTGTCTCGTAAAAGCACGAGTATCATAATGTGTTATTTTCCACCTGGCCATATGGAATGTGGCGCGCTAATGCCGGGCTCCCTTACCATGTGGGATAGATAGCATTGACTATTACACTCCAATAATTTATTAATATCTTCAATCTTTCATGACTTTTTAATGATCTATGAACGATGAATTAATTATTTTTCACTAAGCATCCTTGAAAATCGTCGATTTTATTTTATTATCGCAATGTAACATTTTTAGCAGTGACCATAATCCGCTCCGAATTCTTGTATCTTAATGTTTCCATTTCCGTAAAAAGACCAATCGTTGAAAATGAAAATTGAACTGTGAAAATTTTTACGCTGTATGAGCAATTTTATTGCCTGTTAGTTTTTATTTTTATTTTAATTTTATACTCAGTTATCGCTAGTTTGTAAAATAAAATTTATAATTCTATTTAATTATAAATAATATAATTTTTTTCAATATTCTTCTCTTTTTATCTATTGTTAATAATAAATACATTTTTATCATTTCAGGAGTATTGAAGCAAGTTTTAGATAAATGTGTTGTTGGAGCATCAGTAAGAGAAATTTGTGAATATGGAGACAAATTATTACTTGAAGAAACCAGCAAGGTTTTTAAGAAAGAAAAAGAATTGAAGAAGGGAATTGCATTTCCTACATGCATATCGGTTAATAATTGTATTTGTCACTTTTCACCAATTGCAAGTGAACCAGATCTTATACTTAAAGATGAGGATATGGTAAAAGTGTAGGTATATGATTTGTTAATATAATGTATTGAATATCATATTTTAAAAGTAAAATATCTTTTTTTTTAAAGTAATTGTTGATTTACATTTTTAGAGATCTTGGGGCACATATTGATGGCTTTATAGCTGTTGTGGCACACACTATTGTTATAGGTTCGTCATCGACAAGAAAAGTTACTGGTAGAAAAGCAGACGTAGTATTAGCTGCGCATTATGCATCTCAAGCTGCGTTAAGGCTTTTAAAGCCTGGTACAGAGGTGAGCTGTTCATGATTTTTTACCTAAATTAAGGTTTTTTTATTTTCTTGTATTTTTTTTTTATACATAATTACTTTCCTTTACAGACCTATACAATAACAGGAACAGTTGAAAAGATTTGTGAAGCATATAAATGTAAACCAATTGAAGGAATGCTCAGTCATCAATTAAAACAATTTAAAATAGACGGAGAAAAAACTATAATTCAAAATCCCAATGATGCACAGAAAAAGGAACATGAAAAGTATACTCTTGAAACTCACGAGGTACAAACCATTTAATATTGTTTTAAAAATGGCAAAAGTAACATCTATGAAATATGTATAAATTTTTCAATTTAGGTATATGCTATGGATGTCTTGGTTAGTACTGGTGAAGGGGTAGGCCGAGAACAGGATACTCGGGTTACTATATTCAAAAAAACAGAGGAAACATATCAGCTAAAATTGAAAGCATCGCGCATGTTTTACTCTGAAGTCACTCACAAACATGGACTTATGCCATTTAATTTACGTACTTTCGAGGATGAAAAGAAAGCAAAAATGGCGGTTGTGGAATGTGTAAATCATAGGTTGATCGAACCATTCCAAGTCAGTCTATATTAACATACAATTTTTCTATGTCATTTAATTTGATTATTTTATATTACATATTTTTATTAATATTCTAGGTACTGTACGAAAAGCCAAATGAGTTTGCTGCACAATTTAAATTTACGGTACTATTAATGCCTAATGGGCCGCATAAAATAACAGGAATTCCCTTTGATCTTGATGTGTATCAATCCGATTGTGTTGTTGAAGATCCCGAATTAAAGGTAAGAATTAAACGTTCTTTTCAATTTCCTAATCAATCTTTATTAATTTCTTTATCTTTGTAGACTCTTTTGTATACTTCCGCAAATCCGAAGTCGGCAAAGAAGAAGAAAAAGAAGGCTGAAAAAGCTGTAGGTGAAGTAGCAATGGAAGTTGATGCCAAGGCCTAACACGACCGTTTTAGTGTTCATCATGACATTAATAACATCGTGCACTTTACGTTATCTTTTATTCAGTAGCTTCAGAGCAGAAATTAGACACTTTTCAACATCACCTTATCTTAATATTTTTCCTTTTATCGGAACACTTCACTGATAAATCGTAATTCGTCATATTGTTATCTCCTCGCTACATCTACTTTGATGATTTTTTAATGATATAACTGGATCCACATTAATTCAAAAAGTGTCAGATTCTGCCCTGAAAGAATCGGACTTTACAACACTTATTAACGCTGCGCCATTTATTGGAACTTACGTTTTTATACTGACGTATCTTTTAACAGACCATGGTATTATTTTACACTGAACAATGATTATTCATAAGACGTTTAGCAGCTGATCTAATACAATTTGAACACGTGAATATCTCGCTAATAATGGTGAGAATATATGACTGTTTTGTGCGAATTAATTTGACCGAGCCACAAAATGGATCGCACGTGCATTCATATCGCATTTATTTCGTGACGAAAGCCAATAAAATACGACTTTGATTTTATAAAAATTATAACAAAAAAAACTATTAAATTAAGTCGCGTTTACTTAAAATTTAATTGCACTACAAAACAAAAATTGCTTGAACAGAATCATAGTTAATATAAGTATAGTTTTTTGAACGCATTGTTAAACGTTATAGACACCATTGCTAGTTTTCTACTAGCTGATTTACATCTAATGTCTGATCAATGAGAATTATTACCATAAAAAAACCACCTAATTTCGAATTGTACAATTGGAATGAATGTCCATATTCGGATTTCGCATAAATGATGAAATGCCAATTAACCTCGGAGTATTTCGTTGCAAGAATTCCCCGACCATCAACAAATATTTTATTCTCTTTAATTTGTGTCTGAGCAAATTTTAACGCGCGTTAAACATTAATCACAGGTACATTTCGTATTATCCACGTTCGAGTGAGACAAAAAAAAATAGAACCTTTCAGAGGACAAGAGATTTTATGGGGAGTAATAGTCTTGCCGAGGTAAAAAAGCGGAAATTATAAAATATTAATACGATGTAATAATAGTTTTATAATAAGGAGGATAGATAATGTATCTGTTATAGATATTTTTTCTACTCAAGTTGTGCATATGTCGAATGTTACCGAGTGTGCTTGTAAAACAAAAGATATCTTAAGTCATAGTGCACTGTCCTTAATTTGCCCTGATCGGAGTATCTTCCCATTATATTTGGTATCATACTTGCAATAAAACTAAAATAAGTATGGAAAGGTTGAATCCATACGTCTTCTTCGACAAAGTTTTTATCATTTTAATGAAATTTTAAATAATAGAAAGTAAGAATATTCTTATTGCACCTGAGATAACTACTAGTGTCTAAAACGCAAAAGAGGACTGTGCACAAAATTCATACTTAACATAAAATTTAATATGGTGATATGAAATTGTTATTAAAAGAAAAAAAAATTAATGACAAGCTAACAAGTATAGATTTTGACACGTGCATATTTCGCAGATCATTATACTGCTCCTTGTTTCTCTTTCAAGATTGATACATTAAATGCATAATCTGTAAGATACTGTCTATTTCTAACAAGATACAAAAAATTCGTCGATTAAAAAAACTACAAATAAGATAGAATTTTATGGATTATGATTTACTAATTTTTCTATGGTATAATCTCCGATGAAAATGAAAAACAAGACATCAGAAATATAGAAACATATTTGCAGCCGTGTCTTTATTGTTAATGTAACAGGTATGTCATATAAACTAATATAGTTTTAATACTTGCTTCTGTTATACTTAAGAATAGCCAAAAAGATTAGAGCTTAAAAAAAGAAAAAAAGAAAGAAAAAAATGGCAAGCAATACCAATTTATTACATAAAATTCGAATGAATTGATAATTAAAACAATGTTTAAAATAATATCATCGTGTGATATCTATTTTTAGGCTCGTAAAAAAAAAATGGTATTAAATGAAAAAGTGTTTTTATTTTTTATTATTTTGATAAGAACAATGTTGATGAATTTTTGGCTCAACATCATTTTTTAAACTAACAAAAAAGCAATATAAGTACTGTAAATATATGATGACGTATAGTGATAAATTCGTGATCAAAATGAAGGATTTTCTTTTTTTTTCGATTAGCACATATCTGAATTAGAATATACAAATTTTAATTTTAATACAACTGCATTGGGAGTAGTAATATCAGCAACATTTATCTCGCTGCCATTTTTCAATCCAAGCTCGACTAACGTTTTCGTTAAGTTCTCTCGAGTTTTTTCCTCGATACTTGGTACAGTTTGCATGTACAGAGTTTTGTTTTTGCCATTAATACATGCCGTAAGTCCTGGACTTTTCATCTGTAAATCAGATCTTTCACAGAGAAGCTCTATTAAATCTTTTAATTTACATTTGGGGCTATCAATATCAATTTCTTTTGGAATTTGACTACAGGCAACGCAGTCTTCTTTCTTTTCTGCCTCATAAGTGTAAGTATAGATTCCATCTAGATTGTTGAGTACCTTTGAAAGGGAATCAGTTGTTTATTACATATACCTTAAAATCATATTTTTAATTTCTATGATTATAACAACTACCATGTAATTATTTAGTGATGCACTGCAACTACTGGCAAGTTTAAATGCTTCTGTAGCACATGTTGCAGCAATAATAGCATTTGTAGATGCTACCGCTGGTATAATATTTTTAACTACACCTTGTACTAATCTGTATGTTAAACCTTGTATACCAAATTGTGCTGCTCTTTCAGTAGATTTTTCATAAATCCAGTTTATGTGATGGGGATCATCGCCATCAATTGGGCAATCAAATGGATTCTCTTTTGGCCATTGAATTACTTTGACATATTCTATACAGTGCTCCGGCAGACGTGGAGTATTTGCTATTGTACACAATGGATATGTGACCTGTATACCAAGGTAATTGGATCACGATTAAGAAAGATTATAACATGTGAACAATGAAAATATCTGCTTATAACATTCACCTGAGGGGGATATAAATCTAAAGTGCATTCAATGCAAGCACTTAAACCAGGAAGTATTACTCTTGCATTTCCCTTAAAACCTTCTGTACCTCCATCAATCATCGGTATTACACTAGAACTATCTAATTCTCCATCTTCGTAAACCAAGAGAGACAATATCATACCATTGATCCATCTTCTTGCAACTACCGAATCCAGGCCACAAATTACTATATGGAATTGTCTATAAAATTCTTCATCTTTGTCTTGTATTTTACAACAATGCGATACAACATTGCAGCCTGGAATTCTAGCATTAATAAATTTTGCAGCCACCTCTGCTTTTGATAAACCAATATCATTGTGACGGAATAGAAACTGCCTGTAATATTTTCAATAAGATTTTTTCAATTTTACAGTGAATTACAATCTAGAGATTGTATTTAAATTATATTTTCGTACCGATTGAGGTTAGACAATTCAATTGTATCCATATCAATTACATGAATTTGTCTAAATCCCATCAACGCTAAATTTTTAAGTAATTCGCACCCTAAACCACCCGCTCCGATAACAAGAATCTTACAATTATCCAGCATAAATTGTAAAGTTTCTGACGATGGTTCGAAATCCGATCTGCAAAAAGGACCGGATCTCTCCAATACTTTTCGCAAATTGCTCCATCGTCTATGAGTGTGATCAGAACCCATCATCAGCGTATTTCAGCACTTTTTAAATTGTATTAGCAAATCATTAATATTTTAACCAAACATTTTGTATATTCTTTTTATACATCATAACCTATTCGAACAGTGCAATAAACGGATACTATTTTACAAATCACCTGGTACAATGAGTACAGATCCATCTGTAGTCATTGCTACTAACTACCTGAACCCTCATTCTTTGCCCCCAGCCAAACTACCCCCAAATTTCGTGTCGATCGGCCATCGGAGACATTCAGAACTTTAGCCCTGTTATCGTGGTAAGCCAATGAATTAATTAGTATTAGTCTGAATTCTGTATCATCTTCTGGAATCATCCGACCACACAAATTTGTAGACCTCGGTATATGACCGTGGTAGAAGGGAAAGAATGTCAAGCATTTATATTTTTTGATCCTATTTCTTAACTGTAAGCACTGTTTGCTGCAAACATATCTTCAAACGGCTTACCTTAAACTACAATGCAACAAATTACTTTAAGTTAAATTAACGAGGTATGGGATGTTTAAACTGAAAATCAAATTAAATCTAAAGTTGTTGTCTGTTATTAAAGTACTTATATATTTATATATTACTTAACATTACTGAATTTGTTTTCTTTATTATCTAAATTGAAACAGAGTATTGTGAGAAAAGAACATATCTGTATACAGTTGTTATTACATTCAACAGATCAAATATGAAATTCATAAATGTATATGCATACATGTATAATACTTAAATATGTTCTACTATGATATTCTTTAATGTTACAACTTATGCTAATTAAAATATATAATCATATTTGTAAGAAAGAAGAATACAGTAAGTACACTTAAAGCTCATCTTATTTACTAAAATATTTTAACCTGATTTAAGCAACATTTTGAAAATAATTTTGGAAATTCAATTTCTCTTGATAAAAATTTGAATAACCTTCATTAACAGAATATTAATTATAATACTTCATATATGTAAAAATGCAATAATAGTATTATTGTAGTATCTTAAGAAATATAAAAACAAAGTGTTTAATGATATTTACAGTGTAATCATTCATAAATGATAATTGTATCATCAGCTATAAAATACACAGTCATGGCAGAAAATGAAATTTAAAAAAATAAAATGTAACATAAAAGAATGAAAAATAAAATTAAGAGATGAAAATAATCTACATGATAAAAACATTCAAATTAAAATCAGCAGAATGTATAAAAATAATACAATTTCAATCTTTCAAAGTATTCAAAAATAGAAGCTTCTATTATTTATCGTAAAGTATTCTTATTTCTAAGAATATTCTTTATATAGGTATATTAAAGCAGAATTGTGTAATAAATACATGTAATAATTTATTGCACTAATATAGCTATACGTTAGTTAATTGTTAATTAGAAATATATTACTGATATACTTTCAGTTACATATTGTAAACAAACAAAGTAGTTGTAAAAAGGTACATTATAACTGCATTTGAAATAACTCTATTACAGAGCTTTTTGACAATACGTGTCTTTTAAATTCAATACTTCAAAAGAGAGGTGCTAGTATCGATAACGTTACGATGAATATAGATAGTATCATTAATAACGAAATGTAATCGATATTTTATCAGTATGATATCATTAAACAGAATAGAAACGAGAAAAGTAAATAAAATTTAAATAAAAAACCTAGTCCAACTTAAGGGAACTTAATTAAATACGTAATGTTATTAGCCAAATTTAATTATATTTATTTGGAGGTAGGTTAAATTAAGTTTTATGTGAAATTAAAACAAAAGTAGATTTGGATGATCAAGTTATGCGTTATATTTTATGTCAGTTGTTTCCCCATTAGGCTTAACGATATCTTAACAAAATTATCGATTTCAGCATCTCTACTTCAGAAGCTAGTAAATCATAATATAATTAATATATGTAAAAGCATTTCAACGATAGTTATTCCATAATATATGAATTTATATACCTGTTAGGTTTCTGTACTGAAGCTCTTCACATACTTAAGAAAAATCACGATTTGGCAGTACTGCAGGAGCGATCAATGACCAAACATATAATCCTAAGCACATCCATGAAGATATAATTTTCACCCACATTGAAGCAGTATTGGAATTAAATGTATCCAAATCGGAATTTGGTCTATAAAATGATTGTTATTAGTGCATGTACAAACTGAATAATAATAAGATAAATGATAATATACTTACTGATACCAATTCGTAAGTGTCATCATGACGTATAACGTAGCAAGAGCAAACATAAGATGAAAGAAACTCCAATTGTAAGCTACTGACTCCTCTTCGTTGTCCCAAACTTTAGCTTCGTTACCAGCCTCAGAATCCGGATTACGGCCTTCTACTGGAGTATAGTCTAATTATATTTATGAAAACAAGAAATAACTAAAGAAAATTTCTATATACTGTAAATTATCATATTTTCAAATATGTTTGTTACGATCATTAGCATGGTAATATTATGTACAATCAATCGTATAGTTTTGTTTTTAGGCTTTCATGGTGATATGGAATCATAATGGAGATCTTTTCGGATTTCTACCGAATCTTCAGGCCTACCCTGATGAACAGAGCTACAATGCTCACGATACGTCGGCATCCAAGCCTCAATAGACATGGTAGAAATACGAAAAAACCTCCACCACGAATCAAACATATAGATTTGATGTACAATTAATTTTGAAAAGATGAAGAAAAATGAAGTATAAAAGAATTAAAATAAAGAATATGCAATACAGTGAAAGCAGACACACGCTAATTATAAAGTAAACATATTGTTATTCCAAAAGGTATATCTTACATTTGACACGCAATAACTACTACATAAATCATCTGTACTAAAAATTAAAAACTAACTAATAAACTTGTATGGATATGTAAAAATAAAAGAGAAAAGATACAGATATCAAATTTAAAGTTTATTTTAATGTAATAGTGTGTGCCTACCTCCGTTGTCTATAAGATTCTGGTCTTCTGTATTCCTAACTGTACAAAAAAACAATAATTAATTAAAGGAATTTTAATAAATTGGTAATATGTGTTTAAAAGCATATTAATTTTTTTTTAAATCTAAATATCTTTATATTATGTATATTAGTTCATGCATATTAGGTATATAATTACAGTTACTTTGAAATTATTTAGTTTCAATGGCAGAAAACATATGTTAATTATAATTCAGATACAGGCAATATTTATACATACCAGCACCATTATCCCTGACCAAAACATTCTCTGACATTGTTATCTTTGAAGATTTTGATGCTGTACGTAAGGAACTGTACAATACACAGCTGAACCAAATGATTAAACCAATAATACTTTCTTTATCAAAAGCAACACGATTTCGTGCATTGCCAGAAATTAACTCTAAAAATCCGGGATTGCATTTAAGATCTGTAAACAAAAAATTTATTATTATAAAGACATATAAAAAATATATTTTGTTTAAAGTAAAACATTTACCTGGACTGTTTGAAATTCCACTCCAAGTTAAATAAACAACATACAATGAAACAATAGATGATTGTAGCAAACCAGAACGTGGATAATGTTCTTGTACAATTGGAAGAATAGATATAATACTAGCAATTACGCACAAAATCAAGTTGAAAGATATGAAAAATTTGTTCACAGAACAACTATCCGCCTATAATTAAAAATAAAAAACAAATTAAAATTCTGTTAACATAGATATATTATGTCAGAAGATAGTAAAATCTTACGTGAGTGAAATATACAAAAAGTAGCACAATTCCAGTGATAGAAACAGCATAATTGAACAATGTTGCTCCCAAAAGCGCAGCATACCATCCTTTTGATTCTGTCTCTTCATAATTTCCCACCCAAGCATCTGCCCATGAATGGGCAAAATCAACGATAAGAATTAATTGAATAATAATAAAAAGAAAACCTCCTATCATTCCAAAATACATCCATGTTATTCCAAATGACCTTTCAGGAATGAAAAAGGCACCAATAATTCCACCAATTATTAAAAGATACTTAATAGCCCAGAACCTATAATAAAAATTTAATAATTTAATAACAATATTAGTAATCAAAAATACATTGTTAGATGAATTGCTTTTATCATACCCATTTTGTATAGGAGCCCGAGGATCTTTAGAGCTTCTTACTCTAATCATCATAACTGACATCAAAAAGAAATAAAGAGCTATAATAAAACATATTCTGTACACAGCTAAATATCCAACAGCAGATTCACAGTCAACAGTAAATGTTGATGTAATATAATTTGTACCATTAGAACAGAAGGGAACCTATAAATATAACACAAATAAAAAATATGTACATTTGTATTTTATAATTTGATCTTATTTCAAGATACCTTTTTAAGGGCATTCTGTAAACCAGGAGCCAAGGTAATGCAAGCAGCAATAGTACCCAGCATTAGTAATAATGCATACATAATGCGGGTACTTGTACTGTTACGGCATGATGGACATTGGGAACAACAGAAACTGCAGGCTGTGCTCCCACAAAGACAAGCAAGCTATATGATAAAACATAAATTGATATTATATATAGTTTATTTTTTTTTTTACCCTTTTAATGTTTATACTGAAACATCAGAGATTTACAATTTTTGGATGGCAAGTTTTAAAAAACAATCTTAGGGTCACAGAGTTAATAACAATTTAATAAAATTTTCTTTTAACACTTTTAACCAGTTGACTGTGATGTACTATAAAACAAAACCATCAGTGTTTAGCGATATGATGTTCTAGAATTAAAATTACACTGTTAAAAATGAGAAAATTTTTAGAACAGTTTTTGATATTTAGTTACTAGATTGATTTTGACATAGCATGTATGTGACATTATACCTGTAGCAATTTAGTAAAACAATAAATGTGTTTGAGAAAAATTTAGTGGCATATACTTATGTTTGTTGTATATATGATGAATGCATGAGAGCATATATATGTACAAATATATACATCTTTCGCAGTCAAAGAATTAAATATAATATATAGATATACACTAATAATATAATTAAAAATATAGTTAGATTTCCATAATTCATTATAAATTTTTCTCGATACTGATTTATCGACGAAAAAATAAATTAAAAAAATAGACACTGTGCTGATTAAATTAGATGCATAAAAAAATGTAAAAAGATACGGTATATATATTATGACTTTTAACTATGAAAAAGAACATTATTTATTTCTTTTACCTGTGCAGTAGAACAAATGAGACCCATTGCAGTGCTTTTGTCCCTTCAATTTATTGAACGATATAATAAAACGTACAATTTACACTAAATACTATTAATTGCGAGACACGCTATCATATACAAACGGACAAACAATACAATAACAATGGCGTCCTGACAGATAAATTAAGCTAACTTCTCATTATCAGCTGACTACTGCGTCATAACCTTTTTGCCATAAACAAAATATTAACGTAGATCTGTTATCGAAATTTTCTTGAACCTAGAAATATAGAGATCACAATAGAATGAAAATAAGATGTCTTCTTCCGACTGGAGTCGGCTGTGTATGTATACCGCAATTCACCAGAGTCCATAATTGGAAGATGGTGGGGGAACGCAGCGAGCTCTCTGCTAATCGCTTTCCACTTCGTTTGGGAGTATCGCCAATCAGGATGAAGATGCGCACTAGAGATGAGCGAAGAACGAAAACTGGTCTTTTCGCAGTTATGGACTCTGGTGAACTGCGGTATATGTACATACATACATACTTAAGTAAGTACCGTGCACCGATGACAAGATGTCCCATGAGAAGGCCGCATTTGCATTTGTCTCATGGGACATCTTGTCATAGGTGCACTATACATATTTGCATATATACATGCGCAAAGAGAAAAGAGAGAAGACGCGCTAACAAAATCGGTAATTATCGATAGCTCATCAACTCCACCGATTTCGCTCATTTTTTAATATGTTGTTGACACGGTGATTCTAAGAAACTTTTTCCTATACATTTAACCGCCGCTTGGCTTTAGTTTTCGAGATATATGCAAAAGAAAGTTGCTACTATTAGAGTGAATTCAGCGTATTACACATCCATGGCGGTGTATGCGCCATCTCAGAATGAGATGGCTGGTTTCTGTAAATACAGCATGATGTCCCTCAAGCAGTATACATAAGGAGTGAAATTAAAAAATTCAATTTCACATAAATTATACACTAATTCTTTTGGTAAATTCTAACATGCACATGACGAGACAATTACGTAGTTGCCATAGCTCCCGTAGCTCCTAGCCGGTAACTCGTACGTATGCGCAGCGAACTTCTGATTGGGTAGAAGTAAGGTGGAGGGGGAAGCAGAGCTGCCGCTCTATAAAAGAGCCACGTTCGTGTTTTCGCAACGTAGTTCCAAACGTTTGATCGCTGTGTTATAATCGTTTGAGAGAAAATTATATTATGACTGGTCGTGGAAAGGGAGGAAAAGGGTTGGGAAAAGGAGGAGCAAAGCGTCATAGGAAAGTTCTTCGTGATAATATTCAAGGTATCACGAAACCGGCCATTCGTCGTCTGGCCCGTCGTGGTGGAGTCAAACGTATTTCTGGCTTGATCTACGAAGAAACTCGAGGTGTACTCAAAGTATTCTTGGAAAACGTTATCCGTGACGCTGTGACTTACACTGAGCACGCTAAAAGGAAAACCGTTACGGCTATGGACGTCGTCTATGCCTTGAAGCGCCAAGGAAGAACCCTCTACGGTTTTGGTGGTTAAAGCGTCGTTCATTCTTGTTCGATAAAAACGGCCCTTTTCAGGGCCACCATATTGTTCTTGCGTATGAATTCTCAGTTTCAATTATATTATAATCTTAACATTTTTATACTCCCATATAAGTAATACTATCGTACATTACCTTTTATGTAAGTTGAATGGAAAAAATGTATACACCCGATTTTAATTAGTTTTTAAGATATAACGTTTACAAACCCGATTTTTAGTAGATACGTTTCGGTTGAGTGGCAAGTCGTAAAAGCGGCCCTATATAGCAGGGGTCTACGCTAGGAACGGCAGAACCAAAGAATAACTGCTCCATTTTATGTTCGACCTGAAAAGTGTTATTTGAAAATACATTTTAAATTACATATAAATATTACAAACATAATATTACAAACGTCTGATTAAATTACATTACAATTGATTGAAAGTTGAAATATTGCAAAATAAAAATTGTGCTAATTTTTGTTTTTAAATTATCTACCAAGAAATGTTATTAAACTATGTGATATTTACCTGAATAATATAATTTATCGATAGCGCTGAAAAATTTTCCTTATGTATATCAATCACATGAATCCCTGATACAATTTCTAATTGAGTTGTTTCAGAGAATTCTAATTAAATCCACGGTATTCACCCCTCTCGATGTCCATTATTGATCAAAATCAATAGTCAATTCCATAGAATATTCACCCTCGAAAGTACATCCTTGTTCCATTGTTTATTTCCACTTTTTACCTTTGAATTACCTGATATTAAGTTTACTCGAAGGGTGGCTTAAAATGATTGGCAGGAGGTGTAATTTAAACAGCGTTTACCCTGGTGTTTACACGAAGAAGGTTGTTTCTGATCCGTGTAACTGCAATTATGTCAGGTGCAAAAGGTGCGTGAGGCATAAATTACATTCATTCGACATAATAATATTCTCTGCTTCACTAGCGAAGTTGGAAGGGCGAATCTAATTTCTAATGCAAATTTTCATTTCTGATCTGTGTCGTGTAAAAATATAAGTGCACAGTACACCACAGAATGAAGATAATTTCGAACAAGATGATTACAGTTCTCTGGGTAAGAAAACGGGAGTAGTTTTCTTAATCGGCGTCTATAAACCCTGCTCGTGATAGCGGCAGAATGATGAAAGTGCAACGTGTAATGCAAATTTTATTAACTTCGAGTGTTACTAACAGCTGCTTTTAGTTTACGGCTTCTAGTTATAGTTTCTGCTTTCAATGCAAACTTTGCAATGCAAACTTTTCTCTAGTTAAGTATAACTTCATTATATCATTCCTGTAATATTAAAGCTCGGTTTGACATCAAAGTAAATACAAATCAAATTTCACCCATGGATTACATTTTTATAACCGCTGAATTAATTCAATATTCGTTCCATCCAGTTCGTGATTAATTTAATAATCCTCAATTACGAAGGTACTACAGTGTGAAGTCTCATTCGTTTCTGTGCATTCTATGTTAAATACTGTTAATTACTTAAGTAATTAATTTTCTATTACATGTTTCTATACTGTCGTCCTTCTATAGAAGCCATTACCGTGAAATAGGAGATGCACACTTTTAACATCTGAAAAAGTTCATTAAGACGATTGCTTCGTGACAAGGAGAATATTATAAATTCTGTTTAACATAAACGTGGAAATAATGAAATTAATAATTAGAAATTTTTTCTGAGACTAACGACGCATGCGAAAGTTTTCATCGCTTATACAGGGTGTTCGACAACGGGTGGGAGATTTTTTAAGGGGTGATTCTAGAGATCGAAATAAGACGAAAATTCAGTCATTAACGTTTAAAAATTCGAGTAAAAAACGCCTGAAATCTGCAACCTGCCCAGCACCGACGATTGAACGTCAGGTCAGCAGGGGTGAGTACAGTCATAACCAAGAAGAGAAAGCTGAATGCTGTAGTACAGTCAAACCTGGATAAATGCAACCGAGATTGGGACCCAGTGGTTGCATTTATCCAGGCAAAGTCTCGATTCTGGGCATTTAATGTTGCACTTATCCAAGCATTCTTTCGTTGCATTTATCCAGGTTTTCCTGTACCGAGAACCAGGATAGCACGAGGTAAGTTTCCACTATTCAATGAGTCTTGGTTATGACTGTACCCACCCGTGCTGACCTGACGATCAGTTGTCTGTGTTGAGTAGATTGCAGGTTTTAGGCGCTTTTTACTCGAATTTTTAAACGTGAATTACTGGAAAACAAAACCGCAAATGCTATTTCGTCATTCTTGATTTTCGTCTTATTTTGATCCTTAGAATCACCCCTTAACAAATGTTCCACCAGTTGTAGAACACCCTGTATAATACTTTTAATCAAAATATTTTGCCATTTTTTCAACGGTTACTTTAAACAAACTTTTATATTAGAAAACAATGTACCTGCACGAAACCTTCGAGGTTTGGTTTAACGAAGATGAATAAATTGAACCGACGCTCTTTGGATGTTTTCATCATAACGAACAACAAGAATTTTTGCGTAGACAAAGTAGTCTCGTACCAATTGGTATTGTATCTGTGACCATTGATCTAATTATTGCAATGCTTATGTATACAATTACCAACAATAAAAAGTTTCAACTTACATCTGCAAAGTAACGTTTTCAGAAATATTTAAATATTGTTGCACTATGTAGATCATGTAAAAAATATATATCAGTTCGCTAAATGCAAATGCCAAACACAACACTGTATCTTTATTTGCCTCTAATTTAAAAATGCTTTGAGACAGCTGAAATGAAGCGTTTTTTTGAGAATTATCTATGAGATTTCTACAGAACTAAGAAAATGAATTACTCACAATAAATAGGTTAATGCTTTGGCTAATCGTAGCAAATAGAAGAAGAAAGACGTACGATAATGACGTAATATTTTCCAAACTGTCCATATACCTTTGTGAACAAACATGATTAACAGAAGTGATAATGGCGAATCGTTATAGCCATAGTAAAAATAATATACTAACTTTATTACTCTTCTGTGGATAACCACAGCTGTTATCAAGAGTCTCTTACTGTTACTTGAATGTTTGTTTGAAGTGTGAGTGATAAGTCCCATGACACCTTGGTAAATGTAATAGCTGTAAATTAAGATATTTACAATTAGAAATTCATATATTTGGTGAAAAATCATCTTTTCTTTAATTTAACGTGATTTGAAAATTAAAAGATAGCGGATCATGCCTTGTTATTTAAATTGATCGCCTTCTTCTTTTGCTATTTTTAACATCTTACTAATTTTGGACCGTCACAAGTCGACTCGTGTCTGCATTTACATTAGTTTATACAGTTTTTAGGTTCGAGAGCAATTCCAAGTTTTAAAACATCACCCTAGATTGTTTTCGACGCATTACGATTAAATAAAGTGTACTGAATTTTATTCCGAAGTTTTTATTTCATATTTAAATATGCACGAAAGGGTTTTGGTTCGAAAGAGCCGGTCAGCAAGGTGTTAATATGATAAATATTTAAAATAGCTGCAAGAAAATAAACTATTGGTGTACAGTGATTTATCAGATTTACCTGACGAGTACATATAAAGCACTGAAATGGTGCAGCCACATAATAATCAATGACTCTGTCCCAACAAACGCAGCTGCAGATACCAAGAATGTAAAAGACTGATATATTAGGATCAAAAAACGATACTTCCTTTCGTCAACGAAGTATACTGCCGGTATAACGTACGGACGAGTATAATTTAACGGTGCGACTGCATCCAAAATATAATTGCACGTCTCGCATGCTATGACTATGAAGGCTGGTGTAAAGCAAATCACTGTAACATTTTTACGATATCGACACGCTAAGTTTCATTGTGGTAATTGCAATTAACGATGAATATGTATATATGATCAAGAATAATTTCTTACACGCGAAATAAAAGGCGTAACGTTTTCCTGAATTGGCGAAAATTCTCATAATTTCAAGCATTTCATCATTTTCTGTTCTTCAATCGCATTTCACTTCATCCATCAGCTGTTTAATCTGACAATTAGAAAATTCCTTTTACACTATGTCTATTGAAATAGAATGCAATTGAAATCTTCACAACTCACTGAATCGGCTTGTAAGCAATATGTACCGTATTTCAGTAGCGAACCCATAAACACTGACATGTAAAATATACTCCTCAGCAAATAATGCAGGGTATGTTTTGTGTTCGTAATAGCGGTTATCTAAAAGCAACGATGAATATTTAGTTATTGTATTTAGGAATATTCGATCACGCTGTATCGTGTCCTTTACGAACGACGTTTCTCGAGTACACACTGAATACATCAATTTTACCTGAGCATGAAAGAACGAAAGACAAATGAACGCGATGAAGATATTGTAAATCGATCGGAAGTATTTATTCTGATATGGCCACAGACCTATTGCTGATAACACGGATATAGTCTGTTTATAATAAACTTGTAGTTGATCCATCGTGTGCAACGGTTCAACTGCAACTGATCCCTAGTCACTTCAAATTTTACTTTATTTTTCTTGAAATATCGTGCATAGGACAAACTTTTCAAAGGAATGAAATCTTCTTTTCAAAAGAATGACAGGCCTGATTATTTATGAATATTTGAATAGGGTGGAAGAACTTACCGATCGATTTCTTCTCACTCTGTGACAATGTAAGCGGAGCTATTAAGAAAATTATAGTCTGTAAGATATTTCTTTTTCTAAAAATCTTTACCTCTGTTTACCATCTAGGTCTGTGAAAAAAATATTCTTTACTGCTGGTCAGTCTGTTTTCATCGGTCGAAGAGGAAGCTAGCTGAAGTCACTTCCTTCAAGTATCATTGTTCATTCTATTTTGTTGGAGAAATCTAATTGAGGAAATATTGTTGCTAACCAGGTACGAGTGCAGGATTTGTGTTTATCAGACGTGTTAATTTTATTTAGTGCTAGCGATTACCCGCGACTTCGTTTGTATTACATGCGTATAAATAAACATAAGTTTGTTTAATATTGTGATTGATCGCCTCTCTCTTCGATTTTCACAATTAAAATCAGTTTGATGTATATGTGTAAATGCGTGAACTGTATAAGCGGACTATAAAAAAGTTGCCTCATTAGTGTCTGATTTTTACAGTTTTTCTAAATTTACGCGATAACTCTGAATATTTCCAGAATAAAAAGAACTCTAAATTATTGCTCTATAAATTCTGAATCAGCCAATGATAGTTTCGTCAAAATCGGTTCATTCCTTTCGGAGATTAGCTCGTTTAAACAGATACTTAGATAGACTGACAGACAACAATTTTGCAAAAGCGTGTTTGGGTTTTAACAAGGTGCGAAAAACCATACATGTGCAAAAAAAAACATTATTTCGAAATCACAGACAGACACTACAATTTTATTTATATGTATAGATATGTTGTTCGAAATACATATCTTTCGTTAATTAATTTCTCGTTTGGATTGAACTGAGTACCATAAAGTACGACCACGTTGCCTTGAATAACTGAAACGCATAAATAAATTCAACACCTTTTTTTTCGATCTTTCTATGTGCATTATTGTTCATAAGCAAATTATATACCGACAAGAATCCTTTCATTGACGGAGAATAAACGCCGAACATATTAATAGAAATGGGCGATGTGTACTTTATCATCATCGTCAAGATCAATTTTTGTACGCCTAAAGGTGCATTATACCAATCTACAGTATACCTAAAAGACCATAACTTTGAATAACACTTTTTAGAAAAATTTACTATTTTAAATATCATGATAAATAACATTCACTTACAGTTGAATAAAAACGTTATTATAACTATCTATCACCTGTTGGATCAAAAAATTCCAGTAAAACATGTAGAGTATTGAGCAAAGAGCCGATGTTGCGTACAAATGTTCATTATCGTATGTACGATATACAAATGCTCGAAAAATCTGAAAATAATAAACAGTCATGTATTATATAATTAACATTCGCGACACTCCACACGATGACTTCCATAGGTTCACTTACGAAAAAGAAACATATACTCAGAATTACCACACCGATTCCAGCGAGAATAAAGTACAATCCCCTAAATTTGCTTAGCGTATAATCTAGAAATCTTTGAATACCAATAGAAAAATTTGATATTAATTTCGTTAAAATTGTAATAAAACACAAAGATCTTTATTATTAACAGATTCTCACGTTATCGCCCTTTCGTGTATCACTATTGTACTCGTTAAAACGTTGATCATTTTAGAGGTTTTTTCAGAGACATGAATGGATAAAGAACCGTAGGTAAACGCTTCGTTAGTACGGCACCTACACGTTTATAAAATTCTACAGGGTGAATGATAAATTATGGTGCAACTCAGTTTCATATTTGCAATCTGGGACGTTTATGTTAATGATTAAGTTTTTTGCTGTTCTTGGTTTCCAAAAAATCTGAACAAATTCTGGGATACTTATTGATACTACTTTAATAAATAATCGTCCCTCGAGTCAAATATTAAAAGGATAAATTGGGAAAAATAAATATTCAGAAGGAAATCCGAAAAAAATTGGAATTCGCTTCCAATGGAATGGAAGGATTAACTTTCCATTAATTTCTATAATATTTTTCAAATTTTACAAAATAAAAATCTTACGTTTACCTAATAATTTCAAAGAGGCTCAAAACATGTTGAAACCACATGGTGGTGACGTGTATAATTGCGATTATACATATGCAATCCATTAAAAGCAGCAAATTAAACATGAAAGAAATAGGGTAATGAAATTTTTCTTGATCAATAAATAATTCCACAAGAATCGGAAGTTTACGTGCACGTGATTCGTTCAAGGGTTTTACTAAATCGAGCAGTTCGTTGGTAAACGGAGTCAGCCATGTGACGGCTAAACAAGAGTATGTAACAACTGCAAATCGTTACAATTGTTTAATTTCATTATATATTAACGCACTGAACAATTGTTATTATCTTACGACTGAACGTATTGATGTAGAATTTTCCTTTCTTCGCATATTCTTTCAGTATGTTCAGTTCCTCGATCGTTTTTACGATGTCCCAATCGTATTTCACTTTCTCCATAATATTTTTAACCTACGCATGCAACAAACTCGAGAGAAATCACAGTGAAAATGACAAAGTACCGAACACTTTGACGACAGGTGTGAAAAACTCATTGGCAACTTACATCTTCCTTTTTGATCATAAATGTAACATACATCATAAGAATAGCTGTTGCAATAAACATGCACATTAAACTTCTGAATAGGAGTATCAAAGATAAATCTATCGTTATAAGTGGAAATATCTGAAAAACAACACAATTCGAAAAAAAAAATAATTGTTGTGAAAAAAAAAAGTGAAGAATCACCTAATATACGATACCTGGATTAATAAACAGGAAAAAATGACGAATACATACACAAAGTTTTGTATTTTGGTGAATTTTGAGATATTGTAAGGCGACAGACCAAGCACCACGAAGTAACAATTACCAAGCTTGTAATAACGTTTTATAATTTCGTCCATCTCGGTCGACAGTCACAGAGCGTCTGACCAGCAACTTTCTATACTACTGATTCTTTCCCCTTCCTTTTCACAGACAATTTAGCATTGTTCCAGCGAAAGTACGAAACGGGGGATGTTGCGTGATAGAATGATCGACGTAGACTGTAATTTCAGTATGATCGATATAATTTAAGGTCTTTTAGACAAATCTACCGCGGGAAAAGCCAGAAGGGTTTTATATTTTGTCTCTCTACACGTTTGCCCGAGGGATGAATAAATTATACTTCAGCACAATTTCACAGTTTTCTTCTCTCTGATATTATTTATTTCTCCTATTTTTCAGTGTTTCTTTTTCTTGGAAATAGAACGTACGGTTGGACTTGTGGAACGGGAGTTCAGTTAGCGAAGAACATTCGAAGGAAGAACATCATTTTCAAGAAAGTGACGATCAAACCTTTCACTGTGGAATGGTTCAACGCAAAAACATAGGAAACTGTTCTTTTCTGGTACTGTTACAAGTAAGAACTGTTATTTTTCATATTATTATGTGAGTCTGGGACGTTTATGCCTAATAAGTGAAATCGTGGACGTAAGAATGTTAGCGGATTATGATAATTTGATTATTCATATTTCTGCAAATTTATGTTTGTATAACATATTTCCTCTTTCTAGGTGACTTAAGATATTATCTTAACAACACTTAATTAGCGTTTTGCGTGAGAGGAATTTATTAAGGTTCTTCTGCAATAATCATTTTAATTTACATTAACAATTTAAAGCATATTCGATTGTTTTTCTGCACTGTGCTAATAAGATACTGTTTATCAAGTTTTCTCCAAATCATGTAAAATAATCTTTGATGTTCTAGTATTTTATTCTATTAGACAGAAAATATAATACCAGTAATTAGATTTTCATACCCTTCAATTAGCAATTTATGAAGGCACTTACCTGAAATAAAAAGAAAACAATCACATATTAATATTAACATTGCGGAAGTTTATTGTAAGTTGCTCATTTTATTTTTTATAATTTTACACATATTTCTTTCACGAAAATCAACTGAATATATAATTTAATTACTATTATGTACTTCGTTCTGCCACGCTTACCTTGTTTTAAGTTTCACGATAAATTCAAACCAAACATAATACCATACAAATTTAACGATAATACATACAAAAGAGATTACTGCCGACGTCATCAAAGTATTTTAATTTTAACGGGAATTAAAGATGCAACTAAATTCGGCGTGACTTACTGAACCGACCATTCTATTCAAATTTAATGATCCTTGATCGAAGAAGGTTCCTCTATGATGTATAATAAGATCATCTATTTATTCGCACTACTTGCCACTTGTATCCGTCAATACACTTTCTTGGTAATTACGATTGTACGGAACGAATGACCATGAAATAAGAGAAACTCATTTTAATAAGCTGTAAATGGAAGATTGTTAATAATTGGAATGAAAAGGAAAAGTTTGTGCGATGAGTGATATTTTGTTTGTTACCTTTATACATCCTTCGTGACCTGGTAAAAAAATCCCTCCAACCGGGCTTAAAACATTCTTCTTGCTTTTCTGCATCATGAATAATAGTAATTTCTGCGAGGATACAGGTGCTAAATACCATAAATTATCGTATCTATAGAGAATGCAATAATATTTCATTGAAATCTATACGACATTAATATACAGACGATACAACAGAAATTTTATCACCTTATTAATAAAATAGGATATTATTTTTGGAAAATAAAAAAACATTATTTATCACTCACATATCGAAGAGAAGTTTTGTACTGTTGTTTTCAACTGTCTGACATAAATGATTGATCAAGAATATATAGGTAAAACATATGAAAATCAGATATATTTCCATTACTAGTATCTTCAATGTACTCATTTCGATTTTAAGCTGAGACAGCTATACGTTTAATGTTAAGAAACGGTTATGTAGTAATATCATTTCTATGAGTATACCAATTTTCATTGCTGCTGTACTCACGCGTAGAAGATTCAGAATTGTAATGGCTACTCCCACAAGAAGTACCAAGAAATATGAAAATGTAACAACGCTTTCTTCGTGACTATAATTGCTTCATATTTTAATGAAGTTTTCCCGGAAAATTCGATGAACATAAGATAAAATGAACACAGACTATTAACAAAATTATTATGTTTTGAATGGGTGATTAAATTCGATTATATACTGACCAGAGTATCCTTTGATGTAGTTTTACAGCTTCGACCAATTTATTCTGCACTATTTTCTCTTTCTTAATACCCGGTATATTCAATGTTTCCTTACTAAACGCGTTCTGTATTCGATGTCTATGAAAATAAAATATGAGTCAGCGTTCAATTAGCGAACAATTAATAATAAATCTGTAACTTATTATATTCCTAATAAGATTATGAAGAATGCATTTAATTTTCTTACCGAATTACTTCGAATAAACCAGCATTCTCATAAAAAAGCGACATGATTAGTGATTCAGTTCCAATAAAAGCTATTCCCATCCAAGCATAAAGAACAGTTACATGCAAAGTAACGACGTAAACAAATTTTTGATCCTCGGTAAAATAGTCTAACGTTAAGTACAAGTTTGCAGTAGATTGACAGAAATCGAAATCCGAGGGTTTTTTCAGTAGTAAATAGACAAATATACAACATAACATAGAAATCGCAACTGAAAAAGATAGATGTAATATATTCAACGATATAGGTCATAAAATCAACAAACAGGAATCCTTTTCTTACATGCAAAAATATAGGTTAAAAGCATTCCACCTTTCATGTATTTTGCGACTATTTCTTGTTCATCTTTGTTATTCAAGAATAGCCAATTATCTCCAATCGCGTCAACTAGTTCCTTTATCTAAAGTCACAAAAAATGTTGAATCGAATTAAACGATAAAAGTTAAGCTTTTCTAAATTTTTATAAAACTTACACCTTCTTCGTTGACCCAAAAGGTACAGTATTTCACAGCACATATGCAAACAATAAGAATGTAACATGTAGTGTTTATCAAAGGGTTTTCGTCGCATTCTGGAGACCGAAAGTACGCTGCTAACTGAAAGCAATCAGTAAGAAAAGAAAACCTTCTTAAGAAAGGTTGATCGAATCAGATTTCCAAATTAAAATTGGAATCTTATGCTATTTATCCGTCTCAATCAATCACGTACAGGGATGTATGGGATGCAGGGATGCAGAGGTGAAATAACAAAAGCTAAGTTAAGCTATGCCATGCGATGTTATGCTATAAAATTTTTACAGTATCCACCGAAGCTAAATTTTTTTATGCTATACTGTTGTATATGATAATTTTAAAACCCCACTGCATTCATCCCCAGTTTAAGATGGTTCCGAAAAATCGTTGACGAAGGAATCTTAGCATAAAAAACGAAACAGCATATCGTGACTTAGCTTTCCATATAAATGTATTAAAATAAAATTTGTAAAACTTAGCATAGCATAGTATAGCTTACTTTAGCTTTTCAGTTTGATTCCCAAAGACGATTCTCCAAAAATAAAATTATCATACCTGGAACACCACAGTGGCAACGAGAAATACCATGATAGATAATCTTTTCACAGTCTTGACCGATCTATTATTATCATACGGCCACAGACCGAGTACCGATAGTAAAATTCTGCTAACTCCATAATAACGTTGCCTCGAACGATTCATTGCTCTATGAACGTCAAAACGCATCTGCGAAGTTGGACGATCAAGAATCTTGCTGCTCCCCACCCCGACGCACGATGCATTAGCTCCACTATCATTATCTTATGTGAATCGTTTGAAACATTAATCTAGCTTAATGCAATACAGCGAACGGTAATGCATAGCTTGCATTTATGATTGGCATTGATCGATACAGAAAGTTACATTGTTTCCCTGTCGGTGACAAAATCGTGGAAATACACAGTGGAGGAAAACACGCAATCCTCCGTGTGTGGTTTTCACTTGTAAAAGGGGTGCATTGAATTTCGAGTATCTTAGGTGTAAAACAGATGGTCTTTCCCACCGTTATGGAAACATGATGTCGTTCAACTTCCCTTCCGTGTCTGCATGTTTTATGCCTCGACTTGTTTCCCCTTCGTTCCTGTATTTTGCTCGCTCAGTGTCGTTCCATCCCGCGCAACAAGTTGTACTCTATTCCAGGCAGTCTGCGCTGGCTGCGCGACGAATTCTCCTCGAACAACGTTCCGCTCGCTACAATACGCTCCGGAGGTGCAGGAGATGATTGTAGTGGCCTACTCCTATTGCCAAATCGTTTCTTTCAAGAAACGAAGAGATATTGACCGTGCCGTAGCACGCTGTGACATGCAACGATGCAACGATGCAACGCCTGCCTCTTCAAAAGGATAGGCAGCGGTGATATGATACGGGCGTTTGACACAAGTGGATACTCGTCGCGTGAGTTGTGATTTTATTTGTCATTATTTTATTGCGGATGACTGAGCAAGTACGCGCGTTTGTGAAACAAGTTCTATGATTTCTAACGACTGAGAGTGCATAGTTGTATCGACAACTCGAACAATTTGTTGTCGAGTAAACGTAATATTTAATATTTACACTTTGATTACCGATCACTTCTGTGATTTTAAATTCCTTCTTATACTAATACTATCTAGCAATTAATATTTGGTAGAGTAGATAAGAATGTCCAACATTGGTGCATAGATACGTTATGGTACAGACTCTGTTTAAGGATGTAACAAGTTTAACACCTGCTTCAAGCACGTGTTCCTGATTGGTTTTCTGCATAAAAACTAATAATAATTTAGGTAGAGAAATGGCATGGTGCCACGTGTTCGTGGCCCTATTGTAGCGGTCAGTGCCTCAGCGGGGGTCTACGCTAGGAACGGCAGACCCAAAGGAAAAGAAACCGCAATAGGGCCGCTTTTACGACTTGCCATTCAAACCGAAACGTATCTACTGAAAATCGGAAAATTTGTAAACGTTATATTTTGAAAACTAATTATAATCGAGTGTATACATTAAAGCTTAATTAATTAGTCTTAAGAAGCACTATCACATGATCTGAAAACCAGTTACATTTCCGATAGGAAAAAAACGCTCTTCTCTTGATTCAAAAGTTCACAGTGATCTCCTCCGATGAGTCGCTATAGCAACCAGACCCGATATACATGGTGTCGTGCTAAGGAGGTCATGATCTATCAACGTACCAAGTTTGGTCACAACGGATGAGTTTAGATTACCCATGAAATCGAATTTTGACCAAGTCCAAAACCAAACTTTCGAACCTCATATCTCGGAAACCAAAAGCGTGCACCGAATAATATTCAAGGCGGTTACTATGGAGGTCAAGGTCTATCACCATACCAAGTTCGGTCACGATCCGATGAGTCTTCCCGGACGCGTCGGATATATTATAGCCTTTATCTGATTTTTTCGGGAAAAAATTAAGAGAAGAGCGAAAATATATGGTTCCAACTAAAAAACAAAACTTGACCATCATATCTTTTAAACTATTAATGTGAAAGATTTTTCATTTCGGCCAAAACATAGTTCCCATTTTACCGTGCAATTGCCATATAAACAATTTTTTCTATTATCAATAGTTACGAAATAAAACGTCTGTCACACTTTAGCGCGGACATACTGTAGGTAGAGTATATTTGAAATTTTAATAAAATGTTCACGAAAGTGCTCTTCGTTTGAAAAAAATTGGGCCCTAAAAAGGGCCGATGATTATAAAAGGTAGATCTTAAAACTTAAGCTCTTTCTCCACGAATACGGCGAGCAAGTTGGATGTCTTTTGGCATGATTGTAACTCGTTTGGCATGAATAGCGCACAAGTTAGTGTCTTCGAAAAGTCCAACAAGGTAAGCTTCGCTGGCTTCTTGCAAAGCCATCACAGCAGAACTTTGGAAACGAAGATCCGTTTTGAAATCTTGTGCTATCTCACGAACGAGACGTTGGAAAGGTAATTTACGGATTAAGAGCTCCGTACTCTTTTGGTATCTTCGAATTTCTCTGAGAGCTACAGTTCCAGGTCTATAGCGATGAGGTTTCTTCACTCCTCCCGTTGCAGGCGCACTTTTACGAGCAGCTTTGGTAGCTAACTGTTTCCGTGGAGCCTTTCCACCCGTCGATTTACGAGCAGTCTGTTTAGTACGAGCCATGTCACCGACGATAAAGTATGCTCCGTTCAAACTCCCAAACCAGAATGACGCAACGGTGACTCTGCCTCCCTTATATGCTTGTAGATCAGAGTTCCACCTCTGCTCTGATTGGTTGGAGTACGTGTGGTGGGGAGAGCTCAGTAGCGCGTGACGGTAGGGTTATGTACTGGACATGGCGCGATGGAGGGGGAAGGACAGTTGGTACTGCTATATAATAATTTGACTTTGGAGAAATATCACATTATTCTGTTGATCTTACGTAGAAGTGGGTATTAGTCGAAATGAGCGGTCGTGGAAAGGGAGGAAAAGGATTGGGAAAAGGAGGAGCAAAGCGTCACAGGAAGGTACTTCGTGATAATATTCAGGGTATCACGAAGCCAGCTATCCGTCGACTTGCCCGCCGTGGTGGTGTAAAACGTATTTCTGGTTTGATCTACGAAGAAACACGTGGTGTTCTTAAAGTTTTCCTTGAGAACGTTATTCGTGACGCTGTCACTTACACCGAACATGCAAAAAGGAAGACTGTTACTGCCATGGATGTGGTTTATGCCTTGAAACGTCAAGGTAGAACCCTTTATGGTTTTGGTGGTTAAATTACTATCACTGCGATTAAGTTTTTACTTAAAAACGGCCCTTTTTAGGGCCAACAAAAAATTTAAACATAGAACTTCTATCATTTCAACATATCCATTAATTATTATTAAATATACATTATTTTGATACTATTGTTAGCTTGCAATAGCACTTTACTCGACACAAAAACAATGTCAATAGAAGTAACAGTGTATATTATAGTAATATTAACATTTGGTAATAATATTTTTGTTTGAATTATTAAGCGATCACTGTACTTGTTGAGTACAATTTTGTATTGCTAAAACCAAAAGTATGCAGCGAAATTACAATACGAATACAATAATTACGTAAAAACCATCAGTGCATATACAGTTAACCAAATTATTAATCATTATTAGGCGAACACTTAAAAAATGTTA